>NC_081852.1:0-1200000 GCF_963259705.1 Myotis daubentonii
AAACATAAAAACTATTCTCGTCATTCCAAGGCTTTAGACACCAATTCTGAGCTCTGTAAACATGAACTCGTAATAATTGAAAGCCCAGTCCCGTGAAAACGCCACCCGAAGTACCCGGACTTGTAAACATTACCAGTATTTTCGTAATTTCACAGCTTTCCACTGGAAACCTCCGTGATTGAATTCGACAGTAAATGTAGTAAGAATCTATTTACGTGTACTTGAGGGGTTTATTACACGTTCTTAATCATTTCTGGGAACTCTCATTGTGTATTTTAACAGTTTTACCACAATTAGACAGTTTGCTTAGAAGTATTTACTGGAACTGCCACCATTTTAACTGATTCACACAAAAA
Organism: Myotis daubentonii; assembly: GCF_963259705.1. Lineage (NCBI taxonomy): Eukaryota > Metazoa > Chordata > Mammalia > Chiroptera > Vespertilionidae > Myotis > Myotis daubentonii. The sequence continues at coordinate 357 of NC_081852.1, forward strand.
AAACGCCAAAGCCAATCCTCCTAAATTGTAAACACAAAAACTATTCTCGTGATTCAAAGGCTTTAGACACCCATTCTGAGCTCTGTAAACATGAACTCTTAATATTTGAAGGCACAGTCCCGTGAAAACGCCACCAGAAGTACCCGTACTTGTAAACATTACCAGTATTTTCGTCATTTCACAGCTTTCCACTGGAAACCTCCGTGTTGAATTCGACAGTAAATGTAGGAAGAATCTATTTACGTGTACTTGAGATGTTTATTACACGTTCTTAATCATTTCTGGGAACTCTCATTGTGTATTTTAACAGTTTTACCACAATTAGACAGTTTGCTTAGAAGTATTTACTAGAACCGCCACCATTTTAACTGATTCACACAAAAAAAAGCCAAAGCCAATCCTCCTAAATTGTAAACATAAAAACTATTCTCGTCATTCCAAGGCTTTAGACACCAATTCTGAGCTCTGTAAACATGAACTCGTAATAATTGAAAGCACAGTCCCGTGAAAACGCCACCAGAAGTACCCGGACTTGTAAACATTACCAGTATTTTCGTCATTTCACAGCTTTACACTCGAAACCTCCGTGATTGAATTCGACAGTAAATGTAGTAAGAATCTATTTACGTGTACTTGAGGTGTTTATTACACGTTCTTAATCATTTCTGGGAACTATCATTGTGTATTTTAACAGTTTTACCACAATTAGACAGTTTGTTTAGAACTGTTTACTGGAACCGCCACCATTTTAACTGATTCACACAAAAAAAAAGCCAAAGCCAATCCTCCTAAATTGTAAACATAAAAACTATTCTCGTCATTCCAAGGCTTTAGACACCAATTCTGAGCTCTGTAAACATGAACTCGTAATAATTGAAAGCACAGTCCCGTGAAAACGCCACCAGAAGTACCCGGACTTGTAAACATTACCAGTATTTTCGTCATTTCACAGCTTTCCACTGGAAACCTCCGTGATTGAATTCGACAGTAAATGTAGTAAGAATCTATTTACGTGTACTTGAGGTGTTTATTACACGTTCTTAATCATTTCTGGAAACTCTCATTGTGTATTTTAACAGTTTTACCACAATTAGACAGTTTGCTTAGAAGTATTTACTGGAACCGCCACCATTTTAACTGATTCACACAAAAAAAACGCCAAAGCCAATCCTCCTAAATTGTAAACACAAAAACTATTCTCGTGATTCAAAGGCTTTAGACACCAATTCTGAGCTCTGTAAACATGAACTCGTAATATTTGAAAGCACAGTCCCGTAAAAACGCCACCCGAAGTACTCGGACTTGTAAACATTACCAGTATTTTCGTAATTTCACAGCTTTCCACTGGAAACCTCCGTGATTGAATTCGACAGTAAATGTAGTAAGAATCTATTTACGTGTACTTGAGGGGTTTATTACACGTTCTTAATCATTTCTGGGAACTCTCATTGTGTATTTTAACAGTTTTACCACAATTAGACAGTTTGCTTAAAGTATTTACTGGAACTGCCACCATTTTAACTGATTCACACAAAAAAAACGCCAAAGCCAATCCTCCTAAATTGTAAACACAAAAACTATTCTCCTGATTCAAAGGCTTTAGACACCAATTCTGAGCTCTGTAAACATGAACTCGTAATAATTGAAAGCACAGTCCCGTAAAAACGCCACCCGAAGTACTCGGACTTGTAAACATTACCAGTATTTTCGTAATTTCACAGCTTTCCACTGGAAACCTCCGTGTTGAATTCGACAGTAAATGTAGTAAGAATCTATTTACGTGTACTTGAGATGTTTATTACACGTTCTTAATCATTTCTGGGAACTCTCATTGTGTATTTTAACAGTTTTACCACAATTAGACAGTTTGCTTAGAAGTATTTACTGGAACCGCCACCATTTTAACTGATTCACACAAAAAAAAGCCAAAGCCAATCCTCCTAAATTGTAAACATAAAAACTATTCTCGTCATTCCAAGGCTTTAGACACCAATTCTGAGCTCTGTAAACATGAACTCGTAATAATTGAAAGCCCAGTCCCGTGAAAACGCCACCCGAAGTACCCGGACTTGTAAACATTACCAGTATTTTCGTAATTTCACAGCTTTCCACTGGAAACCTCCGTGATTGAATTCGACAGTAAATGTAGTAAGAATCTATTTACGTGTACTTGAGGGGTTTATTACACGTTCTTAATCATTTCTGGGAACTCTCATTGTGTATTTTAACAGTTTTACCACAATTAGACAGTTTGCTTAGAAGTATTTACTGGAACTGCCACCATTTTAACTGATTCACACAAAAAAAACGCCAAAGCCAATCCTCCTAAATTGTAAACACAAAAACTATTCTCGTGATTCAAAGGCTTTAGACACCCATTCTGAGCTCTGTAAACATGAACTCTTAATATTTGAAGGCACAGTCCCGTGAAAACGCCACCAGAAGTACCCGTAATTGTAAACATTACCAGTATTTTCGTCATTTCACAGCTTTCCACTGGAAACCTCCGTGTTGAATTCGACAGTAAATGTAGTAAGAATCTATTTACGTGTACTTGAGATGTTTATTACACGTTCTTAATCATTTCTGGGAACTCTCATTGTGTATTTTAACAGTTTTACCACAATTAGACAGTTTGCTTAGAAGTATTTACTAGAACCGCCACCATTTTAACTGATTCACACAAAAAAAAGCCAAAGCCAATCCTCCTAAATTGTAAACATAAAAACTATTCTCGTCATTCCAAGGCTTTAGACACCAATTCTGAGCTCTGTAAACATGAACTCGTAATAATTGAAAGCACAGTCCCGTGAAAACGCCACCCGAAGTACTCGGACTTGTAAACATTACCAGTATTTTCGTAATTTCACAGCTTTCCACTGGAAACCTCCGTGATTGAATTCGACAGTAAATGTAGTAAGAATCTATTTACGTGTACTTGAGGGGTTTATTACACGTTCTTAATCATTTCTGGGAACTCTCATTGTGTATTTTAACAGTTTTACCACAATTAGACAGTTTGCTTAAAGTATTTACTGGAACTGCCACCATTTTAACTGATTCACACAAAAAAAACGCCAAAGCCAATCCTCCTAAATTGTAAACACAAAAACTATTCTCGTGATTCAAAGGCTTTAGACACCCATTCTGAGCTCTGTAAACATGAACTCTTAATATTTGAAAGCACAGTCCCGTTAAAATCCACCCGAAGTATCCGGAATTGTCAATATTACCAGTATTTTCGTCATTTCACAGCTTTCCACTCGAAACCTCCGTGATTGAATTCGACAGTAAATGTAGTAAGAATCTATTTACGTGTACTTGAGGTGTTTATTACACGTTCTTAATTATTTCTGGGAACTATCATTGTGTATTTTAACAGTTTTACCACAATTAGACAGTTTGCTTAGAACTTTTTAGTGGAACCGCCACCATTTTAACTGATTCACACAAAAAAATACGCCAAAGCCAATCCTCCTAAATTGAAAACATAAAAACTATTCTCCTGATTCAAAGGCTTTAGACACCAATTCTGAGCTCTGTAAACATGAACTCTTAATATTTGAAAGCACAGTCCCGTGAAAACGCCACCAAAAGTACCCGTACTTGTAAACATTACCAGTATTTTCGTCATTTCACAGCTTTCCACTGGAAACCTCCGTGTTGAATTCGACAGTAAATGTAGTAAGAATCTATTTACGTGTACTTGAGATGTTTATTACACGTTCTTAATCATTTCTGGGAACTCTCATTGTGTATTTTAACAGTTTTACCACAATTAGACAGTTTGCTTAGAAGTATTTACTGGAACCGCCACCATTTTAACTGATTCACACAAAAAAAAGCCAAAGCCAATCCTCCTAAATTGTAAACATAAAAACTATTCTCGTCATTCCAAGGCTTTAGACACCAATTCTGAGCTCTGTAAACATGAACTCGTAATAATTGAAAGCCCAGTCCCGTGAAAAAGCCACCCGAAGTACCCGGACTTGTAAACATTACCAGTATTTTCGTCATTTCACAGCTTTCAACTGGAAACCTCCGTGATTGAATTCGACAGTAAATGTAGTAAGAATCTATTTACGTGTACTTGAGGTGTTTATTACACGTTCTTAATCATTTCTGGGAACTCTCATTGTGTATTTTAACAGTTTTACCACAATTAGACAGTTTGCTTAGAAGTATTTACTGGAACCGCCACCATTTTAACTGATTCACACAAAAAAAACGCCAAAGCCAATCCTCCTAAATTGTAAACACAAAAACTATTCTCGTGATTCAAAGGCTTTAGACACCCATTCTGAGCTCTGTAAACATGAACTCTTAATATTTGAAGGCACAGTCCCGTGAAAACGCCACCAGAAGTACCCGTACTTGTAAACATTACCAGTATTTTCGTCATTTCACAGCTTTCCACTGGAAACCTCCGTGTTGAATTCGACAGTAAATGTAGTAAGAATCTATTTACGTGTACTTGAGATGTTTATTACACGTTCTTAATCATTTCTGGGAACTCTCATTGTGTATTTTAACAGTTTTACCACAATTAGACAGTTTGCTTAGAAGTATTTACTAGAACCGCCACCATTTTAACTGATTCACACAAAAAAAAGCCAAAGCCAATCCTCCTAAATTGTAAACATAAAAACTATTCTCGTCATTCCAAGGCTTTAGACACCAATTCTGAGCTCTGTAAACATGAACTCGTAATAATTGAAAGCACAGTCCCGTGAAAAAGCCACCCGAAGTACCCGGACTTGTAAACATTACCAGTATTTTCGTCATTTCACAGCTTTCCACTGGATACCTCCGTGATTGAATTCGACAGTAAATGTAGTAAGAATCTATTTACGTGTACTTGAGGTGTTTATTACACGTTCTTAATCATTTCTGGAAACTCTCATTGTGTATTTTAACAGTTTTACCACAATTAGACAGTTTGCTTAGAAGTATTTACTGGAACCGCCACCATTTTAACTGATTCACACAAAAAAATACGCCAAAGCCAATCCTCCTAAATTGAAAACATAAAAACTATTCTCCTGATTCAAAGGCTTTAGACACCAATTCTGAGCTCTGTAAACATGAACTCTTAATATTTGAAAGCACAGTCCCGTGAAAACGCCACCAAAAGTACCCGTACTTGTAAACATTACCAGTATTTTCGTCATTTCACAGCTTTCCACTGGAAACGTCCGTGTTGAATTCGACAGTAAATGTAGTAAGAATCTATTTACGTGTACTTGAGATGTTTATTACACGTTCTTAATCATTTCTGGGAACTCTCATTGTGTATTTTAACAGTTTTACCACAATTAGACAGTTTGCTTAGAAGTATTTACTGGAACCGCCACCATTTTAACTGATTCACACAAAAAAAAGCCAAAGCCAATCCTCCTAAATTGTAAACATAAAAACTATTCTAGTCATTCCAAGGCTTTAGACACCAATTCTGAGCTCTGTAAACATGAACTCGTAATAATTGAAAGCCCAGTCCCGTGAAAAAGCCACCCGAAGTACCCGTACTTGTAAACATTACCAGTATTTTCGTCATTTCACAGCTTTCCACTGGAAACCTCCGTGTTGAATTCGACAGTAAATGTAGTAAGAATCTATTTACGTGTACTTGAGATGTTTATTACACGTTCTTAATCATTTCTGGGAACTCTCATTGTGTATTTTAACAGTTTTACCACAATTAGACAGTTTGCTTAGAAGTATTTACTGGAACCGCCACCATTTTAACTGATTCACACAAAAAAAAGCCAAAGCCAATCCTCCTAAATTGTAAACATAAAAACTATTCTCGTCATTCCAAGGCTTTAGACACCAATTCTGAGCTCTGTAAACATGAACTCGTAATAATTGAAAGCCCAGTCCCGTGAAAAAGCCACCCGAAGTACCCGGACTTGTAAACATTACCAGTATTTTCGTCATTTCACAGCTTTCAACTGGAAACCTCCGTGATTGAATTCGACAGTAAATGTAGTAAGAATCTATTTACGTGTACTTGAGGTGTTTATTACACGTTCTTAATCATTTCTGGAAACTCTCATTGTGTATTTTAACAGTTTTACCACAATTAGACAGTTTGCTTAGAAGTATTTACTGGAACCGCCACCATTTTAACTGATTCACACAAAAAAAACGCCAAAGCCAATCCTCCTAAATTGTAAACACAAAAACTATTCTCGTGATTCAAAGGCTTTAGACACCAATTCTGAGCTCTGTAAACATGAACTCGTAATAATTGAAAGCACAGTCCCGTGAAAACGCCACCCGAAGTACCCGGACTTGTAAACATTACCAGTATTTTCGTAATTTCACAGCTTTCCACTCGAAACCTCCGTGATTGAATTCGACAGTAAATGTAGTAAGAATCTATTTACGTGTACTTGAGGGGTTTATTACACGTTCTTAATCATTTCTGGGAACTCTCATTGTGTATTTTAACAGTTTTACCACAATTAGACAGTTTGCTTAGAAGTATTTACTGGAACCGCCACCATTTTAACTGATTCACACAAAAAAAACGCCAAAGCCAATCCTCCTAAATTGTAAACACAAAAACTATTCTCGTGATTCAAAGGCTTTAGACACCCATTCTGAGCTCTGTAAACATGAACTCTTAATATTTGAAGGCACAGTCCCGTGAAAACGCCACCAGAAGTACCCGTACTTGTAAACATTACCAGTATTTTCGTCATTTCACAGCTTTCCACTGGAAACCTCCGTGTTGAATTCGACAGTAAATGTAGTAAGAATCTATTTACGTGTACTTGAGATGTTTATTACACGTTCTTAATCATTTCTGGGAACTCTCATTGTGTATTTTAACAGTTTTACCACAATTAGACAGTTTGCTTAGAAGTATTTACTAGAACCGCCACCATTTTAACTGATTCACACAAAAAAAAGCCAAAGCCAATCCTCCTAAATTGTAAACATAAAAACTATTCTCGTCATTCCAAGGCTTTAGACACCAATTCTGAGCTCTGTAAACATGAACTCGTAATAATTGAAAGCACAGTCCCGTGAAAAAGCCACCCGAAGTACCCGGACTTGTAAACATTACCAGTATTTTCGTCATTTCACAGCTTTCCACTGGATACCTCCGTGATTGAATTCGACAGTAAATGTAGTAAGAATCTATTTACGTGTACTTGAGGTGTTTATTACACGTTCTTAATCATTTCTTGAAACTCTCATTGTGTATTTTAACAGTTTTACCACAATTAGACAGTTTGCTTAGAAGTATTTACTGGAACCGCCACCATTTTAACTGATTCACACAAAAAAATACGCCAAAGCCAATCCTCCTAAATTGAAAACATAAAAACTATTCTCCTGATTCAAAGGCTTTAGACACCAATTCTGAGCTCTGTAAACATGAACTCTTAATATTTGAAAGCACAGTCCCGTGAAAACGCCACCAAAAGTACCCGTACTTGTAAACATTACCAGTATTTTTGTCATTTCACAGCTTTCCACTGGAAACGTCCGTGTTGAATTCGACAGTAAATGTAGTAAGAATCTATTTACGTGTACTTGAGATGTTTATTACACGTTCTTAATCATTTCTGGGAACTCTCATTGTGTATTTTAACAGTTTTACCACAATTAGACAGTTTGCTTAGAAGTATTTACTGGAACCGCCACCATTTTAACTGATTCACACAAAAAAAAGCCAAAGCCAATCCTCCTAAATTGTAAACATAAAAACTATTCTAGTCATTCCAAGGCTTTAGACACCAATTCTGAGCTCTGTAAACATGAACTCGTAATAATTGAAAGCCCAGTCCCGTGAAAAAGCCACCCGAAGTACCCGGACTTGTAAACATTACCAGTATTTTCGTCATTTCACAGCTTTCCACTGGAAACCTCCGTGATTGAATTCGACAGTAAATGTAGTAAGAATCTATTTACGTGTACTTGAGGTGTTTATTACACATTCTTAATCATTTCTGGGAACTATCATTGTGTATTTTAACAGTTTTACCACAATTAGACAGTTTGCTTAGAACTTTTTAGTGGAACCGCCACCATTTTAACTGATTCACACAAAAAATACGCCAAAGCCAATCCTCCTAAATTGTAAACATAAAAACTATTCTCGTGATTCAAAGGCTTTAGACACCAATTCTGAGCTCTGTAAACATGAACTCTTAATAATTGAAAGCACAGTCCCGTGAAAACGCCACCAGAAGTACCCGGACTTGTAAACATTACCAGTATTTTCGTCATTTCACAGCTTTCCACTGGAAACCTCCGTGATTGAATTCGACAGTAAATGTAGTAAGAATCTATTTACGTGTACTTGAGGTGTTTATTACACGTTCTTAATCATTTCTGGGAACTATCATTGTGTATTTTAACAGTTTTACCACAATTAGACAGTTTGCTTAGAACTGTTTACTGGAACCGCCACCATTTTAACTGATTCACACAAAAAAAAGCCAAAGCCAATCCTCCTAAATTGTAAACATAAAAACTATTCTCGTCATTCCAAGGCTTTAGACACCAATTCTGAGCTCTGTAAACATGAAATCGTAATAATTGAAAGCACAGTCCCGTGAAAACGCCACCCGAAGTACCCGGACTTGTAAACATTACCAGTATTTTCGTAATTTCACAGCTTTCCACTGGAAACCTCCGTGATTGAATTCGACAGTAAATGTAGTAAGAATCTATTTACGTGTACTTGAGGGGTTTATTACACGTTCTTAATCATTTCTGGGAACTCTCATTGTGTATTTTAACAGTTTTACCACAATTAGACAGTTTGCTTAGAAGTATTTACTGGAACCGCCACCATTTTAACTGATTCACACAAAAAAAACGCCAAAGCCAATCCTCCTAAATTGTAAACACAAAAACTATTCTCGTGATTCAAAGGCTTTAGACACCAATTCTGAGCTCTGTAAACATGAACTCGTAATAATTGAAAGCACAGTCCCGTGAAAACGCCACCCGAAGTACCCGGACTTGTAAACATTACCAGTATTTTCGTAATTTCACAGCTTTCCACTGGAAACCTCCGTGATTGAATTCGACAGTATATGTAGTAAGAATCTATTTACGTGTACTTGAGGGGTTTATTACACGTTCTTAATCATTTCTGGGAACTCTCATTGTGTATTTTAACAGTTTTACCACAATTAGACAGTTTGCTTAGAAGTATTTACTGGAACTGCCACCATTTTAACTGATTCACACAAAAAAAACGCCAAAGCCAATCCTCCTAAATTGTAAACACAAAAACTATTCTCGTGATTCAAAGGCTTTAGACACCCATTCTGAGCTCTGTAAACATGAACTCTTAATATTTGAAAGCACAGTCCCGTGAAAACGCCACCAGAAGTACCCGTACTTGTAAACATTACCAGTATTTTCGTCATTTCACAGCTTTCCACTGGAAACCTCCGTGTTGAATTCGACAGTAAATGTAGTAAGAATCTATTTACGTGTACTTGAGATGTTTATTACACGTTCTTAATCATTTCTGGGAACTCTCATTGTGTATTTTAACAGTTTTACCACAATTAGACAGTTTGCTTAGAAGTATTTACTAGATCCGCCACCATTTTAACTGATTCACACAAAAAAAAGCCAAAGCTAATCCTCCTAAATTGTAAACATAAAAACTATTCTCGTCATTCCAAGGCTTTAGACACCAATTCTGAGCTCTGTAAACATGAACTCGTAATAATTGAAAGCACAGTCCCGTGAAAACGCCACCAGAAGTACCCGGACTTGTAAACATTACCAGTATTTTCGTCATTTCACAGCTTTACACTCGAAACCTCCGTGATTGAATTCGACAGTAAATGTAGTAAGAATCTATTTACGTGTACTTGAGGTGTTTATTACACGTTCTTAATCATTTCTGGGAACTATCATTGTGTATTTTAACAGTTTTACCACAATTAGACAGTTTGCTTAGAAGTATTTACTGGAACCGCCACCATTTTAACTGATTCACACAAAAAAAACGCCAAAGCCAATCCTCCTAAATTGTAAACACAAAAACTATTCTCGTGATTCAAAGGCTTTAGACACCAATTCTGAGCTCTGTAAACATGAACTCGTAATAATTGAAAGCACAGTCCCGTAAAAACGCCACCCGAAGTACTCGGACTTGTAAACATTACCAGTATTTTCGTAATTTCACAGCTTTCCACTGGAAACCTCCGTGATTGAATTCGACAGTAAATGTAGTAAGAATCTATTTACGTGTACTTGAGGGGTTTATTACACGTTCTTAATCATTTCTGGGAACTCTTATTGTGTATTTTAACAGTTTTACCACAATTAGACAGTTTGCTTAGAAGTATTTACTGGAACTGCCACCATTTTAACTGATTCACACAAAAAAAACGCCAAAGCCAATCCTCCTAAATTGTAAACACAAAAACTATTCTCGTGATTCAAAGGCTTTAGACACCCATTCTGAGCTCTGTAAACATGAACTCTTAATATTTGAAAGCACAGTCCCGTTAAAATCCACCCGAAGTATCCGGAATTGTCAATATTACCAGTATTTTCGTCATTTCACAGCTTTCCACTCGAAACCTCCGTGATTGAATTCGACAGTAAATGTAGTAAGAATCTATTTACGTGTACTTGAGGTGTTTATTACACGTTCTTAATTATTTCTGGGAACTATCATTGTGTATTTTAACAGTTTTACCACAATTAGACAGTTTGCTTAGAACTTTTTAGTGGAACCGCCACCATTTTAACTGATTCACACAAAAAAATACGCCAAAGCCAATCCTCCTAAATTGAAAACATAAAAACTATTCTCCTGATTCAAAGGCTTTAGACACCAATTCTGAGCTCTGTAAACATGAACTCTTAATATTTGAAAGCACAGTCCCGTGAAAACGCCACCAAAAGTACCCGTACTTGTAAACATTACCAGTATTTTCGTCATTTCACAGCTTTCCACTGGAAACCTCCGTGTTGAATTCGACAGTAAATGTAGTAAGAATCTATTTACGTGTACTTGAGATGTTTATTACACGTTCTTAATCATTTCTGGGAACTCTCATTGTGTATTTTAACAGTTTTACCACAATTAGACAGTTTGCTTAGAAGTATTTACTAGAACCGCCACCATTTTAACTGATTCACACAAAAAAAAGCCAAAGCCAATCCTCCTAAATTGTAAACATAAAAACTATTCTCGTCATTCCAAGGCTTTAGACACCAATTCTGAGCTCTGTAAACATGAACTCGTAATAATTGAAAGCCCAGTCCCGTGAAAAAGCCACCCGAAGTACCCGGACTTGTAAACATTACCAGTATTTTCGTCATTTCACAGCTTTCAACTGGAAACCTCCGTGATTGAATTCGACAGTAAATGTAGTAAGAATCTATTTACGTGTACTTGAGGTGTTTATTACACGTTCTTAATCATTTCTGGAAACTCTCATTGTGTATTTTAACAGTTTTACCACAATTAGACAGTTTGCTTAGAAGTATTTACTGGAACCGCCACCATTTTAACTGATTCACACAAAAAAAACGCCAAAGCCAATCCTCCTAAATTGTAAACACAAAAACTATTCTCGTGATTCAAAGGCTTTAGACACCAATTCTGAGCTCTGTAAACATGAACTCGTAATAATTGAAAGCACAGTCCCGTAAAAACGCCACCCGAAGTACTCGGACTTGTAAACATTACCAGTATTTTCGTAATTTCACAGCTTTCCACTGGAAACCTCCGTGTTGAATTCGACAGTAAATGTAGTAAGAATCTATTTACGTGTACTTGAGATGTTTATTACACGTTCTTAATCATTTCTGGGAACTCTCATTGTGTATTTTAACAGTTTTACCACAATTAGACAGTTTGCTTAGAAGTATTTACTGGAACCGCCACCATTTTAACTGATTCACACAAAAAAAAGCCAAAGCCAATCCTCCTAAATTGTAAACATAAAAACTATTCTCGTCATTCCAAGGCTTTAGACACCAATTCTGAGCTCTGTAAACATGAACTCGTAATAATTGAAAGCCCAGTCCCGTGAAAAAGCCACCCGAAGTACCCGGACTTGTAAACATTACCAGTATTTTCGTCATTTCACAGCTTTCAACTGGAAACCTCCGTGATTGAATTCGACAGTAAATGTAGTAAGAATCTATTTACGTGTACTTGAGGTGTTTATTACACGTTCTTAATCATTTCTGGAAACTCTCATTGTGTATTTTAACAGTTTTACCACAATTAGACAGTTTGCTTAGAAGTATTTACTGGAACCGCCACCATTTTAACTGATTCACACAAAAAAAACGCCAAAGCCAATCCTCCTAAATTGTAAACACAAAAACTATTCTCGTGATTCAAAGGCTTTAGACACCAATTCTGAGCTCTGTAAACATGAACTCGTAATAATTGAAAGCACAGTCCCGTGAAAACGCCACCCGAAGTACCCGGACTTGTAAACATTACCAGTATTTTCGTCATTTCACAGCTTTCCACTGGAAACCTCCGTGATTGAATTCGACAGTAAATGTAGTAAGAATCTATTTACGTGTACTTGAGATGTTTATTACACGTTCTTAATCATTTCTGGGAACTCTCATTGTGTATTTTAACAGTTTTACCACAATTAGACAGTTTGCTTAGAAGTATTTACTGGAACTGCCACCATTTTAACTGATTCACACAAAAAAAACGCCAAAGCCAATCCTCCTAAATTGTAAACACAAAAACTATTCTCGTGATTCAAAGGCTTTAGACACCAATTCTGAGCTCTGTAAACATGAACTCTTAATATTTGAAGGCACAGTCCCGTGAAAACGCCACCAGAAGTACCCGTACTTGTAAACATTACCAGTATTTTCGTCATTTCACAGCTTTCCACTGGAAACCTCCGTGTTGAATTCGACAGTAAATGTAGTAAGAATCTATTTACGTGTACTTGAGATGTTTATTACACGTTCTTAATCATTTCTGGGAACTCTCATTGTGTATTTTAACAGTTTTACCACAATTAGACAGTTTGCTTAGAAGTATTTACTAGAACCGCCACCATTTTAACTGATTCACACAAAAAAAAGCCAAAGCCAATCCTCCTAAATTGTAAACATAAAAACTATTCTCGTCATTCCAAGGCTTTAGACACCAATTCTGAGCTCTGTAAACATGAACTCGTAATAATTGAAAGCACAGTCCCGTGAAAACGCCACCAGAAGTACCCGGACTTGTAAACATTACCAGTATTTTCGTCATTTCACAGCTTTACACTCGAAACCTCCGTGATTGAATTCGACAGTAAATGTAGTAAGAATCTATTTACGTGTACTTGAGGTGTTTATTACACGTTCTTAATCATTTCTGGGAACTATCATTGTGTATTTTAACAGTTTTACCACAATTAGACAGTTTGCTTAGAACTGTTTACTGGAACCGCCACCATTTTAACTGATTCACACAAAAAAAGCCAAAGCCAATCCTCCTAAATTGTAAACATAAAAACTATTCTCGTCATTCCAAGGCTTTAGACACCAATTCTGAGCTCTGTAAACATGAACTCGTAATAATTGAAAGCACAGTCCCGTGAAAACGCCACCAGAAGTACCCGGACTTGTAAACATTACCAGTATTTTCGTCATTTCACAGCTTTCCACTGGAAACCTCCGTGATTGAATTCGACAGTAAATGTAGTAAGAATCTATTTACGTGTACTTGAGGTGTTTATTACACGTTCTTAATCATTTCTGGAAACTCTCATTGTGTATTTTAACAGTTTTACCACAATTAGACAGTTTGCTTAGAAGTATTTACTGGAACCGCCACCATTTTAACTGATTCACACAAAAAAAACGCCAAAGCCAATCCTCCTAAATTGTAAACACAAAAACTATTCTCGTCATTCCAAGGCTTTAGACACCAATTCTGAGCTCTGTAAACATGAACTCGTAATAATTGAAAGCACAGTCCCGTAAAAACGCCACCCGAAGTACTCGGACTTGTAAACATTACCAGTATTTTCGTAATTTCACAGCTTTCCACTGGAAACCTCCGTGATTGAATTCGACAGTAAATGTAGTAAGAATCTATTTACGTGTACTTGAGGGGTTTATTACACGTTCTTAATCATTTCTGGGAACTCTCATTGTGTATTTTAACAGTTTTACCACAATTAGACAGTTTGCTTAGAAGTATTTACTGGAACTGCCACCATTTTAACTGATTCACACAAAAAAAACGCCAAAGCCAATCCTCCTAAATTGTAAACACAAAAACTATTCTCGTGATTCAAAGGCTTTAGACACACATTCTGAGCTCTGTAAACATGAACTCTTAATATTTGAAAGCACAGTCCCGTTAAAATCCACCCGAAGTATCCGGAATTGTCAATATTACCAGTATTTTCGTCATTTCACAGCTTTCCACTCGAAACCTCCGTGATTGAATTCGACAGTAAATGTAGTAAGAATCTATTTACGTGTACTTGAGGTGTTTATTACACGTTCTTAATTATTTCTGGGAACTATCATTGTGTATTTTAACAGTTTTACCACAATTAGACAGTTTGCTTAGAACTTTTTAGTGGAACCGCCACCATTTTAACTGATTCACACAAAAAAATACGCCAAAGCCAATCCTCCTAAATTGAAAACATAAAAACTATTCTCCTGATTCAAAGGCTTTAGACACCAATTCTGAGCTCTGTAAACATGAACTCTTAATATTTGAAAGCACAGTCCCGTGAAAACGCCACCAAAAGTACCCGTACTTGTAAACATTACCAGTATTTTCGTCATTTCACAGCTTTCCACTGGAAACCTCCGTGTTGAATTCGACAGTAAATGTAGTAAGAATCTATTTACGTGTACTTGAGATGTTTATTACACGTTCTTAATCATTTCTGGGAACTCTCATTGTGTATTTTAACAGTTTTACCACAATTAGACAGTTTGCTTAGAAGTATTTACTGGAACCGCCACCATTTTAACTGATTCACACAAAAAAAAGCCAAAGCCAATCCTCCTAAATTGTAAACATAAAAACTATTCTCGTCATTCCAAGGCTTTAGACACCAATTCTGAGCTCTGTAAACATGAACTCGTAATAATTGAAAGCCCAGTCCCGTGAAAAAGCCACCCGAAGTACCCGGACTTGTAAACATTACCAGTATTTTCGTCATTTCACAGCTTTCAACTGGAAACCTCCGTGATTGAATTCGACAGTAAATGTAGTAAGAATCTATTTACGTGTACTTGAGGTGTTTATTACACGTTCTTAATCATTTCTGGGAACTCTCATTGTGTATTTTAACAGTTTTACCACAATTAGACAGTTTGCTTAGAAGTATTTACTGGAACCGCCACCATTTTAACTGATTCACACAAAAAAAACGCCAAAGCCAATCCTCCTAAATTGTAAACACAAAAACTATTCTCGTGATTCAAAGGCTTTAGACACCAATTCTGAGCTCTGTAAACATGAACTCGTAATAATTGAAAGCACAGTCCCGTGAAAACGCCACCCGAAGTACCCGGACTTGTAAACATTACCAGTATTTTCGTAATTTCACAGCTTTCCACTCGAAACCTCCGTGATTGAATTCGACAGTAAATGTAGTAAGAATCTATTTACGTGTACTTGAGGGGTTTATTACACGTTCTTAATCATTTCTGGGAACTCTCATTGTGTATTTTAACAGTTTTACCACAATTAGACAGTTTGCTTAGAAGTATTTACTGGAACCGCCACCATTTTAACTGATTCACACAAAAAAAACGCCAAAGCCAATCCTCCTAAATTGTAAACACAAAAACTATTCTCGTGATTCAAAGGCTTTAGACACCCATTCTGAGCTCTGTAAACATGAACTCTTAATATTTGAAGGCACAGTCCCGTGAAAACGCCACCAGAAGTACCCGTACTTGTAAACATTACCAGTATTTTCGTCATTTCACAGCTTTCCACTGGAAACCTCCGTGTTGAATTCGACAGTAAATGTAGTAAGAATCTATTTACGTGTACTTGAGATGTTTATTACACGTTCTTAATCATTTCTGGGAACTCTCATTGTGTATTTTAACAGTTTTACCACAATTAGACAGTTTGCTTAGAAGTATTTACTAGAACCGCCACCATTTTAACTGATTCACACAAAAAAAAGCCAAAGCCAATCCTCCTAAATTGTAAACATAAAAACTATTCTCGTCATTCCAAGGCTTTAGACACCAATTCTGAGCTCTGTAAACATGAACTCGTAATAATTGAAAGCACAGTCCCGTGAAAAAGCCACCCGAAGTACCCGGACTTGTAAACATTACCAGTATTTTCGTCATTTCACAGCTTTCCACTGGATACCTCCGTGATTGAATTCGACAGTAAATGTAGTAAGAATCTATTTACGTGTACTTGAGGTGTTTATTACACGTTCTTAATCATTTCTGGAAACTCTCATTGTGTATTTTAACAGTTTTACCACAATTAGACAGTTTGCTTAGAAGTATTTACTGGAACCGCCACCATTTTAACTGATTCACACAAAAAAATACGCCAAAGCCAATCCTCCTAAATTGAAAACATAAAAACTATTCTCCTGATTCAAAGGCTTTAGACACCAATTCTGAGCTCTGTAAACATGAACTCTTAATATTTGAAAGCACAGTCCCGTGAAAACGCCACCAAAAGTACCCGTACTTGTAAACATTACCAGTATTTTCGTCATTTCACAGCTTTCCACTGGAAACGTCCGTGTTGAATTCGACAGTAAATGTAGTAAGAATCTATTTACGTGTACTTGAGATGTTTATTACACGTTCTTAATCATTTCTGGGAACTCTCATTGTGTATTTTAACAGTTTTACCACAATTAGACAGTTTGCTTAGAAGTATTTACTGGAACCGCCACCATTTTAACTGATTCACACAAAAAAAAGCCAAAGCCAATCCTCCTAAATTGTAAACATAAAAACTATTCTCGTCATTCCAAGGCTTTAGACACCAATTCTGAGCTCTGTAAACATGAACTCGTAATAATTGAAAGCCCAGTCCCGTGAAAAAGCCACCCGAAGTACCCGTACTTGTAAACATTACCAGTATTTTCGTCATTTCACAGCTTTCCACTGGAAACCTCCGTGTTGAATTCGACAGTAAATGTAGTAAGAATCTATTTACGTGTACTTGAGATGTTTATTACACGTTCTTAATCATTTCTGGGAACTCTCATTGTGTATTTTAACAGTTTTACCACAATTAGACAGTTTGCTTAGAAGTATTTACTGGAACCGCCACCATTTTAACTGATTCACACAAAAAAAAGCCAAAGCCAATCCTCCTAAATTGTAAACATAAAAACTATTCTCGTCATTCCAAGGCTTTAGACACCAATTCTGAGCTCTGTAAACATGAACTCGTAATAATTGAAAGCCCAGTCCCGTGAAAAAGCCACCCGAAGTACCCGGACTTGTAAACATTACCAGTATTTTCGTCATTTCACAGCTTTCAACTGGAAACCTCCGTGATTGAATTCGACAGTAAATGTAGTAAGAATCTATTTACGTGTACTTGAGGTGTTTATTACACGTTCTTAATCATTTCTGGGAACTCTCATTGTGTATTTTAACAGTTTTACCACAATTAGACAGTTTGCTTAGAAGTATTTACTGGAACCGCCACCATTTTAACTGATTCACACAAAAAAAACGCCAAAGCCAATCCTCCTAAATTGTAAACACAAAAACTATTCTCGTGATTCAAAGGCTTTAGACACCAATTCTGAGCTCTGTAAACATGAACTCGTAATAATTGAAAGCACAGTCCCGTGAAAACGCCACCCGAAGTACCCGGACTTGTAAACATTACCAGTATTTTCGTAATTTCACAGCTTTCCACTCGAAACCTCCGTGATTGAATTCGACAGTAAATGTAGTAAGAATCTATTTACGTGTACTTGAGGGGTTTATTACACGTTCTTAATCATTTCTGGGAACTCTCATTGTGTATTTTAACAGTTTTACCACAATTAGACAGTTTGCTTAGAAGTATTTACTGGAACCGCCACCATTTTAACTGATTCACACAAAAAAAACGCCAAAGCCAATCCTCCTAAATTGTAAACACAAAAACTATTCTCGTGATTCAAAGGCTTTAGACACCCATTCTGAGCTCTGTAAACATGAACTCTTAATATTTGAAGGCACAGTCCCGTGAAAACGCCACCAGAAGTACCCGTACTTGTAAACATTACCAGTATTTTCGTCATTTCACAGCTTTCCACTGGAAACCTCCGTGTTGAATTCGACAGTAAATGTAGTAAGAATCTATTTACGTGTACTTGAGATGTTTATTACACGTTCTTAATCATTTCTGGGAACTCTCATTGTGTATTTTAACAGTTTTACCACAATTAGACAGTTTGCTTAGAAGTATTTACTAGAACCGCCACCATTTTAACTGATTCACACAAAAAAAAGCCAAAGCCAATCCTCCTAAATTGTAAACATAAAAACTATTCTCGTCATTCCAAGGCTTTAGACACCAATTCTGAGCTCTGTAAACATGAACTCGTAATAATTGAAAGCACAGTCCCGTGAAAAAGCCACCCGAAGTACCCGGACTTGTAAACATTACCAGTATTTTCGTCATTTCACAGCTTTCCACTGGATACCTCCGTGATTGAATTCGACAGTAAATGTAGTAAGAATCTATTTACGTGTACTTGAGGTGTTTATTACACGTTCTTAATCATTTCTGGAAACTCTCATTGTGTATTTTAACAGTTTTACCACAATTAGACAGTTTGCTTAGAAGTATTTACTGGAACCGCCACCATTTTAACTGATTCACACAAAAAAATACGCCAAAGCCAATCCTCCTAAATTGAAAACATAAAAACTATTCTCCTGATTCAAAGGCTTTAGACACCAATTCTGAGCTCTGTAAACATGAACTCTTAATATTTGAAAGCACAGTCCCGTGAAAACGCCACCAAAAGTACCCGTACTTGTAAACATTACCAGTATTTTCGTCATTTCACAGCTTTCCACTGGAAACCTCCGTGTTGAATTCGACAGTAAATGTAGTAAGAATCTATTTACGTGTACTTGAGATGTTTATTACACGTTCTTAATCATTTCTGGGAACTCTCATTGTGTATTTTAACAGTTTTACCACAATTAGACAGTTTGCTTAGAAGTATTTACTGGAACCGCCACCATTTTAACTGATTCACACAAAAAAAAGCCAAAGCCAATCCTCCTAAATTGTAAACATAAAAACTATTCTAGTCATTCCAAGGCTTTAGACACCAATTATGAGCTCTGTAAACATGAACTCGTAATAATTGAAAGCCCAGTCCCGTGAAAAAGCCACCCGAAGTACCCGGACTTGTAAACATTACCAGTATTTTCGTCATTTCACAGCTTTCC
Source organism: Myotis daubentonii (assembly GCF_963259705.1). Lineage (NCBI taxonomy): Eukaryota > Metazoa > Chordata > Mammalia > Chiroptera > Vespertilionidae > Myotis > Myotis daubentonii. The sequence goes on from NC_081852.1 coordinate 19,758, forward strand.
ACTGGAAACCTCCGTGATTGAATTCGACAGTAAATGTAGTAAGAATCTATTTACGTGTACTTGAGGTGTTTATTACACGTTCTTAATCATTTCTGGGAACTATCATTGTGTATTTTAACAGTTTTACCACAATTAGACAGTTTGCTTAGAACTTTTTAGTGGAACCGCCACCATTTTAACTGATTCACACAAAAAATACGCCAAAGCCAATCCTCCTAAATTGTAAACATAAAAGCTATTCTCGTGATTCAAAGGCTTTAGACACCAATTCTGAGCTCTGTAAACATGAACTCTTAATAATTGAAAGCACAGTCCCGTGAAAACGCCACCAGAAGTACCCGGACTTGTAAACATTACCAGTATTTTCGTCATTTCACAGCTTTCCACTGGAAACCTCCGTGATTGAATTCGACAGTAAATGTAGTAAGAATCTATTTACGTGTACTTGAGGTGTTTATTACACGTTCTTAATCATTTCTGGGAACTATCATTGTGTATTTTAACAGTTTTACCACAATTAGACAGTTTGCTTAGAACTGTTTACTGGAACCGCCACCATTTTAACTGATTCACACAAAAAAAAGCCAAAGCCAATCCTCCTAAATTGTAAACATAAAAACTATTCTCGTCATTCCAAGGCTTTAGACACCAATTCTGAGCTCTGTAAACATGAAATCGTAATAATTGAAAGCACAGTCCCGTGAAAACGCCACCCGAAGTACCCGGACTTGTAAACATTACCAGTATTTTCGTAATTTCACAGCTTTCCACTGGAAACCTCCGTGATTGAATTCGACAGTAAATGTAGTAAGAATCTATTTACGTGTACTTGAGGGGTTTATTACACGTTCTTAATCATTTCTGGGAACTCTCATTGTGTATTTTAACAGTTTTACCACAATTAGACAGTTTGCTTAGAAGTATTTACTGGAACCGCCACCATTTTAACTGATTCACACAAAAAAAAACGCCAAAGCCAATCCTCCTAAATTGTAAACACAAAAACTATTCTCGTGATTCAAAGGCTTTAGACACCAATTCTGAGCTCTGTAAACATGAACTCGTAATAATTGAAAGCACAGTCCCGTGAAAACGCCACCCGAAGTACCCGGACTTGTAAACATTACCAGTATTTTCGTAATTTCACAGCTTTCCACTGGAAACCTCCGTGATTGAATTCGACAGTATATGTAGTAAGAATCTATTTACGTGTACTTGAGGGGTTTATTACACGTTCTTAATCATTTCTGGGAACTCTCATTGTGTATTTTAACAGTTTTACCACAATTAGACAGTTTGCTTAGAAGTATTTACTGGAACTGCCACCATTTTAACTGATTCACACAAAAAAAACGCCAAAGCCAATCCTCCTAAATTGTAAACACAAAAACTATTCTCGTGATTCAAAGGCTTTAGACACCCATTCTGAGCTCTGTAAACATGAACTCTTAATATTTGAAAGCACAGTCCCGTGAAAACGCCACCAGAAGTACCCGTACTTGTAAACATTACCAGTATTTTCGTCATTTCACAGCTTTCCACTGGAAACCTCCGTGTTGAATTCGACAGTAAATGTAGTAAGAATCTATTTACGTGTACTTGAGATGTTTATTACACGTTCTTAATCATTTCTGGGAACTCTCATTGTGTATTTTAACAGTTTTACCACAATTAGACAGTTTGCTTAGAAGTATTTACTAGATCCGCCACCATTTTAACTGATTCACACAAAAAAAAGCCAAAGCCAATCCTCCTAAATTGTAAACATAAAAACTATTCTCGTCATTCCAAGGCTTTAGACACCAATTCTGAGCTCTGTAAACATGAACTCGTAATAATTGAAAGCACAGTCCCGTGAAAACGCCACCAGAAGTACCCGGACTTGTAAACATTACCAGTATTTTCGTCATTTCACAGCTTTACACTCGAAACCTCCGTGATTGAATTCGACAGTAAATGTAGTAAGAATCTATTTACGTGTACTTGAGGTGTTTATTACACGTTCTTAATCATTTCTGGGAACTATCATTGTGTATTTTAACAGTTTTACCACAATTAGACAGTTTGCTTAGAAGTATTTACTGGAACCGCCACCATTTTAACTGATTCACACAAAAAAAACGCCAAAGCCAATCCTCCTAAATTGTAAACACAAAAACTATTCTCGTGATTCAAAGGCTTTAGACACCAATTCTGAGCTCTGTAAACATGAACTCGTAATAATTGAAAGCACAGTCCCGTAAAAACGCCACCCGAAGTACTCGGACTTGTAAACATTACCAGTATTTTCGTAATTTCACAGCTTTCCACTGGAAACCTCCGTGATTGAATTCGACAGTAAATGTAGTAAGAATCTATTTACGTGTACTTGAGGGGTTTATTACACGTTCTTAATCATTTCTGGGAACTCTCATTGTGTATTTTAACAGTTTTACCACAATTAGACAGTTTGCTTAGAAGTATTTACTGGAACTGCCACCATTTTAACTGATTCACACAAAAAAAACGCCAAAGCCAATCCTCCTAAATTGTAAACACAAAAACTATTCTCATGATTCAAAGGCTTTAGACACCCATTCTGAGCTCTGTAAACATGAACTCTTAATATTTGAAAGCACAGTCCCGTTAAAATCCACCCGAAGTATCCGGAATTGTCAATATTACCAGTATTTTCGTCATTTCACAGCTTTCCACTCGAAACCTCCGTGATTGAATTCGACAGTAAATGTAGTAAGAATCTATTTACGTGTACTTGAGGTGTTTATTACACGTTCTTAATTATTTCTGGGAACTATCATTGTGTATTTTAACAGTTTTACCACAATTAGACAGTTTGCTTAGAACTTTTTAGTGGAACCGCCACCATTTTAACTGATTCACACAAAAAAATACGCCAAAGCCAATCCTCCTAAATTGAAAACATAAAAACTATTCTCCTGATTCAAAGGCTTTAGACACCAATTCTGAGCTCTGTAAACATGAACTCTTAATATTTGAAAGCACAGTCCCGTGAAAACGCCACCAAAAGTACCCGTACTTGTAAACATTACCAGTATTTTCGTCATTTCACAGCTTTCCACTGGAAACCTCCGTGTTGAATTCGACAGTAAATGTAGTAAGAATCTATTTACGTGTACTTGAGATGTTTATTACACGTTCTTAATCATTTCTGGGAACTCTCATTGTGTATTTTAACAGTTTTACCACAATTAGACAGTTTGCTTAGAAGTATTTACTAGAACCGCCACCATTTTAACTGATTCACACAAAAAAAAGCCAAAGCCAATCCTCCTAAATTGTAAACATAAAAACTATTCTCGTCATTCCAAGGCTTTAGACACCAATTCTGAGCTCTGTAAACATGAACTCGTAATAATTGAAAGCCCAGTCCCGTGAAAAAGCCACCCGAAGTACCCGGACTTGTAAACATTACCAGTATTTTCGTCATTTCACAGCTTTCAACTGGAAACCTCCGTGATTGAATTCGACAGTAAATGTAGTAAGAATCTATTTACGTGTACTTGAGGTGTTTATTACACGTTCTTAATCATTTCTGGAAACTCTCATTGTGTATTTTAACAGTTTTACCACAATTAGACAGTTTGCTTAGAAGTATTTACTGGAACCGCCACCATTTTAACTGATTCACACAAAAAAAACGCCAAAGCCAATCCTCCTAAATTGTAAACACAAAAACTATTCTCGTGATTCAAAGGCTTTAGACACCAATTCTGAGCTCTGTAAACATGAACTCGTAATAATTGAAAGCACAGTCCCGTGAAAACGCCACCCGAAGTACCCGGACTTGTAAACATTACCAGTATTTTCGTAATTTCACAGCTTCCCACTGGAAACCTCCGTGATTGAATTCGACAGTAAATGTAGTAAGAATCTATTTACGTGTACTTGAGGGGTTTATTACACGTTCTTAATCATTTCTGGGAACTCTCATTGTGTATTTTAACAGTTTTACCACAATTAGACAGTTTGCTTAGAAGTATTTACTGGAACTGCCACCATTTTAACTGATTCACACAAAAAAAACGCCAAAGCCAATCCTCCTAAATTGTAAACACAAAAACTATTCTCGTGATTCAAAGGCTTTAGACACCCATTCTGAGCTCTGTAAACATGAACTCTTAATATTTGAAGGCACAGTCCCGTGAAAACGCCACCAGAAGTACCCGTACTTGTAAACATTACCAGTATTTTCGTCATTTCACAGCTTTCCACTGGAAACCTCCGTGTTGAATTCGACAGTAAATGTAGTAAGAATCTATTTACGTGTACTTGAGATGTTTATTACACGTTCTTAATCATTTCTGGGAACTCTCATTGTGTATTTTAACAGTTTTACCACAATTAGACAGTTTGCTTAGAAGTATTTACTAGAACCGCCACCATTTTAACTGATTCACACAAAAAAAAAGCCAAAGCCAATCCTCCTAAATTGTAAACATAAAAACTATTCTCGTCATTCCAAGGCTTTAGACACCAATTCTGAGCTCTGTAAACATGAACTCGTAATAATTGAAAGCACAGTCCCGTGAAAACGCCACCAGAAGTACCCGGACTTGTAAACATTACCAGTATTTTCGTCATTTCACAGCTTTACACTCGAAACCTCCGTGATTGAATTCGACAGTAAATGTAGTAAGAATCTATTTACGTGTACTTGAGGGGTTTATTACACGTTCTTAATCATTTCTGGGAACTCTCATTGTGTATTTTAACAGTTTTACCACAATTAGACAGTTTGCTTAGAAGTATTTACTGGAACTGCCACCATTTTAACTGATTCACACAAAAAAAACGCCAAAGCCAATCCTCCTAAATTGTAAACACAAAAACTATTCTCGTGATTCAAAGGCTTTAGACACCCATTCTGAGCTCTGTAAACATGAACTCTTAATATTTGAAGGCACAGTCCCGTGAAAACGCCACCAGAAGTACCCGTACTTGTAAACATTACCAGTATTTTCGTCATTTCACAGCTTTCCACTGGAAACCTCCGTGTTGAATTCGACAGTAAATGTAGTAAGAATCTATTTACGTGTACTTGAGATGTTTATTACACGTTCTTAATCATTTCTGGGAACTCTCATTGTGTATTTTAACAGTTTTACCAAAATGAGGCAGTTTGCTTAGAAGTATTTACTAGAACCGCCACCATTTTAACTGATTCACACAAAAAAAAGCCAAAGCCAATCCTCCTAAATTGTAAACATAAAAACTATTCTCGTCATTCCAAGGCTTTAGACACCAATTCTGAGCTCTGTAAACATGAACTCGTAATAATTGAAAGCACAGTCCCGTGAAAACGCCACCAGAAGTACCCGGACTTGTAAACATTACCAGTATTTTCGTCATTTCACAGCTTTACACTCGAAACCTCCGTGATTGAATTCGACAGTAAATGTAGTAAGAATCTATTTACGTGTACTTGAGGTGTTTATTACACGTTCTTAATCATTTCTGGGAACTATCATTGTGTATTTTAACAGTTTTACCACAATTAGACAGTTTGCTTAGAACTGTTTACTGGAACCGCCACCATTTTAACTGATTCACACAAAAAAAAGCCAAAGCCAATCCTCCTAAATTGTAAACATAAAAACTATTCTCGTCATTCCAAGGCTTTAGACACCAATTCTGAGCTCTGTAAACATGAACTCGTAATAATTGAAAGCACAGTCCCGTGAAAAAGCCACCCGAAGTACCCGGACTTGTAAACATTACCAGTATTTTCGTCATTTCACAGCTTTCCACTGGAAACCTCCGTGATTGAATTCGACAGTAAATGTAGTAAGAATCTATTTACGTGTACTTGAGGTGTTTATTACACGTTCTTAATCATTTCTGGAAACTCTCATTGTGTATTTTAACAGTTTTACCACAATTAGACAGTTTGCTTAGAAGTATTTACTGGAACCGCCACCATTTTAACTGATTCACACAAAAAAATACGCCAAAGCCAATCCTCCTAAATTGAAAACATAAAAACTATTCTCCTGATTCAAAGGCTTTAGACACCAATTCTGAGCTCTGTAAACATGAACTCTTAATATTTGAAAGCACAGTCCCGTGAAAACGCCACCAAAAGTACCCGTACTTGTAAACATTACCAGTATTTTCGTCATTTCACAGCTTTCCACTGGAAACCTCCGTGTTGAATTCGACAGTAAATGTAGTAAGAATCTATTTACGTGTACTTGAGATGTTTATTACACGTTCTTAATCATTTCTGGGAACTCTCATTGTGTATTTTAACAGTTTTACCACAATTAGACAGTTTGCTTAGAAGTATTTACTGGAACCGCCACCATTTTAACTGATTCACACAAAAAAAAGCCAAAGCCAATCCTCCTAAATTGTAAACATAAAAACTATTCTCGTCATTCCAAGGCTTTAGACACCAATTCTGAGCTCTGTAAACATGAACTCGTAATAATTGAAAGCCCAGTCCCGTGAAAAAGCCACCCGAAGTACCCGGACTTGTAAACATTACCAGTATTTTCGTCATTTCACAGCTTTCAACTGGAAACCTCCGTGATTGAATTCGACAGTAAATGTAGTAAGAATCTATTTACGTGTACTTGAGGTGTTTATTACACGTTCTTAATCATTTCTGGAAACTGTCATTGTGTTTTTTAACAGTTTTACCACAATTAGACAGTTTGCTTAGAAGTATTTACTGGAACCGCCACCATTTTAACTGATTCACACAAAAAAAACGCCAAAGCCAATCCTCCTAAATTGTAAACACAAAAACTATTCTCGTGATTCAAAGGCTTTAGACACCAATTCTGAGCTCTGTAAACATGAACTCGTAATAATTGAAAGCACAGTCCCGTGAAAACGCCACCCGAAGTACCCGGACTTGTAAACATTACCAGTATTTTCGTAATTTCACAGCTTTCCACTGGAAACCTCCGTGATTGAATTCGACAGTAAATGTAGTAAGAATCTATTTACGTGTACTTGAGGGGTTTATTACACGTTCTTAATCATTTCTGGGAACTATCATTGTGTATTTTAACAGTTTTACCACAATTAGACAGTTTGCTTAGAACTGTTTACTGGAACCGCCACCATTTTAACTGATTCACACAAAAAAAAGCCAAAGCCAATCCTCCTAAATTGTAAACATAAAAACTATTCTCGTCATTCCAAGGCTTTAGACACCAATTCTGAGCTCTGTAAACATGAAATCGTAATAATTGAAAGCACAGTCCCGTGAAAACGCCACCCGAAGTACCCGGACTTGTAAACATTACCAGTATTTTCGTAATTTCACAGCTTTCCACTGGAAACCTCCGTGATTGAATTCGACAGTAAATGTAGTAAGAATCTATTTACGTGTACTTGAGGGGTTTATTACACGTTCTTAATCATTTCTGGGAACTATCATTGTGTATTTTAACAGTTTTACCACAATTAGACAGTTTGCTTAGAACTGTTTACTGGAACCGCCACCATTTTAACTGATTCACACAAAAAAAAGCCAAAGCCAATCCTCCTAAATTGTAAACATAAAAACTATTCTCGTCATTCCAAGGCTTTAGACACCAATTCTGAGCTCTGTAAACATGAACTCGTAATAATTGAAAGCCCAGTCCCGTGAAAAAGCCACCCGAAGTACCCGGACTTGTAAACATTACCAGTATTTTCGTCATTTCACAGCTTTCCACTGGAAACCTCCGTGATTGAATTCGACAGTAAATGTAGTAAGAATCTATTTACGTGTACTTGAGGTGTTTATTACACGTTCTTAATCATTTCTGGAAACTCTCATTGTGTATTTTAACAGTTTTACCACAATTAGACAGTTTGCTTAGAAGTATTTACTGGAACCGCCACCATTTTAACTGATTCACACAAAAAAAACGCCAAAGCCAATCCTCCTAAATTGTAAACACAAAAACTATTCTCGTGATTCAAAGGCTTTAGACACCAATTCTGAGCTCTGTAAACATGAACTCGTAATAATTGAAAGCACAGTCCCGTAAAAACGCCACCCGAAGTACTCGGACTTGTAAACATTACCAGTATTTTCGTAATTTCACAGCTTTCCACTGGAAACCTCCGTGATTGAATTCGACAGTAAATGTAGTAAGAATCTATTTACGTGTACTTGAGGGGTTTATTACACGTTCTTAATCATTTCTGGGAACTCTCATTGTGTATTTTAACAGTTTTACCACAATTAGACAGTTTGCTTAGAAGTATTTACTGGAACTGCCACCATTTTAACTGATTCACACAAAAAAAACGCCAAAGCCAATCCTCCTAAATTGTAAACACAAAAACTATTCTCGTGATTCAAAGGCTTTAGACACCCATTCTGAGCTCTGTAAACATGAACTCGTAATAATTGAAAGCCCAGTCCCGTGAAAAAGCCACCCGAAGTACCCGGACTTGTAAACATTACCAGTATTTTCGTCATTTCACAGCTTTCCACTGGAAACCTCCGTGATTGAATTCGACAGTAAATGTAGTAAGAATCTATTTACGTGTACTTGAGGTGTTTATTACACGTTCTTAATCATTTCTGGAAACTCTCATTGTGTATTTTAACAGTTTTACCACAATTAGACAGTTTGCTTAGAAGTATTTACTGGAACTGCCACCATTTTAACTGATTCACACAAAAAAAACGCCAAAGCCAATCCTCCTAAATTGTAAACACAAAAACTATTCTCGTGATTCAAAGGCTTTAGACACCAATTCTGAGCTCTGTAAGCATGAACTCGTAATAATTGAAAGCACAGTCCCGTAAAAACGCCACCCGAAGTACTCGGACTTGTAAACATTACCAGTATTTTCGTAATTTCACAGCTTTCCACTGGAAACCTCCGTGATTGAATTCGACAGTAAATGTAGTAAGAATCTATTTACGTGTACTTGAGGGGTTTATTACACGTTCTTAATCATTTCTGGGAACTCTCATTGTGTATTTTAACAGTTTTACCACAATTAGACAGTTTGCTTAGAAGTATTTACTGGAACTGCCACCATTTTAACTGATTCACACAAAAAAAACGCCAAAGCCAATCCTCCTAAATTGTAAACACAAAAACTATTCTCGTGATTCAAAGGCTTTAGACACCCATTCTGAGCTCTGTAAACATGAACTCTTAATATTTGAAAGCACAGTCCCGTTAAAATCCACCCGAAGTATCCGGAATTGTCAATATTACCAGTATTTTCGTCATTTCACAGCTTTCCACTCGAAACCTCCGTGATTGAATTCGACAGTAAATGTAGTAAGAATCTATTTACGTGTACTTGAGGTGTTTATTACACGTTCTTAATTATTTCTGGGAACTATCATTGTGTATTTTAACAGTTTTACCACAATTAGACAGTTTGCTTAGAACTTTTTAGTGGAACCGCCACCATTTTAACTGATTCACACAAAAAAATACGCCAAAGCCAATCCTCCTAAATTGAAAACATAAAAACTATTCTCCTGATTCAAAGGCTTTAGACACCAATTCTGAGCTCTGTAAACATGAACTCTTAATATTTGAAAGCACAGTCCCGTGAAAACGCCACCAAAAGTACCCGTACTTGTAAACATTACCAGTATTTTCGTCATTTCACAGCTTTCCACTGGAAACCTCCGTGTTGAATTCGACAGTAAATGTAGTAAGAATCTATTTACGTGTACTTGAGATGTTTATTACACGTTCTTAATCATTTCTGGGAACTCTCATTGTGTATTTTAACAGTTTTACCACAATTAGACAGTTTGCTTAGAAGTATTTACTGGAACCGCCACCATTTTAACTGATTCACACAAAAAAAAGCCAAAGCCAATCCTCCTAAATTGTAAACATAAAAACTATTCTCGTCATTCCAAGGCTTTAGACACCAATTCTGAGCTCTGTAAACATGAACTCGTAATAATTGAAAGCACAGTCCCGTAAAAACGCCACCCGAAGTACTCGGACTTGTAAACATTACCAGTATTTTCGTAATTTCACAGCTTTCCACTGGAAACCTCCGTGATTGAATTCGACAGTAAATGTAGTAAGAATCTATTTACGTGTACTTGAGGGGTTTATTACACGTTCTTAATCATTTCTGGGAACTCTCATTGTGTATTTTAACAGTTTTACCACAATTAGACAGTTTGCTTAGAAGTATTTACTGGAACTGCCACCATTTTAACTGATTCACACAAAAAAAACGCCAAAGCCAATCCTCCTAAATTGTAAACACAAAAACTATTCTCATGATTCAAAGGCTTTAGACACCCATTCTGAGCTCTGTAAACATGAACTCGTAATAATTGAAAGCCCAGTCCCGTGAAAAAGCCACCCGAAGTACCCGGACTTGTAAACATTACCAGTATTTTCGTCATTTCACAGCTTTCCACTGGAAACCTCCGTGATTGAATTCGACAGTAAATGTAGTAAGAATCTATTTACGTGTACTTGAGGTGTTTATTACACGTTCTTAATCATTTCTGGAAACTCTCATTGTGTATTTTAACAGTTTTACCACAATTAGACAGTTTGCTTAGAAGTATTTACTGGAACCGCCACCATTTTAACTGATTCACACAAAAAAAACGCCAAAGCCAATCCTCCTAAATTGTAAACACAAAAACTATTCTCGTGATTCAAAGGCTTTAGACACCAATTCTGAGCTCTGTAAACATGAACTCGTAATAATTGAAAGCACAGTCCCGTAAAAACGCCACCCGAAGTACTCGGACTTGTAAACATTACCAGTATTTTCGTAATTTCACAGCTTTCCACTGGAAACCTCCGTGATTGAATTCGATAGTAAATGTAGTAAGAATCTATTTACGTGTACTTGAGGGGTTTATTACACGTTCTTAATCATTTCTGGGAACTCTCATTGTGTATTTTAACAGTTTTACCACAATTAGACAGTTTGCTTAGAAGTATTTACTGGAACTGCCACCATTTTAACTGATTCACACAAAAAAAACGCCAAAGCCAATCCTCCTAAATTGTAAACACAAAAACTATTCTCGTGATTCAAAGGCTTTAGACACCCATTCTGAGCTCTGTAAACATGAACTCTTAATATTTGAAAGCACAGTCCCGTTAAAATCCACCCGAAGTATCCGGAATTGTCAATATTACCAGTATTTTCGTCATTTCACAGCTTTCCACTCGAAACCTCCGTGATTGAATTCGACAGTAAATGTAGTAAGAATCTATTTACGTGTACTTGAGGTGTTTATTACACGTTCTTAATTATTTCTGGGAACTATCATTGTGTATTTTAACAGTTTTACCACAATTAGACAGTTTGCTTAGAACTTTTTAGTGGAACCGCCACCATTTTAACTGATTCACACAAAAAAATACGCCAAAGCCAATCCTCCTAAATTGAAAACATAAAAACTATTCTCCTGATTCAAAGGCTTTAGACACCAATTCTGAGCTCTGTAAACATGAACTCTTAATATTTGAAAGCACAGTCCCGTGAAAACGCCACCAAAAGTACCCGTACTTGTAAACATTACCAGTATTTTCGTCATTTCACAGCTTTCCACTGGAAACCTCCGTGTTGAATTCGACAGTAAATGTAGTAAGAATCTATTTACGTGTACTTGAGATGTTTATTACACGTTCTTAATCATTTCTGGGAACTCTCATTGTGTATTTTAACAGTTTTACCACAATTAGACAGTTTGCTTAGAAGTATTTACTGGAACCGCCACCATTTTAACTGATTCACACAAAAAAAAGCCAAAGCCAATCCTCCTAAATTGTAAACATAAAAACTATTCTCGTCATTCCAAGGCTTTAGACACCAATTCTGAGCTCTGTAAACATGAACTCGTAATAATTGAAAGCCCAGTCCCGTGAAAAAGCCACCCGAAGTACCCGGACTTGTAAACATTACCAGTATTTTCGTCATTTCACAGCTTTCAACTGGAAACCTCCGTGATTGAATTCGACAGTAAATGTAGTAAGAATCTATTTACGTGTACTTGAGGTGTTTATTACACGTTCTTAATCATTTCTGGAAACTCTCATTGTGTATTTTAACAGTTTTACCACAATTAGACAGTTTGCTTAGAAGTATTTACTGGAACCGCCACCATTTTAACTGATTCACACAAAAAAAACGCCAAAGCCAATCCTCCTAAATTGTAAACACAAAAACTATTCTCGTGATTCAAAGGCTTTAGACACCAATTCTGAGCTCTGTAAACATGAACTCGTAATAATTGAAAGCACAGTCCCGTGAAAACGCCACCCGAAGTACCCGGACTTGTAAACATTACCAGTATTTTCGTAATTTCACAGCTTTCCACTGGAAACCTCCGTGATTGAATTCGACAGTAAATGTAGTAAGAATCTATTTACGTGTACTTGAGGGGTTTATTACACGTTCTTAATCATTTCTGGGAACTCTCATTGTGTATTTTAACAGTTTTACCACAATTAGACAGTTTGCTTAGAAGTATTTACTGGAACTGCCACCATTTTAACTGATTCACACAAAAAAAACGCCAAAGCCAATCCTCCTAAATTGTAAACACAAAAACTATTCTCGTGATTCAAAGGCTTTAGACACCCATTCTGAGCTCTGTAAACATGAACTCTTAATATTTGAAAGCACAGTCCCGTTAAAATCCACCCGAAGTATCCGGAATTGTCAATATTACCAGTATTTTCGTCATTTCACAGCTTTCCACTCGAAACCTCCGTGATTGAATTCGACAGTAAATGTAGTAAGAATCTATTTACGTGTACTTGAGGTGTTTATTACACGTTCTTAATTATTTCTGGGAACTATCATTGTGTATTTTAACAGTTTTACCACAATTAGACAGTTTGCTTAGAACTTTTTAGTGGAACCGCCACCATTTTAACTGATTCACACAAAAAAATACGCCAAAGCCAATCCTCCTAAATTGAAAACATAAAAACTATTCTCCTGATTCAAAGGCTTTAGACACCAATTCTGAGCTCTGTAAACATGAACTCTTAATATTTGAAAGCACAGTCCCGTGAAAACGCCACCAAAAGTACCCGTACTTGTAAACATTACCAGTATTTTCGTCATTTCACAGCTTTCCACTGGAAACCTCCGTGTTGAATTCGACAGTAAATGTAGTAAGAATCTATTTACGTGTACTTGAGATGTTTATTACACGTTCTTAATCATTTCTGGGAACTCTCATTGTGTATTTTAACAGTTTTACCACAATTAGACAGTTTGCTTAGAAGTATTTACTGGAACCGCCACCATTTTAACTGATTCACACAAAAAAAAGCCAAAGCCAATCCTCCTAAATTGTAAACATAAAAACTATTCTCGTCATTCCAAGGCTTTAGACACCAATTCTGAGCTCTGTAAACATGAACTCGTAATAATTGAAAGCCCAGTCCCGTGAAAAAGCCACCCGAAGTACCCGGACTTGTAAACATTACCAGTATTTTCGTCATTTCACAGCTTTCAACTGGAAACCTCCGTGATTGAATTCGACAGTAAATGTAGTAAGAATCTATTTACGTGTACTTGAGGTGTTTATTACACGTTCTTAATCATTTCTGGAAACTCTCATTGTGTATTTTAACAGTTTTACCACAATTAGACAGTTTGCTTAGAAGTATTTACTGGAACCGCCACCATTTTAACTGATTCACACAAAAAAAACGCCAAAGCCAATCCTCCTAAATTGTAAACACAAAAACTATTCTCGTGATTCAAAGGCTTTAGACACCAATTCTGAGCTCTGTAAACATGAACTCGTAATAATTGAAAGCACAGTCCCGTGAAAACGCCACCCGAAGTACCCGGACTTGTAAACATTACCAGTATTTTCGTAATTTCACAGCTTTCCACTGGAAACCTCCGTGATTGAATTCGACAGTAAATGTAGTAAGAATCTATTTACGTGTACTTGAGGGGTTTATTACACGTTCTTAATCATTTCTGGGAACTCTCATTGTGTATTTTAACAGTTTTACCACAATTAGACAGTTTGCTTAGAAGTATTTACTGGAACCGCCACCATTTTAACTGATTCACACAAAAAAATACGCCAAAGCCAATCCTCCTAAATTGAAAACATAAAAACTATTCTCCTGATTCAAAGGCTTTAGACACCAATTCTGAGCTCTGTAAACATGAACTCTTAATATTTGAAAGCACAGTCCCGTGAAAACGCCAGAAAAGTACCCGTACTTGTAAACATTACCAGTATTTTCGTCATTTCACAGCTTTCCACTGGAAACCTCCGTGTTGAATTAGACAGTAAATGTAGTAAGAATCTATTTACGTGTACTTGAGGTGTTTATTACACGTTCTTAATCATTTCTGGGAACTCTCATTGTGTATTTTAACAGTTTTACCAAAATGAGGCAGTTTGCTTAGAAGTATTTACTAGAACCGCCACCATTTTAACTGATTCACACAAAAAAAAGCCAAAGCCAATCCTCCTAAATTGTAAACATAAAAACTATTCTCGTCATTCCAAGGCTTTAGACACCAATTCTGAGCTCTGTAAACATGAACTCTTAATAATTGAAAGCACAGTCCCGTGAAAACGCCACCAGAAGTACCCGGACTTGTAAACATTACCAGTATTTTCGTCATTTCACAGCTTTCCACTGGAAACCTCCGTGATTGAATTCGACAGTAAATGTAGTAAGAATCTATTTACGTGTACTTGAGGTGTTTATTACACGTTCTTAATCATTTCTGGGAACTATCATTGTGTATTTTAACAGTTTTACCACAATTAGACAGTTTGCTTAGAACTGTTTACTGGAACCGCCACCATTTTAACTGATTCACACAAAAAAAAGCCAAAGCCAATCCTCCTAAATTGTAAACATAAAAACTATTCTCGTCATTCCAAGGCTTTAGACACCAATTCTGAGCTCTGTAAACATGAAATCGTAATAATTGAAAGCACAGTCCCGTGAAAACGCCACCCGAAGTACCCGGACTTGTAAACATTACCAGTATTTTCGTAATTTCACAGCTTTCCACTGGAAACCTCCGTGATTGAATTCGACAGTAAATGTAGTAAGAATCTATTTACGTGTACTTGAGGGGTTTATTACACGTTCTTAATCATTTCTGGGAACTCTCATTGTGTATTTTAACAGTTTTACCACAATTAGACAGTTTGCTTAGAAGTATTTACTGGAACCGCCACCATTTTAACTGATTCACACAAAAAAAACGCCAAAGCCAATCCTCCTAAATTGTAAACACAAAAACTATTCTCGTGATTCAAAGGCTTTAGACACCAATTCTGAGCTCTGTAAACATGAACTCGTAATAATTGAAAGCACAGTCCCGTGAAAACGCCACCCGAAGTACCCGGACTTGTAAACATTACCAGTATTTTCGTAATTTCACAGCTTTCCACTGGAAACCTCCGTGATTGAATTCGACAGTAAATGTAGTAAGAATCTATTTACGTGTACTTGAGGGGTTTATTACACGTTCTTAATCATTTCTGGGAACTCTCATTGTGTATTTTAACAGTTTTACCACAATTAGACAGTTTGCTTAGAAGTATTTACTGGAACTGCAACCATTTTAACTGATTCACACAAAAAAAAGCCGAAGCCAATCCTCCTAAATTGTAAACACAAAAACTATTCTCGTGATTCAAAGGCTTTAGACACCCATTCTGAGCTCTGTAAACATGAACTCTTAATATTTGAAAGCACAGTCCCGTGAAAACGCCACCAGAAGTACCCGTACTTGTAAACATTACCAGTATTTTCGTCATTTCACAGCTTTCCACTGGAAACCTCCGTGTTGAATTCGACAGTAAATGTAGTAAGAATCTATTTACGTGTACTTGAGATGTTTATTACACGTTCTTAATCATTTCTGGGAACTCTCATTGTGTATTTTAACAGTTTTACCACAATTAGACAGTTTGCTTAGAAGTATTTACTAGAACCGCCACCATTTTAACTGATTCACACAAAAAAAAGACAAAGCCAATCCTCCTAAATTGTAAACATAAAAACTATTCTCGTCATTCCAAGGCTTTAGACACCAATTCTGAGCTCTGTAAACATGAACTCGTAATAATTGAAAGCACAGTCCCGTGAAAACGCCACCAGAAGTACCCGGACTTGTAAACATTACCAGTATTTTCGTCATTTCACAGCTTTACACTCGAAACCTCCGTGATTGAATTCGACAGTAAATGTAGTAAGAATCTATTTACGTGTACTTGAGGTGTTTATTACACGTTCTTAATCATTTCTGGGAACTATCATTGTGTATTTTAACAGTTTTACCACAATTAGACAGTTTGCTTAGAACTGTTTACTGGAACCGCCACCATTTTAACTGATTCACACAAAAAAAAGCCAAAGCCAATCCTCCTAAATTGTAAACATAAAAACTATTCTCGTCATTCCAAGGCTTTAGACACCAATTCTGAGCTCTGTAAACATGAACTCGTAATAATTGAAAGCACAGTCCCGTAAAAACGCCACCCGAAGTACCCGGACTTGTAAACATTACCAGTATTTTCGTAATTTCACAGCTTTCCACTGGAAACCTCCGTGATTGAATTCGACAGTAAATGTAGTAAGAATCTATTTACGTGTACTTGAGGGGTTTATTACACGTTCTTAATCATTTCTGGGAACTCTCATTGCGTATTTTAACAGTTTTACCACAATTAGACAGTTTGCTTAGAAGTATTTACTGGAACTGCCACCATTTTAACTGATTCACACAAAAAAAACGCCAAAGCCAATCCTCCTAAATTGTAAACACAAAAACTATTCTCGTGATTCAAAGGCTTTAGACACCCATTCTGAGCTCTGTAAACATGAACTCGTAATAATTGAAAGCCCAGTCCCGTGAAAAAGCCACCCGAAGTACCCGGACTTGTAAACATTACCAGTATTTTCGTCATTTCACAGCTTTCCACTGGAAACCTCCGTGATTGAATTCGACAGTAAATGTAGTAAGAATCTATTTACGTGTACTTGAGGTGTTTATTACACGTTCTTAATCATTTCTGGAAACTCTCATTGTGTATTTTAACAGTTTTACCACAATTAGACAGTTTGCTTAGAAGTATTTACTGGAACCGCCACCATTTTAACTGATTCACACAAAAAAAACGCCAAAGCCAATCCTCCTAAATTGTAAACACAAAAACTATTCTCGTGATTCAAAGGCTTTAGACACCAATTCTGAGCTCTGTAAACATGAACTCGTAATAATTGAAAGCACAGTCCCGTAAAAACGCCACCCGAAGTACTCGGACTTGTAAACATTACCAGTATTTTCGTAATTTCACAGCTTTCCACTGGAAACCTCCGTGATTGAATTCGACAGTAAATGTAGTAAGAATCTATTTACGTGTACTTGAGGGGTTTATTACACGTTCTTAATCATTTCTGGGAACTCTCATTGTGTATTTTAACAGTTTTACCACAATTAGACAGTTTGCTTAGAAGTATTTACTGGAACTGCCACCATTTTAACTGATTCACACAAAAAAAACGCCAAAGCCAATCCTCCTAAATTGTAAACACAAAAACTATTCTCGTGATTCAAAGGCTTTAGACACCCATTCTGAGCTCTGTAAACATGAACTCTTAATATTTGAAAGCACAGTCCCGTTAAAATCCACCCGAAGTATCCGGAATTGTCAATATTACCAGTATTTTCGTCATTTCACAGCTTTCCACTCGAAACCTCCGTGATTGAATTCGACAGTAAATGTAGTAAGAATCTATTTACGTGTACTTGAGGTGTTTATTACACGTTCTTAATTATTTCTGGGAACTATCATTGTGTATTTTAACAGTTTTACCACAATTAGACAGTTTGCTTAGAACTTTTTAGTGGAACCGCCACCATTTTAACTGATTCACACAAAAAAATACGCCAAAGCCAATCCTCCTAAATTGAAAACATAAAAACTATTCTCCTGATTCAAAGGCTTTAGACACCAATTCTGAGCTCTGTAAACATGAACTCTTAATATTTGAAAGCACAGTCCCGTGAAAACGCCACCAAAAGTACCCGTACTTGTAAACATTACCAGTATTTTCGTCATTTCACAGCTTTCCACTGGAAACCTCCGTGTTGAATTCGACAGTAAATGTAGTAAGAATCTATTTACGTGTACTTGAGATGTTTATTACACGTTCTTAATCATTTCTGGGAACTCTCATTGTGTATTTTAACAGTTTTACCACAATTAGACAGTTTGCTTAGAAGTATTTACTGGAACCGCCACCATTTTAACTGATTCACACAAAAAAAAGCCAAAGCCAATCCACCTAAATTGTAAACATAAAAACTATTCTCGTCATTCCAAGGCTTTAGACACCAATTCTGAGCTCTGTAAACATGAACTCGTAATAATTGAAAGCCCAGTCCCGTGAAAAAGCCACCCGAAGTACCCGGACTTGTAAACATTACCAGTATTTTCGTCATTTCACAGCTTTCAACTGGAAACCTCCGTGATTGAATTCGACAGTAAATGTAGTAAGAATCTATTTACGTGTACTTGAGGTGTTTATTACACGTTCTTAATCATTTCTGGAAACTCTCATTGTGTATTTTAACAGTTTTACCACAATTAGACAGTTTGCTTAGAAGTATTTACTGGAACCGCCACCATTTTAACTGATTCACACAAAAAAAACGCCAAAGCCAATCCTCCTAAATTGTAAACACAAAAACTATTCTCGTGATTCAAAGGCTTTAGACACCAATTCTGAGCTCTGTAAACATGAACTCGTAATAATTGAAAGCACAGTCCCGTGAAAACGCCACCCGAAGTACCCGGACTTGTAAACATTACCAGTATTTTCGTAATTTCACAGCTTTCCACTGGAAACCTCCGTGATTGAATTCGACAGTAAATGTAGTAAGAATCTATTTACGTGTACTTGAGGGGTTTATTACACGTTCTTAATCATTTCTGGGAACTCTCATTGTGTATTTTAACAGTTTTACCACAATTAGACAGTTTGCTTAGAAGTATTTACTGGAACCGCCACCATTTTAACTGATTCACACAAAAAAATACGCCAAAGCCAATCCTCCTAAATTGAAAACATAAAAACTATTCTCCTGATTCAAAGGCTTTAGACACCAATTCTGAGCTCTGTAAACATGAACTCTTAATATTTGAAAGCACAGTCCCGTGAAAACGCCACCAAAAGTACCCGTACTTGTAAACATTACCAGTATTTTCGTCATTTCACAGCTTTCCACTGGAAACCTCCGTGTTGAATTAGACAGTAAATGTAGTAAGAATCTATTTACGTGTACTTGAGATGTTTATTACACGTTCTTAATCATTTCTGGGAACTCTCATTGTGTATTTTAACAGTTTTACCACAATTAGACAGTTTGCTTAGAAGTATTTACTGGAACCGCCACCATTTTAACTGATTCACACAAAAAAAAGCCAAAGCCAATCCTCCTAAATTGTAAACATAAAAACTATTCTCGTCATTCCAAGGCTTTAGACACCAATTCTGAGCTCTGTAAACATGAACTCGTAATAATTGAAAGCCCAGTCCCGTGAAAAAGCCACCCGAAGTACCCGGACTTGTAAACATTACCAGTATTTTCGTCATTTCACAGCTTTCCACTGGAAACCTCCGTGATTGAATTCGACAGTAAATGTAGTAAGAATCTATTTACGTGTACTTGAGGTGTTTATTACACGTTCTTAATCATTTCTGGGAACTATCATTGTGTATTTTAACAGTTTTACCACAATTAGACAGTTTGCTTAGAACTTTTTAGTGGAACCGCCACCATTTTAACTGATTCACACAAAAAATACGCCAAAGCCAATCCTCCTAAATTGTAAACATAAAAACTATTCTCGTGATTCAAAGGCTTTAGACACCAATTCTGAGCTCTGTAAACATGAACTCTTAATAATTGAAAGCACAGTCCCGTGAAAACGCCACCAGAAGTACCCGGACTTGTAAACATTACCAGTATTTTCGTCATTTCACAGCTTTCCACTGGAAACCTCCGTGATTGAATTCGACAGTAAATGTAGTAAGAATCTATTTACGTGTACTTGAGGTGTTTATTACACGTTCTTAATCATTTCTGGGAACTATCATTGTGTATTTTAACAGTTTTACCACAATTAGACAGTTTGCTTAGAACTGTTTACTGGAACCGCCACCATTTTAACTGATTCACACAAAAAAAAGCCAAAGCCAATCCTCCTAAATTGTAAACATAAAAACTATTCTCGTCATTCCAAGGCTTTAGACACCAATTCTGAGCTCTGTAAACATGAAATCGTAATAATTGAAAGCACAGTCCCGTGAAAACGCCACCCGAAGTACCCGGACTTGTAAACATTACCAGTATTTTCGTAATTTCACAGCTTTCCACTGGAAACCTCCGTGATTGAATTCGACAGTAAATGTAGTAAGAATCTATTTACGTGTACTTGAGGGGTTTATTACACGTTCTTAATCATTTCTGGGAACTCTCATTGTGTATTTTAACAGTTTTACCACAATTAGACAGTTTGCTTAGAAGTATTTACTGGAACCGCCACCATTTTAACTGATTCACACAAAAAAAACGCCAAAGCCAATCCTCCTAAATTGTAAACACAAAAACTATTCTCGTGATTCAAAGGCTTTAGACACCAATTCTGAGCTCTGTAAACATGAACTCGTAATAATTGAAAGCACAGTCCCGTGAAAACGCCACCCGAAGTACCCGGACTTGTAAACATTACCAGTATTTTCGTAATTTCACAGCTTTCCACTGGAAACCTCCGTGATTGAATTCGACAGTAAATGTAGTAAGAATCTATTTACGTGTACTTGAGGGGTTTATTACACGTTCTTAATCATTTCTGGGAACTCTCATTGTGTATTTTAACAGTTTTACCACAATTAGACAGTTTGCTTAGAAGTATTTACTGGAACTGCAACCATTTTAACTGATTCACACAAAAAAAAAGCCAAAGCCAATCCTCCTAAATTGTAAACACAAAAACTATTCTCGTGATTCAAAGGCTTTAGACACCCATTCTGAGCTCTGTAAACATGAACTCTTAATATTTGAAAGCACAGTCCCGTGAAAACGCCACCAGAAGTACCCGTACTTGTAAACATTACCAGTATTTTCGTCATTTCACAGCTTTCCACTGGAAACCTCCGTGTTGAATTCGACAGTAAATGTAGTAAGAATCTATTTACGTGTACTTGAGATGTTTATTACACGTTCTTAATCATTTCTGGGAACTCTCATTGTGTATTTTAACAGTTTTACCACAATTAGACAGTTTGCTTAGAAGTATTTACTAGAACCGCCACCATTTTAACTGATTCACACAAAAAAAAGCCAAAGCCAATCCTCCTAAATTGTAAACATAAAAACTATTCTCGTCATTCCAAGGCTTTAGACACCAATTCTGAGCTCTGTAAACATGAACTCGTAATAATTGAAAGCACAGTCCCGTGAAAACGCCACCAGAAGTACCCGGACTTGTAAACATTACCAGTATTTTCGTCATTTCACAGCTTTACACTCGAAACCTCCGTGATTGAATTCGACAGTAAATGTAGTAAGAATCTATTTACGTGTACTTGAGGTGTTTATTACACGTTCTTAATCATTTCTGGGAACTATCATTGTGTATTTTAACAGTTTTACCACAATTAGACAGTTTGCTTAGAACTGTTTACTGGAACCGCCACCATTTTAACTGATTCACACAAAAAAAAGCCAAAGCCAATCCTCCTAAATTGTAAACATAAAAACTATTCTCGTCATTCCAAGGCTTTAGACACCAATTCTGAGCTCTGTAAACATGAACTCGTAATAATTGAAAGCACAGTCCCGTAAAAACGCCACCCGAAGTACTCGGACTTGTAAACATTACCAGTATTTTCGTAATTTCACAGCTTTCCACTGGAAACCTCCGTGATTGAATTCGACAGTAAATGTAGTAAGAATCTATTTACGTGTACTTGAGGGGTTTATTACACGTTCTTAATCATTTCTGGGAACTCTCATTGTGTATTTTAACAGTTTTACCACAATTAGACAGTTTGCTTAGAAGTATTTACTGGAACTGCCACCATTTTAACTGATTCACACAAAAAAAACGCCAAAGCCAATCCTCCTAAATTGTAAACACAAAAACTATTCTCGTGATTCAAAGGCTTTAGACACCCATTCTGAGCTCTGTAAACATGAACTCGTAATAATTGAAAGCCCAGTCCCTTGAAAAAGCCACCCGAAGTACCCGGACTTGTAAACATTACCAGTATTTTCGTCATTTCACAGCTTTCCACTGGAAACCTCCGTGATTGAATTCGACAGTAAATGTAGTAAGAATCTATTTACGTGTACTTGAGGTGTTTATTACACGTTCTTAATCATTTCTGGAAACTCTCATTGTGTATTTTAACAGTTTTACCACAATTAGACAGTTTGCTTAGAAGTATTTACTGGAACCGCCACCATTTTAACTGATTCACACAAAAAAAACGCCAAAGCCAATCCTCCTAAATTGTAAACACAAAAACTATTCTCGTGATTCAAAGGCTTTAGACACCAATTCTGAGCTCTGTAAACATGAACTCGTAATAATTGAAAGCACAGTCCCGTAAAAACGCCACCCGAAGTACTCGGACTTGTAAACATTACCAGTATTTTCGTAATTTCACAGCTTTCCACTGGAAACCTCCGTGATTGAATTCGACAGTAAATGTAGTAAGAATCTATTTACGTGTACTTGAGGGGTTTATTACACGTTCTTAATCATTTCTGGGAACTCTCATTGTGTATTTTAACAGTTTTACCACAATTAGACAGTTTGCTTAGAAGTATTTACTGGAACTGCCACCATTTTAACTGATTCACACAAAAAAAACGCCAAAGCCAATCCTCCTAAATTGTAAACACAAAAACTATTCTCGTGATTCAAAGGCTTTAGACACCCATTCTGAGCTCTGTAAACATGAACTCTTAATATTTGAAAGCACAGTCCCGTTAAAATCCACCCGAAGTATCCGGAATTGTCAATATTACCAGTATTTTCGTCATTTCACAGCTTTCCACTCGAAACCTCCGTGATTGAATTCGACAGTAAATGTAGTAAGAATCTATTTACGTGTACTTGAGGTGTTTATTACACGTTCTTAATTATTTCTGGGAACTATCATTGTGTATTTTAACAGTTTTACCACAATTAGTTTGCTTAGAACTTTTTAGTGGAACCGCCACCATTTTAACTGATTCACACAAAAAAATACGCCAAAGCCAATCCTCCTAAATTGAAAACATAAAAACTATTCTCCTGATTCAAAGGCTTTAGACACCAATTCTGAGCTCTGTAAACATGAACTCTTAATATTTGAAAGCACAGTCCCGTGAAAACGCCACCAAAAGTACCCGTACTTGTAAACATTACCAGTATTTTCGTCATTTCACAGCTTTCCACTGGAAACCTCCGTGTTGAATTCGACAGTAAATGTAGTAAGAATCTATTTACGTGTACTTGAGATGTTTATTACACGTTCTTAATCATTTCTGGGAACTCTCATTGTGTATTTTAACAGTTTTACCACAATTAGACAGTTTGCTTAGAAGTATTTACTGGAACCGCCACCATTTTAACTGATTCACACAAAAAAAAGCCAAAGCCAATCCTCCTAAATTGTAAACATAAAAACTATTCTCGTCATTCCAAGGCTTTAGACACCAATTCTGAGCTCTGTAAACATGAACTCGTAATAATTGAAAGCCCAGTCCCGTGAAAAAGCCACCCGAAGTACCCGGACTTGTAAACATTACCAGTATTTTCGTCATTTCACAGCTTTCAACTGGAAACCTCCGTGATTGAATTCGACAGTAAATGTAGTAAGAATCTATTTACGTGTACTTGAGGTGTTTATTACACGTTCTTAATCATTTCTGGAAACTCTCATTGTGTATTTTAACAGTTTTACCACAATTAGACAGTTTGCTTAGAAGTATTTACTGGAACCGCCACCATTTTAACTGATTCACACAAAAAAAACGCCAAAGCCAATCCTCCTAAATTGTAAACACAAAAACTATTCTCGTGATTCAAAGGCTTTAGACACCAATTCTGAGCTCTGTAAACATGAACTCGTAATAATTGAAAGCACAGTCCCGTGAAAACGCCACCCGAAGTACCCGGACTTGTAAACATTACCAGTATTTTCGTAATTTCACAGCTTTCCACTGGAAACCTCCGTGATTGAATTCGACAGTAAATGTAGTAAGAATCTATTTACGTGTACTTGAGGGGTTTATTACACGTTCTTAATCATTTCTGGGAACTCTCATTGTGTATTTTAACAGTTTTACCACAATTAGACAGTTTGCTTAGAAGTATTTACTGGAACCGCCACCATTTTAACTGATTCACACAAAAAAATACGCCAAAGCCAATCCTCCTAAATTGAAAACATAAAAACTATTCTCCTGATTCAAAGGCTTTAGACACCAATTCTGAGCTCTGTAAACATGAACTCTTAATATTTGAAAGCACAGTCCCGTGAAAACGCCACCAAAAGTACCCGTACTTGTAAACATTACCAGTATTTTCGTCATTTCACAGCTTTCCACTGGAAACCTCCGTGTTGAATTAGACAGTAAATGTAGTAAGAATCTATTTACGTGTACTTGAGATGTTTATTACACGTTCTTAATCATTTCTGGGAACTCTCATTGTGTATTTTAACAGTTTTACCACAATTAGACAGTTTGCTTAGAAGTATTTACTGGAACCGCCACCATTTTAACTGATTCACACAAAAAAAAGCCAAAGCCAATCCTCCTAAATTGTAAACATAAAAACTATTCTCGTCATTCCAAGGCTTTAGACACCAATTCTGAGCTCTGTAAACATGAACTCGTAATAATTGAAAGCCCAGTCCCGTGAAAAAGCCACCCGAAGTACCCGGACTTGTAAACATTACCAGTATTTTCGTCATTTCACAGCTTTCCACTGGAAACCTCCGTGATTGAATTCGACAGTAAATGTAGTAAGAATCTATTTACGTGTACTTGAGGTGTTTATTACACGTTCTTAATGATTTCTGGGAACTATCATTGTGTATTTTAACAGTTTTACCACAATTAGACAGTTTGCTTAGAACTTTTTAGTGGAACCGCCACCATTTTAACTGATTCACACAAAAAATACGCCAAAGCCAATCCTCCTAAATTGTAAACATAAAAACTATTCTCGTGATTCAAAGGCTTTAGACACCAATTCTGAGCTCTGTAAACATGAACTCTTAATAATTGAAAGCACAGTCCCTTGAAAACGCCACCAGAAGTACCCGGACTTGTAAACATTACCAGTATTTTCGTCATTTCACAGCTTTCCACTGGAAACCTCCGTGATTGAATTCGACAGTAAATGTAGTAAGAATCTATTTACGTGTACTTGAGGTGTTTATTACACGTTCTTAATCATTTCTGGGAACTATCATTGTGTATTTTAACAGTTTTACCACAATTAGACAGTTTGCTTAGAACTGTTTACTGGAACCGCCACCATTTTAACTGATTCACACAAAAAAAAGCCAAAGCCAATCCTCCTAAATTGTAAACATAAAAACTATTCTCGTGATTCAAAGGCTTTAGACACCAATTCTGAGCTCTGTAAACATGAACTCGTAATAATTGAAAGCACAGTCCCGTGAAAACGCCACCCGAAGTACCCGGACTTGTAAACATTACCAGTATTTTCGTAATTTCACAGCTTTCCACTGGAAACCTCCGTGATTGAATTCGACAGTAAATGTAGTAAGAATCTATTTACGTGTACTTGAGGGGTTTATTACACGTTCTTAATCATTTCTGGGAACTCTCATTGTGTATTTTAACAGTTTTACCACAATTAGACAGTTTGCTTAGAAGTATTTACTGGAACTGCAACCATTTTAACTGATTCACACAAAAAAAAGCCAAAGCCAATCCTCCTAAATTGTAAACACAAAAACTATTCTCGTGATTCAAAGGCTTTAGACACCCATTCTGAGCTCTGTAAACATGAACTCTTAATATTTGAAAGCACAGTCCCGTGAAAACGCCACCAGAAGTACCCGTACTTGTAAACATTACCAGTATTTTCGTCATTTCACAGCTTTCCACTGGAAACCTCCGTGTTGAATTCGACAGTAAATGTAGTAAGAATCTATTTACGTGTACTTGAGATGTTTATTACACGTTCTTAATCATTTCTGGGAACTCTCATTGTGTATTTTAACAGTTTTACCACAATTAGACAGTTTGCTTAGAAGTATTTACTAGAACCGCCACCATTTTAACTGATTCACACAAAAAAAAGCCAAAGCCAATCCTCCTAAATTGTAAACATAAAAACTATTCTCGTCATTCCAAGGCTTTAGACACCAATTCTGAGCTCTGTAAACATGAACTCGTAATAATTGAAAGCACAGTCCCGTGAAAACGCCACCAGAAGTACCCGGACTTGTAAACATTACCAGTATTTTCGTCATTTCACAGCTTTACACTCGAAACCTCCGTGATTGAATTCGACAGTAAATGTAGTAAGAATCTATTTACGTGTACTTGAGGTGTTTATTACACGTTCTTAATCATTTCTGGGAACTATCATTGTGTATTTTAACAGTTTTACCACAATTAGACAGTTTGCTTAGAACTGTTTACTGGAACCGCCACCATTTTAACTGATTCACACAAAAAAAAGCCAAAGCCAATTCTCCTAAATTGTAAACATAAAAACTATTCTCGTCATTCCAAGGCTTTAGACACCAATTCTGAGCTCTGTAAACATGAACTCGTAATAATTGAAAGCACAGTCCCGTAAAAACGCCACCCGAAGTACTCGGACTTGTAAACATTACCAGTATTTTCGTAATTTCACAGCTTTCCACTGGAAACCTCCGTGATTGAATTCGACAGTAAATGTAGTAAGAATCTATTTACGTGTACTTGAGGGGTTTATTACACGTTCTTAATCATTTCTGGGAACTCTCATTGTGTATTTTAACAGTTTTACCACAATTAGACAGTTTGCTTAGAAGTATTTACTGGAACTGCCACCATTTTAACTGATTCACACAAAAAAAACGCCAAAGCCAATCCTCCTAAATTGTAAACACAAAAACTATTCTCGTGATTCAAAGGCTTTAGACACCCATTCTGAGCTCTGTAAACATGAACTCGTAATAATTGAAAGCCCAGTCCCTTGAAAAAGCCACCCGAAGTACCCGGACTTGTAAACATTACCAGTATTTTCGTCATTTCACAGCTTTCCACTGGAAACCTCCGTGATTGAATTCGACAGTAAATGTAGTAAGAATCTATTTACGTGTACTTGAGGTGTTTATTACACGTTCTTAATCATTTCTGGAAACTCTCATTGTGTATTTTAACAGTTTTACCACAATTAGACAGTTTGCTTAGAAGTATTTACTGGAACCGCCACCATTTTAACTGATTCACACAAAAAAAACGCCAAAGCCAATCCTCCTAAATTGTAAACACAAAAACTATTCTCGTGATTCAAAGGCTTTAGACACCAATTCTGAGCTCTGTAAACATGAACTCGTAATAATTGAAAGCACAGTCCCGTGAAAACGCCACCCGAAGTACTCGGACTTGTAAACATTACCAGTATTTTCGTAATTTCACAGCTTTCCACTGGAAACCTCCGTGATTGAATTCGACAGTAAATGTAGTAAGAATCTATTTACGTGTACTTGAGGGGTTTATTACACGTTCTTAATCATTTCTGGGAACTCTCATTGTGTATTTTAACAGTTTTACCACAATTAGACAGTTTGCTTAGAAGTATTTACTGGAACTGCCACCATTTTAACTGATTCACACAAAAAAAACGCCAAAGCCAATCCTCCTAAATTGTAAACACAAAAACTATTCTCGTGATTCAAAGGCTTTAGACACCAATTCTGAGCTCTGTAAACATGAACTCGTAATAATTGAAAGCACAGTCCCGTGAAAACGCCACCCGAAGTACCCGGACTTGTAAACATTACCAGTATTTTCGTAATTTCACAGCTTTCCACTGGAAACCTCCGTGATTGAATTCGACAGTAAATGTAGTAAGAATCTATTTACGTGTACTTGAGGGGTTTATTACACGTTCTTAATCATTTCTGGGAACTCTCATTGTGTATTTTAACAGTTTTACCACAATTAGACAGTTTGCTTAGAAGTATTTACTGGAACCGCCACCATTTTAACTGATTCACACAAAAAAATACGCCAAAGCCAATCCTCCTAAATTGAAAACATAAAAACTATTCTCCTGATTCAAAGGCTTTAGACACCAATTCTGAGCTCTGTAAACATGAACTCTTAATATTTGAAAGCACAGTCCCGTGAAAACGCCACCAAAAGTACCCGTACTTGTAAACATTACCAGTATTTTCGTCATTTCACAGCTTTCCACTGGAAACCTCCGTGTTGAATTAGACAGTAAATGTAGTAAGAATCTATTTACGTGTACTTGAGATGTTTATTACACGTTCTTAATCATTTCTGGGAACTCTCATTGTGTATTTTAACAGTTTTACCACAATTAGACAGTTTGCTTAGAAGTATTTACTGGAACCGCCACCATTTTAACTGATTCACACAAAAAAAAGCCAAAGCCAATCCTCCTAAATTGTAAACATAAAAACTATTCTCGTCATTCCAAGGCTTTAGACACCAATTCTGAGCTCTGTAAACATGAACTCGTAATAATTGAAAGCCCAGTCCCGTGAAAAAGCCACCCGAAGTACCCGGACTTGTAAACATTACCAGTATTTTCGTCATTTCACAGCTTTCCACTGGAAACCTCCGTGATTGAATTCGACAGTAAATGTAGTAAGAATCTATTTACGTGTACTTGAGGTGTTTATTACACGTTCTTAATCATTTCTGGGAACTATCATTGTGTATTTTAACAGTTTTACCACAATTAGACAGTTTGCTTAGAACTTTTTAGTGGAACCGCCACCATTTTAACTGATTCACACAAAAAATACGCCAAAGCCAATCCTCCTAAATTGTAAACATAAAAACTATTCTCGTGATTCAAAGGCTTTAGACACCAATTCTGAGCTCTGTAAACATGAACTCTTAATAATTGAAAGCACAGTCCCGTGAAAACGCCACCAGAAGTACCCGGACTTGTAAACATTACCAGTATTTTCGTCATTTCACAGCTTTCCACTGGAAACCTCCGTGATTGAATTCGACAGTAAATGTAGTAAGAATCTATTTACGTGTACTTGAGGTGTTTATTACACGTTCTTAATCATTTCTGGGAACTATCATTGTGTATTTTAACAGTTTTACCACAATTAGACAGTTTGCTTAGAACTGTTTACTGGAACCGCCACCATTTTAACTGATTCACACAAAAAAAAGCCAAAGCCAATCCTCCTAAATTGTAAACATAAAAACTATTCTCGTCATTCCAAGGCTTTAGACACCAATTCTGAGCTCTGTAAACATGAAATCGTAATAATTGAAAGCACAGTCCCGTGAAAACGCCACCCGAAGTACCCGGACTTGTAAACATTACCAGTATTTTCGTCATTTCACAGCTTTCAACTGGAAACCTCCGTGATTGAATTCGACAGTAAATGTAGTAAGAATCTATTTACGTGTACTTGAGGGGTTTATTACACGTTCTTAATCATTTCTGGGAACTCTCATTGTGTACTTTAACAGTTTTACCACAATTAGACAGTTTGCTTAGAAGTATTTACTGGAACCGCCACCATTTTAACTGATTCACACAAAAAAAACGCCAAAGCCAATCCTCCTAAATTGTAAACACAAAAACTATTCTCGTGATTCAAAGGCTTTAGACACCAATTCTGAGCTCTGTAAACATGAACTCGTAATAATTGAAAGCACAGTCCCGTGAAAACGCCACCCGAAGTACCCGGACTTGTAAACATTACCAGTATTTTCGTAATTTCACAGCTTTCCACTGGAAACCTCCGTGATTGAATTCGACAGTAAATGTAGTAAGAATCTATTTACGTGTACTTGAGGGGTTTATTACACGTTCTTAATCATTTCTGGGAACTCTCATTGTGTATTTTAACAGTTTTACCACAATTAGACAGTTTGCTTAGAACTGTTTACTGGAACCGCCACCATTTTAACTGATTCACACAAAAAAAAGCCAAAGCCAATCCTCCTAAATTGTAAACATAAAAACTATTCTCGTCATTCCAAGGCTTTAGACACCAATTCTGAGCTCTGTAAACAGGAACTCGTAATAATTGAAAGCCCAGTCCCGTGAAAAAGCCACCCGAAGTACCCGGACTTGTAAACATTACCAGTATTTTCGTCATTTCACAGCTTTCCACTGGAAACCTCCGTGATTGAATTCGACAGTAAATGTAGTAAGAATCTATTTACGTGTACTTGAGGTGTTTATTACACGTTCTTAATCATTTCTGGAAACTCTCATTGTGTATTTTAACAGTTTTACCACAATTAGACAGTTTGCTTAGAAGTATTTACTGGAACCGCCACCATTTTAACTGATTCACACAAAAAAAACGCCAAAGCCAATCCTCCTAAATTGTAAACACAAAAACTATTCTCGTGATTCAAAGGCTTTAGACACCAATTCTGAGCTCTGTAAACATGAACTCGTAATAATTGAAAGCACAGTCCCGTAAAAACGCCACCCGAAGTACTCGGACTTGTAAACATTACCAGTATTTTCGTAATTTCACAGCTTTCCACTGGAAACCTCCGTGATTGAATTCGACAGTAAATGTAGTAAGAATCTATTTACGTGTACTTGAGGGGTTTATTACACGTTCTTAATCATTTCTGGGAACTCTCATTGTGTATTTTAACAGTTTTACCACAATTAGACAGTTTGCTTAGAAGTATTTACTGGAACTGCCACCATTTTAACTGATTCACACAAAAAAAACGCCAAAGCCAATCCTCCTAAATTGTAAACACAAAAACTATTCTCGTGATTCAAAGGCTTTAGACACCCATTCTGAGCTCTGTAAACATGAACTCGTAATAATTGAAAGCCCAGTCCCGTGTAAAAGCCACCCGAAGTACCCGTACTTGTAAACATTACCAGTATTTTCGTCATTTCACAGCTTTCCACTGGAAACCTCCGTGATTGAATTCGACAGTAAATGTAGTAAGAATCTATTTACGTGTACTTGAGGGGTTTATTACACGTTCTTAATCATTTCTGGGAACTCTCATTGTGTATTTTAACAGTTTTACCACAATTAGACAGTTTGCTTAGAAGTATTTACTGGAACTGCCACCATTTTAACTGATTCACACAAAAAAAACGCCAAAGCCAATCCTCCTAAATTGTAAACACAAAAACTATTCTCGTGATTCAAAGGCTTTAGACACCCATTCTGAGCTCTGTAAACATGAACTCTTAATATTTGAAAGCACAGTCCCGTTAAAATCCACCCGAAGTATCCGGAATTGTCAATATTACCAGTATTTTCGTCATTTCACAGCTTTCCACTCGAAACCTCCGTGATTGAATTCGACAGTAAATGTAGTAAGAATCTATTTACGTGTACTTGAGGTGTTTATTACACGTTCTTAATTATTTCTGGGAACTATCATTGTGTATTTTAACAGTTTTACCACAATTAGACAGTTTGCTTAGAACTTTTTAGTGGAACCGCCACCATTTTAACTGATTCACACAAAAAAATACGCCAAAGCCAATCCTCCTAAATTGAAAACATAAAAACTATTCTCCTGATTCAAAGGCTTTAGACACCAATTCTGAGCTCTGTAAACATGAACTCTTAATATTTGAAAGCACAGTCCCGTGAAAACGCCACCAAAAGTACCCGTACTTGTAAACATTACCAGTATTTTCGTCATTTCACAGCTTTCCACTGGAAACCTCCGTGTTGAATTCGACAGTAAATGTAGTAAGAATCTATTTACGTGTACTTGAGATGTTTATTACACGTTCTTAATCATTTCTGGGAACTCTCATTGTGTATTTTAACAGTTTTACCACAATTAGACAGTTTGCTTAGAAGTATTTACTGGAACCGCCACCATTTTAACTGATTCACACAAAAAAAAGCCAAAGCCAATCCTCCTAAATTGTAAACATAAAAACTATTCTCGTCATTCCAAGGCTTTAGACACCAATTCTGAGCTCTGTAAACATGAACTCGTAATAATTGAAAGCCCAGTCCCGTGAAAAAGCCACCCGAAGTACCCGGACTTGTAAACATTACCAGTATTTTCGTCATTTCACAGCTTTCAACTGGAAACCTCCGTGATTGAATTCGACAGTAAATGTAGTAAGAATCTATTTACGTGTACTTGAGGTGTTTATTACACGTTCTTAATCATTTCTGGAAACTCTCATTGTGTATTTTAACAGTTTTACCACAATTAGACAGTTTGCTTAGAAGTATTTACTGGAACCGCCACCATTTTAACTGATTCACACAAAAAAAACGCCAAAGCCAATCCTCCTAAATTGTAAACACAAAAACTATTCTCGTGATTCAAAGGCTTTAGACACCAATTCTGAGCTCTGTAAACATGAACTCGTAATAATTGAAAGCACAGTCCCGTGAAAACGCCACCCGAAGTACCCGGACTTGTAAACATTACCAGTATTTTCGTAATTTCACAGCTTTCCACTGGAAACCTCCGTGATTGAATTCGACAGTAAATGTAGTAAGAATCTATTTACGTGTACTTGAGGGGTTTATTACACGTTCTTAATCATTTCTGGGAACTCTCATTGTGTATTTTAACAGTTTTACCACAATTAGACAGTTTGCTTAGAAGTATTTACTGGAACTGCCACCATTTTAACTGATTCACACAAAAAAAACGCCAAAGCCAATCCTCCTAAATTGTAAACACAAAAACTATTCTCGTGATTCAAAGGCTTTAGACACCCATTCTGAGCTCTGTAAACATGAACTCTTAATATTTGAAGGCACAGTCCCGTGAAAACGCCACCAGAAGTACCCGTACTTGTAAACATTACCAGTATTTTCGTCATTTCACAGCTTTCCACTGGAAACCTCCGTGTTGAATTCGACAGTAAATGTAGTAAGAATCTATTTACGTGTACTTGAGATGTTTATTACACGTTCTTAATCATTTCTGGGAACTCTCATTGTGTATTTTAACAGTTTTACCACAATTAGACAGTTTGCTTAGAAGTATTTACTAGAACCGCCACCATTTTAACTGATTCACACAAAAAATACGCCAAAGCCAATCCTCCTAAATTGTAAACATAAAAACTATTCTCGTGATTCAAAGGCTTTAGACACCAATTCTGAGCTCTGTAAACATGAACTCTTAATAATTGAAAGCACAGTCCCGTGAAAACGCCACCAGAAGTACCCGGACTTGTAAACATTACCAGTATTTTCGTCATTTCACAGCTTTCCACTGGAAACCTCCGTGATTGAATTCGACAGTAAATGTAGTAAGAATCTATTTACGTGTACTTGAGGTGTTTATTACACGTTCTTAATCATTTCTGGGAACTATCATTGTGTATTTTAACAGTTTTACCACAATTAGACAGTTTGCTTAGAACTGTTTACTGGAACCGCCACCATTTTAACTGATTCACACAAAAAAAAGCCAAAGCCAATCCTCCTAAATTGTAAACATAAAAACTATTCTCGTCATTCCAAGGCTTTAGACACCAATTCTGAGCTCTGTAAACATGAAATCGTAATAATTGAAAGCACAGTCCCGTGAAAACGCCACCCGAAGTACCCGGACTTGTAAACATTACCAGTATTTTCGTCATTTCACAGCTTTCAACTGGAAACCTCCGTGATTGAATTCGACAGTAAATGTAGTAAGAATCTATTTACGTGTACTTGAGGGGTTTATTACACGTTCTTAATCATTTCTGGGAACTCTCATTGTGTACTTTAACAGTTTTACCACAATTAGACAGTTTGCTTAGAAGTATTTACTGGAACCGCCACCATTTTAACTGATTCACACAAAAAAAACGCCAAAGCCAATCCTCCTAAATTGTAAACACAAAAACTATTCTCGTGATTCAAAGGCTTTAGACACCAATTCTGAGCTCTGTAAACATGAACTCGTAATAATTGAAAGCACAGTCCCGTAAAAACGCCACCCGAAGTACTCGGACTTGTAAACATTACCAGTATTTTCGTAATTTCACAGCTTTCCACTGGAAACCTCCGTGATTGAATTCGACAGTAAATGTAGTAAGAATCTATTTACGTGTACTTGAGGGGTTTATTACACGTTCTTAATCATTTCTGGGAACTCTCATTGTGTATTTTAACAGTTTTACCACAATTAGACAGTTTGCTTAGAAGTATTTACTGGAACTGCCACCATTTTAACTGATTCACACAAAAAAAACGCCAAAGCCAATCCTCCTAAATTGTAAACACAAAAACTATTCTCGTGATTCAAAGGCTTTAGACACCCATTCTGAGCTCTGTAAACATGAACTCGTAATAATTGAAAGCCCAGTCCCGTGTAAAAGCCACCCGAAGTACCCGTACTTGTAAACATTACCAGTATTTTCGTCATTTCACAGCTTTCCACTGGAAACCTCCGTGATTGAATTCGACAGTAAATGTAGTAAGAATCTATTTACGTGTACTTGAGGTGTTTATTACACGTTCTTAATCATTTCTGGAAACTCTCATTGTGTATTTTAACAGTTTTACCACAATTAGACAGTTTGCTTAGAAGTATTTACTGGAACCGCCACCATTTTAACTGATTCACACAAAAAAAACGCCAAAGCCAATCCTCCTAAATTGTAAACACAAAAACTATTCTCGTGATTCAAAGGCTTTAGACACCAATTCTGAGCTCTGTAAACATGAACTCGTAATAATTGAAAGCACAGTCCCGTAAAAACGCCACCCGAAGTACTCGGACTTGTAAACATTACCAGTATTTTCGTAATTTCACAGCTTTCCACTGGAAACCTCCGTGATTGAATTCGACAGTAAATGTAGTAAGAATCTATTTACGTGTACTTGAGGGGTTTATTACACGTTCTTAATCATTTCTGGGAACTCTCATTGTGTATTTTAACAGTTTTACCACAATTAGACAGTTTGCTTAGAAGTATTTACTGGAACTGCCACCATTTTAACTGATTCACACAAAAAAAACGCCAAAGCCAATCCTCCTAAATTGTAAACACAAAAACTATTCTCGTGATTCAAAGGCTTTAGACACCCATTCTGAGCTCTGTAAACATGAACTCGTAATAATTGAAAGCCCAGTCCCGTGTAAAAGCCACCCGAAGTACCCGTACTTGTAAACATTACCAGTATTTTCGTCATTTCACAGCTTTCCACTGGAAACCTCCGTGATTGAATTCGACAGTAAATGTAGTAAGAATCTATTTACGTGTACTTGAGGTGTTTATTACACGTTCTTAATCATTTCTGGAAACTCTCATTGTGTATTTTAACAGTTTTACCACAATTAGACAGTTTGCTTAGAAGTATTTACTGGAACCGCCACCATTTTAACTGATTCACACAAAAAAAACGCCAAAGCCAATCCTCCTAAATTGTAAACACAAAAACTATTCTCGTGATTCAAAGGCTTTAGACACCAATTCTGAGCTCTGTAAACATGAACTCGTAATAATTGAAAGCACAGTCCCGTAAAAACGCCACCCGAAGTACTCGGACTTGTAAACATTACCAGTATTTTCGTAATTTCACAGCTTTCCACTGGAAACCTCCGTGATTGAATTCGACAGTAAATGTAGTAAGAATCTATTTACGTGTACTTGAGGGGTTTATTACACGTTCTTAATCATTTCTGGGAACTCTCATTGTGTATTTTAACAGTTTTACCACAATTAGACAGTTTGCTTAGAAGTATTTACTGGAACTGCCACCATTTTAACTGATTCACACAAAAAAAACGCCAAAGCCAATCCTCCTAAATTGTAAACACAAAAACTATTCTCGTGATTCAAAGGCTTTAGACACCCATTCTGAGCTCTGTAAACATGAACTCTTAATATTTGAAAGCACAGTCCCGTTAAAATCCACCCGAAGTATCCGGAATTGTCAATATTACCAGTATTTTCGTCATTTCACAGCTTTCCACTCGAAACCTCCGTGATTGAATTCGACAGTAAATGTAGTAAGAATCTATTTACGTGTACTTGAGGTGTTTATTACACGTTCTTAATTATTTCTGGGAACTATCATTGTGTATTTTAACAGTTTTACCACAATTAGACAGTTTGCTTAGAACTTTTTAGTGGAACCGCCACCATTTTAACTGATTCACACAAAAAAATACGCCAAAGCCAATCCTCCTAAATTGAAAACATAAAAACTATTCTCCTGATTCAAAGGCTTTAGACACCAATTCTGAGCTCTGTAAACATGAACTCTTAATATTTGAAAGCACAGTCCCGTGAAAACGCCACCAAAAGTACCCGTACTTGTAAACATTACCAGTATTTTCGTCATTTCACAGCTTTCCACTGGAAACCTCCGTGTTGAATTCGACAGTAAATGTAGTAAGAATCTATTTACGTGTACTTGAGATGTTTATTACACGTTCTTAATCATTTCTGGGAACTCTCATTGTGTATTTTAACAGTTTTACCACAATTAGACAGTTTGCTTAGAAGTATTTACTGGAACCGCCACCATTTTAACTGATTCACACAAAAAAAAGCCAAAGCCAATCCTCCTAAATTGTAAACATAAAAACTATTCTCATCATTCCAAGGCTTTAGACACCAATTCTGAGCTCTGTAAACATGAACTCGTAATAATTGAAAGCACAGTCCCGTAAAAACGCCACCCGAAGTACTCGGACTTGTAAACATTACCA
Source organism: Myotis daubentonii (assembly GCF_963259705.1). Lineage (NCBI taxonomy): Eukaryota > Metazoa > Chordata > Mammalia > Chiroptera > Vespertilionidae > Myotis > Myotis daubentonii. The sequence continues at coordinate 56,640 of NC_081852.1, forward strand.
GTATTTTCGTAATTTCACAGCTTTCCACTGGAAACCTCCGTGATTGAATTCGACAGTAAATGTAGTAAGAATCTATTTACGTGTACTTGAGGGGTTTATTACACGTTCTTAATCATTTCTGGGAACTCTCATTGTGTATTTTAACAGTTTTACCACAATTAGACAGTTTGCTTAGAAGTATTTACTGGAACTGCCACCATTTTAACTGATTCACACAAAAAAAACGCCAAAGCCAATCCTCCTAAATTGTAAACACAAAAACTATTCTCGTGATTCAAAGGCTTTAGACACCCATTCTGAGCTCTGTAAACATGAACTCTTAATATTTGAAAGCACAGTCCCGTTAAAATCCACCCGAAGTATCCGGAATTGTCAATATTACCAGTATTTTCGTCATTTCACAGCTTTCCACTCGAAACCTCCGTGATTGAATTCGACAGTAAATGTAGTAAGAATCTATTTACGTGTACTTGAGGTGTTTATTACACGTTCTTAATTATTTCTGGGAACTATCATTGTGTATTTTAACAGTTTTACCACAATTAGACAGTTTGCTTAGAACTTTTTAGTGGAACCGCCACCATTTTAACTGATTCACACAAAAAAATACGCCAAAGCCAATCCTCCTAAATTGAAAACATAAAAACTATTCTCCTGATTCAAAGGCTTTAGACACCAATTCTGAGCTCTGTAAACATGAACTCTTAATATTTGAAAGCACAGTCCCGTGAAAACGCCACCAAAAGTACCCGTACTTGTAAACATTACCAGTATTTTCGTCATTTCACAGCTTTCCACTGGAAACCTCCGTGTTGAATTCGACAGTAAATGTAGTAAGAATCTATTTACGTGTACTTGAGATGTTTATTACACGTTCTTAATCATTTCTGGGAACTCTCATTGTGTATTTTAACAGTTTTACCACAATTAGACAGTTTGCTTAGAAGTATTTACTGGAACCGCCACCATTTTAACTGATTCACACAAAAAAAAGCCAAAGCCAATCCTCCTAAATTGTAAACATAAAAACTATTCTCGTCATTCCAAGGCTTTAGACACCAATTCTGAGCTCTGTAAACATGAACTCGTAATAATTGAAAGCCCAGTCCCGTGAAAAAGCCACCCGAAGTACCCGGACTTGTAAACATTACCAGTATTTTCGTCATTTCACAGCTTTCAACTGGAAACCTCCGTGATTGAATTCGACAGTAAATGTAGTAAGAATCTATTTACGTGTACTTGAGGTGTTTATTACACGTTCTTAATCATTTCTGGAAACTCTCATTGTGTATTTTAACAGTTTTACCACAATTAGACAGTTTGCTTAGAAGTATTTACTGGAACCGCCACCATTTTAACTGATTCACACAAAAAAAACGCCAAAGCCAATCCTCCTAAATTGTAAACACAAAAACTATTCTCGTGATTCAAAGGCTTTAGACACCAATTCTGAGCTCTGTAAACATGAACTCGTAATAATTGAAAGCACAGTCCCGTGAAAACGCCACCCGAAGTACCCGGACTTGTAAACATTACCAGTATTTTCGTAATTTCACAGCTTTCCACTGGAAACCTCCGTGATTGAATTCGACAGTAAATGTAGTAAGAATCTATTTACGTGTACTTGAGGGGTTTATTACACGTTCTTAATCATTTCTGGGAACTCTCATTGTGTATTTTAACAGTTTTACCACAATTAGACAGTTTGCTTAGAAGTATTTACTGGAACTGCCACCATTTTAACTGATTCACACAAAAAAAACGCCAAAGCCAATCCTCCTAAATTGTAAACACAAAAACTATTCTCGTGATTCAAAGGCTTTAGACACCCATTCTGAGCTCTGTAAACATGAACTCTTAATATTTGAAGGCACAGTCCCGTGAAAACGCCACCAGAAGTACCCGTACTTGTAAACATTACCAGTATTTTCGTCATTTCACAGCTTTCCACTGGAAACCTCCGTGTTGAATTCGACAGTAAATGTAGTAAGAATCTATTTACGTGTACTTGAGATGTTTATTACACGTTCTTAATCATTTCTGGGAACTCTCATTGTGTATTTTAACAGTTTTACCACAATTAGACAGTTTGCTTAGAAGTATTTACTAGAACCGCCACCATTTTAACTGATTCACACAAAAAATACGCCAAAGCCAATCCTCCTAAATTGTAAACATAAAAACTATTCTCGTGATTCAAAGGTTTTAGACACCAATTCTGAGCTCTGTAAACATGAACTCTTAATAATTGAAAGCACAGTCCCGTGAAAACGCCACCAGAAGTACCCGGACTTGTAAACATTACCAGTATTTTCGTCATTTCACAGCTTTCCACTGGAAACCTCCGTGATTGAATTCGACAGTAAATGTAGTAAGAATCTATTTACGTGTACTTGAGGTGTTTATTACACGTTCTTAATCATTTCTGGGAACTATCATTGTGTATTTTAACAGTTTTACCACAATTAGACAGTTTGCTTAGAACTGTTTACTGGAACCGCCACCATTTTAACTGATTCACACAAAAAAAAGCCAAAGCCAATCCTCCTAAATTGTAAACATAAAAACTATTCTCGTCATTCCAAGGCTTTAGACACCAATTCTGAGCTCTGTAAACATGAAATCGTAATAATTGAAAGCACAGTCCCGTGAAAACGCCACCCGAAGTACCCGGACTTGTAAACATTACCAGTATTTTCGTAATTTCACAGCTTTCCACTGGAAACCTCCGTGATTGAATTCGACAGTAAATGTAGTAAGAATCTATTTTCGTGTACTTGAGGGGTTTATTACACGTTCTTAATCATTTCTGGGAACTCTCATTGTGTATTTTAACAGTTTTACCACAATTAGACAGTTTGCTTAGAAGTATTTACTGGAACCGCCACCATTTTAACTGATTCACACAAAAAAAACGCCAAAGCCAATCCTCCTAAATTGTAAACACAAAAACTATTCTCGTGATTCAAAGGCTTTAGACACCAATTCTGAGCTCTGTAAACATGAACTCGTAATAATTGAAAGCACAGTCCCGTGAAAACGCCACCCGAAGTACCTGGACTTGTAAACATTACCAGTATTTTCGTAATTTCACAGCTTTCCACTGGAAACCTCCGTGATTGAATTCGACAGTAAATGTAGTAAGAATCTATTTACGTGTACTTGAGGGGTTTATTACACGTTCTTAATCATTTCTGGGAACTCTCATTGTGTATTTTAACAGTTTTACCACAATTAGACAGTTTGCTTAGAAGTATTTACTGGAACTGCAACCATTTTAACTGATTCACACAAAAAAAACGCCAAAGCCAATCCTCCTAAATTGTAAACACAAAAACTATTCTCGTGATTCAAAGGCTTTAGACACCCATTCTGAGCTCTGTAAACATGAACTCTTAATATTTGAAAGCACAGTCCCGTGAAAACGCCACCAGAAGTACCCGTACTTGTAAACATTACCAGTATTTTCGTCATTTCACAGCTTTCCACTGGAAACCTCCGTGTTGAATTCGACAGTAAATGTAGTAAGAATCTATTTACGTGTACTTGAGATGTTTATTACACGTTCTTAATCATTTCTGGGAACTCTCATTGTGTATTTTAACAGTTTTACCACAATTAGACAGTTTGCTTAGAAGTATTTACTAGAACCGCCACCATTTTAACTGATTCACACAAAAAAAAGCCAAAGCCAATCCTCCTAAATTGTAAACATAAAAACTATTCTCGTGATTCAAAGGCTTTAGACACCAATTCTGAGCTCTGTAAACATGAACTCGTAATAATTGAAAGCACAGTCCCGTGAAAACGCCACCAGAAGTACCCGGACTTGTAAACATTACCAGTATTTTCGTCATTTCACAGCTTTCCACTGGAAACCTCCGTGATTGAATTCGACAGTAAATGTAGTAAGAATCTATTTACGTGTACTTGAGGTGTTTATTACACGTTCTTAATCATTTCTGGGAACTATCATTGTGTATTTTAACAGTTTTACCACAATTAGACAGTTTGCTTAGAACTGTTTACTGGAACCGCCACCATTTTAACTGATTCACACAAAAAAAAGCCAAAGCCAATCCTCCTAAATTGTAAACATAAAAACTATTCTCGTCATTCCAAGGCTTTAGACACCAATTCTGAGCTCTGTAAACATGAAATCGTAATAATTGAAAGCACAGTCCCGTGAAAACGCCACCCGAAGTACCCGGACTTGTAAACATTACCAGTATTTTCGTAATTTCACAGCTTTCCACTGGAAACCTCCGTGATTGAATTCGACAGTAAATGTAGTAAGAATCTATTTACGTGTACTTGAGGGGTTTATTACACGTTCTTAATCATTTCTGGGAACTCTCATTGTGTATTTTAACAGTTTTACCACAATTAGACAGTTTGCTTAGAAGTATTTACTGGAACTGCAACCATTTTAACTGATTCACACAAAAAAAACGCCAAAGCCAGTCCTCCTAAATTGTAAACACAAAAACTATTCTCGTGATTCAAAGGCTTTAGACACCCATTCTGAGCTCTGTAAACATGAACTCTTAATATTTGAAAGCACAGTCCCGTGAAAACGCCACCAGAAGTACCCGTACTTGTAAACATTACCAGTATTTTCGTCATTTCACAGCTTTCCACTGGAAACCTCCGTGTTGAATTCGACAGTAAATGTAGTAAGAATCTATTTACGTGTACTTGAGATGTTTATTACACGTTCTTAATCATTTCTGGGAACTCTCATTGTGTATTTTAACAGTTTTACCACAATTAGACAGTTTGCTTAGAAGTATTTACTAGAACCGCCACCATTTTAACTGATTCACACAAAAAAAAGCCAAAGCCAATCCTCCTAAATTGTAAACATAAAAACTATTCTCGTCATTCCAAGGCTTTAGACACCAATTCTGAGCTCTGTAAACATGAACTCGTAATAATTGAAAGCACAGTCCCGTGAAAACGCCACCAGAAGTACCCGGACTTGTAAACATTACCAGTATTTTCGTCATTTCTCAGCTTTACACTCGAAACCTCCGTGATTGAATTCGACAGTAAATGTAGTAAGAATCTATTTACGTGTACTTGAGGTGTTTATTACACGTTCTTAATCATTTCTGGGAACTATCATTGTGTATTTTAACAGTTTTACCACAATTAGACAGTTTGCTTAGAACTGTTTACTGGAACCGCCACCATTTTAACTGATTCACACAAAAAAAAGCCAAAGCCAATCCTCCTAAATTGTAAACATAAAAACTATTCTCGTCATTCCAAGGCTTTAGACACCAATTCTGAGCTCTGTAAACATGAACTCGTAATAATTGAAAGCCCAGTCCCGTGAAAAAGCCACCCGAAGTACCCGGACTTGTAAACATTACCAGTATTTTCGTCATTTCACAGCTTTCCACTGGAAACCTCCGTGATTGAATTCGACAGTAAATGTAGTAAGAATCTATTTACGTGTACTTGAGGTGTTTATTACACGTTCTTAATCATTTCTGGAAACTCTCATTGTGTATTTTAACAGTTTTACCACAATTAGACAGTTTGCTTAGAAGTATTTACTGGAACCGCCACCATTTTAACTGATTCACACAAAAAAAACGCCAAAGCCAATCCTCCTAAATTGTAAACACAAAAACTATTCTCGTGATTCAAAGGCTTTAGACACCAATTCTGAGCTCTGTAAACATGAACTCGTAATAATTGAAAGCACAGTCCCGTAAAAACGCCACCTGAAGTACTCGGACTTGTAAACATTACCAGTATTTTCGTAATTTCACAGCTTTCCACTGGAAACCTCCGTGATTGAATTCGACAGTAAATGTAGTAAGAATCTATTTACGTGTACTTGAGGGGTTTATTACACGTTCTTAATCATTTCTGGGAACTCTCATTGTGTATTTTAACAGTTTTACCACAATTAGACAGTTTGCTTAGAAGTATTTACTGGAACTGCCACCATTTTAACTGATTCACACAAAAAAAACGCCAAAGCCAATCCTCCTAAATTGTAAACACAAAAACTATTCTCGTGATTCAAAGGCTTTAGACACCCATTCTGAGCTCTGTAAACATGAACTCGTAATAATTGAAAGCCCAGTCCCGTGAAAAAGCCACCCGAAGTACCCGGACTTGTAAACATTACCAGTATTTTCGTCATTTCACAGCTTTCCACTGGAAACCTCCGTGATTGAATTCGACAGTAAATGTAGTAAGAATCTATTTACGTGTACTTGAGGTGTTTATTACACGTTCTTAATCATTTCTGGAAACTCTCATTGTGTATTTTAACAGTTTTACCACAATTAGACAGTTTGCTTAGAAGTATTTACTGGAACCGCCACCATTTTAACTGATTCACACAAAAAAAACGCCAAAGCCAATCCTCCTAAATTGTAAACACAAAAACTATTCTCGTGATTCAAAGGCTTTAGACACCAATTCTGAGCTCTGTAAACATGAACTCGTAATAATTGAAAGCACAGTCCCGTAAAAACGCCACCCGAAGTACTCGGACTTGTAAACATTACCAGTATTTTCGTAATTTCACAGCTTTCCACTGGAAACCTCCGTGATTGAATTCGACAGTAAATGTAGTAAGAATCTATTTACGTGTACTTGAGGGGTTTATTACACGTTCTTAATCATTTCTGGGAACTCTCATTGTGTATTTTAACAGTTTTACCACAATTAGACAGTTTGCTTAGAAGTATTTACTGGAACTGCCACCATTTTAACTGATTCACACAAAAAAAACGCCAAAGCCAATCCTCCTAAATTGTAAACACAAAAACTATTCTCGTGATTCAAAGGCTTTAGACACCCATTCTGAGCTCTGTAAACATGAACTCTTAATATTTGAAAGCACAGTCCCGTTAAAATCCACCCGAAGTATCCGGAATTGTCAATATTACCAGTATTTTCGTCATTTCACAGCTTTCCACTCGAAACCTCCGTGATTGAATTCGACAGTAAATGTAGTAAGAATCTATTTACGTGTACTTGAGGTGTTTATTACACGTTCTTAATTATTTCTGGGAACTATCATTGTGTATTTTAACAGTTTTACCACAATTAGACAGTTTGCTTAGAACTTTTTAGTGGAACCGCCACCATTTTAACTGATTCACACAAAAAAATACGCCAAAGCCAATCCTCCTAAATTGAAAACATAAAAACTATTCTCCTGATTCAAAGGCTTTAGACACCAATTCTGAGCTCTGTAAACATGAACTCTTAATATTTGAAAGCACAGTCCCGTGAAAACGCCACCAAAAGTACCCGTACTTGTAAACATTACCAGTATTTTCGTCATTTCACAGCTTTCCACTGGAAACCTCCGTGTTGAATTCGACAGTAAATGTAGTAAGAATCTATTTACGTGTACTTGAGATGTTTATTACACGTTCTTAATCATTTCTGGGAACTCTCATTGTGTATTTTAACAGTTTTACCACAATTAGACAGTTTGCTTAGAAGTATTTACTGGAACCGCCACCATTTTAACTGATTCACACAAAAAAAAGCCAAAGCCAATCCTCCTAAATTGTAAACATAAAAACTATTCTCGTCATTCCAAGGCTTTAGACACCAATTCTGAGCTCTGTAAACATGAACTCGTAATAATTGAAAGCCCAGTCCCGTGAAAAAGCCACCCGAAGTACCCGGACTTGTAAACATTACCAGTATTTTCGTCATTTCACAGCTTTCAACTGGAAACCTCCGTGATTGAATTCGACAGTAAATGTAGTAAGAATCTATTTACGTGTACTTGAGGTGTTTATTACACGTTCTTAATCATTTCTGGAAACTCTCATTGTGTATTTTAACAGTTTTACCACAATTAGACAGTTTGCTTAGAAGTATTTACTGGAACCGCCACCATTTTAACTGATTCACACAAAAAAAACGCCAAAGCCAATCCTCCTAAATTGTAAACACAAAAACTATTCTCGTGATTCAAAGGCTTTAGACACCAATTCTGAGCTCTGTAAACATGAACTCGTAATAATTGAAAGCACAGTCCCGTGAAAACGCCACCCGAAGTACCCGGACTTGTAAACATTACCAGTATTTTCGTAATTTCACAGCTTTCCACTGGAAACCTCCGTGATTGAATTCGACAGTAAATGTAGTAAGAATCTATTTACGTGTACTTGAGGGGTTTATTACACGTTCTTAATCATTTCTGGGAACTCTCATTGTGTATTTTAACAGTTTTACCACAATTAGACAGTTTGCTTAGAAGTATTTACTGGAACTGCCACCATTTTAACTGATTCACACAAAAAAAACGCCAAAGCCAATCCTCCTAAATTGTAAACACAAAAACTATTCTCGTGATTCAAAGGCTTTAGACACCCATTCTGAGCTCTGTAAACATGAACTCTTAATATTTGAAGGCACAGTCCCGTGAAAACGCCACCAGAAGTACCCGTACTTGTAAACATTACCAGTATTTTCGTCATTTCACAGTTTTCCACTGGAAACCTCCGTGTTGAATTCGACAGTAAATGTAGTAAGAATCTATTTACGTGTACTTGAGATGTTTATTACACGTTCTTAATCATTTCTGGGAACTCTCATTGTGTATTTTAACAGTTTTACCACAATTAGACAGTTTGCTTAGAAGTATTTACTAGAACCGCCACCATTTTAACTGATTCACACAAAAAAAAGCCAAAGCCAATCCTCCTAAATTGTAAACATAAAAACTATTCTCGTCATTCCAAGGCTTTAGACACCAATTCTGAGCTCTGTAAACATGAACTCGTAATAATTGAAAGCACAGTCCCGTGAAAACGCCACCAGAAGTACCCGTACTTGTAAACATTACCAGTATTTTCGTCATTTCACAGCTTTCCACTGGAAACCTCCGTGATTGAATTCGACAGTAAATGTAGTAAGAATCTATTTACGTGTACTTGAGGTGTTTATTACACGTTCTTAATCATTTCTGGAAACTCTCATTGTGTATTTTAACAGTTTTACCACAATTAGACAGTTTGCTTAGAAGTATTTACTGGAACCGCCACCATTTTAACTGATTCACACAAAAAAATACGCCAAAGCCAATCCTCCTAAATTGAAAACATAAAAACTATTCTCCTGATTCAAAGGCTTTAGACACCAATTCTGAGCTCTGTAAACATGAACTCTTAATATTTGAAAGCACAGTCCCGTGAAAACGCCACCAAAAGTACCCGTACTTGTAAACATTACCAGTATTTTCGTCATTTCACAGCTTTCCACTGGAAACCTCCGTGTTGAATTCGACAGTAAATGTAGTAAGAATCTATTTACGTGTACTTGAGATGTTTATTACACGTTCTTAATCATTTCTGGGAACTCTCATTGTGTATTTTAACAGTTTTACCACAATTAGACAGTTTGCTTAGAAGTATTTACTGGAACCGCCACCATTTTAACTGATTCACACAAAAAAAAGCCAAAGCCAATCCTCCTAAATTGTAAACATAAAAACTATTCTCATCATTCCAAGGCTTTAGACACCAATTCTGAGCTCTGTAAACATGAACTCGTAATAATTGAAAGCCCAGTCCCGTGAAAAAGCCACCCGAAGTACCCGGACTTTTAAACATTACCAGTATTTTCGTCATTTCACAGCTTTCCACTGGAAACCTCCGTGATTGAATTCGACAGTAAATTTAGTAAGAATCTATTTACGTGTACTTGAGGTGTTTATTACACGTTCTTAATCATTTCTGGGAACTATCATTGTGTATTTTAACAGTTTTACCACAATTAGACAGTTTGCTTAGAACTTTTTAGTGGAACCGCCACCATTTTAACTGATTCACACAAAAAATACGCCAAAGCCAATCCTCCTAAATTGTAAACATAAAAACTATTCTCGTGATTCAAAGGCTTTAGACACCAATTCTGAGCTCTGTAAACATGAACTCTTAATAATTGAAAGCACAGTCCCGTGAAAACGCCACCAGAAGTACCCGGACTTGTAAACATTACCAGTATTTTCGTCATTTCACAGCTTTCCACTGGAAACCTCCGTGATTGAATTCGACAGTAAATGTAGTAAGAATCTATTTACGTGTACTTGAGGTGTTTATTACACGTTCTTAATCATTTCTGGGAACTATCATTGTGTATTTTAACAGTTTTACCACAATTAGACAGTTTGCTTAGAACTGTTTACTGGAACCGCCACCATTTTAACTGATTCACACAAAAAAAAGCCAAAGCCAATCCTCCTAAATTGTAAACATAAAAACTATTCTCGTCATTCCAAGGCTTTAGACACCAATTCTGAGCTCTGTAAACATGAAATCGTAATAATTGAAAGCACAGTCCCGTGAAAACGCCACCCGAAGTACCCGGACTTGTAAACATTACCAGTATTTTCGTCATTTCACAGCTTTCCACTGGAAACCTCCGTGATTGAATTCGACAGTAAATGTAGTAAGAATCTATTTACGTGTACTTGAGGGGTTTATTACACGTTCTTAATCATTTCTGGGAACTCTCATTGTGTATTTTAACAGTTTTACCACAATTAGACAGTTTGCTTAGAAGTATTTACTGGAACCGCCACCATTTTAACTGATTCACACAAAAAAAAACGCCAAAGCCAATCCTCCTAAATTGTAAACACAAAAACTATTCTCGTGATTCAAAGGCTTTAGACACCAATTCTGAGCTCTGTAAACATGAACTCGTAATAATTGAAAGCACAGTCCCGTAAAAACGCCACCCGAAGTACTCGGACTTGTAAACATTACCAGTATTTTCGTAATTTCACAGCTTTCCACTGGAAACCTCCGTGATTGAATTCGACAGTAAATGTAGTAAGAATCTATTTACGTGTACTTGAGGGGTTTATTACACGTTCTTAATCATTTCTGGGAACTCTCATTGTGTATTTTAACAGTTTTACCACAATTAGACAGTTTGCTTAGAAGTATTTACTGGAACTGCCACCATTTTAACTGATTCACACAAAAAAAACGCCAAAGCCAATCCTCCTAAATTGTAAACACAAAAACTATTCTCGTGATTCAAAGGCTTTAGACACCCATTCTGAGCTCTGTAAACATGAACTCGTAATAATTGAAAGCCCAGTCCCTTGAAAAAGCCACCCGAAGTACCCGGACTTGTAAACATTACCAGTATTTTCGTCATTTCACAGCTTTCCACTGGAAACCTCCGTGATTGAATTCGACAGTAAATGTAGTAAGAATCTATTTACGTGTACTTGAGGTGTTTATTACACGTTCTTAATCATTTCTGGAAACTCTCATTGTGTATTTTAACAGTTTTACCACAATTAGACAGTTTGCTTAGAAGTATTTACTGGAACTGCCACCATTTTAACTGATTCACACAAAAAAAACGCCAAAGCCAATCCTCCTAAATTGTAAACACAAAAACTATTCTCGTGATTCAAAGGCTTTAGACACCCATTCTGAGCTCTGTAAACATGAACTCGTAATAATTGAAAGCCCAGTCCCTTGAAAAAGCCACCCGAAGTACCCGGACTTGTAAACATTACCAGTATTTTCGTCATTTCACAGCTTTCCACTGGAAAACTCCGTGATTGAATTCGACAGTAAATGTAGTAAGAATCTATTTACGTGTACTTGAGGTGTTTATTACACGTTCTTAATCATTTCTGGAAACTCTCATTGTGTATTTTAACAGTTTTACCACAATTAGACAGTTTGCTTAGAAGTATTTACTGGAACCGCCACCATTTTAACTGATTCACACAAAAAAAACGCCAAAGCCAATCCTCCTAAATTGTAAACACAAAAACTATTCTCGTGATTCAAAGGCTTTAGACACCAATTCTGAGCTCTGTAAACATGAACTCGTAATAATTGAAAGCACAGTCCCGTAAAAACGCCACCCGAAGTACTCGGACTTGTAAACATTACCAGTATTTTCGTAATTTCACAGCTTTCCACTGGAAACCTCCGTGATTGAATTCGACAGTAAATGTAGTAAGAATCTATTTACGTGTACTTGAGGGGTTTATTACACGTTCTTAATCATTTCTGGGAACTCTCATTGTGTATTTTAACAGTTTTACCACAATTAGACAGTTTGCTTAGAAGTATTTACTGGAACTGCCACCATTTTAACTGATTCACACAAAAAAAACGCCAAAGCCAATCCTCCTAAATTGTAAACACAAAAACTATTCTCGTGATTCAAAGGCTTTAGACACCCATTCTGAGCTCTGTAAACATGAACTCTTAATATTTGAAAGCACAGTCCCGTTAAAATCCACCCGAAGTATCCGGAATTGTCAATATTACCAGTATTTTCGTCATTTCACAGCTTTCCACTGGAAACCTCCGTGTTGAATTCGACAGTAAATGTAGTAAGAATCTATTTACGTGTACTTGAGATGTTTATTACACGTTCTTAATCATTTCTGGGAACTCTCATTGTGTATTTTAACAGTTTTACCACAATTAGACAGTTTGCTTAGAATTATTTACTGGAACCGCCACCATTTTAACTGATTCACACAAAAAAAAGCCAAAGCCAATCCTCCTAAATTGTAAACATAAAAACTATTCTCGTCATTCCAAGGCTTTAGACACCAATTCTGAGCTCTGTAAACATGAACTCGTAATAATTGAAAGCCCAGTCCCGTGAAAAAGCCACCCGAAGTACCCGGACTTTTAAACATTACCAGTATTTTCGTCATTTCACAGCTTTCCACTGGAAACCTCCGTGATTGAATTCGACAGTAAATTTAGTAAGAATCTATTTACGTGTACTTGAGGTGTTTATTACACGTTCTTAATCATTTCTGGGAACTATCATTGTGTATTTTAACAGTTTTACCACAATTAGACAGTTTGCTTAGAACTTTTTAGTGGAACCGCCACCATTTTAACTGATTCACACAAAAAATACGCCAAAGCCAATCCTCCTAAATTGTAAACATAAAAACTATTCTCGTGATTCAAAGGCTTTAGACACCAATTCTGAGCTCTGTAAACATGAACTCTTAATAATTGAAAGCACAGTCCCGTGAAAACGCCACCAGAAGTACCCGGACTTGTAAACATTACCAGTATTTTCGTCATTTCACAGCTTTCCACTGGAAACCTCCGTGATTGAATTCGACAGTAAATTTAGTAAGAATCTATTTACGTGTACTTGAGGTGTTTATTACACGTTCTTAATCATTTCTGGGAACTATCATTGTGTATTTTAACAGTTTTACCACAATTAGACAGTTTGCTTAGAACTTTTTAGTGGAACCGCCACCATTTTAACTGATTCACACAAAAAATACGCCAAAGCCAATCCTCCTAAATTGTAAACATAAAAACTATTCTCGTGATTCAAAGGCTTTAGACACCAATTCTGAGCTCTGTAAACATGAACTCGTAATAATTGAAAGCCCAGTCCCGTGAAAAAGCCACCCGAAGTACCCGGACTTTTAAACATTACCAGTATTTTCGTCATTTCACAGCTTTCCACTGGAAACCTCCGTGATTGAATTCGACAGTAAATGTAGTAAGAATCTATTTACGTGTACTTGAGGTGTTTATTACACGTTCTTAATCATTTCTGGGAACTATCATTGTGTATTTTAACAGTTTTACCACAATTAGACAGTTTGCTTAGAACTGTTTACTGGAACCGCCACCATTTTAACTGATTCACACAAAAAAAAGCCAAAGCCAATCCTCCTAAATTGTAAACATAAAAACTATTCTCGTCATTCCAAGGCTTTAGACACCAATTCTGAGCTCTGTAAACATGAAATCGTAATAATTGAAAGCACAGTCCCGTGAAAACGCCACCCGAAGTACCCGGACTTGTAAACATTACCAGTATTTTCGTCATTTCACAGCTTTCCACTGGAAACCTCCGTGATTGAATTCGACAGTAAATGTAGTAAGAATCTATTTACGTGTACTTGAGGGGTTTATTACACGTTCTTAATCATTTCTGGGAACTCTCATTGTGTATTTTAACAGTTTTACCACAATTAGACAGTTTGCTTAGAAGTATTTACTGGAACCGCCACCATTTTAACTGATTCACACAAAAAAAACGCCAAAGCCAATCCTCCTAAATTGTAAACACAAAAACTATTCTCGTGATTCAAAGGCTTTAGACACCCATTCTGAGCTCTGTAAACATGAACTCGTAATAATTGAAAGCCCAGTCCCTTGAAAAAGCCACCCGAAGTACCCGGACTTGTAAACATTACCAGTATTTTCGTCATTTCACAGCTTTCCACTGGAAACCTCCGTGATTGAATTCGACAGTAAATGTAGTAAGAATCTATTTACGTGTACTTGAGGTGTTTATTACACGTTCTTAATCATTTCTGGAAACTCTCATTGTGTATTTTAACAGTTTTACCACAATTAGACAGTTTGCTTAGAAGTATTTACTGGAACTGCCACCATTTTAACTGATTCACACAAAAAAAACGCCAAAGCCAATCCTCCTAAATTGTAAACACAAAAACTATTCTCGTGATTCAAAGGCTTTAGACACCCATTCTGAGCTCTGTAAACATGAACTCGTAATAATTGAAAGCCCAGTCCCTTGAAAAAGCCACCCGAAGTACCCGGACTTGTAAACATTACCAGTATTTTCGTCATTTCACAGCTTTCCACTGGAAACCTCCGTGATTGAATTCGACAGTAAATGTAGTAAGAATCTATTTACGTGTACTTGAGGTGTTTATTACACGTTCTTAATCATTTCTGGAAACTCTCATTGTGTATTTTAACAGTTTTACCACAATTAGACAGTTTGCTTAGAAGTATTTACTGGAACCGCCACCATTTTAACTGATTCACACAAAAAAAACGCCAAAGCCAATCCTCCTAAATTGTAAACACAAAAACTATTCTCGTGATTCAAAGGCTTTAGACACCAATTCTGAGCTCTGTAAACATGAACTCGTAATAATTGAAAGCACAGTCCCGTAAAAACGCCACCCGAAGTACTCGGACTTGTAAACATTACCAGTATTTTCGTAATTTCACAGCTTTCCACTGGAAACCTCCGTGATTGAATTCGACAGTAAATGTAGTAAGAATCTATTTACGTGTACTTGAGGGGTTTATTACACGTTCTTAATCATTTCTGGGAACTCTCATTGTGTATTTTAACAGTTTTACCACAATTAGACAGTTTGCTTAGAAGTATTTACTGGAACTGCCACCATTTTAACTGATTCACACAAAAAAAACGCCAAAGCCAATCCTCCTAAATTGTAAACACAAAAACTATTCTCGTGATTCAAAGGCTTTAGACACCCATTCTGAGCTCTGTAAACATGAACTCTTAATATTTGAAAGCACAGTCCCGTTAAAATCCACCCGAAGTATCCGGAATTGTCAATATTACCAGTATTTTCGTCATTTCACAGCTTTCCACTCGAAACCTCCGTGATTGAATTCGACAGTAAATGTAGTAAGAATCTATTTACGTGTACTTGAGGTGTTTATTACACGTTCTTAATTATTTCTGGGAACTATCATTGTGTATTTTAACAGTTTTACCAGAATTAGACAGTTTGCTTAGAACTTTTTAGTGGAACCGCCACCATTTTAACTGATTCACACAAAAAAATACGCCAAAGCCAATCCTCCTAAATTGAAAACATAAAAACTATTCTCCTGATTCAAAGGCTTTAGACACCAATTCTGAGCTCTGTAAACATGAACTCTTAATATTTGAAAGCACAGTCCCGTGAAAACGCCACCAAAAGTACCCGTACTTGTAAACATTACCAGTATTTTCGTCATTTCACAGCTTTCCACTGGAAACCTCCGTGTTGAATTCGACAGTAAATGTAGTAAGAATCTATTTACGTGTACTTGAGATGTTTATTACACGTTCTTAATCATTTCTGGGAACTCTCATTGTGTATTTTAACAGTTTTACCACAATTAGACAGTTTGCTTAGAAGTATTTACTGGAACCGCCACCATTTTAACTGATTCACACAAAAAAAAGCCAAAGCCAATCCTCCTAAATTGTAAACATAAAAACTATTCTCGTCATTCCAAGGCTTTAGACACCAATTCTGAGCTCTGTAAACATGAACTCGTAATAATTGAAAGCCCAGTCCCGTGAAAAAGCCACCCGAAGTACCCGGACTTGTAAACATTACCAGTATTTTCGTCATTTCACAGCTTTCAACTGGAAACCTCCGTGATTGAATTCGACAGTAAATGTAGTAAGAATCTATTTACGTGTACTTGAGGTGTTTATTACACGTTCTTAATCATTTCTGGAAACTCTCATTGTGTATTTTAACAGTTTTACCACAATTAGACAGTTTGCTTAGAAGTATTTACTGGAACCGCCACCATTTTAACTGATTCACACAAAAAAAACGCCAAAGCCAATCCTCCTAAATTGTAAACACAAAAACTATTCTCGTGATTCAAAGGCTTTAGACACCCATTCTGAGCTCTGTAAACATGAACTCTTAATATTTGAAAGCACAGTCCCGTGAAAACGCCACCAGAAGTACCCGTACTTGTAAACATTACCAGTATTTTCGTCATTTCACAGCTTTCCACTGGAAACCTCCGTGTTGAATTCGACAGTAAATGTAGTAAGAATCTATTTACGTGTACTTGAGATGTTTATTACACGTTCTTAATCATTTCTGGGAACTCTCATTGTGTATTTTAACAGTTTTACCACAATTAGACAGTTTGCTTAGAAGTATTTACTAGAACCGCCACCATTTTAACTGATTCACACAAAAAAAAGCCAAAGCCAATCCTCCTAAATTGTAAACATAAAAACTATTCTCGTCATTCCAAGGCTTTAGACACCAATTCTGAGCTCTGTAAACATGAACTCGTAATAATTGAAAGCACAGTCCCGTGAAAACGCCACCAGAAGTACCCGGACTTGTAAACATTACCAGTATTTTCGTCATTTCTCAGCTTTACACTCGAAACCTCCGTGATTGAATTCGACAGTAAATGTAGTAAGAATCTATTTACGTGTACTTGAGGTGTTTATTACACGTTCTTAATCATTTCTGGGAACTATCATTGTGTATTTTAACAGTTTTACCACAATTAGACAGTTTGCTTAGAACTGTTTACTGGAACCGCCACCATTTTAACTGATTCACACAAAAAAAAGCCAAAGCCAATCCTCCTAAATTGTAAACATAAAAACTATTCTCGTCATTCCAAGGCTTTAGACACCAATTCTGAGCTCTGTAAACATGAACTCGTAATAATTGAAAGCCCAGTCCCGTGAAAAAGCCACCCGAAGTACCCGGACTTGTAAACATTACCAGTATTTTCGTCATTTCACAGCTTTCCACTGGAAACCTCCGTGATTGAATTCGACAGTAAATGTAGTAAGAATCTATTTACGTGTACTTGAGGTGTTTATTACACGTTCTTAATCATTTCTGGAAACTCTCATTGTGTATTTTAACAGTTTTACCACAATTAGACAGTTTGCTTAGAAGTATTTACTGGAACCGCCACCATTTTAACTGATTCACACAAAAAAAACGCCAAAGCCAATCCTCCTAAATTGTAAACACAAAAACTATTCTCGTGATTCAAAGGCTTTAGACACCAATTCTGAGCTCTGTAAACATGAACTCGTAATAATGGAAAGCACAGTCCCGTAAAAACGCCACCTGAAGTACTCGGACTTGTAAACATTACCAGTATTTTCGTAATTTCACAGCTTTCCACTGGAAACCTCCGTGATTGAATTCGACAGTAAATGTAGTAAGAATCTATTTACGTGTACTTGAGGGGTTTATTACACGTTCTTAATCATTTCTGGGAACTCTCATTGTGTATTTTAACAGTTTTACCACAATTAGACAGTTTGCTTAGAAGTATTTACTGGAACTGCCACCATTTTAACTGATTCACACAAAAAAAACGCCAAAGCCAATCCTCCTAAATTGTAAACACAAAAACTATTCTCGTGATTCAAAGGCTTTAGACACCCATTCTGAGCTCTGTAAACATGAACTCGTAATAATTGAAAGCCCAGTCCCGTGAAAAAGCCACCCGAAGTACCCGGACTTGTAAACATTACCAGTATTTTCGTCATTTCACAGCTTTCCACTGGAAACCTCCGTGATTGAATTCGACAGTAAATGTAGTAAGAATCTATTTACGTGTACTTGAGGTGTTTATTACACGTTCTTAATCATTTCTGGAAACTCTCATTGTGTATTTTAACAGTTTTACCACAATTAGACAGTTTGCTTAGAAGTATTTACTGGAACCGCCACCATTTTAACTGATTCACACAAAAAAAACGCCAAAGCCAATCCTCCTAAATTGTAAACACAAAAACTATTCTCGTGATTCAAAGGCTTTAGACACCAATTCTGAGCTCTGTAAACATGAACTCGTAATAATTGAAAGCACAGTCCCGTAAAAACGCCACCCGAAGTACTCGGACTTGTAAACATTACCAGTATTTTCGTAATTTCACAGCTTTCCACTGGAAACCTCCGTGATTGAATTCGACAGTAAATGTAGTAAGAATCTATTTACGTGTACTTGAGGGGTTTATTACACGTTCTTAATCATTTCTGGGAACTCTCATTGTGTATTTTAACAGTTTTACCACAATTAGACAGTTTGCTTAGAAGTATTTACTGGAACTGCCACCATTTTAACTGATTCACACAAAAAAAAACGCCAAAGCCAATCCTCCTAAATTGTAAACACAAAAACTATTCTCGTGATTCAAAGGCTTTAGACACCCATTCTGAGCTCTGTAAACATGAACTCTTAATATTTGAAAGCACAGTCCCGTTAAAATCCACCCGAAGTATCCGGAATTGTCAATATTACCAGTATTTTCGTCATTTCACAGCTTTCCACTCGAAACCTCCGTGATTGAATTCGACAGTAAATGTAGTAAGAATCTATTTACGTGTACTTGAGGTGTTTATTACACGTTCTTAATTATTTCTGGGAACTATCATTGTGTATTTTAACAGTTTTACCACAATTAGACAGTTTGCTTAGAACTTTTTAGTGGAACCGCCACCATTTTAACTGATTCACACAAAAAAATACGCCAAAGCCAATCCTCCTAAATTGAAAACATAAAAACTATTCTCCTGATTCAAAGGCTTTAGACACCAATTCTGAGCTCTGTAAACATGAACTCTTAATATTTGAAAGCACAGTCCCGTGAAAACGCCACCAAAAGTACCCGTACTTGTAAACATTACCAGTATTTTCGTCATTTCACAGCTTTCCACTGGAAACCTCCGTGTTGAATTCGACAGTAAATGTAGTAAGAATCTATTTACGTGTACTTGAGATGTTTATTACACGTTCTTAATCATTTCTGGGAACTCTCATTGTGTATTTTAACAGTTTTACCACAATTAGACAGTTTGCTTAGAAGTATTTACTGGAACCGCCACCATTTTAACTGATTCACACAAAAAAAAGCCAAAGCCAATCCTCCTAAATTGTAAACATAAAAACTATTCTCGTCATTCCAAGGCTTTAGACACCAATTCTGAGCTCTGTAAACATGAACTCGTAATAATTGAAAGCCCAGTCCCGTGAAAAAGCCACCCGAAGTACCCGGACTTGTAAACATTACCAGTATTTTCGTCATTTCACAGCTTTCAACTGGAAACCTCCGTGATTGAATTCGACAGTAAATGTAGTAAGAATCTATTTACGTGTACTTGAGGTGTTTATTACACGTTCTTAATCATTTCTGGAAACTCTCATTGTGTATTTTAACAGTTTTACCACAATTAGACAGTTTGCTTAGAAGTATTTACTGGAACCGCCACCATTTTAACTGATTCACACAAAAAAAACGCCAAAGCCAATCCTCCTAAATTGTAAACACAAAAACTATTCTCGTGATTCAAAGGCTTTAGACACCAATTCTGAGCTCTGTAAACATGAACTCGTAATAATTGAAAGCACAGTCCCGTGAAAACGCCACCCGAAGTACCCGGACTTGTAAACATTACCAGTATTTTCGTAATTTCACAGCTTTCCACTGGAAACCTCCGTGATTGAATTCGACAGTAAATGTAGTAAGAATCTATTTACGTGTACTTGAGGGGTTTATTACACGTTCTTAATCATTTCTGGGAACTCTCATTGTGTATTTTAACAGTTTTACCACAATTAGACAGTTTGCTTAGAAGTATTTACTGGAACTGCCACCATTTTAACTGATTCACACAAAAAAAACGCCAAAGCCAATCCTCCTAAATTGTAAACACAAAAACTATTCTCGTGATTCAAAGGCTTTAGACACCCATTCTGAGCTCTGTAAACATGAACTCTTAATATTTGAAGGCACAGTCCCGTGAAAACGCCACCAGAAGTACCCGTACTTGTAAACATTACCAGTATTTTCGTCATTTCACAGTTTTCCACTGGAAACCTCCGTGTTGAATTCGACAGTAAATGTAGTAAGAATCTATTTACGTGTACTTGAGATGTTTATTACACGTTCTTAATCATTTCTGGGAACTCTCATTGTGTATTTTAACAGTTTTACCACAATTAGACAGTTTGCTTAGAAGTATTTACTAGAACCGCCACCATTTTAACTGATTCACACAAAAAAAAGCCAAAGCCAATCCTCCTAAATTGTAAACATAAAAACTATTCTCGTCATTCCAAGGCTTTAGACACCAATTCTGAGCTCTGTAAACATGAACTCGTAATAATTGAAAGCACAGTCCCGTGAAAACGCCACCAGAAGTACCCGTACTTGTAAACATTACCAGTATTTTCGTCATTTCACAGCTTTCCACTGGAAACCTCCGTGATTGAATTCGACAGTAAATGTAGTAAGAATCTATTTACGTGTACTTGAGGTGTTTATTACACGTTCTTAATCATTTCTGGAAACTCTCATTGTGTATTTTAACAGTTTTACCACAATTAGACAGTTTGCTTAGAAGTATTTACTGGAACCGCCACCATTTTAACTGATTCACACAAAAAAATACGCCAAAGCCAATCCTCCTAAATTGAAAACATAAAAACTATTCTCCTGATTCAAAGGCTTTAGACACCAATTCTGAGCTCTGTAAACATGAACTCTTAATATTTGAAAGCACAGTCCCGTGAAAACGCCACCAAAAGTACCCGTACTTGTAAACATTACCAGTATTTTCGTCATTTCACAGCTTTCCACTGGAAACCTCCGTGTTGAATTCGACAGTAAATGTAGTAAGAATCTATTTACGTGTACTTGAGATGTTTATTACACGTTCTTAATCATTTCTGGGAACTCTCATTGTGTATTTTAACAGTTTTACCACAATTAGACAGTTTGCTTAGAATTATTTACTGGAACCGCCACCATTTTAACTGATTCACACAAAAAAAAGCCAAAGCCAATCCTCCTAAATTGTAAACATAAAAACTATTCTCGTCATTCCAAGGCTTTAGACACCAATTCTGAGCTCTGTAAACATGAACTCGTAATAATTGAAAGCCCAGTCCCGTGAAAAAGCCACCCGAAGTACCCGGACTTTTAAACATTACCAGTATTTTCGTCATTTCACAGCTTTCCACTGGAAACCTCCGTGATTGAATTCGACAGTAAATTTAGTAAGAATCTATTTACGTGTACTTGAGGTGTTTATTACACGTTCTTAATCATTTCTGGGAACTATCATTGTGTATTTTAACAGTTTTACCACAATTAGACAGTTTGCTTAGAACTTTTTAGTGGAACCGCCACCATTTTAACTGATTCACACAAAAAATACGCCAAAGCCAATCCTCCTAAATTGTAAACATAAAAACTATTCTCGTGATTCAAAGGCTTTAGACACCAATTCTGAGCTCTGTAAACATGAACTCTTAATAATTGAAAGCACAGTCCCGTGAAAACGCCACCAGAAGTACCCGGACTTGTAAACATTACCAGTATTTTCGTCATTTCACAGCTTTCCACTGGAAACCTCCGTGATTGAATTCGACAGTAAATGTAGTAAGAATCTATTTACGTGTACTTGAGGTGTTTATTACACGTTCTTAATCATTTCTGGGAACTATCATTGTGTATTTTAACAGTTTTACCACAATTAGACAGTTTGCTTAGAACTGTTTACTGGAACCGCCACCATTTTAACTGATTCACACAAAAAAAAGCCAAAGCCAATCCTCCTAAATTGTAAACATAAAAACTATTCTCGTCATTCCAAGGCTTTAGACACCAATTCTGAGCTCTGTAAACATGAAATCGTAATAATTGAAAGCACAGTCCCGTGAAAACGCCACCCGAAGTACCCGGACTTGTAAACATTACCAGTATTTTCGTCATTTCACAGCTTTCCACTGGAAACCTCCGTGATTGAATTCGACAGTAAATGTAGTAAGAATCTATTTACGTGTACTTGAGGGGTTTATTACACGTTCTTAATCATTTCTGGGAACTCTCATTGTGTATTTTAACAGTTTTACCACAATTAGACAGTTTGCTTAGAAGTATTTACTGGAACCGCCACCATTTTAACTGATTCACACAAAAAAAACGCCAAAGCCAATCCTCCTAAATTGTAAACACAAAAACTATTCTCGTGATTCAAAGGCTTTAGACACCAATTCTGAGCTCTGTAAACATGAACTCGTAATAATTGAAAGCACAGTCCCGTAAAAACGCCACCCGAAGTACTCGGACTTGTAAACATTACCAGTATTTTCGTAATTTCACAGCTTTCCACTGGAAACCTCCGTGATTGAATTCGACAGTAAATGTAGTAAGAATCTATTTACGTGTACTTGAGGGGTTTATTACACGTTCTTAATCATTTCTGGGAACTCTCATTGTGTATTTTAACAGTTTTACCACAATTAGACAGTTTGCTTAGAAGTATTTACTGGAACTGCCACCATTTTAACTGATTCACACAAAAAAAACGCCAAAGCCAATCCTCCTAAATTGTAAACACAAAAACTATTCTCGTGATTCAAAGGCTTTAGACACCCATTCTGAGCTCTGTAAACATGAACTCGTAATAATTGAAAGCCCAGTCCCTTGAAAAAGCCACCCGAAGTACCCGGACTTGTAAACATTACCAGTATTTTCGTCATTTCACAGCTTTCCACTGGAAACCTCCGTGATTGAATTCGACAGTAAATGTAGTAAGAATCTATTTACGTGTACTTGAGGTGTTTATTACACGTTCTTAATCATTTCTGGAAACTCTCATTGTGTATTTTAACAGTTTTACCACAATTAGACAGTTTGCTTGGAAGTATTTACTGGAACTGCCACCATTTTAACTGATTCACACAAAAAAAACGCCAAAGCCAATCCTCCTAAATTGTAAACACAAAAACTATTCTCGTGATTCAAAGGCTTTAGACACCCATTCTGAGCTCTGTAAACATGAACTCGTAATAATTGAAAGCCCAGTCCCTTGAAAAAGCCACCCGAAGTACCCGGACTTGTAAACATTACCAGTATTTTCGTCATTTCACAGCTTTCCACTGGAAACCTCCGTGATTGAATTCGACAGTAAATGTAGTAAGAATCTATTTACGTGTACTTGAGGTGTTTATTACACGTTCTTAATCATTTCTGGAAACTCTCATTGTGTATTTTAACAGTTTTACCACAATTAGACAGTTTGCTTAGAAGTATTTACTGGAACCGCCACCATTTTAACTGATTCACACAAAAAAAACGCCAAAGCCAATCCTCCTAAATTGTAAACACAAAAACTATTCTCGTGATTCAAAGGCTTTAGACACCAATTCTGAGCTCTGTAAACATGAACTCGTAATAATTGAAAGCACAGTCCCGTAAAAACGCCACCCGAAGTACTCGGACTTGTAAACATTACCAGTATTTTCGTAATTTCACAGCTTTCCACTGGAAACCTCCGTGATTGAATTCGACAGTAAATGTAGTAAGAATCTATTTACGTGTACTTGAGGGGTTTATTACACGTTCTTAATCATTTCTGGGAACTCTCATTGTGTATTTTAACAGTTTTACCACAATTAGACAGTTTGCTTAGAAGTATTTACTGGAACTGCCACCATTTTAACTGATTCACACAAAAAAAACGCCAAAGCCAATCCTCCTAAATTGTAAACACAAAAACTATTCTCGTGATTCAAAGGCTTTAGACACCCATTCTGAGCTCTGTAAACATGAACTCTTAATATTTGAAAGCACAGTCCCGTTAAAATCCACCCGAAGTATCCGGAATTGTCAATATTACCAGTATTTTCGTCATTTCACAGCTTTCCACTCGAAACCTCCGTGATTGAATTCGACAGTAAATGTAGTAAGAATCTATTTACGTGTACTTGAGGTGTTTATTACACGTTCTTAATTATTTCTGGGAACTATCATTGTGTATTTTAACAGTTTTACCACAATTAGACAGTTTGCTTAGAAGTATTTACTAGAACCGCCACCATTTTAACTGATTCACACAAAAAAAAGCCAAAGCCAATCCTCCTAAATTGTAAACATAAAAACTATTCTCGTCATTCCAAGGCTTTAGACACCAATTCTGAGCTCTGTAAACATGAACTCGTAATAATTGAAAGCACAGTCCCGTGAAAACGCCACCAGAAGTACCCGTACTTGTAAACATTACCAGTATTTTCGTCATTTCACAGCTTTCCACTGGAAACCTCCGTGATTGAATTCGACAGTAAATGTAGTAAGAATCTATTTACGTGTACTTGAGGTGTTTATTACACGTTCTTAATCATTTCTGGAAACTCTCATTGTGTATTTTAACAGTTTTACCACAATTAGACAGTTTGCTTAGAAGTATTTACTGGAACCGCCACCATTTTAACTGATTCACACAAAAAAATACGCCAAAGCCAATCCTCCTAAATTGAAAACATAAAAACTATTCTCCTGATTCAAAGGCTTTAGACACCAATTCTGAGCTCTGTAAACATGAACTCTTAATATTTGAAAGCACAGTCCCGTGAAAACGCCACCAAAAGTACCCGTACTTGTAAACATTACCAGTATTTTCGTCATTTCACAGCTTTCCACTGGAAACCTCCGTGTTGAATTCGACAGTAAATGTAGTAAGAATCTATTTACGTGTACTTGAGATGTTTATTACACGTTCTTAATCATTTCTGGGAACTCTCATTGTGTATTTTAACAGTTTTACCACAATTAGACAGTTTGCTTAGAATTATTTACTGGAACCGCCACCATTTTAACTGATTCACACAAAAAAAAGCCAAAGCCAATCCTCCTAAATTGTAAACATAAAAACTATTCTCGTCATTCCAAGGCTTTAGACACCAATTCTGAGCTCTGTAAACATGAACTCGTAATAATTGAAAGCCCAGTCCCGTGAAAAAGCCACCCGAAGTACCCGGACTTTTAAACATTACCAGTATTTTCGTCATTTCACAGCTTTCCACTGGAAACCTCCGTGATTGAATTCGACAGTAAATGTAGTAAGAATCTATTTACGTGTACTTGAGGTGTTTATTACACGTTCTTAATCATTTCTGGGAACTATCATTGTGTATTTTAACAGTTTTACCACAATTAGACAGTTTGCTTAGAACTTTTTAGTGGAACCGCCACCATTTTAACTGATTCACACAAAAAATACGCCAAAGCCAATCCTCCTAAATTGTAAACATAAAAACTATTCTCGTGATTCAAAGGCTTTAGACACCAATTCTGAGCTCTGTAAACATGAACTCTTAATAATTGAAAGCACAGTCCCGTGAAAACGCCACCAGAAGTACCCGGACTTGTAAACATTACCAGTATTTTCGTCATTTCACAGCTTTCCACTGGAAACCTCCGTGATTGAATTCGACAGTAAATGTAGTAAGAATCTATTTACGTGTACTTGAGGTGTTTATTACACGTTCTTAATCATTTCTGGGAACTATCATTGTGTATTTTAACAGTTTTACCACAATTAGACAGTTTGCTTAGAACTGTTTACTGGAACCGCCACCATTTTAACTGATTCACACAAAAAAAAGCCAAAGCCAATCCTCCTAAATTGTAAACATAAAAACTATTCTCGTCATTCCAAGGCTTTAGACACCAATTCTGAGCTCTGTAAACATGAAATCGTAATAATTGAAAGCACAGTCCCGTGAAAACGCCACCCGAAGTACCCGGACTTGTAAACATTACCAGTATTTTCGTCATTTCACAGCTTTCCACTGGAAACCTCCGTGATTGAATTCGACAGTAAATGTAGTAAGAATCTATTTACGTGTACTTGAGGGGTTTATTACACGTTCTTAATCATTTCTGGGAACTCTCATTGTGTATTTTAACAGTTTTACCACAATTAGACAGTTTGCTTAGAAGTATTTACTGGAACCGCCACCATTTTAACTGATTCACACAAAAAAAACGCCAAAGCCAATCCTCCTAAATTGTAAACACAAAAACTATTCTCGTGATTCAAAGGCTTTAGACACCCATTCTGAGCTCTGTAAACATGAACTCGTAATAATTGAAAGCCCAGTCCCTTGAAAAAGCCACCCGAAGTACCCGGACTTGTAAACATTACCAGTATTTTCGTCATTTCACAGCTTTCCACTGGAAACCTCCGTGATTGAATTCGACAGTAAATGTAGTAAGAATCTATTTACGTGTACTTGAGGTGTTTATTACACGTTCTTAATCATTTCTGGAAACTCTCATTGTGTATTTTAACAGTTTTACCACAATTAGACAGTTTGCTTAGAAGTATTTACTGGAACTGCCACCATTTTAACTGATTCACACAAAAAAAACGCCAAAGCCAATCCTCCTAAATTGTAAACACAAAAACTATTCTCGTGATTCAAAGGCTTTAGACACCCATTCTGAGCTCTGTAAACATGAACTCGTAATAATTGAAAGCCCAGTCCCTTGAAAAAGCCACCCGAAGTACCCGGACTTGTAAACATTACCAGTATTTTCGTCATTTCACAGCTTTCCACTGGAAACCTCCGTGATTGAATTCGACAGTAAATGTAGTAAGAATCTATTTACGTGTACTTGAGGTGTTTATTACACGTTCTTAATCATTTCTGGAAACTCTCATTGTGTATTTTAACAGTTTTACCACAATTAGACAGTTTGCTTAGAAGTATTTACTGGAACCGCCACCATTTTAACTGATTCACACAAAAAAAACGCCAAAGCCAATCCTCCTAAATTGTAAACACAAAAACTATTCTCGTGATTCAAAGGCTTTAGACACCAATTCTGAGCTCTGTAAACATGAACTCGTAATAATTGAAAGCACAGTCCCGTAAAAACGCCACCCGAAGTACTCGGACTTGTAAACATTACCAGTATTTTCGTAATTTCACAGCTTTCCACTGGAAACCTCCGTGATTGAATTCGACAGTAAATGTAGTAAGAATCTATTTACGTGTACTTGAGGGGTTTATTACACGTTCTTAATCATTTCTGGGAACTCTCATTGTGTATTTTAACAGTTTTACCACAATTAGACAGTTTGCTTAGAAGTATTTACTGGAACTGCCACCATTTTAACTGATTCACACAAAAAAAACGCCAAAGCCAATCCTCCTAAATTGTAAACACAAAAACTATTCTCGTGATTCAAAGGCTTTAGACACCCATTCTGAGCTCTGTAAACATGAACTCTTAATATTTGAAAGCACAGTCCCGTTAAAATCCACCCGAAGTATCCGGAATTGTCAATATTACCAGTATTTTCGTCATTTCACAGCTTTCCACTCGAAACCTCCGTGATTGAATTCGACAGTAAATGTAGTAAGAATCTATTTACGTGTACTTGAGGTGTTTATTACACGTTCTTAATTATTTCTGGGAACTATCATTGTGTATTTTAACAGTTTTACCAGAATTAGACAGTTTGCTTAGAACTTTTTAGTGGAACCGCCACCATTTTAACTGATTCACACAAAAAAATACGCCAAAGCCAATCCTCCTAAATTGAAAACATAAAAACTATTCTCCTGATTCAAAGGCTTTAGACACCAATTCTGAGCTCTGTAAACATGAACTCTTAATATTTGAAAGCACAGTCCCGTGAAAACGCCACCAAAAGTACCCGTACTTGTAAACATTACCAGTATTTTCGTCATTTCACAGCTTTCCACTGGAAACCTCCGTGTTGAATTCGACAGTAAATGTAGTAAGAATCTATTTACGTGTACTTGAGATGTTTATTACACGTTCTTAATCATTTCTGGGAACTCTCATTGTGTATTTTAACAGTTTTACCACAATTAGACAGTTTGCTTAGAAGTATTTACTGGAACCGCCACCATTTTAACTGATTCACACAAAAAAAAGCCAAAGCCAATCCTCCTAAATTGTAAACATAAAAACTATTCTCGTCATTCCAAGGCTTTAGACACCAATTCTGAGCTCTGTAAACATGAACTCGTAATAATTGAAAGCCCAGTCCCGTGAAAAAGCCACCCGAAGTACCCGGACTTGTAAACATTACCAGTATTTTCGTCATTTCACAGCTTTCAACTGGAAACCTCCGTGATTGAATTCGACAGTAAATGTAGTAAGAATCTATTTACGTGTACTTGAGGTGTTTATTACACGTTCTTAATCATTTCTGGAAACTCTCATTGTGTATTTTAACAGTTTTACCACAATTAGACAGTTTGCTTAGAAGTATTTACTGGAACCGCCACCATTTTAACTGATTCACACAAAAAAAACGCCAAAGCCAATCCTCCTAAATTGTAAACACAAAAACTATTCTCGTGATTCAAAGGCTTTAGACACCAATTCTGAGCTCTGTAAACATGAACTCGTAATAATTGAAAGCACAGTCCCGTGAAAACGCCACCCGAAGTACCCGGACTTGTAAACATTACCAGTATTTTCGTCATTTCACAGCTTTCCACTGGAAACCTCCGTGATTGAATTCGACAGTAAATGTAGTAAGAATCTATTTACGTGTACTTGAGGGGTTTATTACACGTTCTTAATCATTTCTGGGAACTCTCATTGTGTATTTTAACAGTTTTACCACAATTAGACAGTTTGCTTAGAAGTATTTACTGGAACCGCCACCATTTTAACTGATTCACACAAAAAAATACGCCAAAGCCAATCCTCCTAAATTGAAAACATAAAAACTATTCTCCTGATTCAAAGGCTTTAGACACCAATTCTGAGCTCTGTAAACATGAACTCTTAATATTTGAAAGCACAGTCCCGTGAAAACGCCACCAAAAGTACCCGTACTTGTAAACATTACCAGTATTTTCGTCATTTCACAGCTTTCCACTGGAAACCTCCGTGTTGAATTAGACAGTAAATGTAGTAAGAATCTATTTACGTGTACTTGAGATGTTTATTACACGTTCTTAATCATTTCTGGGAACTCTCATTGTGTATTTTAACAGTTTTACCACAATTAGACAGTTTGCTTAGAAGTATTTACTGGAACCGCCACCATTTTAACTGATTCACACAAAAAAAAGCCAAAGCCAATCCTCCTAAATTGTAAACATAAAAACTATTCTCGTCATTCCAAGGCTTTAGACACCAATTCTGAGCTCTGTAAACATGAACTCGTAATAATTGAAAGCCCAGTCCCGTGAAAAAGCCACCCGAAGTACCCGGACTTGTAAACATTACCAGTATTTTCGTCATTTCACAGCTTTCCACTGGAAACCTCCGTGATTGAATTCGACAGTAAATGTAGTAAGAATCTATTTACGTGTACTTGAGGTGTTTATTACACGTTCTTAATCATTTCTGGGAACTATCATTGTGTATTTTAACAGTTTTACCACAATTAGACAGTTTGCTTAGAACTTTTTAGTGGAACCGCCACCATTTTAACTGATTCACACAAAAAATACGCCAAAGCCAATCCTCCTAAATTGTAAACATAAAAACTATTCTCGTGATTCAAAGGCTTTAGACACCAATTCTGAGCTCTGTAAACATGAACTCTTAATAATTGAAAGCACAGTCCCGTGAAAACGCCACCAGAAGTACCCGGACTTGTAAACATTACCAGTATTTTCGTCATTTCACAGCTTTCCACTGGAAACCTCCGTGATTGAATTCGACAGTAAATGTAGTAGGAATCTATTTACGTGTACTTGAGGTGTTTATTACACGTTCTTAATCATTTCTGGGAACTATCATTGTGTATTTTAACAGTTTTACCACAATTAGACAGTTTGCTTAGAACTGTTTACTGGAACCGCCACCATTTTAACTGATTCACACAAAAAAAAGCCAAAGCCAATCCTCCTAAATTGTAAACATAAAAACTATTCTCGTCATTCCAAGGCTTTAGACACCAATTCTGAGCTCTGTAAACATGAAATCGTAATAATTGAAAGCACAGTCCCGTGAAAACGCCACCCGAAGTACCCGGACTTGTAAACATTACCAGTATTTTCGTCATTTCACAGCTTTCCACTGGAAACCTCCGTGATTGAATTCGACAGTAAATGTAGTAAGAATCTATTTACGTGTACTTGAGGGGTTTATTACACGTTCTTAATCATTTCTGGGAACTCTCATTGTGTATTTTAACAGTTTTACCACAATTAGACAGTTTGCTTAGAACTGTTTACTGGAACCGCCACCATTTTAACTGATTCACACAAAAAAAAGCCAAAGCCAATCCTCCTAAATTGTAAACATAAAAACTATTCTCGTCATTCCAAGGCTTTAGACACCAATTCTGAGCTCTGTAAACATGAACTCGTAATAATTGAAAGCCCAGTCCCGTGAAAAAGCCACCCGAAGTACCCGGACTTGTAAACATTACCAGTATTTTCGTCATTTCACAGCTTTCCACTGGAAACCTCCGTGATTGAATTCGACAGTAAATGTAGTAAGAATCTATTTACGTGTACTTGAGGTGTTTATTACACGTTCTTAATCATTTCTGGAAACTCTCATTGTGTATTTTAACAGTTTTACCACAATTAGACAGTTTGCTTAGAAGTATTTACTGGAACCGCCACCATTTTAACTGATTCACACAAAAAAAACGCCAAAGCCAATCCTCCTAAATTGTAAACACAAAAACTATTCTCGTGATTCAAAGGCTTTAGACACCAATTCTGAGCTCTGTAAACATGAACTCGTAATAATTGAAAGCACAGTCCCGTAAAAACGCCACCCGAAGTACTCGGACTTGTAAACATTACCAGTATTTTCGTAATTTCACAGCTTTCCACTGGAAACCTCCGTGATTGAATTCGACAGTAAATGTAGTAAGAATCTATTTACGTGTACTTGAGGGGTTTATTACACGTTCTTAATCATTTCTGGGAACTCTCATTGTGTATTTTAACAGTTTTACCACAATTAGACAGTTTGCTTAGAAGTATTTACTGGAACTGCCACCATTTTAACTGATTCACACAAAAAAAACGCCAAAGCCAATCCTCCTAAATTGTAAACACAAAAACTATTCTCGTGATTCAAAGGCTTTAGACACCCATTCTGAGCTCTGTAAACATGAACTCGTAATAATTGAAAGCCCAGTCCCGTGTAAAAGCCACCCGAAGTACCCGTACTTGTAAACATTACCAGTATTTTCGTCATTTCACAGCTTTCCACTGGAAACCTCCGTGATTGAATTCGACAGTAAATGTAGTAAGAATCTATTTACGTGTACTTGAGGTGTTTATTACACGTTCTTAATCATTTCTGGAAACTCTCATTGTGTATTTTAACAGTTTTACCACAATTAGACAGTTTGCTTAGAAGTATTTACTGGAACCGCCACCATTTTAACTGATTCACACAAAAAAAACGCCAAAGCCAATCCTCCTAAATTGTAAACACAAAAACTATTCTCGTGATTCAAAGGCTTTAGACACCAATTCTGAGCTCTGTAAACATGAACTCGTAATAATTGAAAGCACAGTCCCGTAAAAACGCCACCCGAAGTACTCGGACTTGTAAACATTACCAGTATTTTCGTAATTTCACAGCTTTCCACTGGAAACCTCCGTGATTGAATTCGACAGTAAATGTAGTAAGAATCTATTTACGTGTACTTGAGGGGTTTATTACACGTTCTTAATCATTTCTGGGAACTCTCATTGTGTATTTTAACAGTTTTACCACAATTAGACAGTTTGCTTAGAAGTATTTACTGGAACTGCCACCATTTTAACTGATTCACACAAAAAAAACGCCAAAGCCAATCCTCCTAAATTGTAAACACAAAAACTATTCTCGTGATTCAAAGGCTTTAGACACCCATTCTGAGCTCTGTAAACATGAACTCTTAATATTTGAAAGCACAGTCCCGTTAAAATCCACCCGAAGTATCCGGAATTGTCAATATTACCAGTATTTTCGTCATTTCACAGCTTTCCACTCGAAACCTCCGTGATTGAATTCGACAGTAAATGTAGTAAGAATCTATTTACGTGTACTTGAGGTGTTTATTACACGTTCTTAATTATTTCTGGGAACTATCATTGTGTATTTTAACAGTTTTACCACAATTAGACAGTTTGCTTAGAACTTTTTAGTGGAACCGCCACCATTTTAACTGATTCACACAAAAAAATACGCCAAAGCCAATCCTCCTAAATTGAAAACATAAAAACTATTCTCCTGATTCAAAGGCTTTAGACACCAATTCTGAGCTCTGTAAACATGAACTCTTAATATTTGAAAGCACAGTCCCGTGAAAACGCCACCAAAATTACCCGTACTTGTAAACATTACCAGTATTTTCGTCATTTCACAGCTTTCCACTGGAAACCTCCGTGTTGAATTCGACAGTAAATGTAGTAAGAATCTATTTACGTGTACTTGAGATGTTTATTACACGTTCTTAATCATTTCTGGGAACTCTCATTGTGTATTTTAACAGTTTTACCACAATTAGACAGTTTGCTTAGAAGTATTTACTGGAACCGCCACCATTTTAACTGATTCACACAAAAAAAAGCCAAAGCCAATCCTCCTAAATTGTAAACATAAAAACTATTCTCGTCATTCCAAGGCTTTAGACACCAATTCTGAGCTCTGTAAACATGAACTCGTAATAATTGAAAGCCCAGTCCCGTGAAAAAGCCACCCGAAGTACCCGGACTTGTAAACATTACCAGTATTTTCGTCATTTCACAGCTTTCAACTGGAAACCTCCGTGATTGAATTCGACAGTAAATGTAGTAAGAATCTATTTACGTGTACTTGAGGTGTTTATTACACGTTCTTAATCATTTCTGGAAACTCTCATTGTGTATTTTAACAGTTTTACCACAATTAGACAGTTTGCTTAGAAGTATTTACTGGAACCGCCACCATTTTAACTGATTCACACAAAAAAAACGCCAAAGCCAATCCTCCTAAATTGTAAACACAAAAACTATTCTCGTGATTCAAAGGCTTTAGACACCAATTCTGAGCTCTGTAAACATGAACTCGTAATAATTGAAAGCACAGTCCCGTGAAAACGCCACCCGAAGTACCCGGACTTATAAACATTACCAGTATTTTCGTAATTTCACAGCTTTCCACTGGAAACCTCCGTGATTGAATTCGACAGTAAATGTAGTAAGAATCTATTTACGTGTACTTGAGGGGTTTATTACACGTTCTTAATCATTTCTGGGAACTCTCATTGTGTATTTTAACAGTTTTACCACAATTAGACAGTTTGCTTAGAAGTATTTACTGGAACTGCCACCATTTTAACTGATTCACACAAAAAAAACGCCAAAGCCAATCCTCCTAAATTGTAAACACAAAAACTATTCTCGTGATTCAAAGGCTTTAGACACCCATTCTGAGCTCTGTAAACATGAACTCTTAATATTTGAAGGCACAGTCCCGTGAAAACGCCACCAGAAGTACCCGTACTTGTAAACATTACCAGTATTTTCGTCATTTCACAGCTTTCCACTGGAAACCTCCGTGTTGAATTCGACAGTAAATGTAGTAAGAATCTATTTACGTGTACTTGAGATGTTTATTACACGTTCTTAATCATTTCTGGGAACTCTCATTGTGTATTTTAACAGTTTTACCACAATTAGACAGTTTGCTTAGAAGTATTTACTAGAACCGCCACCATTTTAACTGATTCACACAAAAAATACGCCAAAGCCAATCCTCCTAAATTGTAAACATAAAAACTATTCTCGTGATTCAAAGGCTTTAGACACCAATTCTGAGCTCTGTAAACATGAACTCTTAATAATTGAAAGCACAGTCCCGTGAAAACGCCAACAGAAGTACCCGGACTTGTAAACATTACCAGTATTTTCGTCATTTCACAGCTTTCCACTGGAAACCTCCGTGATTGAATTCGACAGTAAATGTAGTAAGAATCTATTTACGTGTACTTGAGGTGTTTATTACACGTTCTTAATCATTTCTGGGAACTATCATTGTGTATTTTAACAGTTTTACCACAATTAGACAGTTTGCTTAGAACTGTTTACTGGAACCGCCACCATTTTAACTGATTCACACAAAAAAAAGCCAAAGCCAATCCTCCTAAATTGTAAACATAAAAACTATTCTCGTCATTCCAAGGCTTTAGACACCAATTCTGAGCTCTGTAAACATGAACTCGTAATAATTGAAAGCACAGTCCCGTGAAAACGCCACCCGAAGTACCTGGACTTGTAAACATTACCAGTATTTTCGTAATTTCACAGCTTTCCACTGGAAACCTCCGTGATTGAATTCGACAGTAAATGTAGTAAGAATCTATTTACGTGTACTTGAGGGGTTTATTACACGTTCTTAATCATTTCTGGGAACTCTCATTGTGTATTTTAACAGTTTTATCACAATTAGACAGTTTGCTTAGAAGTATTTACTGGAACTGCAACCATTTTAACTGATTCACACAAAAAAAACGCCAAAGCCAATCCTCCTAAATTGTAAACACAAAAACTATTCTCGTGATTCAAAGGCTTTAGACACCCATTCTGAGCTCTGTAAACATGAACTCTTAATATTTGAAAGCACAGTCCCGTGAAAACGCCACCAGAAGTACCCGTACTTGTAAACATTACCAGTATTTTCGTCATTTCACAGCTTTCCACTGGAAACCTCCGTGTTGAATTCGACAGTAAATGTAGTAAGAATCTATTTACGTGTACTTGAGATGTTTATTACACGTTCTTAATCATTTCTGGGAACTCTCATTGTGTATTTTAACAGTTTTACCACAATTAGACAGTTTCCTTAGAAGTATTTACTAGAACCGCCACCATTTTAACTGATTCACACAAAAAAAAGCCAAAGCCAATCCTCCTAAATTGTAAACATAAAAACTATTCTCGTGATTCAAAGGCTTTAGACACCAATTCTGAGCTCTGTAAACATGAACTCTTAATAATTGAAAGCACAGTCCCGTGAAAACGCCACCAGAAGTACCCGGACTTGTAAACATTACCAGTATTTTCGTCATTTCACAGCTTTCCACTGGAAACCTCCGTGATTGAATTCGACAGTAAATGTAGTAAGAATCTATTTACGTGTACTTGAGGTGTTTATTACACGTTCTTAATCATTTCTGGGAACTATCATTGTGTATTTTAACAGTTTTACCACAATTAGACAGTTTGCTTAGAACTGTTTACTGGAACCGCCACCATTTTAACTGATTCACACAAAAAAAAGCCAAAGCCAATCCTCCTAAATTGTAAACATAAAAACTATTCTCGTCATTCCAAGGCTTTAGACACCAATTCTGAGCTCTGTAAACATGAAATCGTAATAATTGAAAGCACAGTCCCGTGAAAACGCCACCCGAAGTACCCGGACTTGTAAACATTACCAGTATTTTCGTAATTTCACAGCTTTCCACTGGAAACCTCCGTGATTGAATTCGACAGTAAATGTAGTAAGAATCTATTTACGTGTACTTGAGGGGTTTATTACACGTTCTTAATCATTTCTGGGAACTCTCATTGTGTATTTTAACAGTTTTACCACAATTAGACAGTTTGCTTAGAAGTATTTACTGGAACCGCCACCATTTTAACTGATTCACACAAAAAAAACGCCAAAGCCAATCCTCCTAAATTGTAAACACAAAAACTATTCTCGTGATTCAAAGGCTTTAGACACCAATTCTGAGCTCTGTAAACATGAACTCGTAATAATTGAAAGCACAGTCCCGTGAAAACGCCACCCGAAGTACCCGGACTTGTAAACATTACCAGTATTTTCGTAATTTCACAGCTTTCCACTGGAAACCTCCGTGATTGAATTCGACAGTAAATGTAGTAAGAATCTATTTACGTGTACTTGAGGGGTTTATTACACGTTCTTAATCATTTCTGGGAACTCTCATTGTGTATTTTAACAGTTTTACCACAATTAGACAG
Source organism: Myotis daubentonii (assembly GCF_963259705.1). Classification (NCBI taxonomy): domain Eukaryota; kingdom Metazoa; phylum Chordata; class Mammalia; order Chiroptera; family Vespertilionidae; genus Myotis; species Myotis daubentonii. Next base: position 92,951 of record NC_081852.1, read on the forward strand.
TTTGCTTAGAAGTATTTACTGGAACTGCAACCATTTTAACTGATTCACACAAAAAAAACGCCAAAGCCAATCCTCCTAAATTGTAAACACAAAAACTATTCTCGTGATTCAAAGGCTTTAGACACCCATTCTGAGCTCTGTAAACATGAACTCTTAATATTTGAAAGCACAGTCCCGTGAAAACGCCACCAGAAGTACCCGTACTTGTAAACATTACCAGTATTTTCGTCATTTCACAGCTTTCCACTGGAAACCTCCGTGTTGAATTCGACAGTAAATGTAGTAAGAATCTATTTACGTGTACTTGAGATGTTTATTACACGTTCTTAATCATTTCTGGGAACTCTCATTGTGTATTTTAACAGTTTTACCACAATTAGACAGTTTGCTTAGAAGTATTTACTAGAACCGCCACCATTTTAACTGATTCACACAAAAAAAAGCCAAAGCCAATCCTCCTAAATTGTAAACATAAAAACTATTCTCGTCATTCCAAGGCTTTAGACACCAATTCTGAGCTCTGTAAACATGAACTCGTAATAATTGAAAGCACAGTCCCGTGAAAACGCCACCAGAAGTACCCGGACTTGTAAACATTACCAGTATTTTCGTCATTTCACAGCTTTCCACTGGAAACCTCCGTGATTGAATTCGACAGTAAATGTAGTAAGAATCTATTTACGTGTACTTGAGGTGTTTATTACACGTTCTTAATCATTTCTGGAAACTCTCATTGTGTATTTTAACAGTTTTACCACAATTAGACAGTTTGCTTAGAAGTATTTACTGGAACCGCCACCATTTTAACTGATTCACACAAAAAAAACGCCAAAGCCAATCCTCCTAAATTGTAAACACAAAAACTATTCTCGTGATTCAAAGGCTTTAGACACCAATTCTGAGCTCTGTAAACATGAACTCGTAATAATTGAAAGCACAGTCCCGTAAAAACGCCACCTGAAGTACTCGGACTTGTAAACATTACCAGTATTTTCGTAATTTCACAGCTTTCCACTGGAAACCTCCGTGATTGAATTCGACAGTAAATGTAGTAAGAATCTATTTACGTGTACTTGAGGGGTTTATTACACATTCTTAATCATTTCTGGGAACTCTCATTGTGTATTTTAACAGTTTTACCACAATTAGACAGTTTGCTTAGAAGTATTTACTGGAACTGCCACCATTTTAACTGATTCACACAAAAAAAACGCCAAAGCCAATCCTCCTAAATTGTAAACACAAAAACTATTCTCGTGATTCAAAGGCTTTAGACACCCATTCTGAGCTCTGTAAACATGAACTCGTAATAATTGAAAGCCCAGTCCCGTGAAAAAGCCACCCGAAGTACCCGGACTTGTAAACATTACCAGTATTTTCGTCATTTCACAGCTTTCCACTGGAAACCTCCGTGATTGAATTCGACAGTAAATGTAGTAAGAATCTATTTACGTGTACTTGAGGTGTTTATTACACGTTCTTAATCATTTCTGGAAACTCTCATTGTGTATTTTAACAGTTTTACCACAATTAGACAGTTTGCTTAGAAGTATTTACTGGAACCGCCACCATTTTAACTGATTCACACAAAAAAAACGCCAAAGCCAATCCTCCTAAATTGTAAACACAAAAACTATTCTCGTGATTCAAAGGCTTTAGACACCAATTCTGAGCTCTGTAAACATGAACTCGTAATAATTGAAAGCACAGTCCCGTAAAAACGCCACCCGAAGTACTCGGACTTGTAAACATTACCAGTATTTTCGTAATTTCACAGCTTTCCACTGGAAACCTCCGTGATTGAATTCGACAGTAAATGTAGTAAGAATCTATTTACGTGTACTTGAGGGGTTTATTACACGTTCTTAATCATTTCTGGGAACTCTCATTGTGTATTTTAACAGTTTTACCACAATTAGACAGTTTGCTTAGAAGTATTTACTGGAACTGCCACCATTTTAACTGATTCACACAAAAAAAACGCCAAAGCCAATCCTCCTAAATTGTAAACACAAAAACTATTCTCGTGATTCAAAGGCTTTAGACACCCATTCTGAGCTCTGTAAACATGAACTCTTAATATTTGAAAGCACAGTCCCGTTAAAATCCACCCGAAGTATCCGGAATTGTCAATATTACCAGTATTTTCGTCATTTCACAGCTTTCCACTCGAAACCTCCGTGATTGAATTCGACAGTAAATGTAGTAAGAATCTATTTACGTGTACTTGAGGTGTTTATTACACGTTCTTAATTATTTCTGGGAACTATCATTGTGTATTTTAACAGTTTTACCACAATTAGACAGTTTGCTTAGAACTTTTTAGTGGAACCGCCACCATTTTAACTGATTCACACAAAAAAATACGCCAAAGCCAATCCTCCTAAATTGAAAACATAAAAACTATTCTCCTGATTCAAAGGCTTTAGACACCAATTCTGAGCTCTGTAAACATGAACTCTTAATATTTGAAAGCACAGTCCCGTGAAAACGCCACCAAAAGTACCCGTACTTGTAAACATTACCAGTATTTTCGTCATTTCACAGCTTTCCACTGGAAACCTCCGTGTTGAATTCGACAGTAAATGTAGTAAGAATCTATTTACGTGTACTTGAGATGTTTATTACACGTTCTTAATCATTTCTGGGAACTCTCATTGTGTATTTTAACAGTTTTACCACAATTAGACAGTTTGCTTAGAAGTATTTACTGGAACCGCCACCATTTTAACTGATTCACACAAAAAAAAGCCAAAGCCAATCCTCCTAAATTGTAAACATAAAAACTATTCTCGTCATTCCAAGGCTTTAGACACCAATTCTGAGCTCTGTAAACATGAACTCGTAATAATTGAAAGCCCAGTCCCGTGAAAAAGCCACCCGAAGTACCCGGACTTGTAAACATTACCAGTATTTTCGTCATTTCACAGCTTTCAACTGGAAACCTCCGTGATTGAATTCGACAGTAAATGTAGTAAGAATCTATTTACGTGTACTTGAGGTGTTTATTACACGTTCTTAATCATTTCTGGAAACTCTCATTGTGTATTTTAACAGTTTTACCACAATTAGACAGTTTGCTTAGAAGTATTTACTGGAACCGCCACCATTTTAACTGATTCACACAAAAAAAACGCCAAAGCCAATCCTCCTAAATTGTAAACACAAAAACTATTCTCGTGATTCAAAGGCTTTAGACACCAATTCTGAGCTCTGTAAACATGAACTCGTAATAATTGAAAGCACAGTCCCGTGAAAACGCCACCCGAAGTACCCGGACTTGTAAACATTACCAGTATTTTCGTAATTTCACAGCTTTCCACTGGAAACCTCCGTGATTGAATTCGACAGTAAATGTAGTAAGAATCTATTTACGTGTACTTGAGGGGTTTATTACACGTTCTTAATCATTTCTGGGAACTCTCATTGTGTATTTTAACAGTTTTACCACAATTAGACAGTTTGCTTAGAAGTATTTACTGGAACTGCCACCATTTTAACTGATTCACACAAAAAAAACGCCAAAGCCAATCCTCCTAAATTGTAAACACAAAAACTATTCTCGTGATTCAAAGGCTTTAGACACCCATTCTGAGCTCTGTAAACATGAACTCTTAATATTTGAAAGCACAGTCCCGTGAAAACGCCACCAGAAGTACCCGTACTTGTAAACATTACCAGTATTTTCGTCATTTCACAGCTTTCCACTGGAAACCTCCGTGTTGAATTCGACAGTAAATGTAGTAAGAATCTATTTACGTGTACTTGAGATGTTTATTACACGTTCTTAATCATTTCTGGGAACTCTCATTGTGTATTTTAACAGTTTTACCACAATTAGACAGTTTGCTTAGAAGTATTTACTAGAACCGCCACCATTTTAACTGATTCACACAAAAAAAAGCCAAAGCCAATCCTCCTAAATTGTAAACATAAAAACTATTCTCGTCATTCCAAGGCTTTAGACACCAATTCTGAGCTCTGTAAACATGAACTCGTAATAATTGAAAGCACAGTCCCGTGAAAACGCCACCAGAAGTACCCGGACTTGTAAACATTACCAGTATTTTCGTCATTTCTCAGCTTTACACTCGAAACCTCCGTGATTGAATTCGACAGTAAATGTAGTAAGAATCTATTTACGTGTACTTGAGGTGTTTATTACACGTTCTTAATCATTTCTGGGAACTATCATTGTGTATTTTAACAGTTTTACCACAATTAGACAGTTTGCTTAGAACTGTTTACTGGAACCGCCACCATTTTAACTGATTCACACAAAAAAAAGCCAAAGCCAATCCTCCTAAATTGTAAACATAAAAACTATTCTCGTCATTCCAAGGCTTTAGACACCAATTCTGAGCTCTGTAAACATGAACTCGTAATAATTGAAAGCCCAGTCCCGTGAAAAAGCCACCCGAAGTACCCGGACTTGTAAACATTACCAGTATTTTCGTCATTTCACAGCTTTCCACTGGAAACCTCCGTGATTGAATTCGACAGTAAATGTAGTAAGAATCTATTTACGTGTACTTGAGGTGTTTATTACACGTTCTTAATCATTTCTGGAAACTCTCATTGTGTATTTTAACAGTTTTACCACAATTAGACAGTTTGCTTAGAAGTATTTACTGGAACCGCCACCATTTTAACTGATTCACACAAAAAAAACGCCAAAGCCAATCCTCCTAAATTGTAAACACAAAAACTATTCTCGTGATTCAAAGGCTTTAGACACCAATTCTGAGCTCTGTAAACATGAACTCGTAATAATTGAAAGCACAGTCCCGTAAAAACGCCACCTGAAGTACTCGGACTTGTAAACATTACCAGTATTTTCGTAATTTCACAGCTTTCCACTGGAAACCTCCGTGATTGAATTCGACAGTAAATGTAGTAAGAATCTATTTACGTGTACTTGAGGGGTTTATTACACATTCTTAATCATTTCTGGGAACTCTCATTGTGTATTTTAACAGTTTTACCACAATTAGACAGTTTGCTTAGAAGTATTTACTGGAACTGCCACCATTTTAACTGATTCACACAAAAAAAACGCCAAAGCCAATCCTCCTAAATTGTAAACACAAAAACTATTCTCGTGATTCAAAGGCTTTAGACACCCATTCTGAGCTCTGTAAACATGAACTCGTAATAATTGAAAGCCCAGTCCCGTGAAAAAGCCACCCGAAGTACCCGGACTTGTAAACATTACCAGTATTTTCGTCATTTCACAGCTTTCCACTGGAAACCTCCGTGATTGAATTCGACAGTAAATGTAGTAAGAATCTATTTACGTGTACTTGAGGTGTTTATTACACGTTCTTAATCATTTCTGGAAACTCTCATTGTGTATTTTAACAGTTTTACCACAATTAGACAGTTTGCTTAGAAGTATTTACTGGAACCGCCACCATTTTAACTGATTCACACAAAAAAAACGCCAAAGCCAATCCTCCTAAATTGTAAACACAAAAACTATTCTCGTGATTCAAAGGCTTTAGACACCAATTCTGAGCTCTGTAAACATGAACTCGTAATAATTGAAAGCACAGTCCCGTAAAAACGCCACCCGAAGTACTCGGACTTGTAAACATTACCAGTATTTTCGTAATTTCACAGCTTTCCACTGGAAACCTCCGTGATTGAATTCGACAGTAAATGTAGTAAGAATCTATTTACGTGTACTTGAGGGGTTTATTACACGTTCTTAATCATTTCTGGGAACTCTCATTGTGTATTTTAACAGTTTTACCACAATTAGACAGTTTGCTTAGAAGTATTTACTGGAACTGCCACCATTTTAACTGATTCACACAAAAAAAACGCCAAAGCCAATCCTCCTAAATTGTAAACACAAAAACTATTCTCGTGATTCAAAGGCTTTAGACACCCATTCTGAGCTCTGTAAACATGAACTCTTAATATTTGAAAGCACAGTCCCGTTAAAATCCACCCGAAGTATCCGGAATTGTCAATATTACCAGTATTTTCGTCATTTCACAGCTTTCCACTCGAAACCTCCGTGATTGAATTCGACAGTAAATGTAGTAAGAATCTATTTACGTGTACTTGAGGTGTTTATTACACGTTCTTAATTATTTCTGGGAACTATCATTGTGTATTTTAACAGTTTTACCACAATTAGACAGTTTGCTTAGAACTTTTTAGTGGAACCGCCACCATTTTAACTGATTCACACAAAAAAATACGCCAAAGCCAATCCTCCTAAATTGAAAACATAAAAACTATTCTCCTGATTCAAAGGCTTTAGACACCAATTCTGAGCTCTGTAAACATGAACTCTTAATATTTGAAAGCACAGTCCCGTGAAAACGCCACCAAAAGTACCCGTACTTGTAAACATTACCAGTATTTTCGTCATTTCACAGCTTTCCACTGGAAACCTCCGTGTTGAATTCGACAGTAAATGTAGTAAGAATCTATTTACGTGTACTTGAGATGTTTATTACACGTTCTTAATCATTTCTGGGAACTCTCATTGTGTATTTTAACAGTTTTACCACAATTAGACAGTTTGCTTAGAAGTATTTACTGGAACCGCCACCATTTTAACTGATTCACACAAAAAAAAGCCAAAGCCAATCCTCCTAAATTGTAAACATAAAAACTATTCTCGTCATTCCAAGGCTTTAGACACCAATTCTGAGCTCTGTAAACATGAACTCGTAATAATTGAAAGCCCAGTCCCGTGAAAAAGCCACCCGAAGTACCCGGACTTGTAAACATTACCAGTATTTTCGTCATTTCACAGCTTTCAACTGGAAACCTCCGTGATTGAATTCGACAGTAAATGTAGTAAGAATCTATTTACGTGTACTTGAGGTGTTTATTACACGTTCTTAATCATTTCTGGAAACTCTCATTGTGTATTTTAACAGTTTTACCACAATTAGACAGTTTGCTTAGAAGTATTTACTGGAACCGCCACCATTTTAACTGATTCACACAAAAAAAACGCCAAAGCCAATCCTCCTAAATTGTAAACACAAAAACTATTCTCGTGATTCAAAGGCTTTAGACACCAATTCTGAGCTCTGTAAACATGAACTCGTAATAATTGAAAGCACAGTCCCGTGAAAACGCCACCCGAAGTACCCGGACTTGTAAACATTACCAGTATTTTCGTAATTTCACAGCTTTCCACTGGAAACCTCCGTGATTGAATTCGACAGTAAATGTAGTAAGAATCTATTTACGTGTACTTGAGGGGTTTATTACACGTTCTTAATCATTTCTGGGAACTCTCATTGTGTATTTTAACAGTTTTACCACAATTAGACAGTTTGCTTAGAAGTATTTACTGGAACTGCCACCATTTTAACTGATTCACACAAAAAAAACGCCAAAGCCAATCCTCCTAAATTGTAAACACAAAAACTATTCTCGTGATTCAAAGGCTTTAGACACCCATTCTGAGCTCTGTAAACATGAACTCTTAATATTTGAAGGCACAGTCCCGTGAAAACGCCACCAGAAGTACCCGTACTTGTAAACATTACCAGTATTTTCGTCATTTCACAGCTTTCCACTGGAAACCTCCGTGTTGAATTCGACAGTAAATGTAGTAAGAATCTATTTACGTGTACTTGAGATGTTTATTACACGTTCTTAATCATTTCTGGGAACTCTCATTGTGTATTTTAACAGTTTTACCACAATTAGACAGTTTGCTTAGAAGTATTTACTAGAACCGCCACCATTTTAACTGATTCACACAAAAAAAAGCCAAAGCCAATCCTCCTAAATTGTAAACATAAAAACTATTCTCGTCATTCCAAGGCTTTAGACACCAATTCTGAGCTCTGTAAACATGAACTCGTAATAATTGAAAGCACAGTCCCGTGAAAACGCCACCAGAAGTACCCGTACTTGTAAACATTACCAGTATTTTCGTCATTTCACAGCTTTCCACTGGAAACCTCCGTGATTGAATTCGACAGTAAATGTAGTAAGAATCTATTTACGTGTACTTGAGGTGTTTATTACACGTTCTTAATCATTTCTGGAAACTCTCATTGTGTATTTTAACAGTTTTACCACAATTAGACAGTTTGCTTAGAAGTATTTACTGGAACCGCCACCATTTTAACTGATTCACACAAAAAAATACGCCAAAGCCAATCCTCCTAAATTGAAAACATAAAAACTATTCTCCTGATTCAAAGGCTTTAGACACCAATTCTGAGCTCTGTAAACATGAACTCTTAATATTTGAAAGCACAGTCCCGTGAAAACGCCACCAAAAGTACCCGTACTTGTAAACATTACCAGTATTTTCGTCATTTCACAGCTTTCCACTGGAAACCTCCGTGTTGAATTCGACAGTAAATGTAGTAAGAATCTATTTACGTGTACTTGAGATGTTTATTACACGTTCTTAATCATTTCTGGGAACTCTCATTGTGTATTTTAACAGTTTTACCACAATTAGACAGTTTGCTTAGAATTATTTACTGGAACCGCCACCATTTTAACTGATTCACACAAAAAAAAGCCAAAGCCAATCCTCCTAAATTGTAAACATAAAAACTATTCTCGTCATTCCAAGGCTTTAGACACCAATTCTGAGCTCTGTAAACATGAACTCGTAATAATTGAAAGCCCAGTCCCGTGAAAAAGCCACCCGAAGTACCCGGACTTTTAAACATTACCAGTATTTTCGTCATTTCACAGCTTTCCACTGGAAACCTCCGTGATTGAATTCGACAGTAAATTTAGTAAGAATCTATTTACGTGTACTTGAGGTGTTTATTACACGTTCTTAATCATTTCTGGGAACTATCATTGTGTATTTTAACAGTTTTACCACAATTAGACAGTTTGCTTAGAACTTTTTAGTGGAACCGCCACCATTTTAACTGATTCACACAAAAAATACGCCAAAGCCAATCCTCCTAAATTGTAAACATAAAAACTATTCTCGTGATTCAAAGGCTTTAGACACCAATTCTGAGCTCTGTAAACATGAACTCTTAATAATTGAAAGCACAGTCCCGTGAAAACGCCACCAGAAGTACCCGGACTTGTAAACATTACCAGTATTTTCGTCATTTCACAGCTTTCCACTGGAAACCTCCGTGATTGAATTCGACAGTAAATGTAGTAAGAATCTATTTACGTGTACTTGAGGTGTTTATTACACGTTCTTAATCATTTCTGGGAACTATCATTGTGTATTTTAACAGTTTTACCACAATTAGACAGTTTGCTTAGAACTGTTTACTGGAACCGCCACCATTTTAACTGATTCACACAAAAAAAAGCCAAAGCCAATCCTCCTAAATTGTAAACATAAAAACTATTCTCGTCATTCCAAGGCTTTAGACACCAATTCTGAGCTCTGTAAACATGAAATCGTAATAATTGAAAGCACAGTCCCGTGAAAACGCCACCCGAAGTACCCGGACTTGTAAACATTACCAGTATTTTCGTAATTTCACAGCTTTCCACTGGAAACCTCCGTGATTGAATTCGACAGTAAATGTAGTAAGAATCTATTTACGTGTACTTGAGGGGTTTATTACACGTTCTTAATCATTTCTGGGAACTCTCATTGTGTATTTTAACAGTTTTACCACAATTAGACAGTTTGCTTAGAAGTATTTACTGGAACCGCCACCATTTTAACTGATTCACACAAAAAAAACGCCAAAGCCAATCCTCCTAAATTGTAAACACAAAAACTATTCTCGTGATTCAAAGGCTTTAGACACCAATTCTGAGCTCTGTAAACATGAACTCGTAATAATTGAAAGCACAGTCCCGTGAAAACGCCACCCGAAGTACCCGGACTTGTAAACATTACCAGTATTTTCGTAATTTCACAGCTTTCCACTGGAAACCTCCGTGATTGAATTCGACAGTAAATGTAGTAAGAATCTATTTACGTGTACTTGAGGGGTTTATTACACGTTCTTAATCATTTCTGGGAACTCTCATTGTGTATTTTAACAGTTTTACCACAATTAGACAGTTTGCTTAGAAGTATTTACTGGAACTGCCACCATTTTAACTGATTCACACAAAAAAAACGCCAAAGCCAATCCTCCTAAATTGTAAACACAAAAACTATTCTCGTGATTCAAAGGCTTTAGACACCCATTCTGAGCTCTGTAAACATGAACTCTTAATATTTGAAAGCACAGTCCCGTGAAAACGCCACCAGAAGTACCCGTACTTGTAAACATTACCAGTATTTTCGTCATTTCACAGCTTTCCACTGGAAACCTCCGTGTTGAATTCGACAGTAAATGTAGTAAGAATCTATTTACGTGTACTTGAGATGTTTATTACACGTTCTTAATCATTTCTGGGAACTCTCATTTTGTATTTTAACAGTTTTACCACAATTAGACAGTTTGCTTAGAAGTATTTACTAGAACCGCCACCATTTTAACTGATTCACACAAAAAAAAGCCAAAGCCAATCCTCCTAAATTGTAAACATAAAAACTATTCTCGTCATTCCAAGGCTTTAGACACCAATTCTGAGCTCTGTAAACATGAACTCGTAATAATTGAAAGCACAGTCCCGTGAAAACGCCACCAGAAGTACCCGGACTTGTAAACATTACCAGTATTTTCGTCATTTCACAGCTTTACACTCGAAACCTCCGTGATTGAATTCGACAGTAAATGTAGTAAGAATCTATTTACGTGTACTTGAGGTGTTTATTACACGTTCTTAATCATTTCTGGGAACTATCATTGTGTATTTTAACAGTTTTACCACAATTAGACAGTTTGCTTAGAACTGTTTACTGGAACCGCCACCATTTTAACTGATTCACACAAAAAAAAGCCAAAGCCAATCCTCCTAAATTGTAAACATAAAAACTATTCTCGTCATTCCAAGGCTTTAGACACCAATTCTGAGCTCTGTAAACATGAACTCGTAATAATTGAAAGCCCAGTCCCGTGAAAAAGCCACCCGAAGTACCCGGACTTGTAAACATTACCAGTATTTTCGTCATTTCACAGCTTTCCACTGGAAACCTCCGTGATTGAATTCGACAGTAAATGTAGTAAGAATCTATTTACGTGTACTTGAGGTGTTTATTACACGTTCTTAATCATTTCTGGAAACTCTCATTGTGTATTTTAACAGTTTTACCACAATTAGACAGTTTGCTTAGAAGTATTTACTGGAACCGCCACCATTTTAACTGATTCACACAAAAAAAACGCCAAAGCCAATCCTCCTAAATTGTAAACACAAAAACTATTCTCGTGATTCAAAGGCTTTAGACACCAATTCTGAGCTCTGTAAACATGAACTCGTAATAATTGAAAGCACAGTCCCGTAAAAACGCCACCCGAAGTACTCGGACTTGTAAACATTACCAGTATTTTCGTAATTTCACAGCTTTCCACTGGAAACCTCCGTGATTGAATTCGACAGTAAATGTAGTAAGAATCTATTTACGTGTACTTGAGGGGTTTATTACACGTTCTTAATCATTTCTGGGAACTCTCATTGTGTATTTTAACAGTTTTACCACAATTAGACAGTTTGCTTAGAAGTATTTACTGGAACTGCCACCATTTTAACTGATTCACACAAAAAAAAGCCAAAGCCAATCCTCCTAAATTGTAAACATAAAAACTATTCTCGTCATTCCAAGGCTTTAGACACCAATTCTGAGCTCAGTAAACATGAACTCTTAATATTTTAAAGCACAGTCCCGTTAAAATCCACCCGAAGTATCCGGAATTGTCAATATTACCAGTATTTTCGTCATTTCACAGCTTTCCACTCGAAACCTCCGTGATTGAATTCGACAGTAAATGTAGTAAGAATCTATTTACGTGTACTTGAGGTGTTTATTACACGTTCTTAATTATTTCTGGGAACTATCATTGTGTATTTTAACAGTTTTACCACAATTAGACAGTTTGCTTAGAACTTTTTAGTGGAACCGCCACCATTTTAACTGATTCACACAAAAAAATACGCCAAAGCCAATCCTCCTAAATTGAAAACATAAAAACTATTCTCCTGATTCAAAGGCTTTAGACACCAATTCTGAGCTCTGTAAACATGAACTCTTAATATTTGAAAGCACAGTCCCATGAAAACGCCACCAAAAGTACCCGTACTTGTAAACATTACCAGTATTTTCGTCATTTCACAGCTTTCCACTGGAAACCTCCGTGTTGAATTCGACAGTAAATGTAGTAAGAATCTATTTACGTGTACTTGAGATGTTTATTACACGTTCTTAATCATTTCGGGGAACTCTCATTGTGTATTTTAACAGTTTTACCACAATTAGACAGTTTGCTTAGAAGTATTTACTGGAACCGCCACCATTTTAACTGATTCACACAAAAAAAAGCCAAAGCCAATCCTCCTAAATTGTAAACATAAAAACTATTCTCGTCATTCCAAGGCTTTAGACACCAATTCTGAGCTCTGTAAACATGAACTCGTAATAATTGAAAGCCCAGTCCCGTGAAAAAGCCACCCGAAGTACCCGGACTTGTAAACATTACCAGTATTTTCGTCATTTCACAGCTTTCAACTGGAAACCTCCGTGATTGAATTCGACAGTAAATGTAGTAAGAATCTATTTACGTGTACTTGAGGTGTTTATTACACGTTCTTAATCATTTCTGGAAACTCTCATTGTGTATTTTAACAGTTTTACCACAATTAGACAGTTTGCTTAGAAGTATTTACTGGAACCGCCACCATTTTAACTGATTCACACAAAAAAAACGCCAAAGCCAATCCTCCTAAATTGTAAACACAAAAACTATTCTCGTGATTCAAAGGCTTTAGACACCAATTCTGAGCTCTGTAAACATGAACTCGTAATAATTGAAAGCACAGTCCCGTGAAAACGCCACCCGAAGTACCCGGACTTGTAAACATTACCAGTATTTTCGTAATTTCACAGCTTTCCACTGGAAACCTCCGTGATTGAATTCGACAGTAAATGTAGTAAGAATCTATTTACGTGTACTTGAGGGGTTTATTACACGTTCTTAATCATTTCTGGGAACTCTCATTGTGTATTTTAACAGTTTTACCACAATTAGACAGTTTGCTTAGAAGTATTTACTGGAACTGCCACCATTTTAACTGATTCACACAAAAAAAACGCCAAAGCCAATCCTCCTAAATTGTAAACACAAAAACTATTCTCGTGATTCAAAGGCTTTAGACACCCATTCTGAGCTCTGTAAACATGAACTCTTAATATTTGAAAGCACAGTCCCGTGAAAACGCCACCAGAAGTACCCGTACTTGTAAACATTACCAGTATTTTCGTCATTTCACAGCTTTCCACTGGAAACCTCCGTGTTGAATTCGACAGTAAATGTAGTAAGAATCTATTTACGTGTACTTGAGATGTTTATTACACGTTCTTAATCATTTCTGGGAACTCTCATTGTGTATTTTAACAGTTTTACCACAATTAGACAGTTTGCTTAGAAGTATTTACTAGAACCGCCACCATTTTAACTGATTCACACAAAAAAAAGCCAAAGCCAATCCTCCTAAATTGTAAACATAAAAACTATTCTCGTCATTCCAAGGCTTTAGACACCAATTCTGAGCTCTGTAAACATGAACTCGTAATAATTGAAAGCACAGTCCCGTGAAAACGCCACCAGAAGTACCCGGACTTGTAAACATTACCAGTATTTTCGTCATTTCACAGCTTTACACTCGAAACCTCCGTGATTGAATTCGACAGTAAATGTAGTAAGAATCTATTTACGTGTACTTGAGGTGTTTATTACACGTTCTTAATCATTTCTGGGAACTATCATTGTGTATTTTAACAGTTTTACCACAATTAGACAGTTTGCTTAGAACTGTTTACTGGAACCGCCACCATTTTAACTGATTCACACAAAAAAAAGCCAAAGCCAATCCTCCTAAATTGTAAACATAAAAACTATTCTCGTCATTCCAAGGCTTTAGACACCAATTCTGAGCTCTGTAAACATGAACTCGTAATAATTGAAAGCACAGTCCCGTGAAAAAGCCACCCGAAGTACCCGGACTTGTAAACATTACCAGTATTTTCGTCATTTCACAGCTTTCCACTGGAAACCTCCGTGATTGAATTCGACAGTAAATGTAGTAAGAATCTATTTACGTGTACTTGAGGTGTTTATTACACGTTCTTAATCATTTCTGGAAACTCTCATTGTGTATTTTAACAGTTTTACCACAATTAGACAGTTTGCTTAGAAGTATTTACTGGAACCGCCACCATTTTAACTGATTCACACAAAAAAATACGCCAAAGCCAATACTCCTAAATTGAAAACATAAAAACTATTCTCCTGATTCAAAGGCTTTAGACACCAATTCTGAGCTCTGTAAACATGAACTCTTAATATTTGAAAGCACAGTCCCGTGAAAACGCCACCAAAAGTACCCGTACTTGTAAACATTACCAGTATTTTCGTCATTTCACAGCTTTCCACTGGAAACCTCCGTGTTGAATTCGACAGTAAATGTAGTAAGAATCTATTTACGTGTACTTGAGATGTTTATTACACGTTCTTAATCATTTCTGGGAACTCTCATTGTGTATTTTAACAGTTTTACCACAATTAGACAGTTTGCTTAGAAGTATTTACTGGAACCGCCACCATTTTAACTGATTCACACAAAAAAAAGCCAAAGCCAATCCTCCTAAATTGTAAACATAAAAACTATTCTCGTCATTCCAAGGCTTTAGACACCAATTCTGAGCTCTGTAAACATGAACTCGTAATAATTGAAAGCACAGTCCCGTGAAAAAGCCACCCGAAGTACCCGGACTTGTAAACATTACCAGTATTTTCGTCATTTCACAGCTTTCCACTGGAAACCTCCGTGATTGAATTCGACAGTAAATGTAGTAAGAATCTATTTACGTGTACTTGAGGTGTTTATTACACGTTCTTAATCATTTCTGGAAACTCTCATTGTGTATTTTAACAGTTTTACCACAATTAGGCAGTTTGCTTAGAAGTATTTACTGGAACCGCCACCATTTTAACTGATTCACACAAAAAAAACGCCAAAGCCAATCCTCCTAAATTGTAAACACAAAAACTATTCTCGTGATTCAAAGGCTTTAGACACCAATTCTGAGCTCTGTAAACATGAACTCGTAATAATTGAAAGCACAGTCCCGTAAAAACGCCACCCGAAGTACTCGGACTTGTAAACATTACCAGTATTTTCGTAATTTCACAGCTTTCCACTGGAAACCTCCGTGATTGAATTCGACAGTAAATGTAGTAAGAATCTATTTACGTGTACTTGAGGGGTTTATTACACGTTCTTAATCATTTCTGGGAACTCTCATTGTGTATTTTAACAGTTTTACCACAATTAGACAGTTTGCTTAGAAGTATTTACTAGAACCGCCACCATTTTAACTGATTCACACAAAAAAAAGCCAAAGCCAATCCTCCTAAATTGTAAACATAAAAACTATTCTCGTCATTCCAAGGCTTTAGACACCAATTCTGAGCTCTGTAAACATGAACTCGTAATAATTGAAAGCACAGTCCCGTGAAAACGCCACCAGAAGTACCCGGACTTGTAAACATTACCAGTATTTTCGTCATTTCACAGCTTTACACTCGAAACCTCCGTGATTGAATTCGACAGTAAATGTAGTAAGAATCTATTTACGTGTACTTGAGGTGTTTATTACACGTTCTTAATCATTTCTGGGAACTATCATTGTGTATTTTAACAGTTTTACCACAATTAGACAGTTTGCTTAGAACTGTTTACTAGAACCGCCACCATTTTAACTGATTCACACAAAAAAAAGCCAAAGCCAATCCTCCTAAATTGTAAACATAAAAACTATTCTCGTCATTCCAAGGCTTTAGACACCAATTCTGAGCTCTGTAAACATGAACTCGTAATAATTGAAAGCACAGTCCCGTGAAAAAGCCACCCGAAGTACCCGGACTTGTAAACATTACCAGTATTTTCGTCATTTCACAGCTTTCCACTGGAAACCTCCGTGATTGAATTCGACAGTAAATGTAGTAAGAATCTATTTACGTGTACTTGAGGTGTTTATTACACGTTCTTAATCATTTCTGGAAACTCTCATTGTGTATTTTAACAGTTTTACCACAATTAGACAGTTTGCTTAGAAGTATTTACTGGAACCGCCACCATTTTAACTGATTCACACAAAAAAATACGCCAAAGCCAATCCTCCTAAATTGAAAACATAAAAACTATTCTCCTGATTCAAAGGCTTTAGACACCAATTCTGAGCTCTGTAAACATGAACTCTTAATATTTGAAAGCACAGTCCCGTGAAAACGCCACCAAAAGTACCCGTACTTGTAAACATTACCAGTATTTTCGTCATTTCACAGCTTTCCACTGGAAACCTCCGTGTTGAATTCGACAGTAAATGTAGTAAGAATCTATTTACGTGTACTTGAGATGTTTATTACACGTTCTTAATCATTTCTGGGAACTCTCATTGTGTATTTTAACAGTTTTACCACAATTAGACAGTTTGCTTAGAATTATTTACTGGAACCGCCACCATTTTAACTGATTCACACAAAAAAAAGCCAAAGCCAATCCTCCTAAATTGTAAACATAAAAACTATTCTCGTCATTCCAAGGCTTTAGACACCAATTCTGAGCTCTGTAAACATGAACTCGTAATAATTGAAAGCCCAGTCCCGTGAAAAAGCCACCCGAAGTACCCGGACTTTTAAACATTACCAGTATTTTCGTCATTTCACAGCTTTCCACTGGAAACCTCCGTGATTGAATTCGACAGTAAATTTAGTAAGAATCTATTTACGTGTACTTGAGGTGTTTATTACACGTTCTTAATCATTTCTGGGAACTATCATTGTGTATTTTAACAGTTTTACCACAATTAGACAGTTTGCTTAGAACTTTTTAGTGGAACCGCCACCATTTTAACTGATTCACACAAAAAATACGCCAAAGCCAATCCTCCTAAATTGTAAACATAAAAACTATTCTCGTGATTCAAAGGCTTTAGACACCAATTCTGAGCTCTGTAAACATGAACTCTTAATAATTGAAAGCACAGTCCCGTGAAAACGCCACCAGAAGTACCCGGACTTGTAAACATTACCAGTATTTTCGTCATTTCACAGCTTTCCACTGGAAACCTCCGTGATTGAATTCGACAGTAAATGTAGTAAGAATCTATTTACGTGTACTTGAGGTGTTTATTACACGTTCTTAATCATTTCTGGGAACTATCATTGTGTATTTTAACAGTTTTACCACAATTAGACAGTTTGCTTAGAACTGTTTACTGGAACCGCCACCATTTTAACTGATTCACACAAAAAAAAGCCAAAGCCAATCCTCCTAAATTGTAAACATAAAAACTATTCTCGTCATTCCAAGGCTTTAGACACCAATTCTGAGCTCTGTAAACATGAAATCGTAATAATTGAAAGCACAGTCCCGTGAAAACGCCACCCGAAGTACCCGGACTTGTAAACATTACCAGTATTTTCGTAATTTCACAGCTTTCCACTGGAAACCTCCGTGATTGAATTCGACAGTAAATGTAGTAAGAATCTATTTACGTGTACTTGAGGGGTTTATTACACGTTCTTAATCATTTCTGGGAACTCTCATTGTGTATTTTAACAGTTTTACCACAATTAGACAGTTTGCTTAGAAGTATTTACTGGAACCGCCACCATTTTAACTGATTCACACAAAAAAAACGCCAAAGCCAATCCTCCTAAATTGTAAACACAAAAACTATTCTCGTGATTCAAAGGCTTTAGACACCAATTCTGAGCTCTGTAAACATGAACTCGTAATAATTGAAAGCACAGTCCCGTGAAAACGCCACCCGAAGTACCCGGACTTGTAAACATTACCAGTATTTTCGTAATTTCACAGCTTTCCACTGGAAACCTCCGTGATTGAATTCGACAGTAAATGTAGTAAGAATCTATTTACGTGTACTTGAGGGGTTTATTACACGTTCTTAATCATTTCTGGGAACTCTCATTGTGTATTTTAACAGTTTTACCACAATTAGACAGTTTGCTTAGAAGTATTTACTGGAACTGCCACCATTTTAACTGATTCACACAAAAAAAACGCCAAAGCCAATCCTCCTAAATTGTAAACACAAAAACTATTCTCGTGATTCAAAGGCTTTAGACACCCATTCTGAGCTCTGTAAACATGAACTCTTAATATTTGAAAGCACAGTCCCGTGAAAACGCCACCAGAAGTACCCGTACTTGTAAACATTACCAGTATTTTCGTCATTTCACAGCTTTCCACTGGAAACCTCCGTGTTGAATTCGACAGTAAATGTAGTAAGAATCTATTTACGTGTACTTGAGATGTTTATTACACGTTCTTAATCATTTCTGGGAACTCTCATTGTGTATTTTAACAGTTTTACCACAATTAGACAGTTTGCTTAGAAGTATTTACTAGAACCGCCACCATTTTAACTGATTCACACAAAAAAAAGCCAAAGCCAATCCTCCTAAATTGTAAACATAAAAACTATTCTCGTCATTCCAAGGCTTTAGACACCAATTCTGAGCTCTGTAAACATGAACTCGTAATAATTGAAAGCACAGTCCCGTGAAAACGCCACCAGAAGTACCCGGACTTGTAAACATTACCAGTATTTTCGTCATTTCACAGCTTTACACTCGAAACCTCCGTGATTGAATTCGACAGTAAATGTAGTAAGAATCTATTTACGTGTACTTGAGGTGTTTATTACACGTTCTTAATCATTTCTGGGAACTATCATTGTGTATTTTAACAGTTTTACCACAATTAGACAGTTTGCTTAGAACTGTTTACTGGAACCGCCACCATTTTAACTGATTCACACAAAAAAAAGCCAAAGCCAATCCTCCTAAATTGTAAACATAAAAACTATTCTCGTCATTCCAAGGCTTTAGACACCAATTCTGAGCTCTGTAAACATGAACTCGTAATAATTGAAAGCCCAGTCCCGTGAAAAAGCCACCCGAAGTACCCGGACTTGTAAACATTACCAGTATTTTCGTCATTTCACAGCTTTCCACTCGAAACCTCCGTGATTGAATTCGACAGTAAATGTAGTAAGAATCTATTTACGTGTACTTGAGGTGTTTATTACACGTTCTTAATCATTTCTGGAAACTCTCATTGTGTATTTTAACAGTTTTACCACAATTAGACAGTTTGCTTAGAAGTATTTACTGGAACCGCCACCATTTTAACTGATTCACACAAAAAAAACGCCAAAGCCAATCCTCCTAAATTGTAAACACAAAAACTATTCTCGTGATTCAAAGGCTTTAGACACCAATTCTGAGCTCTGTAAACATGAACTCGTAATAATTGAAAGCACAGTCCCGTAAAAACGCCACCCGAAGTACTCGGACTTGTAAACATTACCAGTATTTTCGTAATTTCACAGCTTTCCACTGGAAACCTCCGTGATTGAATTCGACAGTAAATGTAGTAAGAATCTATTTACGTGTACTTGAGGGGTTTATTACACGTTCTTAATCATTTCTGGGAACTCTCATTGTGTATTTTAACAGTTTTACCACAATTAGACAGTTTGCTTAGAAGTATTTACTGGAACTGCCACCATTTTAACTGATTCACACAAAAAAAAGCCAAAGCCAATCCTCCTAAATTGTAAACATAAAAACTATTCTCGTCATTCCAAGGCTTTAGACACCAATTCTGAGCTCAGTAAACATGAACTCTTAATATTTTAAAGCACAGTCCCGTTAAAATCCACCCGAAGTATCCGGAATTGTCAATATTACCAGTATTTTCGTCATTTCACAGCTTTCCACTCGAAACCTCCGTGATTGAATTCGACAGTAAATGTAGTAAGAATCTATTTACGTGTACTTGAGGTGTTTATTACACGTTCTTAATTATTTCTGGGAACTATCATTGTGTATTTTAACAGTTTTACCACAATTAGACAGTTTGCTTAGAACTTTTTAGTGGAACCGCCACCATTTTAACTGATTCACACAAAAAAATACGCCAAAGCCAATCTTCCTAAATTGAAAACATAAAAACTATTCTCCTGATTCAAAGGCTTTAGACACCAATTCTGAGCTCTGTAAACATGAACTCTTAATATTTGAAAGCACAGTCCCGTGAAAACGCCACCAAAAGTACCCGTACTTGTAAACATTACCAGTATTTTCGTCATTTCACAGCTTTCCACTGGAAACCTCCGTGTTGAATTCGACAGTAAATGTAGTAAGAATCTATTTACGTGTACTTGAGATGTTTATTACACGTTCTTAATCATTTCGGGGAACTCTCATTGTGTATTTTAACAGTTTTACCACAATTAGACAGTTTGCTTAGAAGTATTTACTGGAACCGCCACCATTTTAACTGATTCACACAAAAAAAACGCCAAAGCCAATCCTCCTAAATTGTAAACACAAAAACTATTCTCGTGATTCAAAGGCTTTAGACACCAATTCTGAGCTCTGTAAACATGAACTCGTAATAATTGAAAGCACAGTCCCGTGAAAACGCCACCCGAAGTACCCGGACTTGTAAACATTACCAGTATTTTCGTAATTTCACAGCTTTCCACTGGAAACCTCCGTGATTGAATTCGACAGTAAATGTAGTAAGAATCTATTTACGTGTACTTGAGGGGTTTATTACACGTTCTTAATCATTTCTGGGAACTCTCATTGTGTATTTTAACAGTTTTACCACAATTAGACAGTTTGCTTAGAAGTATTTACTGGAACTGCCACCATTTTAACTGATTCACACAAAAAAAACGCCAAAGCCAATCCTCCTAAATTGTAAACACAAAAACTATTCTCGTGATTCAAAGGCTTTAGACACCCATTCTGAGCTCTGTAAACATGAACTCTTAATATTTGAAAGCACAGTCCCGTGAAAACGCCACCAGAAGTACCCGTACTTGTAAACATTACCAGTATTTTCGTCATTTCACAGCTTTCCACTGGAAACCTCCGTGTTGAATTCGACAGTAAATGTAGTAAGAATCTATTTACGTGTACTTGAGATGTTTATTACACGTTCTTAATCATTTCTGGGAACTCTCATTGTGTATTTTAACAGTTTTACCACAATTAGACAGTTTGCTTAGAAGTATTTACTAGAACCGCCACCATTTTAACTGATTCACACAAAAAAAAGCCAAAGCCAATCCTCCTAAATTGTAAACATAAAAACTATTCTCGTCATTCCAAGGCTTTAGACACCAATTCTGAGCTCTGTAAACATGAACTCGTAATAATTGAAAGCACAGTCCCGTGAAAACGCCACCAGAAGTACCCGGACTTGTAAACATTACCAGTATTTTCGTCATTTCACAGCTTTACACTCGAAACCTCCGTGATTGAATTCGACAGTAAATGTAGTAAGAATCTATTTACGTGTACTTGAGGTGTTTATTACACGTTCTTAATCATTTCTGGGAACTATCATTGTGTATTTTAACAGTTTTACCACAATTAGACAGTTTGCTTAGAACTGTTTACTGGAACCGCCACCATTTTAACTGATTCACACAAAAAAAAGCCAAAGCCAATCCTCCTAAATTGTAAACATAAAAACTATTCTCGTCATTCCAAGGCTTTAGACACCAATTCTGAGCTCTGTAAACATGAACTCGTAATAATTGAAAGCCCAGTCCCGTGAAAAAGCCACCCGAAGTACCCGGACTTGTAAACATTACCAGTATTTTCGTCATTTCACAGCTTTCCACTGGAAACCTCCGTGATTGAATTCGACAGTAAATGTAGTAAGAATCTATTTACGTGTACTTGAGGTGTTTATTACACGTTCTTAATCATTTCTGGAAACTCTCATTGTGTATTTTAACAGTTTTACCACAATTAGACAGTTTGCTTAGAAGTATTTACTGGAACCGCCACCATTTTAACTGATTCACACAAAAAAAACGCCAAAGCCAATCCTCCTAAATTGTAAACACAAAAACTATTCTCGTGATTCAAAGGCTTTAGACACCAATTCTGAGCTCTGTAAACATGAACTCGTAATAATTGAAAGCACAGTCCCGTGAAAACGCCACCCGAAGTACCCGGACTTGTAAACATTACCAGTATTTTCGTAATTTCACAGCTTTCCACTGGAAACCTCCGTGATTGAATTCGACAGTAAATGTAGTAAGAATCTATTTACGTGTACTTGAGGGGTTTATTACACGTTCTTAATCATTTCTGGGAACTCTCATTGTGTATTTTAACAGTTTTACCACAATTAGACAGTTTGCTTAGAAGTATTTACTGGAACTGCCACCATTTTAACTGATTCACACAAAAAAAACGCCAAAGCCAATCCTCCTAAATTGTAAACACAAAAACTATTCTCGTGATTCAAAGGCTTTAGACACCCATTCTGAGCTCTGTAAACATGAACTCTTAATATTTGAAAGCACAGTCCCGTGAAAACGCCACCAGAAGTACCCGTACTTGTAAACATTACCAGTATTTTCGTCATTTCACAGCTTTCCACTGGAAACCTCCGTGTTGAATTCGACAGTAAATGTAGTAAGAATCTATTTACGTGTACTTGAGATGTTTATTACACGTTCTTAATCATTTCTGGGAACTCTCATTGTGTATTTTAACAGTTTTACCACAATTAGACAGTTTGCTTAGAAGTATTTACTAGAACCGCCACCATTTTAACTGATTCACACAAAAAAAAGCCAAAGCCAATCCTCCTAAATTGTAAACATAAAAACTATTCTCGTCATTCCAAGGCTTTAGACACCAATTCTGAGCTCTGTAAACATGAACTCGTAATAATTGAAAGCACAGTCCCGTGAAAACGCCACCAGAAGTACCCGGACTTGTAAACATTACCAGTATTTTCGTCATTTCACAGCTTTACACTCGAAACCTCCGTGATTGAATTCGACAGTAAATGTAGTAAGAATCTATTTACGTGTACTTGAGGTGTTTATTACACGTTCTTAATCATTTCTGGGAACTATCATTGTGTATTTTAACAGTTTTACCACAATTAGACAGTTTGCTTAGAACTGTTTACTGGAACCGCCACCATTTTAACTGATTCACACAAAAAAAAGCCAAAGCCAATCCTCCTAAATTGTAAACATAAAAACTATTCTCGTCATTCCAAGGCTTTAGACACCAATTCTGAGCTCTGTAAACATGAACTCGTAATAATTGAAAGCACAGTCCCGTGAAAAAGCCACCCGAATTACCCGGACTTGTAAACATTACCAGTATTTTCGTCATTTCACAGCTTTCCACTGGAAACCTCCGTGATTGAATTCGACAGTAAATGTAGTAAGAATCTATTTACGTGTACT
This sequence comes from Myotis daubentonii, assembly GCF_963259705.1. NCBI lineage: Eukaryota > Metazoa > Chordata > Mammalia > Chiroptera > Vespertilionidae > Myotis > Myotis daubentonii. The sequence continues at coordinate 116,319 of NC_081852.1, forward strand.
TGAGGTGTTTATTACACGTTCTTAATCATTTCTGGGAACTATCATTGTGTATTTTAACAGTTTTACCACAATTAGACAGTTTGCTTAGAACTGTTTACTGGAACCGCCACCATTTTAACTGATTCACACAAAAAAAAGCCAAAGCCAATCCTCCTAAATTGTAAACATAAAAACTATTCTCGTCATTCCAAGGCTTTAGACACCAATTCTGAGCTCTGTAAACATGAACTCGTAATAATTGAAAGCCCAGTCCCGTGAAAAAGCCACCCGAAGTACCCGGACTTGTAAACATTACCAGTATTTTCGTCATTTCACAGCTTTCAACTGGAAACCTCCGTGATTGAATTCGACAGTAAATGTAGTAAGAATCTATTTACGTGTACTTGAGGTGTTTATTACACGTTCTTAATCATTTCTGGAAACTCTCATTGTGTATTTTAACAGTTTTACCACAATTAGACAGTTTGCTTAGAAGTATTTACTGGAACCGCCACCATTTTAACTGATTCACACAAAAAAAACGCCAAAGCCAATCCTCCTAAATTGTAAACACAAAAACTATTCTCGTGATTCAAAGGCTTTAGACACCAATTCTGAGCTCTGTAAACATGAACTCGTAATAATTGAAAGCACAGTCCCGTGAAAACGCCACCCGAAGTACCCGGACTTGTAAACATTACCAGTATTTTCGTAATTTCACAGCTTTCCACTGGAAACCTCCGTGATTGAATTCGACAGTAAATGTAGTAAGAATCTATTTACGTGTACTTGAGGGGTTTATTACACGTTCTTAATCATTTCTGGGAACTCTCATTGTGTATTTTAACAGTTTTACCACAATTAGACAGTTTGCTTAGAAGTATTTACTGGAACTGCCACCATTTTAACTGATTCACACAAAAAAAACGCCAAAGCCAATCCTCCTAAATTGTAAACACAAAAACTATTCTCGTGATTCAAAGGCTTTAGACACCCATTCTGAGCTCTGTAAACATGAACTCTTAATATTTGAAAGCACAGTCCCGTGAAAACGCCACCAGAAGTACCCGTACTTGTAAACATTACCAGTATTTTCGTCATTTCACAGCTTTCCACTGGAAACCTCCGTGTTGAATTCGACAGTAAATGTAGTAAGAATCTATTTACGTGTACTTGAGATGTTTATTACACGTTCTTAATCATTTCTGGGAACTCTCATTGTGTATTTTAACAGTTTTACCACAATTAGACAGTTTGCTTAGAAGTATTTACTAGAACCGCCACCATTTTAACTGATTCACACAAAAAAAAGCCAAAGCCAATCCTCCTAAATTGTAAACATAAAAACTATTCTCGTCATTCCAAGGCTTTAGACACCAATTCTGAGCTCTGTAAACATGAACTCGTAATAATTGAAAGCACAGTCCCGTGAAAACGCCACCAGAAGTACCCGGACTTGTAAACATTACCAGTATTTTCGTCATTTCACAGCTTTACACTCGAAACCTCCGTGATTGAATTCGACAGTAAATGTAGTAAGAATCTATTTACGTGTACTTGAGGTGTTTATTACACGTTCTTAATCATTTCTGGGAACTATCATTGTGTATTTTAACAGTTTTACCACAATTAGACAGTTTGCTTAGAACTGTTTACTGGAACCGCCACCATTTTAACTGATTCACACAAAAAAAAGCCAAAGCCAATCCTCCTAAATTGTAAACATAAAAACTATTCTCGTCATTCCAAGGCTTTAGACACCAATTCTGAGCTCTGTAAACATGAACTCGTAATAATTGAAAGCACAGTCCCGTGAAAAAGCCACCCGAATTACCCGGACTTGTAAACATTACCAGTATTTTCGTCATTTCACAGCTTTCCACTGGAAACCTCCGTGATTGAATTCGACAGTAAATGTAGTAAGAATCTATTTACGTGTACTTGAGGTGTTTATTACACGTTCTTAATCATTTCTGGAAACTCTCATTGTGTATTTTAACAGTTTTACCACAATTAGGCAGTTTGCTTAGAAGTATTTACTGGAACCGCCACCATTTTAACTGATTCACACAAAAAAAACGCCAAAGCCAATCCTCCTAAATTGTAAACACAAAAACTATTCTCGTGATTCAAAGGCTTTAGACACCAATTCTGAGCTCTGTAAACATGAACTCGTAATAATTGAAAGCACAGTCCCGTAAAAACGCCACCCGAAGTACTCGGACTTGTAAACATTACCAGTATTTTCGTAATTTCACAGCTTTCCACTGGAAACCTCCGTGATTGAATTCGACAGTAAATGTAGTAAGAATCTATTTACGTGTACTTGAGGGGTTTATTACACGTTCTTAATCATTTCTGGGAACTCTCATTGTGTATTTTAACAGTTTTACCACAATTAGACAGTTTGCTTAGAAGTATTTACTGGAACTGCCACCATTTTAACTGATTCACACAAAAAAAACGCCAAAGCCAATCCTCCTAAATTGTAAACACAAAAACTATTCTCGTGATTCAAAGGGTTTAGACACCCATTCTGAGCTCTGTAAACATGAACTCTTAATATTTGAAAGCACAGTCCCGTGAAAACGCCACCAGAAGTACCCGTACTTGTAAACATTACCAGTATTTTCGTCATTTCACAGCTTTCCACTGGAAACCTCCGTGTTGAATTCGACAGTAAATGTAGTAAGAATCTATTTACGTGTACTTGAGATGTTTATTACACGTTCTTAATCATTTCTGGGAACTCTCATTGTGTATTTTAACAGTTTTACCACAATTAGACAGTTTGCTTAGAAGTATTTACTAGATCCGCCACCATTTTAACTGATTCACACAAAAAAAAGCCAAAGCCAATCCTCCTAAATTGTAAACATAAAAACTATTCTCGTCATTCCAAGGCTTTAGACACCAATTCTGAGCTCTGTAAACATGAACTCGTAATAATTGAAAGCCCAGTCCCGTGAAAAAGCCACCCGAAGTACCCGGACTTGTAAACATTACCAGTATTTTCGTCATTTCACAGCTTTCCACTGGTAACCTCCGTGATTGAATTCGACAGTAAATGTAGTAAGAATCTATTTACGTGTACTTGAGGTGTTTATTACACGTTCTTAATCATTTCTGGGAACTATCATTGTGTATTTTAACAGTTTTACCACAATTAGACAGTTTGCTTAGAACTTTTTAGTGGAACCGCCACCATTTTAACTGATTCACACAAAAAATACGCCAAAGCCAATCCTCCTAAATTGTAAACATAAAAACTATTCTCGTGATTCAAAGGCTTTAGACACCAATTCTGAGCTCTGTAAACATGAACTCTTAATAATTGAAAGCACAGTCCCGTGAAAACGCCACCAGAAGTACCCGGACTTGTAAACATTACCAGTATTTTCGTCATTTCACAGCTTTCCACTGGAAACCTCCGTGATTGAATTCGACAGAAAATGTAGTAAGAATCTATTTACGTGTACTTGAGGTGTTTATTACACGTTCTTAATCATTTCTGGGAACTATCATTGTGTATTTTAACAGTTTTACCACAATTAGACAGTTTGCTTAGAACTGTTTACTGGAACCGCCACCATTTTAACTGATTCACACAAAAAAAAGCCAAAGCCAATCCTCCTAAATTGTAAACATAAAAACTATTCTCGTCATTCCAAGGCTTTAGACACCAATTCTGAGCTCTGTAAACATGAACTCGTAATAATTGAAAGCACAGTCCCGTGAAAAAGCCACCCGAAGTACCCGGACTTGTAAACATTACCAGTATTTTCGTCATTTCACAGCTTTCCACTGGAAACCTCCGTGATTGAATTCGACAGTAAATGTAGTAAGAATCTATTTACGTGTACTTGAGGTGTTTATTACACGTTCTTAATCATTTCTGGGAACTCTCATTGTGTATTTTAACAGTTTTACCACAATTAGACAGTTTGCTTAGAAGTATTTACTGGAACCGCCACCATTTTAACTGATTCACACAAAAAAAACGCCAAAGCCAATCCTCCTAAATTGTAAACACAAAAACTATTCTCGTGATTCAAAGGCTTTAGACACCAATTCTGAGCTCTGTAAACATGAACTCGTAATAATTGAAAGCACAGTCCCGTGAAAACGCCACCCGAAGTACCCGGACTTGTAAACATTACCAGTATTTTCGTAATTTCACAGCTTTCCACTGGAAACCTCCGTGATTGAATTCGACAGTAAATGTAGTAAGAATCTATTTACGTGTACTTGAGGGGTTTATTACACGTTCTTAATCATTTCTGGGAACTCTCATTGTGTATTTTAACAGTTTTACCACAATTAGACAGTTTGCTTAGAAGTATTTACTGGAACTGCCACCATTTTAACTGATTCACACAAAAAAAACGCCAAAGCCAATCCTCCTAAATTGTAAACACAAAAACTATTCTCGTGATTCAAAGGCTTTAGACACCCATTCTGAGCTCTGTAAACATGAACTCTTAATATTTGAAAGCACAGTCCCGTGAAAACGCCACCAGAAGTACCCGTACTTGTAAACATTACCAGTATTTTCGTCATTTCACAGCTTTCCACTGGAAACCTCCGTGTTGAATTCGACAGTAAATGTAGTAAGAATCTATTTACGTGTACTTGAGATGTTTATTACACGTTCTTAATCATTTCTGGGAACTCTCATTGTGTATTTTAACAGTTTTACCACAATTAGACAGTTTGCTTAGAAGTATTTACTAGAACCGCCACCATTTTAACTGATTCACACAAAAAAAAGCCAAAGCCAATCCTCCTAAATTGTAAACATAAAAACTATTCTCGTCATTCCAAGGCTTTAGACACCAATTCTGAGCTCTGTAAACATGAACTCGTAATAATTGAAAGCACAGTCCCGTGAAAACGCCACCAGAAGTACCCGGACTTGTAAACATTACCAGTATTTTCGTCATTTCACAGCTTTACACTCGAAACCTCCGTGATTGAATTCGACAGTAAATGTAGTAAGAATCTATTTACGTGTACTTGAGGTGTTTATTACACGTTCTTAATCATTTCTGGGAACTATCATTGTGTATTTTAACAGTTTTACCACAATTAGACAGTTTGCTTAGAACTGTTTACTGGAACCGCCACCATTTTAACTGATTCACACAAAAAAAAGCCAAAGCCAATCCTCCTAAATTGTAAACATAAAAACTATTCTCGTCATTCCAAGGCTTTAGACACCAATTCTGAGCTCTGTAAACATGAACTCGTAATAATTGAAAGCACAGTCCCGTGAAAAAGCCACCCGAAGTACCCGGACTTGTAAACATTACCAGTATTTTCGTCATTTCACAGCTTTCCACTGGAAACCTCCGTGATTGAATTCGACAGTAAATGTAGTAAGAATCTATTTACGTGTACTTGAGGTGTTTATTACACGTTCTTAATCATTTCTGGAAACTCTCATTGTGTATTTTAACAGTTTTACCACAATTAGACAGTTTGCTTAGAAGTATTTACTGGAACCGCCACCATTTTAACTGATTCACACAAAAAAATACGCCAAAGCCAATACTCCTAAATTGAAAACATAAAAACTATTCTCCTGATTCAAAGGCTTTAGACACCAATTCTGAGCTCTGTAAACATGAACTCTTAATATTTGAAAGCACAGTCCCGTGAAAACGCCACCAAAAGTACCCGTACTTGTAAACATTACCAGTATTTTCGTCATTTCACAGCTTTCCACTGGAAACCTCCGTGTTGAATTCGACAGTAAATGTAGTAAGAATCTATTTACGTGTACTTGAGATGTTTATTACACGTTCTTAATCATTTCTGGGAACTCTCATTGTGTATTTTAACAGTTTTACCACAATTAGACAGTTTGCTTAGAAGTATTTACTGGAACCGCCACCATTTTAACTGATTCACACAAAAAAAAGCCAAAGCCAATCCTCCTAAATTGTAAACATAAAAACTATTCTCGTCATTCCAAGGCTTTAGACACCAATTCTGAGCTCTGTAAACATGAACTCGTAATAATTGAAAGCACAGTCCCGTGAAAAAGCCACCCGAAGTACCCGGACTTGTAAACATTACCAGTATTTTCGTCATTTCACAGCTTTCCACTGGAAACCTCCGTGATTGAATTCGACAGTAAATGTAGTAAGAATCTATTTACGTGTACTTGAGGTGTTTATTACACGTTCTTAATCATTTCTGGAAACTCTCATTGTGTATTTTAACAGTTTTACCACAATTAGGCAGTTTGCTTAGAAGTATTTACTGGAACCGCCACCATTTTAACTGATTCACACAAAAAAAACGCCAAAGCCAATCCTCCTAAATTGTAAACACAAAAACTATTCTCGTGATTCAAAGGCTTTAGACACCAATTCTGAGCTCTGTAAACATGAACTCGTAATAATTGAAAGCACAGTCCCGTAAAAACGCCACCCGAAGTACTCGGACTTGTAAACATTACCAGTATTTTCGTAATTTCACAGCTTTCCACTGGAAACCTCCGTGATTGAATTCGACAGTAAATGTAGTAAGAATCTATTTACGTGTACTTGAGGGGTTTATTACACGTTCTTAATCATTTCTGGGAACTCTCATTGTGTATTTTAACAGTTTTACCACAATTAGACAGTTTGCTTAGAAGTATTTACTGGAACTGCCACCATTTTAACTGATTCACACAAAAAAAACGCCAAAGCCAATCCTCCTAAATTGTAAACACAAAAACTATTCTCGTGATTCAAAGGGTTTAGACACCCATTCTGAGCTCTGTAAACATGAACTCTTAATATTTGAAAGCACAGTCCCGTGAAAACGCCACCAGAAGTACCCGTACTTGTAAACATTACCAGTATTTTCGTCATTTCACAGCTTTCCACTGGAAACCTCCGTGTTGAATTCGACAGTAAATGTAGTAAGAATCTATTTACGTGTACTTGAGATGTTTATTACACGTTCTTAATCATTTCTGGGAACTCTCATTGTGTATTTTAACAGTTTTACCACAATTAGACAGTTTGCTTAGAAGTATTTACTAGATCCGCCACCATTTTAACTGATTCACACAAAAAAAAGCCAAAGCCAATCCTCCTAAATTGTAAACATAAAAACTATTCTCGTCATTCCAAGGCTTTAGACACCAATTCTGAGCTCTGTAAACATGAACTCATAATAATTGAAAGCCCAGTCCCGTGAAAAAGCCACCCGAAGTACCCGGACTTGTAAACATTACCAGTATTTTCGTCATTTCACAGCTTTCCACTGGTAACCTCCGTGATTGAATTCGACAGTAAATGTAGTAAGAATCTATTTACGTGTACTTGAGGTGTTTATTACACGTTCTTAATCATTTCTGGGAACTATCATTGTGTATTTTAACAGTTTTACCACAATTAGACAGTTTGCTTAGAACTTTTTAGTGGAACCGCCACCATTTTAACTGATTCACACAAAAAAAAGCCAAAGCCAATCCTCCTAAATTGTAAACATAAAAACTATTCTCGTGATTCAAAGGCTTTAGACACCAATTCTGAGCTCTGTAAACATGAACTCTTAATAATTGAAAGCACAGTCCCGTGAAAACGCCACCAGAAGTACCCGGACTTGTAAACATTACCAGTATTTTCGTCATTTCACAGCTTTCCACTGGAAACCTCCGTGATTGAATTCGACAGAAAATGTAGTAAGAATCTATTTACGTGTACTTGAGGTGTTTATTACACGTTCTTAATCATTTCTGGGAACTATCATTGTGTATTTTAACAGTTTTACCACAATTAGACAGTTTGCTTAGAACTGTTTACTGGAACCGCCACCATTTTAACTGATTCACACAAAAAAAAGCCAAAGCCAATCCTCCTAAATTGTAAACATAAAAACTATTCTCGTCATTCCAAGGCTTTAGACACCAATTCTGAGCTCTGTAAACATGAACTCGTAATAATTGAAAGCACAGTCCCGTGAAAAAGCCACCCGAAGTACCCGGACTTGTAAACATTACCAGTATTTTCGTCATTTCACAGCTTTCCACTGGAAACCTCCGTGATTGAATTCGACAGTAAATGTAGTAAGAATCTATTTACGTGTACTTGAGGTGTTTATTACACGTTCTTAATCATTTCTGGGAACTCTCATTGTGTATTTTAACAGTTTTACCACAATTAGACAGTTTGCTTAGAAGTATTTACTGGAACCGCCACCATTTTAACTGATTCACACAAAAAAAACGCCAAAGCCAATCCTCCTAAATTGTAAACACAAAAACTATTCTCGTGATTCAAAGGCTTTAGACACCAATTCTGAGCTCTGTAAACATGAACTCGTAATAATTGAAAGCACAGTCCCGTGAAAACGCCACCCGAAGTACCCGGACTTGTAAACATTACCAGTATTTTCGTAATTTCACAGCTTTCCACTGGAAACCTCCGTGATTGAATTCGACAGTAAATGTAGTAAGAATCTATTTACGTGTACTTGAGGTGTTTATTACACGTTCTTAATCATTTCTGGGAACTCTCATTGTGTATTTTAACAGTTTTACCACAATTAGACAGTTTGCTTAGAAGTATTTACTGGAACTGCCACCATTTTAACTGATTCACACAAAAAAAACGCCAAAGCCAATCCTCCTAAATTGTAAACACAAAAACTATTCTCGTGATTCAAAGGCTTTAGACACCCATTCTGAGCTCTGTAAACATGAACTCTTAATATTTGAAAGCACAGTCCCGTGAAAACGCCACCAGAAGTACCCGTACTTGTAAACATTACCAGTATTTTCGTCATTTCACAGCTTTCCACTGGAAACCTCCGTGTTGAATTCGACAGTAAATGTAGTAAGAATCTATTTACGTGTACTTGAGATGTTTATTACACGTTCTTAATCATTTCTGGGAACTCTCATTGTGTATTTTAACAGTTTTACCACAATTAGACAGTTTGCTTAGAAGTATTTACTAGAACCGCCACCATTTTAACTGATTCACACAAAAAAAAGCCAAAGCCAATCCTCCTAAATTGTAAACATAAAAACTATTCTCGTCATTCCAAGGCTTTAGACACCAATTCTGAGCTCTGTAAACATGAACTCGTAATAATTGAAAGCACAGTCCCGTGAAAACGCCACCAGAAGTACCCGGACTTGTAAACATTACCAGTATTTTCGTCATTTCACAGCTTTCCACTGGAAACCTCCGTGATTGAATTCGACAGTAAATGTAGTAAGAATCTATTTACGTGTACTTGAGGTGTTTATTACACGTTCTTAATCATTTCTGGGAACTATCATTGTGTATTTTAACAGTTTTACCACAATTAGACAGTTTGCTTAGAACTGTTTACTGGAACCGCCACCATTTTAACTGATTCACACAAAAAAAAGCCAAAGCCAATCCTCCTAAATTGTAAACATAAAAACTATTCTCGTCATTCCAAGGCTTTAGACACCAATTCTGAGCTCTGTAAACATGAACTCGTAATAATTGAAAGCCCAGTCCCGTGAAAAAGCCACCCGAAGTACCCGGACTTGTAAACATTACCAGTATTTTCGTCATTTCACAGCTTTCCACTGGAAACCTCCGTGATTGAATTCGACAGTAAATGTAGTAAGAATCTATTTACGTGTACTTGAGGTGTTTATTACACGTTCTTAATCATTTCTGGAAACTCTCATTGTGTATTTTAACAGTTTTACCACAATTAGACAGTTTGCTTAGAAGTATTTACTGGAACCGCCACCATTTTAACTGATTCACACAAAAAAAAGCCAAAGCCAATCCTCCTAAATTGTAAACACAAAAACTATTCTCGTGATTCAAAGGCTTTAGACACCAATTCTGAGCTCTGTAAACATGAACTCGTAATAATTGAAAGCACAGTCCCGTAAAAACGCCACCCGAAGTACTCGGACTTGTAAACATTACCAGTATTTTCGTAATTTCACAGCTTTCCACTGGAAACCTCCGTGATTGAATTCGACAGTAAATGTAGTAAGAATCTATTTACGTGTACTTGAGGGGTTTATTACACGTTCTTAATCATTTCTGGGAACTCTCATTGTGTATTTTAACAGTTTTACCACAATTAGACAGTTTGCTTAGAAGTATTTACTGGAACTGCCACCATTTTAACTGATTCACACAAAAAAAAGCCAAAGCCAATCCTCCTAAATTGTAAACATAAAAACTATTCTCGTCATTCCAAGGCTTTAGACACCAATTCTGAGCTCAGTAAACATGAACTCTTAATATTTTAAAGCACAGTCCCGTTAAAATCCACCCGAAGTATCCGGAATTGTCAATATTACCAGTATTTTCATCATTTCACAGCTTTCCACTCGAAACCTCCGTGATTGAATTCGACAGTAAATGTAGTAAGAATCTATTTACGTGTACTTGAGGTGTTTATTACACGTTCTTAATTATTTCTGGGAACTATCATTGTGTATTTTAACAGTTTTACCACAATTAGACAGTTTGCTTAGAACTTTTTAGTGGAACCGCCACCATTTTAACTGATTCACACAAAAAAATACGCCAAAGCCAATCCTCCTAAATTGAAAACATAAAAACTATCCTCCTGATTCAAAGGCTTTAGACACCAATTCTGAGCTCTGTAAACATGAACTCTTAATATTTGAAAGCACAGTCCCGTGAAAACGCCACCAAAAGTACCCGTACTTGTAAACATTACCAGTATTTTCGTCATTTCACAGCTTTCCACTGGAAACCTCCGTGTTGAATTCGACAGTAAATGTAGTAAGAATCTATTTACGTGTACTTGAGATGTTTATTACACGTTCTTAATCATTTCGGGGAACTCTCATTGTGTATTTTAACAGTTTTACCACAATTAGACAGTTTGCTTAGAAGTATTTACTGGAACCGCCACCATTTTAACTGATTCACACAAAAAAAAGCCAAAGCCAATCCTCCTAAATTGTAAACATAAAAACTATTCTCGTCATTCCAAGGCTTTAGACACCAATTCTGAGCTCTGTAAACATGAACTCGTAATAATTGAAAGCCCAGTCCCGTGAAAAAGCCACCCGTAGTACCCGGACTTGTAAACATTACCAGTATTTTCGTCATTTCACAGCTTTCAACTGGAAACCTCCGTGATTGAATTCGACAGTAAATGTAGTAAGAATCTATTTACGTGTACTTGAGGTGTTTATTACACGTTCTTAATCATTTCTGGAAACTCTCATTGTGTATTTTAACAGTTTTACCACAATTAGACAGTTTGCTTAGAAGTATTTACTGGAACCGCCACCATTTTAACTGATTCACACAAAAAAAACGCCAAAGCCAATCCTCCTAAATTGTAAACACAAAAACTATTCTCGTGATTCAAAGGCTTTAGACACCAATTCTGAGCTCTGTAAACATGAACTCGTAATAATTGAAAGCACAGTCCCGTGAAAACGCCACCAGAAGTACCCGGACTTGTAAACATTACCAGTATTTTCGTCATTTCACAGCTTTACACTCGAAACCTCCGTGATTGAATTCGACAGTAAATGTAGTAAGAATCTATTTACGTGTACTTGAGGTGTTTATTACACGTTCTTAATCATTTCTGGAAACTCTCATTGTGTATTTTAACAGTTTTACCACAATTAGACAGTTTGCTTAGAAGTATTTACTGGAACCGCCACCATTTTAACTGATTCACACAAAAAAAACGCCAAAGCCAATCCTCCTAAATTGTAAACACAAAAACTATTCTCGTGATTCAAAGGCTTTAGACACCAATTCTGAGCTCTGTAAACATGAACTCGTAATAATTGAAAGCACAGTCCCGTAAAAACGCCACCCGAAGTACTCGGACTTGTAAACATTACCAGTATTTTCGTAATTTCACAGCTTTCCACTGGAAACCTCCGTGATTGAATTCGACAGTAAATGTAGTAAGAATCTATTTACGTGTACTTGAGGGGTTTATTACACGTTCTTAATCATTTCTGGGAACTCTCATTGTGTATTTTAACAGTTTTACCACAATTAGACAGTTTGCTTAGAAGTATTTACTGGAACTGCCACCATTTTAACTGATTCACACAAAAAAAAGCCAAAGCCAATCCTCCTAAATTGTAAACATAAAAACTATTCTCGTCATTCCAAGGCTTTAGACACCAATTCTGAGCTCAGTAAACATGAACTCTTAATATTTTAAAGCACAGTCCCGTTAAAATCCACCCGAAGTATCCGGAATTGTCAATATTACCAGTATTTTCATCATTTCACAGCTTTCCACTCGAAACCTCCGTGATTGAATTCGACAGTAAATGTAGTAAGAATCTATTTACGTGTACTTGAGGTGTTTATTACACGTTCTTAATTATTTCTGGGAACTATCATTGTGTATTTTAACAGTTTTACCACAATTAGACAGTTTGCTTAGAACTTTTTAGTGGAACCGCCACCATTTTAACTGATTCACACAAAAAATACGCCAAAGCCAATCCTCCTAAATTGTAAACATAAAAACTATTCTCGTGATTCAAAGGCTTTAGACACCAATTCTGAGCTCTGTAAACATGAACTCTTAATAATTGAAAGCACAGTCCCGTGAAAACGCCACCAGAAGTACCCGGACTTGTAAACATTACCAGTATTTTCGTCATTTCACAGCTTTCCACTGGAAACCTCCGTGATTGAATTCGACAGAAAATGTAGTAAGAATCTATTTACGTGTACTTGAGGTGTTTATTACACGTTCTTAATCATTTCTGGGAACTATCATTGTGTATTTTAACAGTTTTACCACAATTAGACAGTTTGCTTAGAACTGTTTACTGGAACCGCCACCATTTTAACTGATTCACACAAAAAAAAGCCAAAGCCAATCCTCCTAAATTGTAAACATAAAAACTATTCTCGTCATTCCAAGGCTTTAGACACCAATTCTGAGCTCTGTAAACATGAACTCGTAATAATTGAAAGCACAGTCCCGTGAAAAAGCCACCCGAAGTACCCGGACTTGTAAACATTACCAGTATTTTCGTCATTTCACAGCTTTCCACTGGAAACCTCCGTGATTGAATTCGACAGTAAATGTAGTAAGAATCTATTTACGTGTACTTGAGGTGTTTATTACACGTTCTTAATCATTTCTGGGAACTCTCATTGTGTATTTTAACAGTTTTACCACAATTAGACAGTTTGCTTAGAAGTATTTACTGGAACCGCCACCATTTTAACTGATTCACACAAAAAAAACGCCAAAGCCAATCCTCCTAAATTGTAAACACAAAAACTATTCTCGTGATTCAAAGGCTTTAGACACCAATTCTGAGCTCTGTAAACATGAACTCGTAATAATTGAAAGCACAGTCCCGTGAAAACGCCACCCGAAGTACCCGGACTTGTAAACATTACCAGTATTTTCGTAATTTCACATCTTTCCACTGGAAACCTCCGTGATTGAATTCGACAGTAAATGTAGTAAGAATCTATTTACGTGTACTTGAGGGGTTTATTACACGTTCTTAATCATTTCTGGGAACTCTCATTGTGTATTTTAACAGTTTTACCACAATTAGACAGTTTGCTTAGAAGTATTTACTGGAACTGCCACCATTTTAACTGATTCACACAAAAAAAACGCCAAAGCCAATCCTCCTAAATTGTAAACACAAAAACTATTCTCGTGATTCAAAGGCTTTAGACACCCATTCTGAGCTCTGTAAACATGAACTCTTAATATTTGAAAGCACAGTCCCGTGAAAACGCCACCAGAAGTACCCGTACTTGTAAACATTACCAGTATTTTCGTCATTTCACAGCTTTCCACTGGAAACCTCCGTGTTGAATTCGACAGTAAATGTAGTAAGAATCTATTTACGTGTACTTGAGATGTTTATTACACGTTCTTAATCATTTCTGGGAACTCTCATTGTGTATTTTAACAGTTTTACCACAATTAGACAGTTTGCTTAGAAGTATTTACTAGAACCGCCACCATTTTAACTGATTCACACAAAAAAAAGCCAAAGCCAATCCTCCTAAATTGTAAACATAAAAACTATTCTCGTCATTCCAAGGCTTTAGACACCAATTCTGAGCTCTGTAAACATGAACTCGTAATAATTGAAAGCACAGTCCCGTGAAAACGCCACCAGAAGTACCCGGACTTGTAAACATTACCAGTATTTTCGTCATTTCACAGCTTTACACTCGAAACCTCCGTGATTGAATTCGACAGTAAATGTAGTAAGAATCTATTTACGTGTACTTGAGGTGTTTATTACACGTTCTTAATCATTTCTGGGAACTATCATTGTGTATTTTAACAGTTTTACCACAATTAGACAGTTTGCTTAGAACTGTTTACTGGAACCGCCACCATTTTAACTGATTCACACAAAAAAAAAGCCAAAGCCAATCCTCCTAAATTGTAAACATAAAAACTATTCTCCTCATTCCAAGGCTTTAGACACCAATTCTGAGCTCAGTAAACATGAACTCTTAATATTTTAAAGCACAGTCCCGTTAAAATCCACCCGAAGTATCCGGAATTGTCAATATTACCAGTATTTTCATCATTTCACAGCTTTCCACTCGAAACCTCCGTGATTGAATTCGACAGTAAATGTAGTAAGAATCTATTTACGTGTACTTGAGGTGTTTATTACACGTTCTTAATTATTTCTGGGAACTATCATTGTGTATTTTAACAGTTTTACCACAATTAGACAGTTTGCTTAGAACTTTTTAGTGGAACCGCCACCATTTTAACTGATTCACACAAAAAAATACGCCAAAGCCAATCCTCCTAAATTGAAAACATAAAAACTATTCTCCTGATTCAAAGGCTTTAGACACCAATTCTGAGCTCTGTAAACATGAACTCTTAATATTTGAAAGCACAGTCCCGTGAAAACGCCACCAAAAGTACCCGTACTTGTAAACATTACCAGTATTTTCGTCATTTCACAGCTTTCCACTGGAAACCTCCGTGTTGAATTCGACAGTAAATGTAGTAAGAATCTATTTACGTGTACTTGAGATGTTTATTACACGTTCTTAATCATTTCGGGGAACTCTCATTGTGTATTTTAACAGTTTTACCACAATTAGACAGTTTGCTTAGAAGTATTTACTGGAACCGCCACCATTTTAACTGATTCACACAAAAAAAAGCCAAAGCCAATCCTCCTAAATTGTAAACATAAAAACTATTCTCGTCATTCCAAGGCTTTAGACACCAATTCTGAGCTCTGTAAACATGAACTCGTAATAATTGAAAGCCCAGTCCCGTGAAAAAGCCACCCGAAGTACCCGGACTTGTAAACATTACCAGTATTTTCGTCATTTCACAGCTTTCAACTGGAAACCTCCGTGATTGAATTCGACAGTAAATGTAGTAAGAATCTATTTACGTGTACTTGAGGTGTTTATTACACGTTCTTAATCATTTCTGGGAACTATCATTGTGTATTTTAACAGTTTTACCACAATTAGACAGTTTGCTTAGAACTGTTTACTGGAACCGCCACCATTTTAACTGATTCACACAAAAAAAAGCCAAAGCCAATCCTCCTAAATTGTAAACATAAAAACTATTCTCGTCATTCCAAGGCTTTAGACACCAATTCTGAGCTCAGTAAACATGAACTCTTAATATTTTAAAGCACAGTCCCGTTAAAATCCACCCGAAGTATCCGGAATTGTCAATATTACCAGTATTTTCATCATTTCACAGCTTTCCACTCGAAACCTCCGTGATTGAATTCGACAGTAAATGTAGTAAGAATCTATTTACGTGTACTTGAGGTGTTTATTACACGTTCTTAATTATTTCTGGGAACTATCATTGTGTATTTTAACAGTTTTACCACAATTAGACAGTTTGCTTAGAACTTTTTAGTGGAACCGCCACCATTTTAACTGATTCACACAAAAAAATACGCCAAAGCCAATCCTCCTAAATTGAAAACATAAAAACTATTCTCCTGATTCAAAGGCTTTAGACACCAATTCTGAGCTCTGTAAACATGAACTCTTAATATTTGAAAGCACAGTCCCGTGAAAACGCCACCAAAAGTACCCGTACTTGTAAACATTACCAGTATTTTCGTCATTTCACAGCTTTCCACTGGAAACCTCCGTGTTGAATTCGACAGTAAATGTAGTAAGAATCTATTTACGTGTACTTGAGATGTTTATTACACGTTCTTAATCATTTCGGGGAACTCTCATTGTGTATTTTAACAGTTTTACCACAATTAGACAGTTTGCTTAGAAGTATTTACTGGAACCGCCACCATTTTAACTGATTCACACAAAAAAAAGCCAAAGCCAATCCTCCTAAATTGTAAACATAAAAACTATTCTCGTCATTCCAAGGCTTTAGACACCAATTCTGAGCTCTGTAAACATGAACTCGTAATAATTGAAAGCCCAGTCCCGTGAAAAAGCCACCCGAAGTACCCGGACTTGTAAACATTACCAGTATTTTCGTCATTTCACAGCTTTCAACTGGAAACCTCCGTGATTGAATTCGACAGTAAATGTAGTAAGAATCTATTTACGTGTACTTGAGGTGTTTATTACACGTTCTTAATCATTTCTGGAAACTCTCATTGTGTATTTTAACAGTTTTACCACAATTAGACAGTTTGCTTAGAAGTATTTACTGGAACCGCCACCATTTTAACTGATTCACACAAAAAAAACGCCAAAGCCAATCCTCCTAAATTGTAAACACAAAAACTATTCTCGTGATTCAAAGGCTTTAGACACCAATTCTGAGCTCTGTAAACATGAACTCGTAATAATTGAAAGCACAGTCCCGTGAAAACGCCACCAGAAGTACCCGGACTTGTAAACATTACCAGTATTTTCGTCATTTCACAGCTTTACACTCGAAACCTCCGTGATTGAATTCGACAGTAAATGTAGTAAGAATCTATTTACGTGTACTTGAGGTGTTTATTACACGTTCTTAATCATTTCTGGGAACTATCATTGTGTATTTTAACAGTTTTACCACAATTAGACAGTTTGCTTAGAACTGTTTACTGGAACCGCCACCATTTTAACTGATTCACACAAAAAAAAGCCAAAGCCAATCCTCCTAAATTGTAAACATAAAAACTATTCTCGTCATTCCAAGGCTTTAGACACCAATTCTGAGCTCTGTAAACATGAACTCGTAATAATTGAAAGCCCAGTCCCGTGAAAAAGCCACCCGAAGTACCCGGACTTGTAAACATTACCAGTATTTTCGTCATTTCACAGCTTTCCACTGGAAACCTCCGTGATTGAATTCGACAGTAAATGTAGTAAGAATCTATTTACGTGTACTTGAGGTGTTTATTACACGTTCTTAATCATTTCTGGAAACTCTCATTGTGTATTTTAACAGTTTTACCACAATTAGACAGTTTGCTTAGAAGTATTTACTGGAACCGCCACCATTTTAACTGATTCACACAAAAAAAACGCCAAAGCCAATCCTCCTAAATTGTAAACACAAAAACTATTCTCGTGATTCAAAGGCTTTAGACACCAATTCTGAGCTCTGTAAACATGAACTCGTAATAATTGAAAGCACAGTCCCGTAAAAACGCCACCCGAAGTACTCGGACTTGTAAACATTACCAGTATTTTCGTAATTTCACAGCTTTCCACTGGAAACCTCCGTGATTGAATTCGACAGTAAATGTAGTAAGAATCTATTTACGTGTACTTGAGGGGTTTATTACACGTTCTTAATCATTTCTGGGAACTCTCATTGTGTATTTTAACAGTTTTACCACAATTAGACAGTTTGCTTAGAAGTATTTACTGGAACTGCCACCATTTTAACTGATTCACACAAAAAAAAGCCAAAGCCAATCCTCCTAAATTGTAAACATAAAAACTATTCTCGTCATTCCAAGGCTTTAGACACCAATTCTGAGCTCAGTAAACATGAACTCTTAATATTTTAAAGCACAGTCCCGTTAAAATCCACCCGAAGTATCCGGAATTGTCAATATTACCAGTATTTTCATCATTTCACAGCTTTCCACTCGAAACCTCCGTGATTGAATTCGACAGTAAATGTAGTAAGAATCTATTTACGTGTACTTGAGGTGTTTATTACACGTTCTTAATTATTTCTGGGAACTATCATTGTGTATTTTAACAGTTTTACCACAATTAGACAGTTTGCTTAGAACTTTTTAGTGGAACCGCCACCATTTTAACTGATTCACACAAAAAAATACGCCAAAGCCAATCCTCCTAAATTGAAAACATAAAAACTATTCTCCTGATTCAAAGGCTTTAGACACCAATTCTGAGCTCTGTAAACATGAACTCTTAATATTTGAAAGCACAGTCCCGTGAAAACGCCACCAAAAGTACCCGTACTTGTAAACATTACCAGTATTTTCGTCATTTCACAGCTTTCCACTGGAAACCTCCGTGTTGAATTCGACAGTAAATGTAGTAAGAATCTATTTACGTGTACTTGAGATGTTTATTACACGTTCTTAATCATTTCGGGGAACTCTCATTGTGTATTTTAACAGTTTTACCACAATTAGACAGTTTGCTTAGAAGTATTTACTGGAACCGCCACCATTTTAACTGATTCACACAAAAAAAAGCCAAAGCCAATCCTCCTAAATTGTAAACATAAAAACTATTCTCGTCATTCCAAGGCTTTAGACACCAATTCTGAGCTCTGTAAACATGAACTCGTAATAATTGAAAGCCCAGTCCCGTGAAAAAGCCACCCGAAGTACCCGGACTTGTAAACATTACCAGTATTTTCGTCATTTCACAGCTTTCAACTGGAAACCTCCGTGATTGAATTCGACAGTAAATGTAGTAAGAATCTATTTACGTGTACTTGAGGTGTTTATTACACGTTCTTAATCATTTCTGGGAACTATCATTGTGTATTTTAACAGTTTTACCACAATTAGACAGTTTGCTTAGAACTGTTTACTGGAACCGCCACCATTTTAACTGATTCACACAAAAAAAAGCCAAAGCCAATCCTCCTAAATTGTAAACATAAAAACTATTCTCGTCATTCCAAGGCTTTAGACACCAATTCTGAGCTCAGTAAACATGAACTCTTAATATTTTAAAGCACAGTCCCGTTAAAATCCACCCGAAGTATCCGGAATTGTCAATATTACCAGTATTTTCATCATTTCACAGCTTTCCACTCGAAACCTCCGTGATTGAATTCGACAGTAAATGTAGTAAGAATCTATTTACGTGTACTTGAGGTGTTTATTACACGTTCTTAATTATTTCTGGGAACTATCATTGTGTATTTTAACAGTTTTACCACAATTAGACAGTTTGCTTAGAACTTTTTAGTGGAACCGCCACCATTTTAACTGATTCACACAAAAAAATACGCCAAAGCCAATCCTCCTAAATTGAAAACATAAAAACTATTCTCCTGATTCAAAGGCTTTAGACACCAATTCTGAGCTCTGTAAACATGAACTCTTAATATTTGAAAGCACAGTCCCGTGAAAACGCCACCAAAAGTACCCGTACTTGTAAACATTACCAGTATTTTCGTCATTTCACAGCTTTCCACTGGAAACCTCCGTGTTGAATTCGACAGTAAATGTAGTAAGAATCTATTTACGTGTACTTGAGATGTTTATTACACGTTCTTAATCATTTCGGGGAACTCTCATTGTGTATTTTAACAGTTTTACCACAATTAGACAGTTTGCTTAGAAGTATTTACTGGAACCGCCACCATTTTAACTGATTCACACAAAAAAAAGCCAAAGCCAATCCTCCTAAATTGTAAACATAAAAACTATTCTCGTCATTCCAAGGCTTTAGACACCAATTCTGAGCTCTGTAAACATGAACTCGTAATAATTGAAAGCCCAGTCCCGTGAAAAAGCCACCCGAAGTACCCGGACTTGTAAACATTACCAGTATTTTCGTCATTTCACAGCTTTCAACTGGAAACCTCCGTGATTGAATTCGACAGTAAATGTAGTAAGAATCTATTTACGTGTACTTGAGGTGTTTATTACACGTTCTTAATCATTTCTGGAAACTCTCATTGTGTATTTTAACAGTTTTACCACAATTAGACAGTTTGCTTAGAAGTATTTACTGGAACCGCCACCATTTTAACTGATTCACACAAAAAAAACGCCAAAGCCAATCCTCCTAAATTGTAAACACAAAAACTATTCTCGTGATTCAAAGGCTTTAGACACCAATTCTGAGCTCTGTAAACATGAACTCGTAATAATTGAAAGCACAGTCCCGTGAAAACGCCACCAGAAGTACCCGGACTTGTAAACATTACCAGTATTTTCGTCATTTCACAGCTTTACACTCGAAACCTCCGTGATTGAATTCGACAGTAAATGTAGTAAGAATCTATTTACGTGTACTTGAGGTGTTTATTACACGTTCTTAATCATTTCTGGGAACTATCATTGTGTATTTTAACAGTTTTACCACAATTAGACAGTTTGCTTAGAACTGTTTACTGGAACCGCCACCATTTTAACTGATTCACACAAAAAAAAGCCAAAGCCAATCCTCCTAAATTGTAAACATAAAAACTATTCTCGTCATTCCAAGGCTTTAGACACCAATTCTGAGCTCTGTAAACATGAACTCGTAATAATTGAAAGCCCAGTCCCGTGAAAAAGCCACCCGAAGTACCCGGACTTGTAAACATTACCAGTATTTTCGTCATTTCACAGCTTTCCACTGGAAACCTCCGTGATTGAATTCGACAGTAAATGTAGTAAGAATCTATTTACGTGTACTTGAGGTGTTTATTACACGTTCTTAATCATTTCTGGAAACTCTCATTGTGTATTTTAACAGTTTTACCACAATTAGACAGTTTGCTTAGAAGTATTTACTGGAACCGCCACCATTTTAACTGATTCACACAAAAAAAACGCCAAAGCCAATCCTCCTAAATTGTAAACACAAAAACTATTCTCGTGATTCAAAGGCTTTAGACACCAATTCTGAGCTCTGTAAACATGAACTCGTAATAATTGAAAGCACAGTCCCGTAAAAACGCCACCCGAAGTACTCGGACTTGTAAACATTACCAGTATTTTCGTAATTTCACAGCTTTCCACTGGAAACCTCCGTGATTGAATTCGACAGTAAATGTAGTAAGAATCTATTTACGTGTACTTGAGGGGTTTATTACACGTTCTTAATCATTTCTGGGAACTCTCATTGTGTATTTTAACAGTTTTACCACAATTAGACAGTTTGCTTAGAAGTATTTACTGGAACTGCCACCATTTTAACTGATTCACACAAAAAAAAGCCAAAGCCAATCCTCCTAAATTGTAAACATAAAAACTATTCTCGTCATTCCAAGGCTTTAGACACCAATTCTGAGCTCAGTAAACATGAACTCTTAATATTTTAAAGCACAGTCCCGTTAAAATCCACCCGAAGTATCCGGAATTGTCAATATTACCAGTATTTTCATCATTTCACAGCTTTCCACTCGAAACCTCCGTGATTGAATTCGACAGTAAATGTAGTAAGAATCTATTTACGTGTACTTGAGGTGTTTATTACACGTTCTTAATTATTTCTGGGAACTATCATTGTGTATTTTAACAGTTTTACCACAATTAGACAGTTTGCTTAGAACTTTTTAGTGGAACCGCCACCATTTTAACTGATTCACACAAAAAAATACGCCAAAGCCAATCCTCCTAAATTGAAAACATAAAAACTATTCTCCTGATTCAAAGGCTTTAGACACCAATTCTGAGCTCTGTAAACATGAACTCTTAATATTTGAAAGCACAGTCCCGTGAAAACGCCACCAAAAGTACCCGTACTTGTAAACATTACCAGTATTTTCATCATTTCACAGCTTTCCACTGGAAACCTCCGTGTTGAATTCGACAGTAAATGTAGTAAGAATCTATTTACGTGTACTTGAGATGTTTATTACACGTTCTTAATCATTTCGGGGAACTCTCATTGTGTATTTTAACAGTTTTACCACAATTAGACAGTTTGCTTAGAAGTATTTACTGGAACCGCCACCATTTTAACTGATTCACACAAAAAAAAGCCAAAGCCAATCCTCCTAAATTGTAAACATAAAAACTATTCTCGTCATTCCAAGGCTTTAGACACCAATTCTGAGCTCTGTAAACATGAACTCGTAATAATTGAAAGCCCAGTCCCGTGAAAAAGCCACCCGAAGTACCCGGACTTGTAAACATTACCAGTATTTTCGTCATTTCACAGCTTTCAACTGGAAACCTCCGTGATTGAATTCTACAGTAAATGTAGTAAGAATCTATTTACGTGTACTTGAGGTGTTTATTACACGTTCTTAATCATTTCTGGAAACTCTCATTGTGTATTTTAACAGTTTTACCACAATTAGACAGTTTGCTTAGAAGTATTTACTGGAACCGCCACCATTTTAACTGATTCACACAAAAAAAACGCCAAAGCCAATCCTCCTAAATTGTAAACACAAAAACTATTCTCGTGATTCAAAGGCTTTAGACACCAATTCTGAGCTCTGTAAACATGAACTCGTAATAATTGAAAGCACAGTCCCGTGAAAACGCCACCCGAAGTACCCGGACTTGTAAACATTACCAGTATTTTCGTAATTTCACAGCTTTCCACTGGAAAACTCCGTGATTGAATTCGACAGTAAATGTAGTAAGAATCTATTTACGTGTACTTGAGGTGTTTATTACACGTTCTTAATCATTTCTGGGAACTATCATTGTGTATTTTAACAGTTTTACCACAATTAGACAGTTTGCTTAGAACTGTTTACTGGAACCGCCACCATTTTAACTGATTCACACAAAAAAAAGCCAAAGCCAATCCTCCTAAATTGTAAACATAAAAACTATTCTCGTCATTCCAAGGCTTTAGACACCAATTCTGAGCTCTGTAAACATGAACTCGTAATAATTGAAAGCACAGTCCCGTGAAAAAGCCACCCGAAGTACCCGGACTTGTAAACATTACCAGTATTTTCGTCATTTCACAGCTTTCCACTGGAAACCTCCGTGATTGAATTCGACAGTAAATGTAGTAAGAATCTATTTACGTGTACTTGAGGTGTTTATTACACGTTCTTAATCATTTCTGGAAACTCTCATTGTGTATTTTAACAGTTTTACCACAATTAGACAGTTTGCTTAGAAGTATTTACTGGAACCGCCACCATTTTAACTGATTCACACAAAAAAATACGCCAAAGCCAATCCTCCTAAATTGAAAACATAAAAACTATTCTCCTGATTCAAAGGCTTTAGACACCAATTCTGAGCTCTGTAAACATGAACTCTTAATATTTGAAAGCACAGTCCCGTGAAAACGCCACCAAAAGTACCCGTACTTGTAAACATTACCAGTATTTTCGTCATTTCACAGCTTTCCACTGGAAACCTCCGTGTTGAATTCGACAGTAAATGTAGTAAGAATCTATTTACGTGTACTTGAGATGTTTATTACACGTTCTTAATCATTTCTGGGAACTCTCATTGTGTATTTTAACAGTTTTACCACAATTAGACAGTTTGCTTAGAAGTATTTACTGGAACCGCCACCATTTTAACTGATTCACACAAAAAAAAGCCAAAGCCAATCCTCCTAAATTGTAAACATAAAAACTATTCTCGTCATTCCAAGGCTTTAGACACCAATTCTGAGCTCTGTAAACATGAACTCGTAATAATTGAAAGCCCAGTCCCGTGAAAAAGCCACCCGAAGTACCCGGACTTGTAAACATTACCAGTATTTTCGTCATTTCACAGCTTTCCACTGGAAACCTCCGTGATTGAATTCGACAGTAAATGTAGTAAGAATCTATTTACGTGTACTTGAGGTGTTTATTACACGTTCTTAATCATTTCTGGAAACTCTCATTGTGTATTTTAACAGTTTTACCACAATTAGGCAGTTTGCTTAGAAGTATTTACTGGAACCGCCACCATTTTAACTGATTCACACAAAAAAAACGCCAAAGCCAATCCTCCTAAATTGTAAACACAAAAACTATTCTCGTGATTCAAAGGCTTTAGACACCAATTCTGAGCTCTGTAAACATGAACTCGTAATAATTGAAAGCACAGTCCCGTAAAAACGCCACCCGAAGTACTCGGACTTGTAAACATTACCAGTATTTTCGTAATTTCACAGCTTTCCACTGGAAACCTCCGTGATTGAATTCGACAGTAAATGTAGTAAGAATCTATTTACGTGTACTTGAGGGGTTTATTACACGTTCTTAATCATTTCTGGGAACTCTCATTGTGTATTTTAACAGTTTTACCACAATTAGACAGTTTGCTTAGAAGTATTTACTGGAACTGCCACCATTTTAACTGATTCACACAAAAAAAACGCCAAAGCCAATCCTCCTAAATTGTAAACACAAAAACTATTCTCGTGATTCAAAGGGTTTAGACACCCATTCTGAGCTCTGTAAACATGAACTCTTAATATTTGAAAGCACAGTCCCGTGAAAACGCCACCAGAAGTACCCGTACTTGTAAACATTACCAGTATTTTCGTCATTTCACAGCTTTCCACTGGAAACCTCCGTGTTGAATTCGACAGTAAATGTAGTAAGAATCTATTTACGTGTACTTGAGATGTTTATTACACGTTCTTAATCATTTCTGGGAACTCTCATTGTGTATTTTAACAGTTTTACCACAATTAGACAGTTTGCTTAGAAGTATTTACTAGATCCGCCACCATTTTAACTGATTCACACAAAAAAAAGCCAAAGCCAATCCTCCTAAATTGTAAACATAAAAACTATTCTCGTCATTCCAAGGCTTTAGACACCAATTCTGAGCTCTGTAAACATGAACTCGTAATAATTGAAAGCCCAGTCCCGTGAAAAAGCCACCCGAAGTACCCGGACTTGTAAACATTACCAGTATTTTCGTCATTTCACAGCTTTCCACTGGTAACCTCCGTGATTGAATTCGACAGTAAATGTAGTAAGAATCTATTTACGTGTACTTGAGGTGTTTATTACACGTTCTTAATCATTTCTGGGAACTATCATTGTGTATTTTAACAGTTTTACCACAATTAGACAGTTTGCTTAGAACTTTTTAGTGGAACCGCCACCATTTTAACTGATTCACACAAAAAATACGCCAAAGCCAATCCTCCTAAATTGTAAACATAAAAACTATTCTCGTGATTCAAAGGCTTTAGACACCAATTCTGAGCTCTGTAAACATGAACTCTTAATAATTGAAAGCACAGTCCCGTGAAAACGCCACCAGAAGTACCCGGACTTGTAAACATTACCAGTATTTTCGTCATTTCACAGCTTTCCACTGGAAACCTCCGTGATTGAATTCGACAGAAAATGTAGTAAGAATCTATTTACGTGTACTTGAGGTGTTTATTACACGTTCTTAATCATTTCTGGGAACTATCATTGTGTATTTTAACAGTTTTACCACAATTAGACAGTTTGCTTAGAACTGTTTACTGGAACCGCCACCATTTTAACTGATTCACACAAAAAAAAGCCAAAGCCAATCCTCCTAAATTGTAAACATAAAAACTATTCTCGTCATTCCAAGGCTTTAGACACCAATTCTGAGCTCTGTAAACATGAACTCGTAATAATTGAAAGCACAGTCCCGTGAAAAAGCCACCCGAAGTACCCGGACTTGTAAACATTACCAGTATTTTCGTCATTTCACAGCTTTCCACTGGAAACCTCCGTGATTGAATTCGACAGTAAATGTAGTAAGAATCTATTTACGTGTACTTGAGGTGTTTATTACACGTTCTTAATCATTTCTGGGAACTCTCATTGTGTATTTTAACAGTTTTACCACAATTAGACAGTTTGCTTAGAAGTATTTACTGGAACCGCCACCATTTTAACTGATTCACACAAAAAAAACGCCAAAGCCAATCCTCCTAAATTGTAAACATAAAAACTATTCTCGTCATTCCAAGGCTTTAGACACCAATTCTGAGCTCAGTAAACATGAACTCTTAATATTTTAAAGCACAGTCCCGTTAAAATCCACCCGAAGTATCCGGAATTGTCAATATTACCAGTATTTTCATCATTTCACAGCTTTCCACTCGAAACCTCCGTGATTGAATTCGACAGTAAATGTAGTAAGAATCTATTTACGTGTACTTGAGGTGTTTATTACACGTTCTTAATTATTTCTGGGAACTATCATTGTGTATTTTAACAGTTTTACCACAATTAGACAGTTTGCTTAGAACTTTTTAGTGGAACCGCCACCATTTTAACTGATTCACACAAAAAAATACGCCAAAGCCAATCCTCCTAAATTGAAAACATAAAAACTATTCTCCTGATTCAAAGGCTTTAGACACCAATTCTGAGCTCTGTAAACATGAACTCTTAATATTTGAAAGCACAGTCCCGTGAAAACGCCACCAAAAGTACCCGTACTTGTAAACATTACCAGTATTTTCGTCATTTCACAGCTTTCCACTGGAAACCTCCGTGTTGAATTCGACAGTAAATGTAGTAAGAATCTATTTACGTGTACTTGAGATGTTTATTACACGTTCTTAATCATTTCGGGGAACTCTCATTGTGTATTTTAACAGTTTTACCACAATTAGACAGTTTGCTTAGAAGTATTTACTGGAACCGCCACCATTTTAACTGATTCACACAAAAAAAAGCCAAAGCCAATCCTCCTAAATTGTAAACATAAAAACTATTCTCGTCATTCCAAGGCTTTAGACACCAATTCTGAGCTCTGTAAACATGAACTCGTAATAATTGAAAGCCCAGTCCCGTGAAAAAGCCACCCGAAGTACCCGGACTTGTAAACATTACCAGTATTTTCGTCATTTCACAGCTTTCAACTGGAAACCTCCGTGATTGAATTCGACAGTAAATGTAGTAAGAATCTATTTACGTGTACTTGAGGTGTTTATTACACGTTCTTAATCATTTCTGGAAACTCTCATTGTGTATTTTAACAGTTTTACCACAATTAGACAGTTTGCTTAGAAGTATTTACTGGAACCGCCACCATTTTAACTGATTCACACAAAAAAAACGCCAAAGCCAATCCTCCTAAATTGTAAACACAAAAACTATTCTCGTGATTCAAAGGCTTTAGACACCAATTCTGAGCTCTGTAAACATGAACTCGTAATAATTGAAAGCACAGTCCCGTGAAAACGCCACCAGAAGTACCCGGACTTGTAAACATTACCAGTATTTTCGTCATTTCACAGCTTTACACTCGAAACCTCCGTGATTGAATTCGACAGTAAATGTAGTAAGAATCTATTTACGTGTACTTGAGGTGTTTATTACACGTTCTTAATCATTTCTGGGAACTATCATTGTGTATTTTAACAGTTTTACCACAATTAGACAGTTTGCTTAGAACTGTTTACTGGAACCGCCACCATTTTAACTGATTCACACAAAAAAAAGCCAAAGCCAATCCTCCTAAATTGTAAACATAAAAACTATTCTCGTCATTCCAAGGCTTTAGACACCAATTCTGAGCTCTGTAAACATGAACTCGTAATAATTGAAAGCCCAGTCCCGTGAAAAAGCCACCCGAAGTACCCGGACTTGTAAACATTACCAGTATTTTCGTCATTTCACAGCTTTCCACTGGAAACCTCCGTGATTGAATTCGACAGTAAATGTAGTAAGAATCTATTTACGTGTACTTGAGGTGTTTATTACACGTTCTTAATCATTTCTGGAAACTCTCATTGTGTATTTTAACAGTTTTACCACAATTAGACAGTTTGCTTAGAAGTATTTACTGGAACCGCCACCATTTTAACTGATTCACACAAAAAAAACGCCAAAGCCAATCCTCCTAAATTGTAAACACAAAAACTATTCTCGTGATTCAAAGGGTTTAGACACCCATTCTGAGCTCTGTAAACATGAACTCTTAATATTTGAAAGCACAGTCCCGTGAAAACGCCACCAGAAGTACCCGTACTTGTAAACATTACCAGTATTTTCGTCATTTCACAGCTTTCCACTGGAAACCTCCGTGTTGAATTCGACAGTAAATGTAGTAAGAATCTATTTACGTGTACTTGAGATGTTTATTACACGTTCTTAATCATTTCTGGGAACTCTCATTGTGTATTTTAACAGTTTTACCACAATTAGACAGTTTGCTTAGAAGTATTTACTAGATCCGCCACCATTTTAACTGATTCACACAAAAAAAAGCCAAAGCCAATCCTCCTAAATTGTAAACATAAAAACTATTCTCGTCATTCCAAGGCTTTAGACACCAATTCTGAGCTCTGTAAACATGAACTCGTAATAATTGAAAGCCCAGTCCCGTGAAAAAGCCACCCGAAGTACCCGGACTTGTAAACATTACCAGTATTTTCGTCATTTCACAGCTTTCCACTGGTAACCTCCGTGATTGAATTCGACAGTAAATGTAGTAAGAATCTATTTACGTGTACTTGAGGTGTTTATTACACGTTCTTAATCATTTCTGGGAACTATCATTGTGTATTTTAACAGTTTTACCACAATTAGACAGTTTGCTTAGAACTTTTTAGTGGAACCGCCACCATTTTAACTGATTCACACAAAAAATACGCCAAAGCCAATCCTCCTAAATTGTAAACATAAAAACTATTCTCGTGATTCAAAGGCTTTAGACACCAATTCTGAGCTCTGTAAACATGAACTCTTAATAATTGAAAGCACAGTCCCGTGAAAACGCCACCAGAAGTACCCGGACTTGTAAACATTACCAGTATTTTCGTCATTTCACAGCTTTCCACTGGAAACCTCCGTGATTGAATTCGACAGAAAATGTAGTAAGAATCTATTTACGTGTACTTGAGGTGTTTATTACACGTTCTTAATCATTTCTGGGAACTATCATTGTGTATTTTAACAGTTTTACCACAATTAGACAGTTTGCTTAGAACTGTTTACTGGAACCGCCACCATTTTAACTGATTCACACAAAAAAAAGCCAAAGCCAATCCTCCTAAATTGTAAACATAAAAACTATTCTCGTCATTCCAAGGCTTTAGACACCAATTCTGAGCTCTGTAAACATGAACTCGTAATAATTGAAAGCACAGTCCCGTGAAAAAGCCACCCGAAGTACCCGGACTTGTAAACATTACCAGTATTTTCGTCATTTCACAGCTTTCCACTGGAAACCTCCGTGATTGAATTCGACAGTAAATGTAGTAAGAATCTATTTACGTGTACTTGAGGTGTTTATTACACGTTCTTAATCATTTCTGGGAACTCTCATTGTGTATTTTAACAGTTTTACCACAATTAGACAGTTTGCTTAGAAGTATTTACTGGAACCGCCACCATTTTAACTGATTCACACAAAAAAAACGCCAAAGCCAATCCTCCTAAATTGTAAACACAAAAACTATTCTCGTGATTCAAAGGCTTTAGACACCAATTCTGAGCTCTGTAAACATGAACTCGTAATAATTGAAAGCACAGTCCCGTGAAAACGCCACCCGAAGTACCCGGACTTGTAAACATTACCAGTATTTTCGTAATTTCACAGCTTTCCACTGGAAACCTCCGTGATTGAATTCGACAGTAAATGTAGTAAGAATCTATTTACGTGTACTTGAGGGGTTTATTACACGTTCTTAATCATTTCTGGGAACTCTCATTGTGTATTTTAACAGTTTTACCACAATTAGACAGTTTGCTTAGAAGTATTTACTGGAACTGCCACCATTTTAACTGATTCACACAAAAAAAAGCCAAAGCCAATCCTCCTAAATTGTAAACATAAAAACTATTCTCGTCATTCCAAGGCTTTAGACACCAATTCTGAGCTCAGTAAACATGAACTCTTAATATTTTAAAGCACAGTCCCGTTAAAATCCACCCGAAGTATCCGGAATTGTCAATATTACCAGTATTTTCATCATTTCACAGCTTTCCACTCGAAACCTCCGTGATTGAATTCGACAGTAAATGTAGTAAGAATCTATTTACGTGTACTTGAGGTGTTTATTACACGTTCTTAATTATTTCTGGGAACTATCATTGTGTATTTTAACAGTTTTACCACAATTAGACAGTTTGCTTAGAACTTTTTAGTGGAACCGCCACCATTTTAACTGATTCACACAAAAAAATACGCCAAAGCCAATCCTCCTAAATTGAAAACATAAAAACTATTCTCCTGATTCAAAGGCTTTAGACACCAATTCTGAGCTCTGTAAACATGAACTCTTAATATTTGAAAGCACAGTCCCGTGAAAACGCCACCAAAAGTACCCGTACTTGTAAACATTACCAGTATTTTCGTCATTTCACAGCTTTCCACTGGAAACCTCCGTGTTGAATTCGACAGTAAATGTAGTAAGAATCTATTTACGTGTACTTGAGATGTTTATTACACGTTCTTAATCATTTCGGGGAACTCTCATTGTGTATTTTAACAGTTTTACCACAATTAGACAGTTTGCTTAGAAGTATTTACTGGAACCGCCACCATTTTAACTGATTCACACAAAAAAAAGCCAAAGCCAATCCTCCTAAATTGTAAACATAAAAACTATTCTCGTCATTCCAAGGCTTTAGACACCAATTCTGAGCTCTGTAAACATGAACTCGTAATAATTGAAAGCCCAGTCCCGTGAAAAAGCCACCCGAAGTACCCGGACTTGTAAACATTACCAGTATTTTCGTCATTTCACAGCTTTCAACTGGAAACCTCCGTGATTGAATTCGACAGTAAATGTAGTAAGAATCTATTTACGTGTACTTGAGGTGTTTATTACACGTTCTTAATCATTTCTGGAAACTCTCATTGTGTATTTTAACAGTTTTACCACAATTAGACAGTTTGCTTAGAAGTATTTACTGGAACCGCCACCATTTTAACTGATTCACACAAAAAAAACGCCAAAGCCAATCCTCCTAAATTGTAAACACAAAAACTATTCTCGTGATTCAAAGGCTTTAGACACCAATTCTGAGCTCTGTAAACATGAACTCGTAATAATTGAAAGCACAGTCCCGTGAAAACGCCACCAGAAGTACCCGGACTTGTAAACATTACCAGTATTTTCGTCATTTCACAGCTTTACACTCGAAACCTCCGTGATTGAATTCGACAGTAAATGTAGTAAGAATCTATTTACGTGTACTTGAGGTGTTTATTACACGTTCTTAATCATTTCTGGGAACTATCATTGTGTATTTTAACAGTTTTACCACAATTAGACAGTTTGCTTAGAACTGTTTACTGGAACCGCCACCATTTTAACTGATTCACACAAAAAAAAGCCAAAGCCAATCCTCCTAAATTGTAAACATAAAAACTATTCTCGTCATTCCAAGGCTTTAGACACCAATTCTGAGCTCTGTAAACATGAACTCGTAATAATTGAAAGCCCAGTCCCGTGAAAAAGCCACCCGAAGTACCCGGACTTGTAAACATTACCAGTATTTTCGTCATTTCACAGCTTTCCACTGGAAACCTCCGTGATTGAATTCGACAGTAAATGTAGTAAGAATCTATTTACGTGTACTTGAGGTGTTTATTACACGTTCTTAATCATTTCTGGAAACTCTCATTGTGTATTTTAACAGTTTTACCACAATTAGACAGTTTGCTTAGAAGTATTTACTGGAACCGCCACCATTTTAACTGATTCACACAAAAAAAACGCCAAAGCCAATCCTCCTAAATTGTAAACACAAAAACTATTCTCGTGATTCAAAGGCTTTAGACACCAATTCTGAGCTCTGTAAACATGAACTCGTAATAATTGAAAGCACAGTCCCGTAAAAACGCCACCCGAAGTACTCGGACTTGTAAACATTACCAGTATTTTCGTAATTTCACAGCTTTCCACTGGAAACCTCCGTGATTGAATTCGACAGTAAATGTAGTAAGAATCTATTTACGTGTACTTGAGGGGTTTATTACACGTTCTTAATCATTTCTGGGAACTCTCATTGTGTATTTTAACAGTTTTACCACAATTAGACAGTTTGCTTAGAAGTATTTACTGGAACTGCCACCATTTTAACTGATTCACACAAAAAAAAGCCAAAGCCAATCCTCCTAAATTGTAAACATAAAAACTATTCTCGTCATTCCAAGGCTTTAGACACCAATTCTGAGCTCAGTAAACATGAACTCTTAATATTTTAAAGCACAGTCCCGTTAAAATCCACCCGAAGTATCCGGAATTGTCAATATTACCAGTATTTTTCGTCATTTCACAGCTTTCCACTCGAAACCTCCGTGATTGAATTCGACAGTAAATGTAGTAAGAATCTATTTACGTGTACTTGAGGTGTTTATTACACGTTCTTAATTATTTCTGGGAACTATCATTGTGTATTTTAACAGTTTTACCACAATTAGACAGTTTGCTTAGAACTTTTTAGTGGAACCGCCACCATTTTAACTGATTCACACAAAAAAATACGCCAAAGCCAATCCTCCTAAATTGAAAACATAAAAACTATTCTCCTGATTCAAAGGCTTTAGACACCAATTCTGAGCTCTGTAAACATGAACTCTTAATATTTGAAAGCACAGTCCCGTGAAAACGCCACCAAAAGTACCCGTACTTGTAAACATTACCAGTATTTTCGTCATTTCACAGCTTTCCACTGGAAACCTCCGTGTTGAATTCGACAGTAAATGTAGTAAGAATCTATTTACGTGTACTTGAGATGTTTATTACACGTTCTTAATCATTTCGGGGAACTCTCATTGTGTATTTTAACAGTTTTACCACAATTAGACAGTTTGCTTAGAAGTATTTACTGGAACCGCCACCATTTTAACTGATTCACACAAAAAAAAGCCAAAGCCAATCCTCCTAAATTGTAAACATAAAAACTATTCTCGTCATTCCAAGGCTTTAGACACCAATTCTGAGCTCTGTAAACATGAACTCGTAATAATTGAAAGCCCAGTCCCGTGAAAAAGCCACCCGAAGTACCCGGACTTGTAAACATTACCAGTATTTTCGTCATTTCACAGCTTTCAACTGGAAACCTCCGTGATTGAATTCGACAGTAAATGTAGTAAGAATCTATTTACGTGTACTTGAGGTGTTTATTACACGTTCTTAATCATTTCTGGAAACTCTCATTGTGTATTTTAACAGTTTTACCACAATTAGACAGTTTGCTTAGAAGTATTTACTGGAACCGCCACCATTTTAACTGATTCACACAAAAAAAACGCCAAAGCCAATCCTCCTAAATTGTAAACACAAAAACTATTCTCGTGATTCAAAGGCTTTAGACACCAATTCTGAGCTCTGTAAACATGAACTCGTAATAATTGAAAGCACAGTCCCGTGAAAACGCCACCCGAAGTACCCGGACTTGTAAACATTACCAGTATTTTCGTAATTTCACAGCTTTCCACTGGAAACCTCCGTGATTGAATTCGACAGTAAATGTAGTAAGAATCTATTTACGTGTACTTGAGGGGTTTATTACACGTTCTTAATCATTTCTGGGAACTCTCATTGTGTATTTTAACAGTTTTACCACAATTAGACAGTTTGCTTAGAAGTATTTACTGGAACTGCCACCATTTTAACTGATTCACACAAAAAAAACGCCAAAGCCAATCCTCCTAAATTGTAAACACAAAAACTATTCTCGTGATTCAAAGGCTTTAGACACCCATTCTGAGCTCTGTAAACATGAACTCTTAATATTTGAAAGCACAGTCCCGTGAAAACGCCACCAGAAGTACCCGTACTTGTAAACATTACCAGTATTTTCGTCATTTCACAGCTTTCCACTGGAAACCTCCGTGTTGAATTCGACAGTAAATGTAGTAAGAATCTATTTACGTGTACTTGAGATGTTTATTACACGTTCTTAATCATTTCTGGGAACTCTCATTGTGTATTTTAACAGTTTTACCACAATTAGACAGTTTGCTTAGAAGTATTTACTAGAACCGCCACCATTTTAACTGATTCACACAAAAAAAAGCCAAAGCCAATCCTCCTAAATTGTAAACATAAAAACTATTCTCGTCATTCCAAGGCTTTAGACACCAATTCTGAGCTCTGTAAACATGAACTCGTAATAATTGAAAGCACAGTCCCGTGAAAACGCCACCAGAAGTACCCGGACTTGTAAACATTACCAGTATTTTCGTCATTTCACAGCTTTACACTCGAAACCTCCGTGATTGAATTCGACAGTAAATGTAGTAAGAATCTATTTACGTGTACTTGAGGTGTTAATTACACGTTCTTAATCATTTCTGGGAACTATCATTGTGTATTTTAACAGTTTTACCACAATTAGACAGTTTGCTTAGAACTGCTTACTGGAACCGCCACCATTTTAACTGATTCACACAAAAAAAAGCCAAAGCCAATCCTCCTAAATTGTAAACATAAAAACTATTCTCGTCATTCCAAGGCTTTAGACACCAATTCTGAGCTCTGTAAACATGAACTCGTAATAATTGAAAGCACAGTCCCGTGAAAAAGCCACCCGAAGTACCCGGACTTGTAAACATTACCAGTATTTTCGTCATTTCACAGCTTTCCACTGGAAACCTCCGTGATTGAATTCGACAGTAAATGTAGTAAGAATCTATTTACGTGTACTTGAGGTGTTTATTACACGTTCTTAATCATTTCTGGAAACTCTCATTGTGTATTTTAACAGTTTTACCACAATTAGACAGTTTGCTTAGAAGTATTTACTGGAACCGCCACCATTTTAACTGATTCACACAAAAAAAACGCCAAAGCCAATCCTCCTAAATTGTAAACACAAAAACTATTCTCGTGATTCAAAGGGTTTAGACACCCATTCTGAGCTCTGTAAACATGAACTCTTAATATTTGAAAGCACAGTCCCGTGAAAACGCCACCAGAAGTACCCGTACTTGTAAACATTACCAGTATTTTCGTCATTTCACAGCTTTCCACTGGAAACCTCCGTGTTGAATTCGACAGTAAATGTAGTAAGAATCTATTTACGTGTACTTGAGATGTTTATTACACGTTCTTAATCATTTCTGGGAACTCTCATTGTGTATTTTAACAGTTTTACCACAATTAGACAGTTTGCTTAGAAGTATTTACTAGATCCGCCACCATTTTAACTGATTCACACAAAAAAAAGCCAAAGCCAATCCTCCTAAATTGTAAACATAAAAACTATTCTCGTCATTCCAAGGCTTTAGACACCAATTCTGAGCTCTGTAAACATGAACTCGTAATAATTGAAAGCCCAGTCCCGTGAAAAAGCCACCCGAAGTACCCGGACTTGTAAACATTACCAGTATTTTCGTCATTTCACAGCTTTCCACTGGTAACCTCCGTGATTGAATTCGACAGTAAATGTAGTAAGAATCTATTTACGTGTACTTGAGGTGTTTATTACACGTTCTTAATCATTTCTGGGAACTATCATTGTGTATTTTAACAGTTTTACCACAATTAGACAGTTTGCTTAGAACTTTTTAGTGGAACCGCCACCATTTTAACTGATTCACACAAAAAATACGCCAAAGCCAATCCTCCTAAATTGTAAACATAAAAACTATTCTCGTGATTCAAAGGCTTTAGACACCAATTCTGAGCTCTGTAAACATGAACTCTTAATAATTGAAAGCACAGTCCCGTGAAAACGCCACCAGAAGTACCCGGACTTGTAAACATTACCAGTATTTTCGTCATTTCACAGCTTTCCACTGGAAACCTCCGTGATTGAATTCGACAGAAAATGTAGTAAGAATCTATTTACGTGTACTTGAGGTGTTTATTACACGTTCTTAATCATTTCTGGGAACTATCATTGTGTATTTTAACAGTTTTACCACAATTAGACAGTTTGCTTAGAACTGTTTACTGGAACCGCCACCATTTTAACTGATTCACACAAAAAAAAGCCAAAGCCAATCCTCCTAAATTGTAAACATAAAAACTATTCTCGTCATTCCAAGGCTTTAGACACCAATTCTGAGCTCTGTAAACATGAACTCGTAATAATTGAAAGCACAGTCCCGTGAAAAAGCCACCCGAAGTACCCGGACTTGTAAACATTACCAGTATTTTCGTCATTTCACAGCTTTCCACTGGAAACCTCCGTGATTGAATTCGACAGTAAATGTAGTAAGAATCTATTTACGTGTACTTGAGGTGTTTATTACACGTTCTTAATCATTTCTGGGAACTCTCATTGTGTATTTTAACAGTTTTACCACAATTAGACAGTTTGCTTAGAAGTATTTACTGGAACCGCCACCATTTTAACTGATTCACACAAAAAAAACGCCAAAGCCAATCCTCCTAAATTGTAAACACAAAAACTATTCTCGTGATTCAAAGGCTTTAGACACCAATTCTGAGCTCTGTAAACATGAACTCGTAATAATTGAAAGCACAGTCCCGTGAAAACGCCACCCGAAGTACCCGGACTTGTAAACATTACCAGTATTTTCGTAATTTCACAGCTTTCCACTGGAAACCTCCGTGATTGAATTCGACAGTAAATGTAGTAAGAATCTATTTACGTGTACTTGAGGGGTTTATTACACGTTCTTAATCATTTCTGGGAACTCTCATTGTGTATTTTAACAGTTTTACCACAATTAGACAGTTTGCTTAGAAGTATTTACTGGAACTGCCACCATTTTAACTGATTCACACAAAAAAAAGCCAAAGCCAATCCTCCTAAATTGTAAACATAAAAACTATTCTCGTCATTCCAAGGCTTTAGACACCAATTCTGAGCTCAGTAAACATGAACTCTTAATATTTTAAAGCACAGTCCCGTTAAAATCCACCCGAAGTATCCGGAATTGTCAATATTACCAGTATTTTCATCATTTCACAGCTTTCCACTCGAAACCTCCGTGATTGAATTCGACAGTAAATGTAGTAAGAATCTATTTACGTGTACTTGAGGTGTTTATTACACGTTCTTAATTATTTCTGGGAACTATCATTGTGTATTTTAACAGTTTTACCACAATTAGACAGTTTGCTTAGAACTTTTTAGTGGAACCGCCACCATTTTAACTGATTCACACAAAAAAATACGCCAAAGCCAATCCTCCTAAATTGAAAACATAAAAACTATTCTCCTGATTCAAAGGCTTTAGACACCAATTCTGAGCTCTGTAAACATGAACTCTTAATATTTGAAAGCACAGTCCCGTGAAAACGCCACCAAAAGTACCCGTACTTGTAAACATTACCAGTATTTTCGTCATTTCACAGCTTTCCACTGGAAACCTCCGTGTTGAATTCGACAGTAAATGTAGTAAGAATCTATTTACGTGTACTTGAGATGTTTATTACACGTTCTTAATCATTTCGGGGAACTCTCATTGTGTATTTTAACAGTTTTACCACAATTAGACAGTTTGCTTAGAAGTATTTACTGGAACCGCCACCATTTTAACTGATTCACACAAAAAAAAGCCAAAGCCAATCCTCCTAAATTGTAAACATAAAAACTATTCTCGTCATTCCAAGGCTTTAGACACCAATTCTGAGCTCTGTAAACATGAACTCGTAATAATTGAAAGCCCAGTCCCGTGAAAAAGCCACCCGAAGTACCCGGACTTGTAAACATTACCAGTATTTTCGTCATTTCACAGCTTTCAACTGGAAACCTCCGTGATTGAATTCGACAGTAAATGTAGTAAGAATCTATTTACGTGTACTTGAGGTGTTTATTACACGTTCTTAATCATTTCTGGAAACTCTCATTGTGTATTTTAACAGTTTTACCACAATTAGACAGTTTGCTTAGAAGTATTTACTGGAACCGCCACCATTTTAACTGATTCACACAAAAAAAACGCCAAAGCCAATCCTCCTAAATTGTAAACACAAAAACTATTCTCGTGATTCAAAGGCTTTAGACACCAATTCTGAGCTCTGTAAACATGAACTCGTAATAATTGAAAGCACAGTCCCGTGAAAACGCCACCAGAAGTACCCGGACTTGTAAACATTACCAGTATTTTCGTCATTTCACAGCTTTACACTCGAAACCTCCGTGATTGAATTCGACAGTAAATGTAGTAAGAATCTATTTACGTGTACTTGAGGTGTTTATTACACGTTCTTAATCATTTCTGGGAACTATCATTGTGTATTTTAACAGTTTTACCACAATTAGACAGTTTGCTTAGAACTGTTTACTGGAACCGCCACCATTTTAACTGATTCACACAAAAAAAAGCCAAAGCCAATCCTCCTAAATTGTAAACATAAAAACTATTCTCGTCATTCCAAGGCTTTAGACACCAATTCTGAGCTCTGTAAACATGAACTCGTAATAATTGAAAGCCCAGTCCCGTGAAAAAGCCACCCGAAGTACCCGGACTTGTAAACATTACCAGTATTTTCGTCATTTCACAGCTTTCCACTGGAAACCTCCGTGATTGAATTCGACAGTAAATGTAGTAAGAATCTATTTACGTGTACTTGAGGTGTTTATTACACGTTCTTAATCATTTCTGGAAACTCTCATTGTGTATTTTAACAGTTTTACCACAATTAGACAGTTTGCTTAGAAGTATTTACTGGAACCGCCACCATTTTAACTGATTCACACAAAAAAAACGCCAAAGCCAATCCTCCTAAATTGTAAACACAAAAACTATTCTCGTGATTCAAAGGCTTTAGACACCAATTCTGAGCTCTGTAAACATGAACTCGTAATAATTGAAAGCACAGTCCCGTAAAAACGCCACCCGAAGTACTCGGACTTGTAAACATTACCAGTATTTTCGTAATTTCACAGCTTTCCACTGGAAACCTCCGTGATTGAATTCGACAGTAAATGTAGTAAGAATCTATTTACGTGTACTTGAGGGGTTTATTACACGTTCTTAATCATTTCTGGGAACTCTCATTGTGTATTTTAACAGTTTTACCACAATTAGACAGTTTGCTTAGAAGTATTTACTGGAACTGCCACCATTTTAACTGATTCACACAAAAAAAAGCCAAAGCCAATCCTCCTAAATTGTAAACATAAAAACTATTCTCGTCATTCCAAGGCTTTAGACACCAATTCTGAGCTCAGTAAACATGAACTCTTAATATTTTAAAGCACAGTCCCGTTAAAATCCACCCGAAGTATCCGGAATTGTCAATATTACCAGTATTTTTCGTCATTTCACAGCTTTCCACTCGAAACCTCCGTGATTGAATTCGACAGTAAATGTAGTAAGAATCTATTTACGTGTACTTGAGGTGTTTATTACACGTTCTTAATTATTTCTGGGAACTATCATTGTGTATTTTAACAGTTTTACCACAATTAGACAGTTTGCTTAGAACTTTTTAGTGGAACCGCCACCATTTTAACTGATTCACACAAAAAAATACGCCAAAGCCAATCCTCCTAAATTGAAAACATAAAAACTATTCTCCTGATTCAAAGGCTTTAGACACCAATTCTGAGCTCTGTAAACATGAACTCTTAATATTTGAAAGCACAGTCCCGTGAAAACGCCACCAAAAGTACCCGTACTTGTAAACATTACCAGTATTTTCGTCATTTCACAGCTTTCCACTGGAAACCTCCGTGTTGAATTCGACAGTAAATGTAGTAAGAATCTATTTACGTGTACTTGAGATGTTTATTACACGTTCTTAATCATTTCGGGGAACTCTCATTGTGTATTTTAACAGTTTTACCACAATTAGACAGTTTGCTTAGAAGTATTTACTGGAACCGCCACCATTTTAACTGATTCACACAAAAAAAAGCCAAAGCCAATCCTCCTAAATTGTAAACATAAAAACTATTCTCGTCATTCCAAGGCTTTAGACACCAATTCTGAGCTCTGTAAACATGAACTCGTAATAATTGAAAGCCCAGTCCCGTGAAAAAGCCACCCGAAGTACCCGGACTTGTAAACATTACCAGTATTTTCGTCATTTCACAGCTTTCAACTGGAAACCTCCGTGATTGAATTCGACAGTAAATGTAGTAAGAATCTATTTACGTGTACTTGAGGTGTTTATTACACGTTCTTAATCATTTCTGGAAACTCTCATTGTGTATTTTAACAGTTTTACCACAATTAGACAGTTTGCTTAGAAGTATTTACTGGAACCGCCACCATTTTAACTGATTCACACAAAAAAAACGCCAAAGCCAATCCTCCTAAATTGTAAACACAAAAACTATTCTCGTGATTCAAAGGCTTTAGACACCAATTCTGAGCTCTGTAAACATGAACTCGTAATAATTGAAAGCACAGTCCCGTGAAAACGCCACCCGAAGTACCCGGACTTGTAAACATTACCAGTATTTTCGTAATTTCACAGCTTTCCACTGGAAACCTCCGTGATTGAATTCGACAGTAAATGTAGTAAGAATCTATTTACGTGTACTTGAGGGGTTTATTACACGTTCTTAATCATTTCTGGGAACTCTCATTGTGTATTTTAACAGTTTTACCACAATTAGACAGTTTGCTTAGAAGTATTTACTGGAACTGCCACCATTTTAACTGATTCACACAAAAAAAACGCCAAAGCCAATCCTCCTAAATTGTAAACACAAAAACTATTCTCGTGATTCAAAGGCTTTAGACACCCATTCTGAGCTCTGTAAACATGAACTCTTAATATTTGAAAGCACAGTCCCGTGAAAACGCCACCAGAAGTACCCGTACTTGTAAACATTACCAGTATTTTCGTCATTTCACAGCTTTCCACTGGAAACCTCCGTGTTGAATTCGACAGTAAATGTAGTAAGAATCTATTTACGTGTACTTGAGATGTTTATTACACGTTCTTAATCATTTCTGGGAACTCTCATTGTGTATTTTAACAGTTTTACCACAATTAGACAGTTTGCTTAGAAGTATTTACTAGAACCGCCACCATTTTAACTGATTCACACAAAAAAAAGCCAAAGCCAATCCTCCTAAATTGTAAACATAAAAACTATTCTCGTCATTCCAAGGCTTTAGACACCAATTCTGAGCTCTGTAAACATGAACTCGTAATAATTGAAAGCACAGTCCCGTGAAAACGCCACCAGAAGTACCCGGACTTGTAAACATTACCAGTATTTTCGTCATTTCACAGCTTTACACTCGAAACCTCCGTGATTGAATTCGACAGTAAATGTAGTAAGAATCTATTTACGTGTACTTGAGGTGTTAATTACACGTTCTTAATCATTTCTGGGAACTATCATTGTGTATTTTAACAGTTTTACCACAATTAGACAGTTTGCTTAGAACTGCTTACTGGAACCGCCACCATTTTAACTGATTCACACAAAAAAAAGCCAAAGCCAATCCTCCTAAATTGTAAACATAAAAACTATTCTCGTCATTCCAAGGCTTTAGACACCAATTCTGAGCTCTGTAAACATGAACTCGTAATAATTGAAAGCACAGTCCCGTGAAAAAGCCACCCGAAGTACCCGGACTTGTAAACATTACCAGTATTTTCGTCATTTCACAGCTTTCCACTGGAAACCTCCGTGATTGAATTCGACAGTAAATGTAGTAAGAATCTATTTACGTGTACTTGAGGTGTTTATTACACGTTCTTAATCATTTCTGGAAACTCTCATTGTGTATTTTAACAGTTTTACCACAATTAGACAGTTTGCTTAGAAGTATTTACTGGAACCGCCACCATTTTAACTGATTCACACAAAAAAATACGCCAAAGCCAATCCTCCTAAATTGAAAACATAAAAACTATTCTCCTGATTCAAAGGCTTTAGACACCAATTCTGAGCTCTGTAAACATGAACTCTTAATATTTGAAAGCACAGTCCCGTGAAAACGCCACCAAAAGTACCCGTACTTGTAAACATTACCAGTATTTTCGTCATTTCACAGCTTTCCACTGGAAACCTCCGTGTTGAATTCGACAGTAAATGTAGTAAGAATCTATTTACGTGTACTTGAGATGTTTATTACACGTTCTTAATCATTTCTGGGAACTCTCATTGTGTATTTTAACAGTTTTACCACAATTAGACAGTTTGCTTAGAAGTATTTACTAGATCCGCCACCATTTTAACTGATTCACACAAAAAAAAGCCAAAGCCAATCCTCCTAAATTGTAAACATAAAAACTATTCTCGTCATTCCAAGGCTTTAGACACCAATTCTGAGCTCTGTAAACATGAACTCGTAATAATTGAAAGCCCAGTCCCGTGAAAAAGCCACCCGAAGTACCCGGACTTGTAAACATTACCAGTATTTTCGTCATTTCACAGCTTTCCACTGGAAACCTCCGTGATTGAATTCGACAGTAAATGTAGTAAGAATCTATTTACGTGTACTTGAGGTGTTTATTACACGTTCTTAATCATTTCTGGGAACTATCATTGTGTATTTTAACAGTTTTACCACAATTAGACAGTTTGCTTAGAACTTTTTAGTGGAACCGCCACCATTTTAACTGATTCACACAAAAAATACGCCAAAGCCAATCCTCCTAAATTGTAAACATAAAAACTATTCTCGTGATTCAAAGGCTTTAGACACCAATTCTGAGCTCTGTAAACATGAACTCTTAATAATTGAAAGCACAGTCCCGTGAAAACGCCACCAGAAGTACCCGGACTTGTAAACATTACCAGTATTTTCGTCATTTCACAGCTTTCCACTGGAAACCTCCGTGATTGAATTCGACAGTAAATGTAGTAAGAATCTATTTACGTGTACTTGAGGTGTTTATTACACGTTCTTAATCATTTCTGGGAACTATCATTGTGTATTTTAACAGTTTTACCACAATTAGACAGTTTGCTTAGAACTGTTTACTGGAACCGCCACCATTTTAACTGATTCACACAAAAAAAAGCCAAAGCCAATCCTCCTAAATTGTAAACATAAAAACTATTCTCGTCATTCCAAGGCTTTAGACACCAATTCTGAGCTCTGTAAACATGAACTCGTAATAATTGAAAGCACAGTCCCGTGAAAAAGCCACCCGAAGTACCCGGACTTGTAAACATTACCAGTATTTTCGTCATTTCACAGCTTTCCACTGGAAACCTCCGTGATTGAATTCGACAGTAAATGTAGTAAGAATCTATTTACGTGTACTTGAGGTGTTTATTACACGTTCTTAATCATTTCTGGGAACTCTCATTGTGTATTTTAACAGTTTTACCACAATTAGACAGTTTGCTTAGAAGTATTTACTGGAACCGCCACCATTTTAACTGATTCACACAAAAAAAACGCCAAAGCCAATCCTCCTAAATTGTAAACACAAAAACTATTCTCGTGATTCAAAGGCTTTAGACACCAATTCTGAGCTCTGTAAACATGAACTCGTAATAATTGAAAGCACAGTCCCGTGAAAACGCCACCCGAAGTACCCGGACTTGTAAACATTACCAGTATTTTCGTAATTTCACAGCTTTCCACTGGAAACCTCCGTGATTGAATTCGACAGTAAATGTAGTAAGAATCTATTTACGTGTACTTGAGGGGTTTATTACACGTTCTTAATCATTTCTGGGAACTCTCATTGTGTATTTTAACAGTTTTACCACAATTAGACAGTTTGCTTAGAAGTATTTACTGGAACTGCCACCATTTTAACTGATTCACACAAAAAAAAGCCAAAGCCAATCCTCCTAAATTGTAAACATAAAAACTATTCTCGTCATTCCAAGGCTTTAGACACCAATTCTGAGCTCAGTAAACATGAACTCTTAATATTTTAAAGCACAGTCCCGTTAAAATCCACCCGAAGTATCCGGAATTGTCAATATTACCAGTATTTTCGTCATTTCACAGCTTTCCACTCGAAACCTCCGTGATTGAATTCGACAGTAAATGTAGTAAGAATCTATTTACGTGTACTTGAGGTGTTTATTACACGTTCTTAATTATTTCTGGGAACTATCATTGTGTATTTTAACAGTTTTACCACAATTAGACAGTTTGCTTAGAACTTTTTAGTGGAACCGCCACCATTTTAACTGATTCACACAAAAAAATACGCCAAAGCCAATCCTCCTAAATTGAAAACATAAAAACTATTCTCCTGATTCAAAGGCTTTAGACACCAATTCTGAGCTCTGTAAACATGAACTCGTAATAATTGAAAGCACAGTCCCGTGAAAACGCCACCCGAAGTACCCGGACTTGTAAACATTACCAGTATTTTCGTAATTTCACAGCTTTCCACTGGAAACCTCCGTGATTGAATTCGACAGTAAATGTAGTAAGAATCTATTTACGTGTACTTGAGGGGTTTATTACACGTTCTTAATCATTTCTGGGAACTCTCATTGTGTATTTTAACAGTTTTACCACAATTAGACAGTTTGCTTAGAAGTATTTACTGGAACTGCCACCATTTTAACTGATTCACACAAAAAAAAGCCAAAGCCAATCCTCCTAAATTGTAAACATAAAAACTATTCTCGTCATTCCAAGGCTTTAGACACCAATTCTGAGCTCAGTAAACATGAACTCTTAATATTTTAAAGCACAGTCCCGTTAAAATCCACCCGAAGTATCCGGAATTGTCAATATTACCAGTATTTTTCGTCATTTCACAGCTTTCCACTCGAAACCTCCGTGATTGAATTCGACAGTAAATGTAGTAAGAATCTATTTACGTGTACTTGAGGTGTTTAT
The DNA here is from genome assembly GCF_963259705.1 of Myotis daubentonii. Taxonomy (NCBI): domain Eukaryota; kingdom Metazoa; phylum Chordata; class Mammalia; order Chiroptera; family Vespertilionidae; genus Myotis; species Myotis daubentonii. The sequence continues at coordinate 160,912 of NC_081852.1, forward strand.
TACACGTTCTTAATTATTTCTGGGAACTATCATTGTGTATTTTAACAGTTTTACCACAATTAGACAGTTTGCTTAGAACTTTTTAGTGGAACCGCCACCATTTTAACTGATTCACACAAAAAAATACGCCAAAGCCAATCCTCCTAAATTGAAAACATAAAAACTATTCTCCTGATTCAAAGGCTTTAGACACCAATTCTGAGCTCTGTAAACATGAACTCTTAATATTTGAAAGCACAGTCCCGTGAAAACGCCACCAAAAGTACCCGTACTTGTAAACATTACCAGTATTTTCGTCATTTCACAGCTTTCCACTGGAAACCTCCGTGTTGAATTCGACAGTAAATGTAGTAAGAATCTATTTACGTGTACTTGAGATGTTTATTACACGTTCTTAATCATTTCGGGGAACTCTCATTGTGTATTTTAACAGTTTTACCACAATTAGACAGTTTGCTTAGAAGTATTTACTGGAACCGCCACCATTTTAACTGATTCACACAAAAAAAAGCCAAAGCCAATCCTCCTAAATTGTAAACATAAAAACTATTCTCGTCATTCCAAGGCTTTAGACACCAATTCTGAGCTCTGTAAACATGAACTCGTAATAATTGAAAGCCCAGTCCCGTGAAAAAGCCACCCGAAGTACCCGGACTTGTAAACATTACCAGTATTTTCGTCATTTCACAGCTTTCAACTGGAAACCTCCGTGATTGAATTCGACAGTAAATGTAGTAAGAATCTATTTACGTGTACTTGAGGTGTTTATTACACGTTCTTAATCATTTCTGGAAACTCTCATTGTGTATTTTAACAGTTTTACCACAATTAGACAGTTTGCTTAGAAGTATTTACTGGAACCGCCACCATTTTAACTGATTCACACAAAAAAAACGCCAAAGCCAATCCTCCTAAATTGTAAACACAAAAACTATTCTCGTGATTCAAAGGCTTTAGACACCAATTCTGAGCTCTGTAAACATGAACTCGTAATAATTGAAAGCACAGTCCCGTGAAAACGCCACCAGAAGTACCCGGACTTGTAAACATTACCAGTATTTTCGTCATTTCACAGCTTTACACTCGAAACCTCCGTGATTGAATTCGACAGTAAATGTAGTAAGAATCTATTTACGTGTACTTGAGGTGTTTATTACACGTTCTTAATCATTTCTGGGAACTATCATTGTGTATTTTAACAGTTTTACCACAATTAGACAGTTTGCTTAGAACTGTTTACTGGAACCGCCACCATTTTAACTGATTCACACAAAAAAAAGCCAAAGCCAATCCTCCTAAATTGTAAACATAAAAACTATTCTCGTCATTCCAAGGCTTTAGACACCAATTCTGAGCTCTGTAAACATGAACTCGTAATAATTGAAAGCCCAGTCCCGTGAAAAAGCCACCCGAAGTACCCGGACTTGTAAACATTACCAGTATTTTCGTCATTTCACAGCTTTCCACTGGAAACCTCCGTGATTGAATTCGACAGTAAATGTAGTAAGAATCTATTTACGTGTACTTGAGGTGTTTATTACACGTTCTTAATCATTTCTGGAAACTCTCATTGTGTATTTTAACAGTTTTACCACAATTAGACAGTTTGCTTAGAAGTATTTACTGGAACCGCCACCATTTTAACTGATTCACACAAAAAAAACGCCAAAGCCAATCCTCCTAAATTGTAAACACAAAAACTATTCTCGTGATTCAAAGGCTTTAGACACCAATTCTGAGCTCTGTAAACATGAACTCGTAATAATTGAAAGCACAGTCCCGTAAAAACGCCACCCGAAGTACTCGGACTTGTAAACATTACCAGTATTTTCGTAATTTCACAGCTTTCCACTGGAAACCTCCGTGATTGAATTCGACAGTAAATGTAGTAAGAATCTATTTACGTGTACTTGAGGGGTTTATTACACGTTCTTAATCATTTCTGGGAACTCTCATTGTGTATTTTAACAGTTTTACCACAATTAGACAGTTTGCTTAGAAGTATTTACTGGAACTGCCACCATTTTAACTGATTCACACAAAAAAAAGCCAAAGCCAATCCTCCTAAATTGTAAACATAAAAACTATTCTCGTCATTCCAAGGCTTTAGACACCAATTCTGAGCTCAGTAAACATGAACTCTTAATATTTTAAAGCACAGTCCCGTTAAAATCCACCCGAAGTATCCGGAATTGTCAATATTACCAGTATTTTCATCATTTCACAGCTTTCCACTCGAAACCTCCGTGATTGAATTCGACAGTAAATGTAGTAAGAATCTATTTACGTGTACTTGAGGTGTTTATTACACGTTCTTAATTATTTCTGGGAACTATCATTGTGTATTTTAACAGTTTTACCACAATTAGACAGTTTGCTTAGAACTTTTTAGTGGAACCGCCACCATTTTAACTGATTCACACAAAAAAATACGCCAAAGCCAATCCTCCTAAATTGAAAACATAAAAACTATTCTCCTGATTCAAAGGCTTTAGACACCAATTCTGAGCTCTGTAAACATGAACTCTTAATATTTGAAAGCACAGTCCCGTGAAAACGCCACCAAAAGTACCCGTACTTGTAAACATTACCAGTATTTTCGTCATTTCACAGCTTTCCACTGGAAACCTCCGTGTTGAATTCGACAGTAAATGTAGTAAGAATCTATTTACGTGTACTTGAGATGTTTATTACACGTTCTTAATCATTTCGGGGAACTCTCATTGTGTATTTTAACAGTTTTACCACAATTAGACAGTTTGCTTAGAAGTATTTACTGGAACCGCCACCATTTTAACTGATTCACACAAAAAAAAGCCAAAGCCAATCCTCCTAAATTGTAAACATAAAAACTATTCTCGTCATTCCAAGGCTTTAGACACCAATTCTGAGCTCTGTAAACATGAACTCGTAATAATTGAAAGCCCAGTCCCGTGAAAAAGCCACCCGAAGTACCCGGACTTGTAAACATTACCAGTATTTTCGTCATTTCACAGCTTTCAACTGGAAACCTCCGTGATTGAATTCGACAGTAAATGTAGTAAGAATCTATTTACGTGTACTTGAGGTGTTTATTACACGTTCTTAATCATTTCTGGAAACTCTCATTGTGTATTTTAACAGTTTTACCACAATTAGACAGTTTGCTTAGAAGTATTTACTGGAACCGCCACCATTTTAACTGATTCACACAAAAAAAACGCCAAAGCCAATCCTCCTAAATTGTAAACACAAAAACTATTCTCGTGATTCAAAGGCTTTAGACACCAATTCTGAGCTCTGTAAACATGAACTCGTAATAATTGAAAGCACAGTCCCGTGAAAACGCCACCCGAAGTACCCGGACTTGTAAACATTACCAGTATTTTCGTAATTTCACAGCTTTCCACTGGAAACCTCCGTGATTGAATTCGACAGTAAATGTAGTAAGAATCTATTTACGTGTACTTGAGGGGTTTATTACACGTTCTTAATCATTTCTGGGAACTCTCATTGTGTATTTTAACAGTTTTACCACAATTAGACAGTTTGCTTAGAAGTATTTACTGGAACTGCCACCATTTTAACTGATTCACACAAAAAAAACGCCAAAGCCAATCCTCCTAAATTGTAAACACAAAAACTATTCTCGTGATTCAAAGGCTTTAGACACCAATTCTGAGCTCTGTAAACATGAACTCTTAATATTTGAAAGCACAGTCCCGTGAAAACGCCACCAGAAGTACCCGTACTTGTAAACATTACCAGTATTTTCGTCATTTCACAGCTTTCCACTGGAAACCTCCGTGTTGAATTCGACAGTAAATGTAGTAAGAATCTATTTACGTGTACTTGAGATGTTTATTACACGTTCTTAATCATTTCTGGGAACTCTCATTGTGTATTTTAACAGTTTTACCACAATTAGACAGTTTGCTTAGAAGTATTTACTAGAACCGCCACCATTTTAACTGATTCACACAAAAAAAAGCCAAAGCCAATCCTCCTAAATTGTAAACATAAAAACTATTCTCGTCATTCCAAGGCTTTAGACACCAATTCTGAGCTCTGTAAACATGAACTCGTAATAATTGAAAGCACAGTCCCGTGAAAACGCCACCAGAAGTACCCGGACTTGTAAACAGTACCAGTATTTTCGTCATTTCACAGCTTTACACTCGAAACCTCCGTGATTGAATTCGACAGTAAATGTAGTAAGAATCTATTTACGTGTACTTGAGGTGTTAATTACACGTTCTTAATCATTTCTGGGAACTATCATTGTGTATTTTAACAGTTTTACCACAATTAGACAGTTTGCTTAGAACTGTTTACTGGAACCGCCACCATTTTAACTGATTCACACAAAAAAAAGCCAAAGCCAATCCTCCTAAATTGTAAACATAAAAACTATTCTCGTCATTCCAAGGCTTTAGACACCAATTCTGAGCTCTGTAAACATGAACTCGTAATAATTGAAAGCACAGTCCCGTGAAAAAGCCACCCGAAGTACCCGGACTTGTAAACATTACCAGTATTTTCGTCATTTCACAGCTTTCCACTGGAAACCTCCGTGATTGAATTCGACAGTAAATGTAGTAAGAATCTATTTACGTGTACTTGAGGTGTTTATTACACGTTCTTAATCATTTCTGGAAACTCTCATTGTGTATTTTAACAGTTTTACCACAATTAGACAGTTTGCTTAGAAGTATTTACTGGAACCGCCACCATTTTAACTGATTCACACAAAAAAATACGCCAAAGCCAATCCTCCTAAATTGAAAACATAAAAACTATTCTCCTGATTCAAAGGCTTTAGACACCAATTCTGAGCTCTGTAAACATGAACTCTTAATATTTGAAAGCACAGTCCCGTGAAAACGCCACCAAAAGTACCCGTACTTGTAAACATTACCAGTATTTTCGTCATTTCACAGCTTTCCACTGGAAACCTCCGTGTTGAATTCGACAGTAAATGTAGTAAGAATCTATTTACGTGTACTTGAGATGTTTATTACACGTTCTTAATCATTTCTGGGAACTCTCATTGTGTATTTTAACAGTTTTACCACAATTAGACAGTTTGCTTAGAAGTATTTACTGGAACCGCCACCATTTTAACTGATTCAAACAAAAAAAAGCCAAAGCCAATCCTCCTAAATTGTAAACATAAAAACTATTCTCGTCATTCCAAGGCTTTAGACACCAATTCTGAGCTCTGTAAACATGAACTCGTAATAATTGAAAGCCCAGTCCCGTGAAAAAGCCACCCGAAGTACCCGGACTTGTAAACATTACCAGTATTTTCGTCATTTCACAGCTTTCCACTGGAAACCTCCGTGATTGAATTCGACAGTAAATGTAGTAAGAATCTATTTACGTGTACTTGAGGTGTTTATTACACGTTCTTAATCATTTCTGGAAACTCTCATTGTGTATTTTAACAGTTTTACCACAATTAGGCAGTTTGCTTAGAAGTATTTACTGGAACCGCCACCATTTTAACTGATTCACACAAAAAAAACGCCAAAGCCAATCCTCCTAAATTGTAAACACAAAAACTATTCTCGTGATTCAAAGGCTTTAGACACCAATTCTGAGCTCTGTAAACATGAACTCGTAATAATTGAAAGCACAGTCCCGTAAAAACGCCACCCGAAGTACTCGGACTTGTAAACATTACCAGTATTTTCGTAATTTCACAGCTTTCCACTGGAAACCTCCGTGATTGAATTCGACAGTAAATGTAGTAAGAATCTATTTACGGGTACTTGAGGGGTTTATTACACGTTCTTAATCATTTCTGGGAACTCTCATTGTGTATTTTAACAGTTTTACCACAATTAGACAGTTTGCTTAGAAGTATTTACTGGAACTGCCACCATTTTAACTGATTCACACAAAAAAAACGCCAAAGCCAATCCTCCTAAATTGTAAACACAAAAACTATTCTCGTGATTCAAAGGGTTTAGACACCCATTCTGAGCTCTGTAAACATGAACTCTTAATATTTGAAAGCACAGTCCCGTGAAAACGCCACCAGAAGTACCCGTACTTGTAAACATTACCAGTATTTTCGTCATTTCACAGCTTTCCACTGGAAACCTCCGTGTTGAATTCGACAGTAAATGTAGTAAGAATCTATTTACGTGTACTTGAGATGTTTATTACACGTTCTTAATCATTTCTGGGAACTCTCATTGTGTATTTTAACAGTTTTACCACAATTAGACAGTTTGCTTAGAAGTATTTACTAGATCTGCCACCATTTTAACTGATTCACACAAAAAAAAGCCAAAGCCAATCCTCCTAAATTGTAAACATAAAAACTATTCTCGTCATTCCAAGGCTTTAGACACCAATTCTGAGCTCTGTAAACATGAACTCGTAATAATTGAAAGCCCAGTCCCGTGAAAAAGCCACCCGAAGTACCCGGACTTGTAAACATTACCAGTATTTTCGTCATTTCACAGCTTTCCACTGGAAACCTCCGTGATTGAATTCGACAGTAAATGTAGTAAGAATCTATTTACGTGTACTTGAGGTGTTTATTACACGTTCTTAATCATTTCTGGGAACTATCATTGTGTATTTTAACAGTTTTACCACAATTAGACAGTTTGCTTAGAACTTTTTAGTGGAACCGCCACCATTTTAACTGATTCACACAAAAAATACGCCAAAGCCAATCCTCCTAAATTGTAAACATAAAAACTATTCTCGTGATTCAAAGGCTTTAGACACCAATTCTGAGCTCTGTAAACATGAACTCTTAATAATTGAAAGCACAGTCCCGTGAAAACGCCACCAGAAGTACCCGGACTTGTAAACATTACCAGTATTTTCGTAATTTCACAGCTTTCCACTGGAAACCTCCGTGATTGAATTCGACAGTAAATGTAGTAAGAATCTATTTACGTGTACTTGAGGTGTTTATTACACGTTCTTAATCATTTCTGGGAACTATCATTGTGTATTTTAACAGTTTTACCACAATTAGACAGTTTGCTTAGAACTGTTTACTGGAACCGCCACCATTTTAACTGATTCACACAAAAAAAAGCCAAAGCCAATCCTCCTAAATTGTAAACATAAAAACTATTCTCGTCATTCCAACGCTTTAGACACCAATTCTGAGCTCTGTAAACATGAACTCGTAATAATTGAAAGCACAGTCCCGTGAAAAAGCCACCCGAAGTACCCGGACTTGTAAACATTACCAGTATTTTCGTCATTTCACAGCTTTCCACTGGAAACCTCCGTGATTGAATTCGACAGTAAATGTAGTAAGAATCTATTTACGTGTACTTGAGGTGTTTATTACACGTTCTTAATCATTTCTGGGAACTCTCATTGTGTATTTTAACAGTTTTACCACAATTAGACAGTTTGCTTAGAAGTATTTACTGGAACCGCCACCATTTTAACTGATTCACACAAAAAAAACGCCAAAGCCAATCCTCCTAAATTGTAAACACAAAAACTATTCTCGTGATTCAAAGGCTTTAGACACCAATTCTGAGCTCTGTAAACATGAACTCGTAATAATTGAAAGCACAGTCCCGTGAAAACGCCACCCGAAGTACCCGGACTTGTAAACATTACCAGTATTTTCGTAATTTCACAGCTTTCCACTGGAAACCTCCGTGATTGAATTCGACAGTAAATGTAGTAAGAATCTATTTACGTGTACTTGAGGGGTTTATTACACGTTCTTAATCATTTCTGGGAACTCTCATTGTGTATTTTAACAGTTTTACCACAATTAGACAGTTTGCTTAGAAGTATTTACTGGAACTGCCACCATTTTAACTGATTCACACACAAAAAAGCCAAAGCCAATCCTCCTAAATTGTAAACATAAAAACTATTCTCGTCATTCCAAGGCTTTAGACACCAATTCTGAGCTCAGTAAACATGAACTCTTAATATTTTAAAGCACAGTCCCGTTAAAATCCACCCGAAGTATCCGGAATTGTCAATATTACCAGTATTTTCGTCATTTCACAGCTTTCCACTCGAAACCTCCGTGATTGAATTCGACAGTAAATGTAGTAAGAATCTATTTACGTGTACTTGAGGTGTTTATTACACGTTCTTAATTATTTCTGGGAACTATCATTGTGTATTTTAACAGTTTTACCACAATTAGACAGTTTGCTTAGAACTTTTTAGTGGAACCGCCACCATTTTAACTGATTCACACAAAAAAATACGCCAAAGCCAATCCTCCTAAATTGAAAACATAAAAACTATTCTCCTGATTCAAAGGCTTTAGACACCAATTCTGAGCTCTGTAAACATGAACTCTTAATATTTGAAAGCACAGTCCCGTGAAAACGCCACCAAAAGTACCCGTACTTGTAAACATTACCAGTATTTTCGTCATTTCACAGCTTTCCACTGGAAACCTCCGTGTTGAATTCGACAGTAAATGTAGTAAGAATCTATTTACGTGTACTTGAGATGTTTATTACACGTTCTTAATCATTTCGGGGAACTCTCATTGTGTATTTTAACAGTTTTACCACAATTAGACAGTTTGCTTAGAAGTATTTACTGGAACCGCCACCATTTTAACTGATTCACACAAAAAAAAGCCAAAGCCAATCCTCCTAAATTGTAAACATAAAAACTATTCTCGTCATTCCAAGGCTTTAGACACCAATTCTGAGCTCTGTAAACATGAACTCGTAATAATTGAAAGCCCAGTCCCGTGAAAAAGCCACCCGAAGTACCCGGACTTGTAAACATTACCAGTATTTTCGTCATTTCACAGCTTTCAACTGGAAACCTCCGTGATTGAATTCGACAGTAAATGTAGTAAGAATCTATTTACGTGTACTTGAGGTGTTTATTACACGTTCTTAATCATTTCTGGAAACTCTCATTGTGTATTTTAACAGTTTTACCACAATTAGACAGTTTGCTTAGAAGTATTTACTGGAACCGCCACCATTTTAACTGATTCACACAAAAAAAACGCCAAAGCCAATCCTCCTAAATTGTAAACACAAAAACTATTCTCGTGATTCAAAGGCTTTAGACACCAATTCTGAGCTCTGTAAACATGAACTCGTAATAATTGAAAGCACAGTCCCGTGAAAACGCCACCCGAAGTACCCGGACTTGTAAACATTACCAGTATTTTCGTAATTTCACAGCTTTCCACTGGAAACCTCCGTGATTGAATTCGACAGTAAATGTAGTAAGAATCTATTTACGTGTACTTGAGGGGTTTATTACACGTTCTTAATCATTTCTGGGAACTCTCATTGTGTATTTTAACAGTTTTACCACAATTAGACAGTTTGCTTAGAAGTATTTACTGGAACTGCCACCATTTTAACTGATTCACACAAAAAAAACGCCAAAGCCAATCCTCCTAAATTGTAAACACAAAAACTATTCTCGTGATTCAAAGGCTTTAGACACCCATTCTGAGCTCTGTAAACATGAACTCTTAATATTTGAAAGCACAGTCCCGTGAAAACGCCACCAGAAGTACCCGTACTTGTAAACATTACCAGTATTTTCGTCATTTCACAGCTTTCCACTGGAAACCTCCGTGTTGAATTCGACAGTAAATGTAGTAAGAATCTATTTACGTGTACTTGAGATGTTTATTACACGTTCTTAATCATTTCTGGGAACTCTCATTGTGTATTTTAACAGTTTTACCACAATTAGACAGTTTGCTTAGAAGTATTTACTAGAACCGCCACCATTTTAACTGATTCACACAAAAAAAAGCCAAAGCCAATCCTCCTAAATTGTAAACATAAAAACTATTCTCGTCATTCCAAGGCTTTAGACACCAATTCTGAGCTCTGTAAACATGAACTCGTAATAATTGAAAGCACAGTCCCGTGAAAACGCCACCAGAAGTACCCGGACTTGTAAACATTACCAGTATTTTCGTCATTTCACAGCTTTACACTCGAAACCTCCGTGATTGAATTCGACAGTAAATGTAGTAAGAATCTATTTACGTGTACTTGAGGTGTTTATTACACGTTCTTAATCATTTCTGGGAACTATCATTGTGTATTTTAACAGTTTTACCACAATTAGACAGTTTGCTTAGAACTGTTTACTGGAACCGCCACCATTTTAACTGATTCACACAAAAAAAAGCCAAAGCCAATCCTCCTAAATTGTAAACATAAAAACTATTCTCGTCATTCCAAGGCTTTAGACACCAATTCTGAGCTCTGTAAACATGAACTCGTAATAATTGAAAGCACAGTCCCGTGAAAAAGCCACCCGAAGTACCCGGACTTGTAAACATTACCAGTATTTTCGTCATTTCACAGCTTTCCACTGGAAACCTCCGTGATTGAATTCGACAGTAAATGTAGTAAGAATCTATTTACGTGTACTTGAGGTGTTTATTACACGTTCTTAATCATTTCTGGAAACTCTCATTGTGTATTTTAACAGTTTTACCACAATTAGACAGTTTGCTTAGAAGTATTTACTGGAACCGCCACCATTTTAACTGATTCACACAAAAAAATACGCCAAAGCCAATCCTCCTAAATTGAAAACATAAAAACTATTCTCCTGATTCAAAGGCTTTAGACACCAATTCTGAGCTCTGTAAACATGAACTCTTAATATTTGAAAGCACAGTCCCGTGAAAACGCCACCAAAAGTACCCGTACTTGTAAACATTACCAGTATTTTCGTCATTTCACAGCTTTCCACTGGAAACCTCCGTGTTGAATTCGACAGTAAATGTAGTAAGAATCTATTTACGTGTACTTGAGATGTTTATTACACGTTCTTAATCATTTCTGGGAACTCTCATTGTGTATTTTAACAGTTTTACCACAATTAGACAGTTTGCTTAGAAGTATTTACTGGAACCGCCACCATTTTAACTGATTCAAACAAAAAAAAGCCAAAGCCAATCCTCCTAAATTGTAAACATAAAAACTATTCTCGTCATTCCAAGGCTTTAGACACCAATTCTGAGCTCTGTAAACATGAACTCGTAATAATTGAAAGCCCAGTCCCGTGAAAAAGCCACCCGAAGTACCCGGACTTGTAAACATTACCAGTATTTTCGTCATTTCACAGCTTTCCACTGGAAACCTCCGTGATTGAATTCGACAGTAAATGTAGTAAGAATCTATTTACGTGTACTTGAGGTGTTTATTACACGTTCTTAATCATTTCTGGAAACTCTCATTGTGTATTTTAACAGTTTTACCACAATTAGGCAGTTTGCTTAGAAGTATTTACTGGAACCGCCACCATTTTAACTGATTCACACAAAAAAAACGCCAAAGCCAATCCTCCTAAATTGTAAACACAAAAACTATTCTCGTGATTCAAAGGCTTTAGACACCAATTCTGAGCCTTGTAAACATGAACTCGTAATAATTGAAAGCACAGTCCCGTAAAAACGCCACCCGAAGTACTCGGACTTGTAAACATTACCAGTATTTTCGTAATTTCACAGCTTTCCACTGGAAACCTCCGTGATTGAATTCGACAGTAAATGTAGTAAGAATCTATTTACGTGTACTTGAGATGTTTATTACACGTTCTTAATCATTTCTGGGAACTCTCATTGTGTATTTTAACAGTTTTACCACAATTAGACAGTTTGCTTAGAAGTATTTACTGGAACTGCCACCATTTTAACTGATTCACACAAAAAAAACGCCAAAGCCAATCCTCCTAAATTGTAAACACAAAAACTATTCTCGTGATTCAAAGGGTTTAGACACCCATTCTGAGCTCTGTAAACATGAACTCTTAATATTTGAAAGCACAGTCCCGTGAAAACGCCACCAGAAGTACCCGTACTTGTAAACATTACCAGTATTTTCGTCATTTCACAGCTTTCAACTGGAAACCTCCGTGATTGAATTCGACAGTAAATGTAGTAAGAATCTATTTACGTGTACTTGAGGTGTTTATTACACGTTCTTAATCATTTCTGGAAACTCTCATTGTGTATTTTAACAGTTTTACCACAATTAGACAGTTTGCTTAGAAGTATTTACTGGAACCGCCACCATTTTAACTGATTCACACAAAAAAAACGCCAAAGCCAATCCTCCTAAATTGTAAACACAAAAACTATTCTCGTGATTCAAAGGCTTTAGACACCAATTCTGAGCTCTGTAAACATGAACTCGTAATAATTGAAAGCACAGTCCCGTGAAAACGCCACCCGAAGTACCCGGACTTGTAAACATTACCAGTATTTTCGTAATTTCACAGCTTTCCACTGGAAACCTCCGTGATTGAATTCGACAGTAAATGTAGTAAGAATCTATTTACGTGTACTTGAGGGGTTTATTACACGTTCTTAATCATTTCTGGGAACTCTCATTGTGTATTTTAACAGTTTTACCACAATTAGACAGTTTGCTTAGAAGTATTTACTGGAACTGCCACCATTTTAACTGATTCACACAAAAAAAACGCCAAAGCCAATCCTCCTAAATTGTAAACACAAAAACTATTCTCGTGATTCAAAGGCTTTAGACACCCATTCTGAGCTCTGTAAACATGAACTCTTAATATTTGAAAGCACAGTCCCGTGAAAACGCCACCAGAAGTACCCGTACTTGTAAACATTACCAGTATTTTCGTCATTTCACAGCTTTCCACTGGAAACCTCCGTGTTGAATTCGACAGTAAATGTAGTAAGAATCTATTTACGTGTACTTGAGATGTTTATTACACGTTCTTAATCATTTCTGGGAACTCTCATTGTGTATTTTAACAGTTTTACCACAATTAGACAGTTTGCTTAGAAGTATTTACTAGAACCGCCACCATTTTAACTGATTCACACAAAAAAAAGCCAAAGCCAATCCTCCTAAATTGTAAACATAAAAACTATTCTCGTCATTCCAAGGCTTTAGACACCAATTCTGAGCTCTGTAAACATGAACTCGTAATAATTGAAAGCACAGTCCCGTGAAAACGCCACCCGAAGTACCCGGACTTGTAAACATTACCAGTATTTTCGTCATTTCACAGCTTTACACTCGAAACCTCCGTGATTGAATTCGACAGTAAATGTAGTAAGAATCTATTTACGTGTACTTGAGGTGTTTATTACACGTTCTTAATCATTTCTGGGAACTATCATTGTGTATTTTAACAGTTTTACCACAATTAGACAGTTTGCTTAGAACTGTTTACTGGAACCGCCACCATTTTAACTGATTCACACAAAAAAAAGCCAAAGCCAATCCTCCTAAATTGTAAACATAAAAACTATTCTCGTCATTCCAAGGCTTTAGACACCAATTCTGAGCTCTGTAAACATGAACTCGTAATAATTGAAAGCACAGTCCCGTGAAAAAGCCACCCGAAGTACCCGGACTTGTAAACATTACCAGTATTTTCGTCATTTCACAGCTTTCCACTGGAAACCTCCGTGATTGAATTCGACAGTAAATGTAGTAAGAATCTATTTACGTGTACTTGAGGTGTTTATTACACGTTCTTAATCATTTCTGGAAACTCTCATTGTGTATTTTAACAGTTTTACCACAATTAGACAGTTTGCTTAGAAGTATTTACTGGAACCGCCACCATTTTAACTGATTCACACAAAAAAATACGCCAAAGCCAATCCTCCTAAATTGAAAACATAAAAACTATTCTCCTGATTCAAAGGCTTTAGACACCAATTCTGAGCTCTGTAAACATGAACTCTTAATATTTGAAAGCACAGTCCCGTGAAAACGCCACCAAAAGTACCCGTACTTGTAAACATTACCAGTATTTTCGTCATTTCACAGCTTTCCACTGGAAACCTCCGTGTTGAATTCGACAGTAAATGTAGTAAGAATCTATTTACGTGTACTTGAGATGTTTATTACACGTTCTTAATCATTTCTGGGAACTCTCATTGTGTATTTTAACAGTTTTACCACAATTAGACAGTTTGCTTAGAAGTATTTACTGGAACCGCCACCATTTTAACTGATTCAAACAAAAAAAAGCCAAAGCCAATCCTCCTAAATTGTAAACATAAAAACTATTCTCGTCATTCCAAGGCTTTAGACACCAATTCTGAGCTCTGTAAACATGAACTCGTAATAATTGAAAGCCCAGTCCCGTGAAAAAGCCACCCGAAGTACCCGGACTTGTAAACATTACCAGTATTTTCGTCATTTCACAGCTTTCCACTGGAAACCTCCGTGATTGAATTCGACAGTAAATGTAGTAAGAATCTATTTACGTGTACTTGAGGTGTTTATTACACGTTCTTAATCATTTCTGGAAACTCTCATTGTGTATTTTAACAGTTTTACCACAATTAGGCAGTTTGCTTAGAAGTATTTACTGGAACCGCCACCATTTTAACTGATTCACACAAAAAAAACGCCAAAGCCAATCCTCCTAAATTGTAAACACAAAAACTATTCTCATGATTCAAAGGCTTTAGACACCAATTCTGAGCTCTGTAAACATGAACTCGTAATAATTGAAAGCACAGTCCCGTAAAAACGCCACCCGAAGTACTCGGACTTGTAAACATTACCAGTATTTTCGTAATTTCACAGCTTTCCACTGGAAACCTCCGTGATTGAATTCGACAGTAAATGTAGTAAGAATCTATTTACGTGTACTTGAGGGGTTTATTACACGTTCTTAATCATTTCTGGGAACTCTCATTGTGTATTTTAACAGTTTTACCACAATTAGACAGTTTGCTTAGAAGTATTTACTGGAACTGCCACCATTTTAACTGATTCACACAAAAAAAACGCCAAAGCCAATCCTCCTAAATTGTAAACACAAAAACTATTCTCGTGATTCAAAGGGTTTAGACACCCATTCTGAGCTCTGTAAACATGAACTCTTAATATTTGAAAGCACAGTCCCGTGAAAACGCCACCAGAAGTACCCGGAGTTGTAAACATTACCAGTATTTTCGTCATTTCACAGCTTTCCACTGGAAACCTCCGTGTTGAATTCGACAGTAAATGTAGTAAGAATCTATTTACGTGTACTTGAGATGTTTATTACACGTTCTTAATCATTTCTGGGAACTCTCATTGTGTATTTTAACAGTTTTACCACAATTAGACAGTTTGCTTAGAAGTATTTACTAGATCCGCCACCATTTTAACTGATTCACACAAAAAAAAGCCAAAGCCAATCCTCCTAAATTGTAAACATAAAAACTATTCTCGTCATTCCAAGGCTTTAGACACCAATTCTGAGCTCTGTAAACATGAACTCGTAATAATTGAAAGCCCAGTCCCGTGAAAAAGCCACCCGAAGTACCCGGACTTGTAAACATTACCAGTATTTTCGTCATTTCACAGCTTTCCACTGGAAACCTCCGTGATTGAATTCGACAGTAAATGTAGTAAGAATCTATTTACGTGTACTTGAGGTGTTTATTACACGTTCTTAATCATTTCTGGGAACTATCATTGTGTATTTTAACAGTTTTACCACAATTAGACAGTTTGCTTAGAACTTTTTAGTGGAACCGCCACCATTTTAACTGATTCACACAAAAAATACGCCAAAGCCAATCCTCCTAAATTGTAAACATAAAAACTATTCTCGTGATTCAAAGGCTTTAGACACCAATTCTGAGCTCTGTAAACATGAACTCTTAATAATTGAAAGCACAGTCCCGTGAAAACGCCACCAGAAGTACCCGGACTTGTAAACATTACCAGTATTTTCGTCATTTCACAGCTTTCCACTGGAAACCTCCGTGATTGAATTCGACAGTAAATGTAGTAAGAATCTATTTACGTGTACTTGAGGTGTTTATTACACGTTCTTAATCATTTCTGGGAACTATCATTGTGTATTTTAACAGTTTTACCACAATTAGACAGTTTGCTTAGAACTGTTTACTGGAACCGCCACCATTTTAACTGATTCACACAAAAAAAAGCCAAAGCCAATCCTCCTAAATTGTAAACATAAAAACTATTCTCGTCATTCCAAGGCTTTAGACACCAATTCTGAGCTCTGTAAACATGAACTCGTAATAATTGAAAGCACAGTCCCGTGAAAAAGCCACCCGAAGTACCCGGACTTGTAAACATTACCAGTATTTTCGTCATTTCACAGCTTTCCACTGGAAACCTCCGTGATTGAATTCGACAGTAAATGTAGTAAGAATCTATTTACGTGTACTTGAGGTGTTTATTACACGTTCTTAATCATTTCTGGGAACTCTCATTGTGTATTTTAACAGTTTTACCACAATTAGACAGTTTGCTTAGAAGTATTTACTGGAACCGCCACCATTTTAACTGATTCACACAAAAAAAACGCCAAAGCCAATCCTCCTAAATTGTAAACACAAAAACTATTCTCGTGATTCAAAGGCTTTAGACACCAATTCTGAGCTCTGTAAACATGAACTCGTAATAATTGAAAGCACAGTCCCGTGAAAACGCCACCCGAAGTACCCGGACTTGTAAACATTACCAGTATTTTCGTAATTTCACAGCTTTCCACTGGAAACCTCCGTGATTGAATTCGACAGTAAATGTAGTAAGAATCTATTTACGTGTACTTGAGGGGTTTATTACACGTTCTTAATCATTTCTGGGAACTCTCATTGTGTATTTTAACAGTTTTACCACAATTAGACAGTTTGCTTAGAAGTATTTACTGGAACTGCCACCATTTTAACTGATTCACACAAAAAAAACGCCAAAGCCAATCCTCCTAAATTGTAAACACAAAAACTATTCTCGTGATTCAAAGGCTTTAGACACCCATTCTGAGCTCTGTAAACATGAACTCTTAATATTTGAAAGCACAGTCCCGTGAAAACGCCACCAGAAGTACCCGTACTTGTAAACATTACCAGTATTTTCGTCATTTCACAGCTTTCCACTGGAAACCTCCGTGTTGAATTCGACAGTAAATGTAGTAAGAATCTATTTACGTGTACTTGAGATGTTTATTACACGTTCTTAATCATTTCTGGGAACTCTCATTGTGTATTTTAACAGTTTTACCACAATTAGACAGTTTGCTTAGAAGTATTTACTAGAACCGCCACCATTTTAACTGATTCACACAAAAAAAAGCCAAAGCCAATCCTCCTAAATTGTAAACATAAAAACTATTCTCGTCATTCCAAGGCTTTAGACACCAATTCTGAGCTCTGTAAACATGAACTCGTAATAATTGAAAGCACAGTCCCGTGAAAACGCCACCAGAAGTACCCGGACTTGTAAACATTACCAGTATTTTCGTCATTTCACAGCTTTACACTCGAAACCTCCGTGATTGAATTCGACAGTAAATGTAGTAAGAATCTATTTACGTGTACTTGAGGTGTTTATTACACGTTCTTAATCATTTCTGGGAACTATCATTGTGTATTTTAACAGTTTTACCACAATTAGACAGTTTGCTTAGAACTGTTTACTGGAACCGCCACCATTTTAACTGATTCACACAAAAAAAAGCCAAAGCCAATCCTCCTAAATTGTAAACATAAAAACTATTCTCGTCATTCCAAGGCTTTAGACACCAATTCTGAGCTCTGTAAACATGAACTCGTAATAATTGAAAGCCCAGTCCCGTGAAAAAGCCACCCGAAGTACCCGGACTTGTAAACATTACCAGTATTTTCGTCATTTCACAGCTTTCCACTGGAAACCTCCGTGATTGAATTCGACAGTAAATGTAGTAAGAATCTATTTACGTGTACTTGAGGTGTTTATTACACGTTCTTAATCATTTCTGGAAACTCTCATTGTGTATTTTAACAGTTTTACCACAATTAGACAGTTTGCTTAGAAGTATTTACTGGAACCGCCACCATTTTAACTGATTCACACAAAAAAAACGCCAAAGCCAATCCTCCTAAATTGTAAACACAAAAACTATTCTCGTGATTCAAAGGCTTTAGACACCAATTCTGAGCTCTGTAAACATGAACTCGTAATAATTGAAAGCACAGTCCCGTAAAAACGCCACCCGAAGTACTCGGACTTGTAAACATTACCAGTATTTTCGTAATTTCACAGCTTTCCACTGGAAACCTCCGTGATTGAATTCGACAGTAAATGTAGTAAGAATCTATTTACGTGTACTTGAGGGGTTTATTACACGTTCTTAATCATTTCTGGGAACTCTCATTGTGTATTTTAACAGTTTTACCACAATTAGACAGTTTGCTTAGAAGTATTTACTGGAACTGCCACCATTTTAACTGATTCACACAAAAAAAAGCCAAAGCCAATCCTCCTAAATTGTAAACATAAAAACTATTCTCGTCATTCCAAGGCTTTAGACACCAATTCTGAGCTCAGTAAACATGAACTCTTAATATTTTAAAGCACAGTCCCGTTAAAATCCACCCGAAGTATCCGGAATTGTCAATATTACCAGTATTTTCGTCATTTCACAGCTTTCCACTCGAAACCTCCGTGATTGAATTCGACAGTAAATGTAGTAAGAATCTATTTACGTGTACTTGAGGTGTTTATTACACGTTCTTAATTATTTCTGGGAACTATCATTGTGTATTTTAACAGTTTTACCACAATTAGACAGTTTGCTTAGAACTTTTTAGTGGAACCGCCACCATTTTAACTGATTCACACAAAAAAATACGCCAAAGCCAATCCTCCTAAATTGAAAACATAAAAACTATTCTCCTGATTCAAAGGCTTTAGACACCAATTCTGAGCTCTGTAAACATGAACTCTTAATATTTGAAAGCACAGTCCCGTGAAAACACCACCAAAAGTACCCGTACTTGTAAACATTACCAGTATTTTCGTCATTTCACAGCTTTCCACTGGAAACCTCCGTGTTGAATTCGACAGTAAATGTAGTAAGAATCTATTTACGTGTACTTGAGATGTTTATTACACGTTCTTAATCATTTCGGGGAACTCTCATTGTGTATTTTAACAGTTTTACCACAATTAGACAGTTTGCTTAGAAGTATTTACTGGAACCGCCACCATTTTAACTGATTCACACAAAAAAAAGCCAAAGCCAATCCTTCTAAATTGTAAACATAAAAACTATTCTCGTCATTCCAAGGCTTTAGACACCAATTCTGAGCTCTGTAAACATGAACTCGTAATAATTGAAAGCCCAGTCCCGTGAAAAAGCCACCCGAAGTACCCGGACTTGTAAACATTACCAGTATTTTCGTCATTTCACAGCTTTCAACTGGAAACCTCCGTGATTGAATTCGACAGTAAATGTAGTAAGAATCTATTTACGTGTACTTGAGGTGTTTATTACACGTTCTTAATCATTTCTGGAAACTCTCATTGTGTATTTTAACAGTTTTACCACAATTAGACAGTTTGCTTAGAAGTATTTACTGGAACCGCCACCATTTTAACTGATTCACACAAAAAAAACGCCAAAGCCAATCCTCCTAAATTGTAAACACAAAAACTATTCTCGTGATTCAAAGGCTTTAGACACCAATTCTGAGCTCTGTAAACATGAACTCGTAATAATTGAAAGCACAGTCCCGTGAAAACGCCACCCGAAGTACCCGGACTTGTAAACATTACCAGTATTTTCGTAATTTCACAGCTTTCCACTGGAAACCTCCGTGATTGAATTCGACAGTAAATGTAGTAAGAATCTATTTACGTGTACTTGAGGGGTTTATTACACGTTCTTAATCATTTCTGGGAACTCTCATTGTGTATTTTAACAGTTTTACCACAATTAGACAGTTTGCTTAGAAGTATTTACTGGAACTGCCACCATTTTAACTGATTCACACAAAAAAAACGCCAAAGCCAATCCTCCTAAATTGTAAACACAAAAACTATTCTCGTGATTCAAAGGCTTTAGACACCCATTCTGAGCTCCTTAAACATGAACTCTTAATATTTGAAAGCACAGTCCCGTGAAAACGCCACCAGAAGTACCCGTACTTGTAAACATTACCAGTATTTTCGTCATTTCACAGCTTTCCACTGGAAACCTCCGTGTTGAATTCGACAGTAAATGTAGTAAGAATCTATTTACGTGTACTTGAGATGTTTATTACACGTTCTTAATCATTTCTGGGAACTCTCATTGTGTATTTTAACAGTTTTACCACAATTAGACAGTTTGCTTAGAAGTATTTACTAGAACCGCCACCATTTTAACTGATTCACACAAAAAAAAGCCAAAGCCAATCCTCCTAAATTGTAAACATAAAAACTATTCTCGTCATTCCAAGGCTTTAGACACCAATTCTGAGCTCTGTAAACATGAACTCGTAATAATTGAAAGCACAGTCCCGTGAAAACGCCACCAGAAGTACCCGGACTTGTAAACATTACCAGTATTTTCGTCATTTCACAGCTTTACACTCGAAACCTCCGTGATTGAATTCGACAGTAAATGTAGTAAGAATCTATTTACGTGTACTTGAGGTGTTTATTACACGTTCTTAATCATTTCTGGGAACTATCATTGTGTATTTTAACAGTTTTACCACAATTAGACAGTTTGCTTAGAACTGTTTACTGGAACCGCCACCATTTTAACTGATTCACACAAAAAAAAGCCAAAGCCAATCCTCCTAAATTGTAAACATAAAAACTATTCTCGTCATTCCAAGGCTTTAGACACCAATTCTGAGCTCTGTAAACATGAACTCGTAATAATTGAAAGCACAGTCCCGTGAAAAAGCCACCCGAAGTACCCGGACTTGTAAACATTACCAGTATTTTCGTCATTTCACAGCTTTCCACTGGAAACCTCCGTGATTGAATTCGACAGTAAATGTAGTAAGAATCTATTTACGTGTACTTGAGGTGTTTATTACACGTTCTTAATCATTTCTGGAAACTCTCATTGTGTATTTTAACAGTTTTACCACAATTAGACAGTTTGCTTAGAAGTATTTACTGGAACCGCCACCATTTTAACTGATTCACACAAAAAAATACGCCAAAGCCAATCCTCCTAAATTGAAAACATAAAAACTATTCTCCTGATTCAAAGGCTTTAGACACCAATTCTGAGCTCTGTAAACATGAACTCTTAATATTTGAAAGCACAGTCCCGTGAAAACGCCACCAAAAGTACCCGTACTTGTAAACATTACCAGTATTTTCGTCATTTCACAGCTTTCCACTGGAAACCTCCGTGTTGAATTCGACAGTAAATGTAGTAAGAATCTATTTACGTGTACTTGAGATGTTTATTACACGTTCTTAATCATTTCTGGGAACTCTCATTGTGTATTTTAACAGTTTTACCACAATTAGACAGTTTGCTTAGAAGTATTTACTGGAACCGCCACCATTTTAACTGATTCAAACAAAAAAAAGCCAAAGCCAATCCTCCTAAATTGTAAACATAAAAACTATTCTCGTCATTCCAAGGCTTTAGACACCAATTCTGAGCTCTGTAAACATGAACTCGTAATAATTGAAAGCCCAGTCCCGTGAAAAAGCCACCCGAAGTACCCGGACTTGTAAACATTACCAGTATTTTCGTCATTTCACAGCTTTCCACTGGAAACCTCCGTGATTGAATTCGACAGTAAATGTAGTAAGAATCTATTTACGTGTACTTGAGGTGTTTATTACACGTTCTTAATCATTTCTGGAAACTCTCATTGTGTATTTTAACAGTTTTACCACAATTAGGCAGTTTGCTTAGAAGTATTTACTGGAACCGCCACCATTTTAACTGATTCACACAAAAAAAACGCCAAAGCCAATCCTCCTAAATTGTAAACACAAAAACTATTCTCGTGATTCAAAGGCTTAAGCACCAATTCTGAGCTCTGTAAACATGAACTCTTAATAATTGAAAGCACAGTCCCGTGAAAACGCCACCAGAAGTACCCGGACTTGTAAACATTACCAGTATTTTCGTCATTTCACAGCTTTACACTCGAAACCTCCGTGATTGAATTCGACAGTAAATGTAGTAAGAATCTATTTACGTGTACTTGAGGTGTTTATTACACGTTCTTAATCATTTCTGGGAACTATCATTGTGTATTTTAACAGTTTTACCACAATTAGACAGTTTGCTTAGAACTGTTTACTGGAACCGCCACCATTTTAACTGATTCACACAAAAAAAAGCCAAAGCCAATCCTCCTAAATTGTAAACATAAAAACTATTCTCGTCATTCCAAGGCTTTAGACACCAATTCTGAGCTCTGTAAACATGAACTCGTAATAATTGAAAGCACAGTCCCGTGAAAAAGCCACCCGAAGTACCCGGACTTGTAAACATTACCAGTATTTTCGTCATTTCACAGCTTTCCACTGGAAACCTCCGTGATTGAATTCGACAGTAAATGTAGTAAGAATCTATTTACGTGTACTTGAGGTGTTTATTACACGTTCTTAATCATTTCTGGAAACTCTCATTGTGTATTTTAACAGTTTTACCACAATTAGACAGTTTGCTTAGAAGTATTTACTGGAACCGCCACCATTTTAACTGATTCAAACAAAAAAAAGCCAAAGCCAATCCTCCTAAATTGTAAACATAAAAACTATTCTCGTCATTCCAAGGCTTTAGACACCAATTCTGAGCTCTGTAAACATGAACTCGTAATAATTGAAAGCCCAGTCCCGTGAAAAAGCCACCCGAAGTACCCGGACTTGTAAACATTACCAGTATTTTCGTCATTTCACAGCTTTCCACTGGAAACCTCCGTGATTGAATTCGACAGTAAATGTAGTAAGAATCTATTTACGTGTACTTGAGGTGTTTATTACACGTTCTTAATCATTTCTGGAAACTCTCATTGTGTATTTTAACAGTTTTACCACAATTAGGCAGTTTGCTTAGAAGTATTTACTGGAACCGCCACCATTTTAACTGATTCACACAAAAAAAACGCCAAAGCCAATCCTCCTAAATTGTAAACACAAAAACTATTCTCGTGATTCAAAGGCTTTAGACACCAATTCTGAGCTCTGTAAACATGAACTCTTAATAATTGAAAGCACAGTCCCGTGAAAACGCCACCAGAAGTACCCGGACTTGTAAACATTACCAGTATTTTCGTCATTTCACAGCTTTCCACTGGAAACCTCCGTGATTGAATTCGACAGTAAATGTAGTAAGAATCTATTTACGTGTACTTGAGGTGTTTATTACACGTTCTTAATCATTTCTGGGAACTATCATTGTGTATTTTAACAGTTTTACCACAATTAGACAGTTTGCTTAGAACTGTTTACTGGAACCGCCACCATTTTAACTGATTCACACAAAAAAAAGCCAAAGCCAATCCTCCTAAATTGTAAACATAAAAACTATTCTCGTCATTCCAAGGCTTTAGACACCAATTCTGAGCTCTGTAAACATGAACTCTTAATATTTGAAAGCACAGTCCCGTGAAAACGCCACCAAAAGTACCCGTACTTGTAAACATTACCAGTATTTTCGTCATTTCACAGCTTTCCACTGGAAACCTCCGTGTTGAATTCGACAGTAAATGTAGTAAGAATCTATTTACGTGTACTTGAGATGTTTATTACACGTTCTTAATCATTTCTGGGAACTCTCATTGTGTATTTTAACAGTTTTACCACAATTAGACAGTTTGCTTAGAAGTATTTACTGGAACCGCCACCATTTTAACTGATTCAAACAAAAAAAAGCCAAAGCCAATCCTCCTAAATTGTAAACATAAAAACTATTCTCGTCATTCCAAGGCTTTAGACACCAATTCTGAGCTCTGTAAACATGAACTCGTAATAATTGAAAGCCCAGTCCCGTGAAAAAGCCACCCGAAGTACCCGGACTTGTAAACATTACCAGTATTTTCGTCATTTCACAGCTTTCCACTGGAAACCTCCGTGATTGAATTCGACAGTAAATGTAGTAAGAATCTATTTACGTGTACTTGAGGTGTTTATTACACGTTCTTAATCATTTCTGGAAACTCTCATTGTGTATTTTAACAGTTTTACCACAATTAGGCAGTTTGCTTAGAAGTATTTACTGGAACCGCCACCATTTTAACTGATTCACACAAAAAAAACGCCAAAGCCAATCCTCCTAAATTGTAAACACAAAAACTATTCTCGTGATTCAAAGGCTTAAGCACCAATTCTGAGCTCTGTAAACATGAACTCTTAATAATTGAAAGCACAGTCCCGTGAAAACGCCACCAGAAGTACCCGGACTTGTAAACATTACCAGTATTTTCGTCATTTCACAGCTTTACACTCGAAACCTCCGTGATTGAATTCGACAGTAAATGTAGTAAGAATCTATTTACGTGTACTTGAGGTGTTTATTACACGTTCTTAATCATTTCTGGGAACTATCATTGTGTATTTTAACAGTTTTACCACAATTAGACAGTTTGCTTAGAACTGTTTACTGGAACCGCCACCATTTTAACTGATTCACACAAAAAAAAGCCAAAGCCAATCCTCCTAAATTGTAAACATAAAAACTATTCTCGTCATTCCAAGGCTTTAGACACCAATTCTGAGCTCTGTAAACATGAACCCGTAATAATTGAAAGCACAGTCCCGTGAAAAAGCCACCCGAAGTACCCGGACTTGTAAACATTACCAGTATTTTCGTCATTTCACAGCTTTCCACTGGAAACCTCCGTGATTGAATTCGACAGTAAATGTAGTAAGAATCTATTTACGTGTACTTGAGGTGTTTATTACACGTTCTTAATCATTTCTGGAAACTCTCATTGTGTATTTTAACAGTTTTACCACAATTAGACAGTTTGCTTAGAAGTATTTACTGGAACCGCCACCATTTTAACTGATTCAAACAAAAAAAAGCCAAAGCCAATCCTCCTAAATTGTAAACATAAAAACTATTCTCGTCATTCCAAGGCTTTAGACACCAATTCTGAGCTCTGTAAACATGAACTCGTAATAATTGAAAGCCCAGTCCCGTGAAAAAGCCACCCGAAGTACCCGGACTTGTAAACATTACCAGTATTTTCGTCATTTCACAGCTTTCCACTGGAAACCTCCGTGATTGAATTCGACAGTAAATGTAGTAAGAATCTATTTACGTGTACTTGAGGTGTTTATTACACGTTCTTAATCATTTCTGGAAACTCTCATTGTGTATTTTAACAGTTTTACCACAATTAGGCAGTTTGCTTAGAAGTATTTACTGGAACCGCCACCATTTTAACTGATTCACACAAAAAAAACGCCAAAGCCAATCCTCCTAAATTGTAAACACAAAAACTATTCTCGTGATTCAAAGGCTTTAGACACCAATTCTGAGCTCTGTAAACATGAACTCTTAATAATTGAAAGCACAGTCCCGTGAAAACGCCACCAGAAGTACCCGGACTTGTAAACATTACCAGTATTTTCGTCATTTCACAGCTTTCCACTGGAAACCTCCGTGATTGAATTCGACAGTAAATGTAGTAAGAATCTATTTACGTGTACTTGAGGTGTTTATTACACGTTCTTAATCATTTCTGGGAACTATCATTGTGTATTTTAACAGTTTTACCACAATTAGACAGTTTGCTTAGAACTGTTTACTGGAACCGCCACCATTTTAACTGATTCACACAAAAAAAAGCCAAAGCCAATCCTCCTAAATTGTAAACATAAAAACTATTCTCGTCATTCCAAGGCTTTAGACACCAATTCTGAGCTCTGTAAACATGAACTCGTAATAATTGAAAGCACAGTCCCGTGAAAAAGCCACCCGAAGTACCCGGACTTGTAAACATTACCAGTATTTTCGTCATTTCACAGCTTTCCACTGGAAACCTCCGTGATTGAATTCGACAGTAAATGTAGTAAGAATCTATTTACGTGTACTTGAGGTGTTTATTACACGTTCTTAATCATTTCTGGGAACTCTCATTGTGTATTTTAACAGTTTTACCACAATTAGACAGTTTGCTTAGAAGTATTTACTGGAACCGCCACCATTTTAACTGATTCACACAAAAAAAACGCCAAAGCCAATCCTCCTAAATTGTAAACACAAAAACTATTCTCGTGATTCAAAGGCTTTAGACACCAATTCTGAGCTCTGTAAACATGAACTCGTAATAATTGAAAGCACAGTCCCGTGAAAACGCCACCCGAAGTACCCGGACTTGTAAACATTACCAGTATTTTCGTAATTTCACAGCTTTCCACTGGAAACCTCCGTGATTGAATTCGACAGTAAATGTAGTAAGAATCTATTTACGTGTACTTGAGGGGTTTATTACACGTTCTTAATCATTTCTGGGAACTCTCATTGTGTATTTTAACAGTTTTACCACAATTAGACAGTTTGCTTAGAAGTATTTACTGGAACTGCCACCATTTTAACTGATTCACACAAAAAAAACGCCAAAGCCAATCCTCCTAAATTGTAAACACAAAAACTATTCTCGTGATTCAAAGGCTTTAGACACCCATTCTGAGCTCTGTAAACATGAACTCTTAATATTTGAAAGCACAGTCCCGTTAAAACGCCACCAGAAGTACCCGTACTTGTAAACATTACCAGTATTTTCGTCATTTCACAGCTTTCCACTGGAAACCTCCGTGTTGAATTCGACAGTAAATGTAGTAAGAATCTATTTACGTGTACTTGAGATGTTTATTACACGTTTTTAATCATTTCTGGGAACTCTCATTGTGTATTTTAACAGTTTTACCACAATTAGACAGTTTGCTTAGAAGTATTTACTAGAACCGCCACCATTTTAACTGATTCACACAAAAAAAAGCCAAAGCCAATCCTCCTAAATTGTAAACATAAAAACTATTCTCGTCATTCCAAGGCTTTAGACACCAATTCTGAGCTCTGTAAACATGAACTCGTAATAATTGAAAGCACAGTCCCGTGAAAACGCCACCAGAAGTACCCGGACTTGTAAACATTACCAGTATTTTCGTCATTTCACAGCTTTACACTCGAAACCTCCGTGATTGAATTCGACAGTAAATGTAGTAAGAATCTATTTACGTGTACTTGAGGTGTTTATTACACGTTCTTAATCATTTCTGGGAACTATCATTGTGTATTTTAACAGTTTTACCACAATTAGACAGTTTGCTTAGAACTGTTTACTGGAACCGCCACCATTTTAACTGATTCACACAAAAAAAAGCCAAAGCCAATCCTCCTAAATTGTAAACATAAAAACTATTCTCGTCATTCCAAGGCTTTAGACACCAATTCTGAGCTCTGTAAACATGAACTCGTAATAATTGAAAGCCCAGTCCCGTGAAAAAGCCACCCGAAGTACCCGGACTTGTAAACATTACCAGTATTTTCGTCATTTCACAGCTTTCCACTGGAAACCTCCGTGATTGAATTCGACAGTAAATGTAGTAAGAATCTATTTACGTGTACTTGAGGGGTTTATTACACGTTCTTAATCATTTCTGGGAACTCTCATTGTGTATTTTAACAGTTTTACCACAATTAGACAGTTTGCTTAGAAGTATTTACTGGAACCGCCACCATTTTAACTGATTCACACAAAAAAAACGCCAAAGCCAATCCTCCTAAATTGTAAACACAAAAACTATTCTCGTGATTCAAAGGCTTTAGACACCAATTCTGAGCTCTGTAAACATGAACTCGTAATAATTGAAAGCACAGTCCCGTAAAAACGCCACCCGAAGTACTCGGACTTGTAAACATTACCAGTATTTTCGTAATTTCACAGCTTTCCACTGGAAACCTCCGTGATTGAATTTGACAGTAAATGTAGTAAGAATCTATTTACGTGTACTTGAGGGGTTTATTACACGTTCTTAATCATTTCTGGGAACTCTCATTGTGTATTTTAACAGTTTTACCACAATTAGACAGTTTGCTTAGAAGTATTTACTGGAACTGCCACCATTTTAACTGATTCACACAAAAAAAAGCCAAAGCCAATCCTCCTAAATTGTAAACATAAAAACTATTCTCGTCATTCCAAGGCTTTAGACACCAATTCTGAGCTCTGTAAACATGAACTCTTAATATTTTAAAGCACAGTCCCGTTAAAATCCACCCGAAGTATCCGGAATTGTCAATATTACCAGTATTTTCGTCATTTCACAGCTTTCCACTCGAAACCTCCGTGATTGAATTCGACAGTAAATGTAGTAAGAATCTATTTACGTGTACTTGAGGTGTTTATTACACGTTCTTAATTATTTCTGGGAACTATCATTGTGTATTTTAACAGTTTTACCACAATTAGACAGTTTGCTTAGAACTTTTTAGTGGAACCGCCACCATTTTAACTGATTCACACAAAAAAATACGCCAAAGCCAATCCTCCTAAATTGAAAACATAAAAACTATTCTCCTGATTCAAAGGCTTTAGACACCAATTCTGAGCTCTGTAAACATGAACTCTTAATATTTGAAAGCACAGTCCCGTGAAAACGCCACCAAAAGTACCCGTACTTGTAAACATTACCAGTATTTTCGTCATTTCACAGCTTTCCACTGGAAACCTCCGTGTTGAATTCGACAGTAAATGTAGTAAGAATCTATTTACGTGTACTTGAGATGTTTATTACACGTTCTTAATCATTTCGGGGAACTCTCATTGTGTATTTTAACAGTTTTACCACAATTAGACAGTTTGCTTAGAAGTATTTACTGGAACCGCCACCATTTTAACTGATTCACACAAAAAAAACGCCAAAGCCAATCCTCCTAAATTGTAAACACAAAAACTATTCTCGTGATTCAAAGGCTTTAGACACCAATTCTGAGCTCTGTAAACATGAACTCGTAATAATTGAAAGCACAGTCCCGTGAAAACGCCACCCGAAGTACCCGGACTTGTAAACATTACCAGTATTTTCGTAATTTCACAGCTTTCCACTGGAAACCTCCGTGATTGAATTCGACAGTAAATGTAGTAAGATCTATTTACGTGTACTTGAGGGGTTTATTACACGTTCTTAATCATTTCTGGGAACTCTCATTGTGTATTTTAACAGTTTTACCACAATTAGACAGTTTGCTTAGAAGTATTTACTGGAACTGCCACCATTTTAACTGATTCACACAAAAAAAACGCCAAAGCCAATCCTACTAAATTGTAAACACAAAAACTATTCTCGTGATTCAAAGGCTTTAGACACCCATTCTGAGCTCTGTAAACATGAACTCTTAATATTTGAAAGCACAGTCCCGTGAAAACGCCACCAGAAGTACCCGTACTTGTAAACATTACCAGTATTTTCGTCATTTCACAGCTTTCCACTGGAAACCTCCGTGTTGAATTCGACAGTAAATGTAGTAAGAATCTATTTACGTGTACTTGAGATGTTTATTACACGTTCTTAATCATTTCTGGGAACTCTCATTGTGTATTTTAACAGTTTTACCACAATTAGACAGTTTGCTTAGAAGTATTTACTAGAACCGCCACCATTTTAACTGATTCACACAAAAAAAAGCCAAAGCCAATCCTCCTAAATTGTAAACATAAAAACTATTCTCGTCATTCCAAGGCTTTAGACACCAATTCTGAGCTCTGTAAACATGAACTCGTAATAATTGAAAGCACAGTCCCGTGAAAACGCCACCCGAAGTACTCGGACTTGTAAACATTACCAGTATTTTCGTCATTTCACAGCTTTCCACTGGAAACCTCCGTGATTGAATTCGACAGTAAATGTAGTAAGAATCTATTTACGTGTACTTGAGGGGTTTATTACACGTTCTTAATCATTTCTGGGAACTCTCATTGTGTATTTTAACAGTTTTACCACAATTAGACAGTTTGCTTAGAAGTATTTACTGGAACTGCCACCATTTTAACTGATTCACACAAAAAAAACGCCAAAGCCAATCCTCCTAAATTGTAAACACAAAAACTATTCTCGTGATTCAAAGGCTTTAGACACCCATTCTGAGCTCTGTAAACATGAACTCGTAATAATTGAAATCCCAGTCCCTTGAAAAAGCCACCCGAAGTACCCGGACTTGTAAACATTACCAGTATTTTCGTCATTTCACAGCTTTCCACTGGAAACCTCCGTGATTGAATTCGACAGTAAATGTAGTAAGAATCTATTTACGTGTACTTGAGGTGTTTATTACACGTTCTTAATCATTTCTGGAAACTCTCATTGTGTATTTTAACAGTTTTACCACAATTAGACAGTTTGCTTAGAAGTATTTACTGGAACCGCCACCATTTTAACTGATTCACACAAAAAAAACGCCAAAGCCAATCCTCCTAAATTGTAAACACAAAAACTATTCTCGTGATTCAAAGGCTTTAGACACCAATTCTGAGCTCTGTAAACATGAACTCGTAATAATTGAAAGCACAGTCCCGTAAAAACGCCACCCGAAGTACTCGGACTTGTAAACATTACCAGTATTTTCGTAATTTCACAGCTTTCCACTGGAAACCTCTGTGATTGAATTCGACAGTAAATGTAGTAAGAATCTATTTACGTGTACTTGAGGGGTTTATTACACGTTCTTAATCATTTCTGGGAACTCTCATTGTGTATTTTAACAGTTTTACCACAATTAGACAGTTTGCTTAGAAGTATTTACTGGAACTGCCACCATTTTAACTGATTCACACAAAAAAAACGCCAAAGCCAATCCTCCTAAATTGTAAACACAAAAACTATTCTCGTGATTCAAAGGCTTTAGACACCCATTCTGAGCTCTGTAAACATGAACTCTTAATATTTGAAAGCACAGTCCCGTTAAAATCCACCCGAAGTATCCGGAATTGTCAATATTACCAGTATTTTCGTCATTTCACAGCTTTCCACTCGAAACCTCCGTGATTGAATTCGACAGTAAATGTAGTAAGAATCTATTTACGTGTACTTGAGGTGTTTATTACACGTTCTTAATTATTTCTGGGAACTATCATTGTGTATTTTAACAGTTTTACCACAATTAGACAGTTTGCTTAGAACTTTTTAGTGGAACCGCCACCATTTTAACTGATTCACACAAAAAAATACGCCAAAGCCAATCCTCCTAAATTGAAAACATAAAAACTATTCTCCTGATTCAAAGGCTTTAGACACCAATTCTGAGCTCTGTAAACATGAACTCTTAATATTTGAAAGCACAGTCCCGTGAAAACGCCACCAAAAGTACCCGTACTTGTAAACATTACCAGTATTTTCGTCATTTCACAGCTTTCCACTGGAAACCTCCGTGTTGAATTCGACAGTAAATGTAGTAAGAATCTATTTACGTGTACTTGAGATGTTTATTACACGTTCTTAATCATTTCGGGGAACTCTCATTGTGTATTTTAACAGTTTTACCACAATTAGACAGTTTGCTTAGAAGTATTTACTGGAACCGCCACCATTTTAACTGATTCACACAAAAAAAAGCCAAAGCCAATCCTCCTAAATTGTAAACATAAAAACTATTCTCGTCATTCCAAGGCTTTAGACACCAATTCTGAGCTCTGTAAACATGAACTCGTAATAATTGAAAGCCCAGTCCCGTGAAAAAGCCACCCGAAGTACCCGGACTTGTAAACATTACCAGTATTTTCGTCATTTCACAGCTTTCAACTGGAAACCTCCGTGATTGAATTCGACAGTAAATGTAGTAAGAATCTATTTACGTGTACTTGAGGTGTTTATTACACGTTCTTAATCATTTCTGGAAACTCTCATTGTGTATTTTAACAGTTTTACCACAATTAGACAGTTTGCTTAGAAGTATTTACTGGAACCGCCACCATTTTAACTGATTCACACAAAAAAAACGCCAAAGCCAATCCTCCTAAATTGTAAACACAAAAACTATTCTCGTGATTCAAAGGCTTTAGACACCAATTCTGAGCTCTGTAAACATGAACTCGTAATAATTGAAAGCACAGTCCCGTGAAAACGCCACCCGAAGTACCCGGACTTGTAAACATTACCAGTATTTTCGTCATTTCACAGCTTTCCACTGGAAACCTCCGTGTTGAATTCGACAGTAAATGTAGTAAGAATCTATTTACGTGTACTTGAGATGTTTATTACACGTTCTTAATCATTTCGGGGAACTCTCATTGTGTATTTTAACAGTTTTACCACAATTAGACAGTTTGCTTAGAAGTATTTACTGGAACCGCCACCATTTTAACTGATTCACACAAAAAAAAGCCAAAGCCAATCCTCCTAAATTGTAAACATAAAAACTGTTCTCGTCATTCCAAGGCTTTAGACACCAATTCTGAGCTCTGTAAACATGAACTCGTAATAATTGAAAGCCCAGTCCCGTGAAAAAGCCACCCGAAGTACCCGGACTTGTAAACATTACCAGTATTTTCGTCATTTCACAGCTTTCAACTGGAAACCTCCGTGATTGAATTCGACAGTAAATGTAGTAAGAATCTATTTACGTGTACTTGAGGTGTTTATTACACGTTCTTAATCATTTCTGGAAACTCTCATTGTGTATTTTAACAGTTTTACCACAATTAGACAGTTTGCTTAGAAGTATTTACTGGAACCGCCACCATTTTAACTGATTCACACAAAAAAAACGCCAAAGCCAATCCTCCTAAATTGTAAACACAAAAACTATTCTCGTGATTCAAAGGCTTTAGACACCAATTCTGAGCTCTGTAAACATGAACTCGTAATAATTGAAAGCACAGTCCCGTGAAAACGCCACCCGAAGTACCCGGACTTGTAAACATTACCAGTATTTTCGTAATTTCACAGCTTTCCACTGGAAACCTCCGTGATTGAATTCGACAGTAAATGTAGTAAGATCTATTTACGTGTACTTGAGGGGTTTATTACACGTTCTTAATCATTTCTGGGAACTCTCATTGTGTATTTTAACAGTTTTACCACAATTAGACAGTTTGCTTAGAAGTATTTACTGGAACTGCCACCATTTTAACTGATTCACACAAAAAAAACGCCAAAGCCAATCCTCCTAAATTGTAAACACAAAAACTATTCTCGTGATTCAAAGGCTTTAGACACCCATTCTGAGCTCTGTAAACATGAACTCTTAATATTTGAAAGCACAGTCCCGTGAAAACGCCACCAGAAGTACCCGTACTTGTAAACATTACCAGTATTTTCGTCATTTCACAGCTTTCCACTGGAAACCTCCGTGTTGAATTCGACAGTAAATGTAGTAAGAATCTATTTACGTGTACTTGAGATGTTTATTACACGTTTTTAATCATTTCTGGGAACTCTCATTGTGTATTTTAACAGTTTTACCACAATTAGACAGTTTGCTTAGAAGTATTTACTAGAACCGCCACCATTTTAACTGATTCACACAAAAAAAAGCCAAAGCCAATCCTCCTAAATTGTAAACATAAAAACTATTCTCGTCATTCCAAGGCTTTAGACACCAATTCTGAGCTCTGTAAACATGAACTCGTAATAATTGAAAGCACAGTCCCGTGAAAACGCCACCCGAAGTACCCGGACTTGTAAACATTACCAGTATTTTCGTCATTTCACAGCTTTCCACTGGAAACCTCCGTGATTGAATTCGACAGTAAATGTAGTAAGAATCTATTTACGTGTACTTGAGGTGTTTATTACACGTTCTTAATCATTTCTGGAAACTCTCATTGTGTATTTTAACAGTTTTACCACAATTAGACAGTTTGCTTAGAAGTATTTACTGGAACCGCCACCATTTTAACTGATTCACACAAAAAAAACGCCAAAGCCAATCCTCCTAAATTGTAAACACAAAAACTATTCTCGTGATTCAAAGGCTTTAGACACCAATTCTGAGCTCTGTAAACATGAACTCGTAATAATTGAAAGCACAGTCCCGTAAAAACGCCACCCGAAGTACTCGGACTTGTAAACATTACCAGTATTTTCGTAATTTCACAGCTTTCCACTGGAAACCTCCGTGATTGAATTCGACAGTAAATGTAGTAAGAATCTATTTACGTGTACTTGAGGGGTTTATTACACGTTCTTAATCATTTCTGGGAACTCTCATTGTGTATTTTAACAGTTTTACCACAATTAGACAGTTTGCTTAGAAGTATTTACTGGAACTGCCACCATTTTAACTGATTCACACAAAAAAAACGCCAAAGCCAATCCTCCTAAATTGTAAACACAAAAACTATTCTCGTGATTCAAAGGCTTTAGACACCCATTCTGAGCTCTGTAAACATGAACTCTTAATATTTGAAAGCACAGTCCCGTTAAAATCCACCCGAAGTATCCGGAATTGTCAATATTACCAGTATTTTCGTCATTTCACAGCTTTCCACTCGAAACCTCCGTGATTGAATTCGACAGTAAATGTAGTAAGAATCTATTTACGTGTACTTGAGGTGTTTATTACACGTTCTTAATTATTTCTGGGAACTATCATTGTGTATTTTAACAGTTTTACCACAATTAGACAGTTTGCTTAGAACTTTTTAGTGGAACCGCCACCATTTTAACTGATTCACACAAAAAAATACGCCAAAGCCAATCCTCCTAAATTGAAAACATAAAAACTATTCTCCTGATTCAAAGGCTTTAGACACCAATTCTGAGCTCTGTAAACATGAACTCTTAATATTTGAAAGCACAGTCCCGTGAAAACGCCACCAAAAGTACCCGTACTTGTAAACATTACCAGTATTTTCGTCATTTCACAGCTTTCCACTGGAAACCTCCGTGTTGAATTCGACAGTAAATGTAGTAAGAATCTATTTACGTGTACTTGAGATGTTTATTACACGTTCTTAATCATTTCGGGGAACTCTCATTGTGTATTTTAACAGTTTTACCACAATTAGACAGTTTGCTTAGAAGTATTTACTGGAACCGCCACCATTTTAACTGATTCACACAAAAAAAAGCCAAAGCCAATCCTCCTAAATTGTAAACATAAAAACTATTCTCGTCATTCCAAGGCTTTAGACACCAATTCTGAGCTCTGTAAACATGAACTCGTAATAATTGAAAGCCCAGTCCCGTGAAAAAGCCACCCGAAGTACCCGGACTTGTAAACATTACCAGTATTTTCGTCATTTCACAGCTTTCAACTGGAAACCTCCGTGATTGAATTCGACAGTAAATGTAGTAAGAATCTATTTACGTGTACTTGAGGTGTTTATTACACGTTCTTAATCATTTCTGGAAACTCTCATTGTGTATTTTAACAGTTTTACCACAATTAGACAGTTTGCTTAGAAGTATTTACTGGAACCGCCACCATTTTAACTGATTCACACAAAAAAAACGCCAAAGCCAATCCTCCTAAATTGTAAACACAAAAACTATTCTCGTGATTCAAAGGCTTTAGACACCAATTCTGAGCTCTGTAAACATGAACTCGTAATAATTGAAAGCACAGTCCCGTGAAAACGCCACCCGAAGTACCCGGACTTGTAAACATTACCAGTATTTTCGTCATTTCACAGCTTTCCACTGGAAACCTCCGTGTTGAATTCGACAGTAAATGTAGTAAGAATCTATTTACGTGTACTTGAGATGTTTATTACACGTTCTTAATCATTTCGGGGAACTCTCATTGTGTATTTTAACAGTTTTACCACAATTAGACAGTTTGCTTAGAAGTATTTACTGGAACCGCCACCATTTTAACTGATTCACACAAAAAAAAGCCAAAGCCAATCCTCCTAAATTGTAAACATAAAAACTGTTCTCGTCATTCCAAGGCTTTAGACACCAATTCTGAGCTCTGTAAACATGAACTCGTAATAATTGAAAGCCCAGTCCCGTGAAAAAGCCACCCGAAGTACCCGGACTTGTAAACATTACCAGTATTTTCGTCATTTCACAGCTTTCAACTGGAAACCTCCGTGATTGAATTCGACAGTAAATGTAGTAAGAATCTATTTACGTGTACTTGAGGTGTTTATTACACGTTCTTAATCATTTCTGGAAACTCTCATTGTGTATTTTAACAGTTTTACCACAATTAGACAGTTTGCTTAGAAGTATTTACTGGAACCGCCACCATTTTAACTGATTCACACAAAAAAAACGCCAAAGCCAATCCTCCTAAATTGTAAACACAAAAACTATTCTCGTGATTCAAAGGCTTTAGACACCAATTCTGAGCTCTGTAAACATGAACTCGTAATAATTGAAAGCACAGTCCCGTGAAAACGCCACCCGAAGTACCCGGACTTGTAAACATTACCAGTATTTTCGTAATTTCACAGCTTTCCACTGGAAACCTCCGTGATTGAATTCGACAGTAAATGTAGTAAGATCTATTTACGTGTACTTGAGGGGTTTATTACACGTTCTTAATCATTTCTGGGAACTCTCATTGTGTATTTTAACAGTTTTACCACAATTAGACAGTTTGCTTAGAAGTATTTACTGGAACTGCCACCATTTTAACTGATTCACACAAAAAAAACGCCAAAGCCAATCCTCCTAAATTGTAAACACAAAAACTATTCTCGTGATTCAAAGGCTTTAGACACCCATTCTGAGCTCTGTAAACATGAACTCTTAATATTTGAAAGCACAGTCCCGTGAAAACGCCACCAGAAGTACCCGTACTTGTAAACATTACCAGTATTTTCGTCATTTCACAGCTTTCCACTGGAAACCTCCGTGTTGAATTCGACAGTAAATGTAGTAAGAATCTATTTACGTGTACTTGAGATGTTTATTACACGTTTTTAATCATTTCTGGGAACTCTCATTGTGTATTTTAACAGTTTTACCACAATTAGACAGTTTGCTTAGAAGTATTTACTAGAACCGCCACCATTTTAACTGATTCACACAAAAAAAAGCCAAAGCCAATCCTCCTAAATTGTAAACATAAAAACTATTCTCGTCATTCCAAGGCTTTAGACACCAATTCTGAGCTCTGTAAACATGAACTCGTAATAATTGAAAGCACAGTCCCGTGAAAACGCCACCCGAAGTACCCGGACTTGTAAACATTACCAGTATTTTCGTCATTTCACAGCTTTCCACTGGAAACCTCCGTGATTGAATTCGACAGTAAATGTAGTAAGAATCTATTTACGTGTACTTGAGGTGTTTATTACACGTTCTTAATCATTTCTGGAAACTCTCATTGTGTATTTTAACAGTTTTACCACAATTAGACAGTTTGCTTAGAAGTATTTACTGGAACCGCCACCATTTTAACTGATTCACACAAAAAAAACGCCAAAGCCAATCCTCCTAAATTGTAAACACAAAAACTATTCTCGTGATTCAAAGGCTTTAGACACCAATTCTGAGCTCTGTAAACATGAACTCGTAATAATTGAAAGCACAGTCCCGTAAAAACGCCACCCGAAGTACTCGGACTTGTAAACATTACCAGTATTTTCGTAATTTCACAGCTTTCCACTGGAAACCTCCGTGATTGAATTCGACAGTAAATGTAGTAAGAATCTATTTACGTGTACTTGAGGGGTTTATTACACGTTCTTAATCATTTCTGGGAACTCTCATTGTGTATTTTAACAGTTTTACCACAATTAGACAGTTTGCTTAGAAGTATTTACTGGAACTGCCACCATTTTAACTGATTCACACAAAAAAAACGCCAAAGCCAATCCTCCTAAATTGTAAACACAAAAACTATTCTCGTGATTCAAAGGCTTTAGACACCCATTCTGAGCTCTGTAAACATGAACTCTTAATATTTGAAAGCACAGTCCCGTTAAAATCCACCCGAAGTATCCGGAATTGTCAATATTACCAGTATTTTCGTCATTTCACAGCTTTCCACTCGAAACCTCCGTGATTGAATTCGACAGTAAATGTAGTAAGAATCTATTTACGTGTACTTGAGGTGTTTATTACACGTTCTTAATTATTTCTGGGAACTATCATTGTGTATTTTAACAGTTTTACCACAATTAGACAGTTTGCTTAGAACTTTTTAGTGGAACCGCCACCATTTTAACTGATTCACACAAAAAAATACGCCAAAGCCAATCCTCCTAAATTGAAAACATAAAAACTATTCTCCTGATTCAAAGGCTTTAGACACCAATTCTGAGCTCTGTAAACATGAACTCTTAATATTTGAAAGCACAGTCCCGTGAAAACGCCACCAAAAGTACCCGTACTTGTAAACATTACCAGTATTTTCGTCATTTCACAGCTTTCCACTGGAAACCTCCGTGTTGAATTCGACAGTAAATGTAGTAAGAATCTATTTACGTGTACTTGAGATGTTTATTACACGTTCTTAATCATTTCGGGGAACTCTCATTGTGTATTTTAACAGTTTTACCACAATTAGACAGTTTGCTTAGAAGTATTTACTGGAACCGCCACCATTTTAACTGATTCACACAAAAAAAAGCCAAAGCCAATCCTCCTAAATTGTAAACATAAAAACTATTCTCGTCATTCCAAGGCTTTAGACACCAATTCTGAGCTCTGTAAACATGAACTCGTAATAATTGAAAGCCCAGTCCCGTGAAAAAGCCACCCGAAGTACCCGGACTTGTAAACATTACCAGTATTTTCGTCATTTCACAGCTTTCAACTGGAAACCTCCGTGATTGAATTCGACAGTAAATGTAGTAAGAATCTATTTACGTGTACTTGAGGTGTTTATTACACGTTCTTAATCATTTCTGGAAACTCTCATTGTGTATTTTAACAGTTTTACCACAATTAGACAGTTTGCTTAGAAGTATTTACTGGAACCGCCACCATTTTAACTGATTCACACAAAAAAAACGCCAAAGCCAATCCTCCTAAATTGTAAACACAAAAACTATTCTCGTGATTCAAAGGCTTTAGACACCAATTCTGAGCTCTGTAAACATGAACTCGTAATAATTGAAAGCACAGTCCCGTGAAAACGCCACCCGAAGTACCCGGACTTGTAAACATTACCAGTATTTTCGTAATTTCACAGCTTTCCACTGGAAACCTCCGTGATTGAATTCGACAGTAAATGTAGTAAGATCTATTTACGTGTACTTGAGGGGTTTATTACACGTTCTTAATCATTTCTGGGAACTCTCATTGTGTATTTTAACAGTTTTACCACAATTAGACAGTTTGCTTAGAAGTATTTACTGGAACTGCCACCATTTTAACTGATTCACACAAAAAAAACGCCAAAGCCAATCCTCCTAAATTGTAAACACAAAAACTATTCTCGTGATTCAAAGGCTTTAGACACCCATTCTGAGCTCTGTAAACATGAACTCTTAATATTTGAAAGCACAGTCCCGTGAAAACGCCACCAGAAGTACCCGTACTTGTAAACATTACCAGTATTTTCGTCATTTCACAGCTTTCCACTGGAAACCTCCGTGTTGAATTCGACAGTAAATGTAGTAAGAATCTATTTACGTGTACTTGAGATGTTTATTACACGTTCTTAATCATTTCTGGGAACTCTCATTGTGTATTTTAACAGTTTTACCACAATTAGACAGTTTGCTTAGAAGTATTTACTAGAACCGCCACCATTTTAACTGATTCACACAAAAAAAAGCCAAAGCCAATCCTCCTAAATTGTAAACATAAAAACTATTCTCGTCATTCCAAGGCTTTAGACACCAATTCTGAGCTCTGTAAACATGAACTCGTAATAATTGAAAGCACAGTCCCGTGAAAACGCCACCAGAAGTACCCGGACTTGTAAACATTACCAGTATTTTCGTCATTTCACAGCTTTACACTCGAAACCTCCGTGATTGAATTCGACAGTAAATGTAGTAAGAATCTATTTACGTCTACTTGAGGTGTTTATTACACGTTCTTAATCATTTCTGGAAACTCTCATTGTGTATTTTAACAGTTTTACCACAATTAGGCAGTTTGCTTAGAAGTATTTACTGGAACCGCCACCATTTTAACTGATTCACACAAAAAAAACGCCAAAGCCAATCCTCCTAAATTGTAAACACAAAAACTATTCTCGTGATTCAAAGGCTTTAGACACCAATTCTGAGCTCTGTAAACATGAACTCGTAATAATTGAAAGCACAGTCCCGTAAAAACGCCACCCGAAGTACTCGGACTTGTAAACATTACCAGTATTTTCGTAATTTCACAGCTTTCCACTGGAAACCTCCGTGATTGAATTCGACAGTAAATGTAGTAAGAATCTATTTACGTGTACTTGAGGGGTTTATTACACGTTCTTAATCATTTCTGGGAACTCTCATTGTGTATTTTAACAGTTTTACCACAATTAGACAGTTTGCTTAGAAGTATTTACTGGAACTGCCACCATTTTAACTGATTCACACAAAAAAAACGCCAAAGCCAATCCTCCTAAATTGTAAACACAAAAACTATTCTCGTGATTCAAAGGGTTTAGACACCCATTCTGAGCTCTGTAAACATGAACTCTTAATATTTGAAAGCACAGTCCCGTGAAAACGCCACCAGAAGTACCCGTACTTGTAAACATTACCAGTATTTTCGTCATTTCACAGCTTTCCACTGGAAACCTCCGTGTTGAATTCGACAGTAAATGTAGTAAGAATCTATTTACGTGTACTTGAGATGTTTATTACACGTTCTTAATCATTTCTGGGAACTCTCATTGTGTATTTTAACAGTTTTACCACAATTAGACAGTTTGCTTAGAAGTATTTACTAGATCCGCCACCATTTTAACTGATTCACACAAAAAAAAGCCAAAGCCAATCCTCCTAAATTGTAAACATAAAAACTATTCTCGTCATTCCAAGGCTTTAGACACCAATTCTGAGCTCTGTAAACATGAACTCGTAATAATTGAAAGCCCAGTCCCGTGAAAAAGCCACCCGAAGTACCCGGACTTGTAAACATTACCAGTATTTTCGTCATTTCACAGCTTTCCACTGGAAACCTCCGTGATTGAATTCGACAGTAAATGTAGTAAGAATCTATTTACGTGTACTTGAGGTGTTTATTACACGTTCTTAATCATTTCTGGGAACTATCATTGTGTATTTTAACAGTTTTACCACAATTAGACAGTTTGCTTAGAACTTTTTAGTGGAACCGCCACCATTTTAACTGATTCACACAAAAAATACGCCAAAGCCAATCCTCCTAAATTGTAAACATAAAAACTATTCTCGTGATTCAAAGGCTTTAGACACCAATTCTGAGCTCTGTAAACATGAACTCTTAATAATTGAAAGCACAGTCCCGTGAAAACGCCACCAGAAGTACCCGGACTTGTAAACATTACCAGTATTTTCGTCATTTCACAGCTTTCCACTGGAAACCTCCGTGATTGAATTCGACAGTAAATGTAGTAAGAATCTATTTACGTGTACTTGAGGTGTTTATTACACGTTCTTAATCATTTCTGGGAACTATCATTGTGTATTTTAACAGTTTTACCACAATTAGACAGTTTGCTTAGAACTGTTTACTGGAACCGCCACCATTTTAACTGATTCACACAAAAAAAAGCCAAAGCCAATCCTCCTAAATTGTAAACATAAAAACTATTCTCGTCATTCCAAGGCTTTAGACACCAATTCTGAGCTCTGTAAACATGAACTCGTAATAATTGAAAGCACAGTCCCGTGAAAAAGCCACCCGAAGTACCCGGACTTGTAAACATTACCAGTATTTTCGTCATTTCACAGCTTTCCACTGGAAACCTCCGTGATTGAATTCGACAGTAAATGTAGTAAGAATCTATTTACGTGTACTTGAGGTGTTTATTACACGTTCTTAATCATTTCTGGAAACTCTCATTGTGTATTTTAACAGTTTTACCACAATTAGACAGTTTGCTTAGAAGTATTTACTGGAACCGCCACCATTTTGACTGATTCACACAAAAAAAACGCCAAAGCCAATCCTCCTAAATTGTAAACACAAAAACTATTCTTGTGATTCAAAGGCTTTAGACACCAATTCTGAGCTCTGTAAACATGAAATCGTAATAATTGAAAGCACAGTCCCGTGAAAACGCCACCCGAAGTACCCGGACTTGTAAACATTACCAGTATTTTCGTAATTTCACAGCTTTCCACTGGAAACCTCCGTGATTGAATTCGACAGTAAATGTAGTAAGAATCTATTTACGTGTACTTGAGGGGTTTATTACACGTTCTTAATCATTTCTGGGAACTCTCATTGTGTATTTTAAATGTTTTACCACAATTAGACAGTTTGCTTAGAAGTATTTACTGGAACCGCCACCATTTTAACTGATTCACACAAAAAAAACGCCAAAGCCAATCCTCCTAAATTGTAAACACAAAAACTATTCTCGTGATTCAAAGGCTTTAGACACCAATTCTGAGCTCTGTAAACATGAACTCGTAATAATTGAAAGCACAGTCCCGTGAAAACGCCACCCGAAGTACCCGGACTTGTAAACATTACCAGTATTTTCGTAATTTCACAGCTTTCCACTGGAAACCTCCGTGATTGAATTCGACAGTAAATGTAGTAAGAATCTATTTACGTGTACTTGAGGGGTTTATTACACGTTCTTAATCATTTCTGGGAACTCTCATTGTGTATTTTAACAGTTTTACCACAATTAGACAGTTTGCTTAGAAGTATTTACTGGAACTGCCACCATTTTAACTGATTCACACAAAAAAAAACGCCAAAGCCAATCCTCCTAAATTGTAAACACAAAAACTATTCTCGTGATTCAAAGGCTTTAGACACCCATTCTGAGCTCTGTAAACATGAACTCTTAATATTTGAAAGCACAGTCCCGTGAAAACGCCACCAGAAGTACCCGTACTTGTAAACATTACCAGTATTTTCGTCATTTCACAGCTTTCCACTGGAAACCTCCGTGTTGAATTCGACAGTAAATGTAGTAAGAATCTATTTACGTGTACTTGAGATGTTTATTACACGTTTTTAATCATTTCTGGGAACTCTCATTGTGTATTTTAACAGTTTTACCACAATTAGACAGTTTGCTTAGAAGTATTTACTAGAACCGCCACCATTTTAACTGATTCACACAAAAAAAAGCCAAAGCCAATCCTCCTAAATTGTAAACATAAAAACTATTCTCGTCATTCCAAGGCTTTAGACACCAATTCTGAGCTCTGTAAACATGAACTCGTAATAATTGAAAGCACAGTCCCGTGAAAACGCCACCAGAAGTACCCGGACTTGTAAACATTACCAGTATTTTCGTCATTTCACAGCTTTACACTCGAAACCTCCGT
This sequence comes from Myotis daubentonii, assembly GCF_963259705.1. Taxonomy (NCBI): domain Eukaryota; kingdom Metazoa; phylum Chordata; class Mammalia; order Chiroptera; family Vespertilionidae; genus Myotis; species Myotis daubentonii. Next base: position 203,897 of record NC_081852.1, read on the forward strand.
GATTGAATTCGACAGTAAATGTAGTAAGAATCTATTTACGTGTACTTGAGGTGTTTATTACACGTTCTTAATCATTTCTGGGAACTATCATTGTGTATTTTAACAGTTTTACCACAATTAGACAGTTTGCTTAGAACTGTTTACTGGAACCGCCACCATTTTAACTGATTCACACAAAAAAAAGCCAAAGCCAATCCTCCTAAATTGTAAACATAAAAACTATTCTCGTCATTCCAAGGCTTTAGACACCAATTCTGAGCTCTGTAAACATGAACTCGTAATAATTGAAAGCACAGTCCCGTGAAAAAGCCACCCGAGTACCCGGACTTGTAAACATTACCAGTATTTTCGTCATTTCACAGCTTTCCACTGGAAACCTCCGTGATTGAATTCGACAGTAAATGTAGTAAGAATCTATTTACGTGTACTTGAGGTGTTTATTACACGTTCTTAATCATTTCTGGAAACTCTCATTGTGTATTTTAACAGTTTTACCACAATTAGACAGTTTGCTTAGAAGTATTTACTGGAACCGCCACCATTTTAACTGATTCACACAAAAAAATACGCCAAAGCCAATCCTCCTAAATTGAAAACATAAAAACTATTCTCCTGATTCAAAGGCTTTAGACACCAATTCTGAGCTCTGTAAACATGAACTCTTAATATTTGAAAGCACAGTCCCGTGAAAACGCCACCAAAAGTACCCGTACTTGTAAACATTACCAGTATTTTCGTCATTTCACAGCTTTCCACTGGAAACCTCCGTGTTGAATTCGACAGTAAATGTAGTAAGAATCTATTTATGTGTACTTGAGATGTTTATTACACGTTCTTAATCATTTCTGGGAACTCTCATTGTGTATTTTAACAGTTTTACCACAATTAGACAGTTTGCTTAGAAGTATTTACTGGAACCGCCACCATTTTAACTGATTCACACAAAAAAAAGCCAAAGCCAATCCTCTTAAATTGTAAACATAAAAACTATTCTCGTCATTCCAAGGCTTTAGACACTAATTCTGAGCTCTGTAAACATGAACTCGTAATAATTGAAAGCCCAGTCCCGTGAAAAAGCCACCCGAAGTACCCGGACTTGTAAACATTACCAGTATTTTCGTCAATTCACAGCTTTACACTCGAAACCTCCGTGATTGAATTCGACAGTAAATGTAGTAAGAATCTATTTACGTGTACTTGAGGTGTTTATTACACGTTCTTAATCATTTCTGGAAACTCTCATTGTGTATTTTAACAGTTTTACCACAATTAGACAGTTTGCTTAGAAGTATTTACTGGAACCGCCACCATTTTAACTGATTCACACAAAAAAAACGCCAAAGCCAATCCTCCTAAATTGTAAACACAAAAACTATTCTCGTGATTCAAAGGCTTTAGACACCAATTCTGAGCTCTGTAAACATGAACTCGTAATAATTGAAAGCACAGTCCCGTAAAAACGCCACCCGAAGTACTCGGACTTGTAAACATTACCAGTATTTTCGTAATTTCACAGCTTTCCACTGGAAACCTCCGTGATTGAATTCGACAGTAAATGTAGTAAGAATCTATTTACGTGTACTTGAGGGGTTTATTACACGTTCTTAATCATTTCTGGGAACTCTCATTGTGTATTTTAACAGTTTTACCACAATTAGACAGTTTGCTTAGAAGTATTTACTGGAACTGCCACCATTTTAACTGATTCACACAAAAAAAACGCCAAAGCCAATCCTCCTAAATTGTAAACACAAAAACTATTCTCGTGATTCAAAGGCTTTAGACACCCATTCTGAGCTCTGTAAACATGAACTCTTAATATTTGAAAGCACAGTCCCGTGAAAACGCCACCAGAAGTACCCGTACTTGTAAACATTACCAGTATTTTCGTCATTTCACAGCTTTCCACTGGAAACCTCCGTGATTGAATTCGACAGTAAATGTAGTAAGAATCTATTTACGTGTACTTGAGGTGTTTATTACACGTTCTTAATCATTTCTGGGAACTATCATTGTGTATTTTAACAGTTTTACCACAATTAGACAGTTTGCTTAGAAGTATTTACTAGATCCGCCACCATTTTAACTGATTCACACAAAAAAAAGCCAAAGCCAATCCTCCTAAATTGTAAACATAAAAACTATTCTCGTCATTCCAAGGCTTTAGACACCAATTCTGAGCTCTGTAAACATGAACTCGTAATAATTGAAAGCCCAGTCCCGTGAAAAAGCCACCCGAAGTACCCGGACTTGTAAACATTACCAGTATTTTCGTCATTTCACAGCTTTCCACTGGAAACCTCCGTGATTGAATTCGACAGTAAATGTAGTAAGAATCTATTTACGTGTACTTGAGGTGTTTATTACACGTTCTTAATCATTTCTGGGAACTATCATTGTGTATTTTAACAGTTTTACCACAATTAGACAGTTTGCTTAGAACTGTTTACTGGAACCGCCACCATTTTAACTGATTCACACAAAAAAAAGCCAAAGCCAATCCTCCTAAATTGTAAACATAAAAACTATTCTCGTCATTCCAAGGCTTTAGACACCAATTCTGAGCTCTGTAAACATGAAATCGTAATAATTGAAAGCACAGTCCCGTGAAAACGCCACCCGAAGTACCCGGACTTGTAAACATTACCAGTATTTTCGTAATTTCACAGCTTTCCACTGGAAACCTCCGTGATTGAATTCGACAGTAAATGTAGTAAGAATCTATTTACGTGTACTTGAGGGGTTTATTACACGTTCTTAATCATTTCTGGGAACTCTCATTGTGTATTTTAACAGTTTTACCACAATTAGACAGTTTGCTTAGAAGTATTTACTGGAACCGCCACCATTTTAACTGATTCACACAAAAAAAACGCCAAAGCCAATCCTCCTAAATTGTAAACACAAAAACTATTCTCGTGATTCAAAGGCTTTAGACACCAATTCTGAGCTCTGTAAACATGAACTCGTAATAATTGAAAGCACAGTCCCGTGAAAACGCCACCAGAAGTACCCGGACTTGTAAACATTACCAGTATTTTCGTCATTTCACAGCTTTACACTCGAAACCTCCGTGATTGAATTCGACAGTAAATGTAGTAAGAATCTATTTACGTGTACTTGAGGTGTTTATTACACGTTCTTAATCATTTCTGGGAACTATCATTGTGTATTTTAACAGTTTTACCACAATTAGACAGTTTGCTTAGAAGTATTTACTGGAACCGCCACCATTTTGACTGATTCACACAAAAAAAACGCCAAAGCCAATCCTCCTAAATTGTAAACACAAAAACTATTCTTGTGATTCAAAGGCTTTAGACACCAATTCTGAGCTCTGTAAACATGAACTCGTAATAATTGAAAGCACAGTCCCGTGAAAAAGCCACCCGAAGTACCCGGACTTGTAAACATTACCAGTATTTTCGTAATTTCACAGCTTTCCACTGGAAACCTCCGTGATTGAATTCGACAGTAAATGTAGTAAGAATCTATTTACGTGTACTTGAGGGGTTTATTACACGTTCTTAATCATTTCTGGGAACTCTCATTGTGTATTTTAAATGTTTTACCACAATTAGACAGTTTGCTTAGAAGTATTTACTGGAACCGCCACCATTTTAACTGATTCACACAAAAAAAACGCCAAAGCCAATCCTCCTAAATTGTAAACACAAAAACTATTCTCGTGATTCAAAGGCTTTAGACACCAATTCTGAGCTCTGTAAACATGAACTCGTAATAATTGAAAGCACAGTCCCGTGAAAACGCCACCCGAAGTACCCGGACTTGTAAACATTACCAGTATTTTCGTAATTTCACAGCTTTCCACTGGAAACCTCCGTGATTGAATTCGACAGTAAATGTAGTAAGAATCTATTTACGTGTACTTGAGGGGTTTATTACACGTTCTTAATCATTTCTGGGAACTCTCATTGTGTATTTTAACAGTTTTACCACAATTAGACAGTTTGCTTAGAAGTATTTACTGGAACTGCCACCATTTTAACTGATTCACACAAAAAAAACGCCAAAGCCAATCCTCCTAAATTGTAAACACAAAAACTATTCTCGTGATTCAAAGGCTTTAGACACCCATTCTGAGCTCTGTAAACATGAACTCTTAATATTTGAAAGCACAGTCCCGTGAAAACGCCACCAGAAGTACCCGTACTTGTAAACATTACCAGTATTTTCGTCATTTCACAGCTTTCCACTGGAAACCTCCGTGTTGAATTCGACAGTAAATGTAGTAAGAATCTATTTACGTGTACTTGAGATGTTTATTACACGTTTTTAATCATTTCTGGGAACTCTCATTGTGTATTTTAACAGTTTTACCACAATTAGACAGTTTGCTTAGAAGTATTTACTAGAACCGCCACCATTTTAACTGATTCACACAAAAAAAAGCCAAAGCCAATCCTCCTAAATTGTAAACATAAAAACTATTCTCGTCATTCCAAGGCTTTAGACACCAATTCTGAGCTCTGTAAACATGAACTCGTAATAATTGAAAGCACAGTCCCGTGAAAACGCCACCAGAAGTACCCGGACTTGTAAACATTACCAGTATTTTCGTCATTACACAGCTTTACACTCGAAACCTCCGTGATTGAATTCGACAGTAAATGTAGTAAGAATCTATTTACGTGTACTTGAGGTGTTTATTACACGTTCTTAATCATTTCTGGGAACTATCATTGTGTATTTTAACAGTTTTACCACAATTAGACAGTTTGCTTAGAACTGTTTACTGGAACCGCCACCATTTTAACTGATTCACACAAAAAAAAGCCAAAGCCAATCCTCCTAAATTGTAAACATAAAAACTATTCTCGTCATTCCAAGGCTTTAGACACCAATTCTGAGCTCTGTAAACATGAACTCGTAATAATTGAAAGCACAGTCCCGTGAAAAAGCCACCCGAGTACCCGGACTTGTAAACATTACCAGTATTTTCGTCATTTCACAGCTTTCCACTGGAAACCTCCGTGATTGAATTCGACAGTAAATGTAGTAAGAATCTATTTACGTGTACTTGAGGTGTTTATTACACGTTCTTAATCATTTCTGGAAACTCTCATTGTGTATTTTAACAGTTTTACCACAATTAGACAGTTTGCTTAGAAGTATTTACTGGAACCGCCACCATTTTAACTGATTCACACAAAAAAATACGCCAAAGCCAATCCTCCTAAATTGAAAACATAAAAACTATTCTCCTGATTCAAAGGCTTTAGACACCAATTCTGAGCTCTGTAAACATGAACTCTTAATATTTGAAAGCACAGTCCCGTGAAAACGCCACCAAAAGTACCCGTACTTGTAAACATTACCAGTATTTTCGTCATTTCACAGCTTTCCACTGGAAACCTCCGTGTTGAATTCGACAGTAAATGTAGTAAGAATCTATTTACGTGTACTTGAGATGTTTATTACACGTTCTTAATCATTTCTGGGAACTCTCATTGTGTATTTTAACAGTTTTACCACAATTAGACAGTTTGCTTAGAAGTATTTACTGGAACCGCCACCATTTTAACTGATTCACACAAAAAAAAGCCAAAGCCAATCCTCTTAAATTGTAAACATAAAAACTATTCTCGTCATTCCAAGGCTTTAGACACTAATTCTGAGCTCTGTAAACATGAACTCGTAATAATTGAAAGCCCAGTCCCGTGAAAAAGCCACCCGAAGTACCCGGACTTGTAAACATTACCAGTATTTTCGTCATTTCACAGCTTTCCACTGGAAACCTCCGTGATTGAATTCGACAGTAAATGTAGTAAGAATCTATTTACGTGTACTTGAGGTGTTTATTACACGTTCTTAATCATTTCTGGAAACTCTCATTGTGTATTTTAACAGTTTTACCACAATTAGACAGTTTGCTTAGAAGTATTTACTGGAACCGCCACCATTTTAACTGATTCACACAAAAAAAACGCCAAAGCCAATCCTCCTAAATTGTAAACACAAAAACTATTCTCGTGATTCAAAGGCTTTAGACACCAATTCTGAGCTCTGTAAACATGAACTCGTAATAATTGAAAGCACAGTCCCGTAAAAACGCCACCCGAAGTACTCGGACTTGTAAACATTACCAGTATTTTCGTAATTTCACAGCTTTCCACTGGAAACCTCCGTGATTGAATTCGACAGTAAATGTAGTAAGAATCTATTTACGTGTACTTGAGGGGTTTATTACACGTTCTTAATCATTTCTGGGAACTCTCATTGTGTATTTTAACAGTTTTACCACAATTAGACAGTTTGCTTAGAAGTATTTACTGGAACTGCCACCATTTTAACTGATTCACACAAAAAAAACGCCAAAGCCAATCCTCCTAAATTGTAAACACAAAAACTATTCTCGTGATTCAAAGGCTTTAGACACCCATTCTGAGCTCTGTAAACATGAACTCTTAATATTTGAAAGCACAGTCCCGTGAAAACGCCACCAGAAGTACCCGTACTTGTAAACATTACCAGTATTTTCGTCATTTCACAGCTTTCCACTGGAAACCTCCGTGATTGAATTCGACAGTAAATGTAGTAAGAATCTATTTACGTGTACTTGAGGTGTTTATTACACGTTCTTAATCATTTCTGGGAACTATCATTGTGTATTTTAACAGTTTTACCACAATTAGACAGTTTGCTTAGAAGTATTTACTAGATCCGCCACCATTTTAACTGATTCACACAAAAAAAAGCCAAAGCCAATCCTCCTAAATTGTAAACATAAAAACTATTCTCGTCATTCCAAGGCTTTAGACACCAATTCTGAGCTCTGTAAACATGAACTCTTAATAATTGAAAGCACAGTCCCGTGAAAACGCCACCAGAAGTACCCGGACTTGTAAACATTACCAGTATTTTCGTCATTTCACAGCTTTCCACTGGAAACCTCCGTGATTGAATTCGACAGTAAATGTAGTAAGAATCTATTTACGTGTACTTGAGGTGTTTATTACACGTTCTTAATCATTTCTGGGAACTATCATTGTGTATTTTAACAGTTTTACCACAATTAGACAGTTTGCTTAGAACTTTTTACTGGAACCGCCACCATTTTGACTGATTCACACAAAAAAAACGCCAAAGCCAATCCTCCTAAATTGTAAACACAAAAACTATTCTTGTGATTCAAAGGCTTTAGACACCAATTCTGAGCTCTGTAAACATGAAATCGTAATAATTGAAAGCACAGTCCCGTGAAAACGCCACCCGAAGTACCCGGTCTTGTAAACATTACCAGTATTTTCGTAATTTCACAGCTTTCCACTGGAAACCTCCGTGATTGAATTCGACAGTAAATGTAGTAAGAATCTATTTACGTGTACTTGAGGTGTTTTTTACACGTTCTTAATCATTTCTGGGAACTATCATTGTGTATTTTAACAGTTTTACCACAATTAGACAGTTTGCTTAGAACTGTTTACTGGAACCGCCACCATTTTAACTGATTCACACAAAAAAAAGCCAAAGCCAATCCTCCTAAATTGTAAACATAAAAACTATTCTCGTCATTCCAAGGCTTTAGACACCAATTCTGAGCTCTGTAAACATGAACTCGTAATAATTGAAAGCACAGTCCCGTGAAAAAGCCACCCGAAGTACCCGGACTTGTAAACATTACCAGTATTTTCGTCATTTCACAGCTTTCCACTGGAAACCTCCGTGATTGAATTCGACAGTAAATGTAGTAAGAATCTATTTACGTGTACTTGAGGTGTTTATTACACGTTCTTAATCATTTCTGGAAACTCTCATTGTGTATTTTAACAGTTTTACCACAATTAGACAGTTTGCTTAGAAGTATTTACTGGAACCGCCACCATTTTAACTGATTCACACAAAAAAATACGCCAAAGCCAATCCTCCTAAATTGAAAACATAAAAACTATTCTCCTGATTCAAAGGCTTTAGACACCAATTCTGAGCTCTGTAAACATGAACTCTTAATATTTGAAAGCACAGTCCCGTGAAAACGCCACCAAATGTACCCGTACTTGTAAACATTACCAGTATTTTCGTCATTTCACAGCTTTCCACTGGAAACCTCCGTGTTGAATTCGACAGTAAATGTAGTAAGAATCTATTTACGTGTACTTGAGATGTTTATTACACGTTCTTAATCATTTCTGGGAACTCTCATTGTGTATTTTAACAGTTTTACCACAATTAGACAGTTTGCTTAGAAGTATTTACTGGAACCGCCACCATTTTAACTGATTCACACAAAAAAAAGCCAAAGCCAATCCTCTTAAATTGTAAACATAAAAACTATTCTCGTCATTCCAAGGCTTTAGACACCAATTCTGAGCTCTGTAAACATGAACTCGTAATAATTGAAAGCCCAGTCCCGTGAAAAAGCCACCCGAAGTACCCGGACTTGTAAACATTACCAGTATTTTCGTCATTTCACAGCTTTCCACTGGAAACCTCCGTGATTGAATTCGACAGTAAATGTAGTAAGAATCTATTTACGTGTACTTGAGGTGTTTATTACACGTTCTTAATCATTTCTGGAAACTCTCATTGTGTATTTTAACAGTTTTACCACAATTAGACAGTTTGCTTAGAAGTATTTACTGGAACCGCCACCATTTTAACTGATTCACACAAAAAAAACGCCAAAGCCAATCCTCCTAAATTGTAAACACAAAAACTATTCTCGTGATTCAAAGGCTTTAGACACCCATTCTGAGCTCTGTAAACATGAACTCTTAATATTTGAAAGCACAGTCCCGTGAAAACGCCACCAGAAGTACCCGTACTTGTAAACATTACCAGTATTTTCGTCATTTCACAGCTTTCCACTGGAAACCTCCGTGTTGAATTCGACAGTAAATGTAGTAAGAATCTATTTACGTGTACTTGAGATGTTTATTACACGTTCTTAATCATTTCTGGGAACTCTCATTGTGTATTTTAACAGTTTTACCACAATTAGACAGTTTGCTTAGAAGTATTTACTAGAACCGCCACCATTTTAACTGATTCACACAAAAAAAAGCCAAAGCCAATCCTCCTAAATTGTAAACATAAAAACTATTCTCGTCATTCCAAGGCTTTAGACACCAATTCTGAGCTCTGTAAACATGAACTCGTAATAATTGAAAGCACAGTCCCGTGAAAACGCCACCAGAAGTACCCGGACTTGTAAACATTACCAGTATTTTCGTCATTTCACAGCTTTACACTCGAAACCTCCGTGATTGAATTCGACAGTAAATGTAGTAAGAATCTATTTACGTGTACTTGAGGTGTTTATTACACGTTCTTAATCATTTCTGGGAACTATCATTGTGTATTTTAACAGTTTTACCACAATTAGACAGTTTGCTTAGAACTGTTTACTGGAACCGCCACCATTTTAACTGATTCACACAAAAAAAAGCCAAAGCCAATCCTCCTAAATTGTAAACATAAAAACTATTCTCGTCATTCCAAGGCTTTAGACACCAATTCTGAGCTCTGTAAACATGAACTCGTAATAATTGAAAGCACAGTCCCGTGAAAAAGCCACCCGAAGTACCCGGACTTGTAAACATTACCAGTATTTTCGTCATTTCACAGCTTTCCACTGGAAACCTCCGTGATTGAATTCGACAGTAAATGTAGTAAGAATCTATTTACGTGTACTTGAGGTGTTTATTACACGTTCTTAATCATTTCTGGGAACTATCATTGTGTATTTTAACAGTTTTACCACAATTAGACAGTTTGCTTAGAACTTTTTAGTGGAACCGCCACCATTTTAACTGATTCACACAAAAAATACGCCAAAGCCAATCCTCCTAAATTGTAAACATAAAAACTATTCTCGTGATTCAAAGGCTTTAGACACCAATTCTGAGCTCTGTAAACATGAACTCTTAATAATTGAAAGCACAGTCCCGTGAAAACGCCACCAGAAGTACCCGGACTTGTAAACATTACCAGTATTTTCGTCATTTCACAGCTTTCCACTGGAAACCTCCGTGATTGAATTCGACAGTAAATGTAGTAAGAATCTATTTACGTGTACTTGAGGTGTTTATTACACGTTCTTAATCATTTCTGGGAACTATCATTGTGTATTTTAACAGTTTTACCACAATTAGACAGTTTGCTTAGAACTGTTTACTGGAACCGCCACCATTTTAACTGATTCACACAAAAAAAAGCCAAAGCCAATCCTCCTAAATTGTAAACATAAAAACTATTCTCGTCATTCCAAGGCTTTAGACACCAATTCTGAGCTCTGTAAACATGAACTCGTAATAATTGAAAGCACAGTCCCGTGAAAAAGCCACCCGAAGTACCCGGACTTGTAAACATTACCAGTATTTTCGTCATTTCACAGCTTTCCACTGGAAACCTCCGTGATTGAATTCGACAGTAAATGTAGTAAGAATCTATTTACGTGTACTTGAGGTGTTTATTACACGTTCTTAATCATTTCTGGAAACTCTCATTGTGTATTTTAACAGTTTTACCACAATTAGACAGTTTGCTTAGAAGTATTTACTGGAACCGCCACCATTTTAACTGATTCACACAAAAAAATACGCCAAAGCCAATCCTCCTAAATTGAAAACATAAAAACTATTCTCCTGATTCAAAGGCTTTAGACACCAATTCTGAGCTCTGTAAACATGAACTCGTAATAATTGAAAGCCCAGTCCCGTGAAAAAGCCACCCGAAGTACCCGGACTTGTAAACATTACCAGTATTTTCGTCATTTCACAGCTTTCCACTGGAAACCTCCGTGATTGAATTCGACAGTAAATGTAGTAAGAATCTATTTACGTGTACTTGAGGTGTTTATTACACGTTCTTAATCATTTCTGGAAACTCTCATTGTGTATTTTAACAGTTTTACCACAATTAGGCAGTTTGCTTAGAAGTATTTACTGGAACCGCCACCATTTTAACTGATTCACACAAAAAAAACGCCAAAGCCAATCCTCCTAAATTGTAAACACAAAAACTATTCTCGTGATTCAAAGGCTTTAGACACCAATTCTGAGCTCTGTAAACATGAACTCTTAATATTTGAAAGCACAGTCCCGTGAAAACGCCACCAAAAGTACCCGTACTTGTAAACATTACCAGTATTTTCGTCATTTCACAGCTTTCCACTGGAAACCTCCGTGTTGAATTCGACAGTAAATGTAGTAAGAATCTATTTACGTGTACTTGAGTTGTTTATTACACGTTCTTAATCATTTCTGGGAACTCTCATTGTGTATTTTAACAGTTTTACCACAATTAGACAGTTTGCTTAGAAGTATTTACTGGAACCGCCACCATTTTAACTGATTCACACAAAAAAAAGCCAAAGCCAATCCTCCTAAATTGTAAACATAAAAACTATTCTCGTCATTCCAAGGCTTTAGACACCAATTCTGAGCTCTGTAAACATGAACTCGTAATAATTGAAAGCCCAGTCCCGTGAAAAAGCCACCCGAAGTACCCGGACTTGTAAACATTACCAGTATTTTCGTCATTTCACAGCTTTCCACTGGAAACCTCCGTGATTGAATTCGACAGTAAATGTAGTAAGAATCTATTTACGTGTACTTGAGGTGTTTATTACACGTTCTTAATCATTTCTGGAAACTCTCATTGTGTATTTTAACAGTTTTACCACAATTAGGCAGTTTGCTTAGAAGTATTTACTGGAACCGCCACCATTTTAACTGATTCACACAAAAAAAACGCCAAAGCCAATCCTCCTAAATTGTAAACACAAAAACTATTCTCGTGATTCAAAGGCTTTAGACACCAATTCTGAGCTCTGTAAACATGAACTCGTAATAATTGAAAGCACAGTCCCTTAAAAACGCCACCCGAAGTACTCGGACTTGTAAACATTACCAGTATTTTCGTAATTTCACAGCTTTCCACTGGAAACCTCCGTGATTGAATTCGACAGTAAATGTAGTAAGAATCTATTTACGTGTACTTGAGGGGTTTATTACACGTTCTTAATCATTTCTGGGAACTCTCATTGTGTATTTTAACAGTTTTACCACAATTAGACAGTTTGCTTAGAAGTATTTACTGGAACTGCCACCATTTTAACTGATTCACACAAAAAAAACGCCAAAGCCAATCCTCCTAAATTGTAAACACAAAAACTATTCTCGTGATTCAAAGGGTTTAGACACCCATTCTGAGCTCTGTAAACATGAACTCTTAATATTTGAAAGCACAGTCCCGTGAAAACGCCACCAGAAGTACCCGTACTTGTAAACATTACCAGTATTTTCGTCATTTCACAGCTTTCCACTGGAAACCTCCGTGTTGAATTCGACAGTAAATGTAGTAAGAATCTATTTACGTGTACTTGAGATGTTTATTACACGTTCTTAATCATTTCTGGGAACTCTCATTGTGTATTTTAACAGTTTTACCACAATTAGACAGTTTGCTTAGAAGTATTTACTAGATCCGCCACCATTTTAACTGATTCACACAAAAAAAAGCCAAAGCCAATCCTCCTAAATTGTAAACATAAAAACTATTCTCGTCATTCCAAGGCTTTAGACACCAATTCTGAGCTCTGTAAACATGAACTCGTAATAATTGAAAGCCCAGTCCCGTGAAAAAGCCACCCGAAGTACCCGGACTTGTAAACATTACCAGTATTTTCGTCATTTCACAGCTTTCCACTGGAAACCTCCGTGATTGAATTCGACAGTAAATGTAGTAAGAATCTATTTACGTGTACTTGAGGTGTTTATTACACGTTCTTAATCATTTCTGGGAACTATCATTGTGTATTTTAACAGTTTTACCACAATTAGACAGTTTGCTTAGAACTTTTTAGTGGAACCGCCACCATTTTAACTGATTCACACAAAAAATACGCCAAAGCCAATCCTCCTAAATTGTAAACATAAAAACTATTCTCGTGATTCAAAGGCTTTAGACACCAATTCTGAGCTCTGTAAACATGAACTCTTAATAATTGAAAGCACAGTCCCGTGAAAACGCCACCAGAAGTACCCGGACTTGTAAACATTACCAGTATTTTCGTCATTTCACAGCTTTCCACTGGATACCTCCGTGATTGAATTCGACAGTAAATGTAGTAAGAATCTATTTACGTGTACTTGAGGTGTTTATTACACGTTCTTAATCATTTCTGGAAACTCTCATTGTGTATTTTAACAGTTTTACCACAATTAGACAGTTTGCTTAGAACTGTTTACTGGAACCGCCACCATTTTAACTGATTCACACAAAAAAAAGCCAAAGCCAATCCTCCTAAATTGTAAACATAAAAACTATTCTCGTCATTCCAAGGCTTTAGACACCAATTCTGAGCTCTGTAAACATGAACTCGTAATAATTGAAAGCACAGTCCCGTGAAAAAGCCACCCGAAGTACCCGGACTTGTAAACATTACCAGTATTTTCGTCATTTCACAGCTTTCCACTGGAAACCTCCGTGATTGAATTCGACAGTAAATGTAGTAAGAATCTATTTACGTGTACTTGAGGTGTTTATTACACGTTCTTAATCATTTCTGGAAACTCTCATTGTGTATTTTAACAGTTTTACCACAATTAGACAGTTTGCTTAGAAGTATTTACTGGAACCGCCACCATTTTGACTGATTCACACAAAAAAAACGCCAAAGCCAATCCTCCTAAATTGTAAACACAAAAACTTTTCTTGTGATTCAAAGGCTTTAGACACCAATTCTGAGCTCTGTAAACATGAAATCGTAATAATTGAAAGCACAGTCCCGTGAAAACGCCACCCGAAGTACCCGGACTTGTAAACATTACCAGTATTTTCGTAATTTCACAGCTTTCCACTGGAAACCTCCGTGATTGAATTCGACAGTAAATGTAGTAAGAATCTATTTACGTGTACTTGAGGGGTTTATTACACGTTCTTAATCATTTCTGGGAACTCTCATTGTGTATTTTAAATGTTTTACCACAATTAGACAGTTTGCTTAGAAGTATTTACTGGAACCGCCACCATTTTAACTGATTCACACAAAAAAAACGCCAAAGCCAATCCTCCTAAATTGTAAACACAAAAACTATTCTCGTGATTCAAAGGCTTTAGACACCAATTCTGAGCTCTGTAAACATGAACTCGTAATAATTGAAAGCACAGTCCCGTGAAAACGCCACCCGAAGTACCCGGACTTGTAAACATTACCAGTATTTTCGTAATTTCACAGCTTTCCACTGGAAACCTCCGTGATTGAATTCGACAGTAAATGTAGTAAGAATCTATTTACGTGTACTTGAGGGGTTTATTACACGTTCTTAATCATTTCTGGGAACTCTCATTGTGTATTTTAACAGTTTTACCACAATTAGACAGTTTGCTTAGAAGTATTTACTGGAACTGCCACCATTTTAACTGATTCACACAAAAAAAACGCCAAAGCCAATCCTCCTAAATTGTAAACACAAAAACTATTCTCGTGATTCAAAGGCTTTAGACACCCATTCTGAGCTCTGTAAACATGAACTCTTAATATTTGAAAGCACAGTCCCGTGAAAACGCCACCAGAAGTACCCGTACTTGTAAACATTACCAGTATTTTCGTCATTTCACAGCTTTCCACTGGAAACCTCCGTGTTGAATTCGACAGTAAATGTAGTAAGAATCTATTTACGTGTACTTGAGATGTTTATTACACGTTTTTAATCATTTCTGGGAACTCTCATTGTGTATTTTAACAGTTTTACCACAATTAGACAGTTTGCTTAGAAGTATTTACTAGAACCGCCACCATTTTAACTGATTCACACAAAAAAAAGCCAAAGCCAATCCTCCTAAATTGTAAACATAAAAACTATTCTCGTCATTCCAAGGCTTTAGACACCAATTCTGAGCTCTGTAAACATGAACTCGTAATAATTGAAAGCACAGTCCCGTGAAAACGCCACCAGAAGTACCCGGACTTGTAAACATTACCAGTATTTTCGTCATTTCACAGCTTTACACTCGAAACCTCCGTGATTGAATTCGACAGTAAATGTAGTAAGAATCTATTTACGTGTACTTGAGGTGTTTATTACACGTTCTTAATCATTTCTGGGAACTATCATTGTGTATTTTAACAGTTTTACCACAATTAGACAGTTTGCTTAGAACTGTTTACTGGAACCGCCACCATTTTAACTGATTCACACAAAAAAAAGCCAAAGCCAATCCTCCTAAATTGTAAACATAAAAACTATTCTCGTCATTCCAAGGCTTTAGACACCAATTCTGAGCTCTGTAAACATGAACTCGTAATAATTGAAAGCACAGTCCCGTGAAAATGACACCCGAGTACCCGGACTTGTAAACATTACCAGTATTTTCGTCATTTCACAGCTTTCCACTGGAAACCTCCGTGATTGAATTCGACAGTAAATGTAGTAAGAATCTATTTACGTGTACTTGAGGTGTTTATTACACGTTCTTAATCATTTCTGGAAACTCTCATTGTGTATTTTAACAGTTTTACCACAATTAGACAGTTTGCTTAGAAGTATTTACTGGAACCGCCACCATTTTAACTGATTCACACAAAAAAATACGCCAAAGCCAATCCTCCTAAATTGAAAACATAAAAACTATTCTCCTGATTCAAAGGCTTTAGACACCAATTCTGAGCTCTGTAAACATGAACTCTTAATATTTGAAAGCACAGTCCCGTGAAAACGCCACCAGAAGTACCCGTACTTGTAAACATTACCAGTATTTTCGTCATTTCACAGCTTTCCACTCGAAACCTCCGTGATTGAATTCGACAGTAAATGTAGTAAGAATCTATTTACGTGTACTTGAGGTGTTTATTACACGTTCTTAATCATTTCTGGGAACTATCATTGTGTATTTTAACAGTTTTACCACAATTAGACAGTTTGCTTAGAAGTATTTACTAGATCCGCCACCATTTTAACTGATTCACACAAAAAAAAGCCAAAGCCAATCCTCCTAAATTGTAAACATAAAAACTATTCTCGTCATTCCAAGGCTTTAGACACCAATTCTGAGCTCTGTAAACATGAACTCGTAATAATTGAAAGCCCAGTCCCGTGAAAAAGCCACCCGAAGTACCCGGACTTGTAAACATTACCAGTATTTTCGTCATTTCACAGCTTTCCACTGGAAACCTCCGTGATTGAATTCGACAGTAAATGTAGTAAGAATCTATTTACGTGTACTTGAGGTGTTTATTACACGTTCTTAATCATTTCTGGGAACTATCATTGTGTATTTTAACAGTTTTACCACAATTAGACAGTTTGCTTAGAACTTTTTAGTGGAACCGCCACCATTTTAACTGATTCACACAAAAAATACGCCAAAGCCAATCCTCCTAAATTGTAAACATAAAAACTATTCTCGTGATTCAAAGGCTTTAGACACCAATTCTGAGCTCTGTAAACATGAACTCTTAATAATTGAAAGCACAGTCCCGTGAAAACGCCACCAGAAGTACCCGGACTTGTAAACATTACCAGTATTTTCGTCATTTCACAGCTTTCCACTGGAAACCTCCGTGATTGAATTCGACAGTAAATGTAGTAAGAATCTATTTACGTGTACTTGAGGTGTTTATTACACGTTCTTAATCATTTCTGGGAACTATCATTGTGTATTTTAACAGTTTTACCACAATTAGACAGTTTGCTTAGAACTGTTTACTGGAACCGCCACCATTTTAACTGATTCACACAAAAAAAAGCCAAAGCCAATCCTCCTAAATTGTAAACATAAAAACTATTCTCGTCATTCCAAGGCTTTAGACACCAATTCTGAGCTCTGTAAACATGAACTCGTAATAATTGAAAGCACAGTCCCGTGAAAAAGCCACCCGAAGTACCCGGACTTGTAAACATTACCAGTATTTTCGTCATTTCACAGCTTTCCACTGGAAACCTCCGTGATTGAATTCGACAGTAAATGTAGTAAGAATCTATTTACGTGTACTTGAGGTGTTTATTACACGTTCTTAATCATTTCTGGGAACTATCATTGTGTATTTTAACAGTTTTACCACAATTAGACAGTTTGCTTAGAAGTATTTACTGGAACCGCCACCATTTTAACTGATTCACACAAAAAAAACGCCAAAGCCAATCCTCCTAAATTGTAAACACAAAAACTATTCTCGTGATTCAAAGGCTTTAGACACCAATTCTGAGCTCTGTAAACATGAACTCGTAATAATTGAAAGCACAGTCCCGTGAAAACGCCACCAGAAGTACCCGGACTTGTAAACATTACCAGTATTTTCGTCATTTCACAGCTTTACACTCGAAACCTCCGTGATTGAATTCGACAGTAAATGTAGTAAGAATCTATTTACGTGTACTTGAGGTGTTTATTACACGTTCTTAATCATTTCTGGGAACTATCATTGTGTATTTTAACAGTTTTACCACAATTAGACAGTTTGCTTAGAACTGTTTACTGGAACCGCCACCATTTTAACTGATTCACACAAAAAAAAGCCAAAGCCAATCCTCCTAAATTGTAAACATAAAAACTATTCTCGTCATTCCAAGGCTTTAGACACCAATTCTGAGCTCTGTAAACATGAACTCGTAATAATTGAAAGCACAGTCCCGTGAAAAAGCCACCCGAAGTACCCGGACTTGTAAACATTACCAGTATTTTCGTCATTTCACAGCTTTCCACTGGAAACCTCCGTGATTGAATTCGACAGTAAATGTAGTAAGAATCTATTTACGTGTACTTGAGGTGTTTATTACACGTTCTTAATCATTTCTGGAAACTCTCATTGTGTATTTTAACAGTTTTACCACAATTAGACAGTTTGCTTAGAAGTATTTACTGGAACCGCCACCATTTTAACTGATTCACACAAAAAAATACGCCAAAGCCAATCCTCCTAAATTGAAAACATAAAAACTATTCTCCTGATTCAAAGGCTTTAGACACCAATTCTGAGCTCTGTAAACATGAACTCTTAATATTTGAAAGCACAGTCCCGTGAAAACGCCACCAAATGTACCCGTACTTGTAAACATTACCAGTATTTTCGTCATTTCACAGCTTTCCACTGGAAACCTCCGTGTTGAATTCGACAGTAAATGTAGTAAGAATCTATTTACGTGTACTTGAGATGTTTATTACACGTTCTTAATCATTTCTGGGAACTCTCATTGTGTATTTTAACAGTTTTACCACAATTAGACAGTTTGCTTAGAAGTATTTACTGGAACCGCCACCATTTTAACTGATTCACACAAAAAAAAGCCAAAGCCAATCCTCTTAAATTGTAAACATAAAAACTATTCTCGTCATTCCAAGGCTTTAGACACCAATTCTGAGCTCTGTAAACATGAACTCTTAATAATTGAAAGCACAGTCCCGTGAAAACGCCACCAGAAGTACCCGGACTTGTAAACATTACCAGTATTTTCGTCATTTCACAGCTTTCCACTGGAAACCTCCGTGATTGAATTCGACAGTAAATGTAGTAAGAATCTATTTACGTGTACTTGAGGTGTTTATTACACGTTCTTAATCATTTCTGGGAACTCTCATTGTGTATTTTAACAGTTTTACCACAATTAGACAGTTTGCTTAGAACTTTTTAGTGGAACCGCCACCATTTTAACTGATTCACACAAAAAATACGCCAAAGCCAATCCTCCTAAATTGTAAACATAAAAACTATTCTCGTGATTCAAAGGCTTTAGACACCAATTCTGAGCTCTGTAAACATGAACTCTTAATAATTGAAAGCACAGTCCCGTGAAAACGCCACCAGAAGTACCCGGACTTGTAAACATTACCAGTATTTTCGTCATTTCACAGCTTTCCACTGGAAACCTCCGTGATTGAATTCGACAGTAAATGTAGTAAGAATCTATTTACGTGTACTTGAGGTGTTTATTACACGTTCTTAATCATTTCTGGGAACTATCATTGTGTATTTTAACAGTTTTACCACAATTAGACAGTTTGCTTAGAACTGTTTACTGGAACCGCCACCATTTTAACTGATTCACACAAAAAAAAGCCAAAGCCAATCCTCCTAAATTGTAAACATAAAAACTATTCTCGTCATTCCAAGGCTTTAGACACCAATTCTGAGCTCTGTAAACATGAACTCGTAATAATTGAAAGCACAGTCCCGTGAAAAAGCCACCCGAAGTACCCGGACTTGTAAACATTACCAGTATTTTCGTCATTTCACAGCTTTCCACTGGAAACCTCCGTGATTGAATTCGACAGTAAATGTAGTAAGAATCTATTTACGTGTACTTGAGGTGTTTATTACACGTTCTTAATCATTTCTGGGAACTATCATTGTGTATTTTAACAGTTTTACCACAATTAGACAGTTTGCTTAGAACTTTTTACTGGAACCGCCACCATTTTGACTGATTCACACAAAAAAAACGCCAAAGCCAATCCTCCTAAATTGTAAACACAAAAACTATTCTTGTGATTCAAAGGCTTTAGACACCAATTCTGAGCTCTGTAAACATGAAATCGTAATAATTGAAAGCACAGTCCCGTGAAAACGCCACCCGAAGTACCCGGACTTGTAAACATTACCAGTATTTTCGTAATTTCACAGCTTTCCACTGGAAACCTCCGTGATTGAATTCGACAGTAAATGTAGTAAGAATCTATTTACGTGTACTTGAGGGGTTTATTACACGTTCTTAATCATTTCTGGGAACTCTCATTGTGTATTTTAACAGTTTTACCACAATTAGACAGTTTGCTTAGAAGTATTTACTGGAACCGCCACCATTTTAACTGATTCACACAAAAAAAACGCCAAAGCCAATCCTCCTAAATTGTAAACACAAAAACTATTCTCGTGATTCAAAGGCTTTAGACACCAATTCTGAGCTCTGTAAACATGAACTCGTAATAATTGAAAGCACAGTCCCGTGAAAACGCCACCAGAAGTACCCGGACTTGTAAACATTACCAGTATTTTCGTCATTTCACAGCTTTACACTCGAAACCTCCGTGATTGAATTCGACAGTAAATGTAGTAAGAATCTATTTACGTGTACTTGAGGTGTTTATTACACGTTCTTAATCATTTCTGGGAACTATCATTGTGTATTTTAACAGTTTTACGACAATTAGACAGTTTGCTTAGAACTGTTTACTGGAACCGCCACCATTTTAACTGATTCACACAAAAAAAAGCCAAAGCCAATCCTCCTAAATTGTAAACATAAAAACTATTCTCGTCATTCCAAGGCTTTAGACACCAATTCTGAGCTCTGTAAACATGAACTCGTAATAATTGAAAGCACAGTCCCGTGAAAAAGCCACCCGAAGTACCCGGACTTGTAAACATTACCAGTATTTTCGTCATTTCACAGCTTTCCACTGGAAACCTCCGTGATTGAATTCGACAGTAAATGTAGTAAGAATCTATTTACGTGTACTTGAGGTGTTTATTACACGTTCTTAATCATTTCTGGAAACTCTCATTGTGTATTTTAACAGTTTTACCACAATTAGACAGTTTGCTTAGAAGTATTTACTGGAACCGCCACCATTTTAACTGATTCACACAAAAAAATACGCCAAAGCCAATCCTCCTAAATTGAAAACATAAAAACTATTCTCCTGATTCAAAGGCTTTAGACACCAATTCTGAGCTCTGTAAACATGAACTCTTAATATTTGAAAGCACAGTCCCGTGAAAACGCCACCAAATGTACCCGTACTTGTAAACATTACCAGTATTTTCGTCATTTCACAGCTTTCCACTGGAAACCTCCGTGTTGAATTCGACAGTAAATGTAGTAAGAATCTATTTACGTGTACTTGAGATGTTTATTACACGTTCTTAATCATTTCTGGGAACTCTCATTGTGTATTTTAACAGTTTTACCACAATTAGACAGTTTGCTTAGAAGTATTTACTGGAACCGCCACCATTTTAACTGATTCACACAAAAAAAAGCCAAAGCCAATCCTCTTAAATTGTAAACATAAAAACTATTCTCGTCATTCCAAGGCTTTAGACACCAATTCTGAGCTCTGTAAACATGAACTCGTAATAATTGAAAGCCCAGTCCCGTGAAAAAGCCACCCGAAGTACCCGGACTTGTAAACATTACCAGTATTTTCGTCATTTCACAGCTTTCCACTGGAAACCTCCGTGATTGAATTCGACAGTAAATGTAGTAAGAATCTATTTACGTGTACTTGAGGTGTTTATTACACGTTCTTAATCATTTCTGGAAACTCTCATTGTGTATTTTAACAGTTTTACCACAATTAGACAGTTTGCTTAGAAGTATTTACTGGAACCGCCACCATTTTAACTGATTCACACAAAAAAAACGCCAAAGCCAATCCTCCTAAATTGTAAACACAAAAACTATTCTCGTGATTCAAAGGCTTTAGACACCAATTCTGAGCTCTGTAAACATGAACTCGTAATAATTGAAAGCACAGTCCCGTAAAAACGCCACCCGAAGTACTCGGACTTGTAAACATTACCAGTATTTTCGTAATTTCACAGCTTTCCACTGGAAACCTCCGAGATTGAATTCGACAGTAAATGTAGTAAGAATCTATTTACGTGTACTTGAGGGGTTTATTACACGTTCTTAATCATTTCTGGGAACTCTCATTGTGTATTTTAACAGTTTTACCACAATTAGACAGTTTGCTTAGAAGTATTTACTGGAACTGCCACCATTTTAACTGATTCACACAAAAAAAACGCCAAAGCCAATCCTCCTAAATTGTAAACACAAAAACTATTCTCGTGATTCAAAGGCTTTAGACACCCATTCTGAGCTCTGTAAACATGAACTCTTAATATTTGAAAGCACAGTCCCGTGAAAACGCCACCAGAAGTACCCGTACTTGTAAACATTACCAGTATTTTCGTCATTTCACAGCTTTCCACTGGAAACCTCCGTGATTGAATTCGACAGTAAATGTAGTAAGAATCTATTTACGTGTACTTGAGGTGTTTATTACACGTTCTTAATCATTTCTGGGAACTATCATTGTGTATTTTAACAGTTTTACCACAATTAGACAGTTTGCTTAGAAGTATTTACTAGATCCGCCACCATTTTAACTGATTCACACACAAAAAAGCCAAAGCCAATCCTCCTAAATTGTAAACATAAAAACTATTCTCGTCATTCCAAGGCTTTAGACACCAATTCTGAGCTCTGTAAACATGAACTCGTAATAATTGAAAGCCCAGTCCCGTGAAAAAGCCACCCGAAGTACCCGGACTTGTAAACATTACCAGTATTTTCGTCATTTCACAGCTTTCCACTGGAAACCTCCGTGATTGAATTCGACAGTAAATGTAGTAAGAATCTATTTACGTGTACTTGAGGTGTTTATTACACGTTCTTAATCATTTCTGGGAACTATCATTGTGTATTTTAACAGTTTTACCACAATTAGACAGTTTGCTTAGAACTTTTTAGTGGAACCGCCACCATTTTAACTGATTCACACAAAAAATACGCCAAAGCCAATCCTCCTAAATTGTAAACATAAAAACTATTCTCGTGATTCAAAGGCTTTAGACACCAATTCTGAGCTCTGTAAACATGAACTCTTAATAATTGAAAGCACAGTCCCGTGAAAACGCCACCAGAAGTACCCGGACTTGTAAACATTACCAGTATTTTCGTCATTTCACAGCTTTCCACTGGAAACCTCCGTGATTGAATTCGACAGTAAATGTAGTAAGAATCTATTTACGTGTACTTGAGGTGTTTATTACACGTTCTTAATCATTTCTGGGAACTATCATTGTGTATTTTAACAGTTTTACCACAATTAGACAGTTTGCTTAGAACTGTTTACTGGAACCGCCACCATTTTAACTGATTCACACAAAAAAAAGCCAAAGCCAATCCTCCTAAATTGTAAACATAAAAACTATTCTCGTCATTCCAAGGCTTTAGACACCAATTCTGAGCTCTGTAAACATGAACTCGTAATAATTGAAAGCACAGTCCCGTGAAAAAGCCACCCGAAGTACCCGGACTTGTAAACATTACCAGTATTTTCGTCATTTCACAGCTTTCCACTGGAAACCTCCGTGATTGAATTCGACAGTAAATGTAGTAAGAATCTATTTACGTGTACTTGAGGTGTTTATTACACGTTCTTAATCATTTCTGGGAACTATCATTGTGTATTTTAACAGTTTTACCACAATTAGACAGTTTGCTTAGAACTTTTTAGTGGAACCGCCACCATTTTAACTGATTCACACAAAAAATACACCAAAGCCAATCCTCCTAAATTGTAAACATAAAAACTATTCTCGTGATTCAAAGGCTTTAGACACCAATTCTGAGCTCTGTAAACATCAACTCTTAATAATTGAAAGCACAGTCCCGTGAAAACGCCACCAGAAGTACCCGGACTTGTAAACATTACCAGTATTTTCGTCATTTCACAGCTTTCCACTGGAAACTTCCGTGATTGAATTCGACAGTAAATGTAGTAAGAATCTATTTACGTGTACTTGAGGTGTTTATTACACGTTCTTAATCATTTCTGGGAACTATCATTGTGTATTTTAACAGTTTTACCACAATTAGACAGTTTGCTTAGAACTGTTTACTGGAACCGCCACCATTTTAACTGATTCACACAAAAAAAAGCCAAAGCCAATCCTCCTAAATTGTAAACATAAAAACTATTCTCGTCATTCCAAGGCTTTAGACACCAATTCTGAGCTCTGTAAACATGAACTCGTAATAATTGAAAGCACAGTCCCGTGAAAAAGCCACCCGAAGTACCCGGACTTGTAAACATTACCAGTATTTTCGTCATTTCACAGCTTTCCACTGGAAACCTCCGTGATTGAATTCGACAGTAAATGTAGTAAGAATCTATTTACGTGTACTTGAGGTGTTTATTACACGTTCTTAATCATTTCTGGGAACTATCATTGTGTATTTTAACAGTTTTACCACAATTAGACAGTTTGCTTAGAACTGTTTACTGGAACCGCCACCATTTTAACTGATTCACACAAAAAAAAGCCAAAGCCAATCCTCCTAAATTGTAAACATAAAAACTATTCTCGTCATTCCAAGGCTTTAGACACCAATTCTGAGCTCTGTAAACATGAACTCGTAATAATTGAAAGCACAGTCCCGTGAAAAAGCCACCCGAAGTACCCGGACTTGTAAACATTACCAGTATTTTCGTCATTTCACAGCTTTCCACTGGAAACCTCCGTGATTGAATTCGACAGTAAATGTAGTAAGAATCTATTTACGTGTACTTGAGGTGTTTATTACACGTTCTTAATCATTTCTGGGAACTATCATTGTGTATTTTAACAGTTTTACCACAATTAGACAGTTTGCTTAGAAGTATTTACTGGAACCGCCACCATTTTAACTGATTCACACAAAAAAAACGCCAAAGCCAATCCTCCTAAATTGTAAACACAAAAACTATTCTCGTGATTCAAAGGCTTTAGACACCAATTCTGAGCTCTGTAAACATGAACTCGTAATAATTGAAAGCACAGTCCCGTGAAAACGCCACCAGAAGTACCCGGACTTGTAAACATTACCAGTATTTTCGTCATTTCACAGCTTTACACTCGAAACCTCCGTGATTGAATTCGACAGTAAATGTAGTAAGAATCTATTTACGTGTACTTGAGGTGTTTATTACACGTTCTTAATCATTTCTGGGAACTATCATTGTGTATTTTAACAGTTTTACCACAATTAGACAGTTTGCTTAGAACTGTTTACTGGAACCGCCACCATTTTAACTGATTCACACAAAAAAAAGCCAAAGCCAATCCTCCTAAATTGTAAACATAAAAACTATTCTCGTCATTCCAAGGCTTTAGACACCAATTCTGAGCTCTGTAAACATGAACTCGTAATAATTGAAAGCACAGTCCCGTGAAAAAGCCACCCGAAGTACCCGGACTTGTAAACATTACCAGTATTTTCGTCATTTCACAGCTTTCCACTGGAAACCTCCGTGATTGAATTCGACAGTAAATGTAGTAAGAATCTATTTACGTGTACTTGAGGTGTTTATTACACGTTCTTAATCATTTCTGGAAACTCTCATTGTGTATTTTAACAGTTTTACCACAATTAGACAGTTTGCTTAGAAGTATTTACTGGAACCGCCACCATTTTAACTGATTCACACAAAAAAATACGCCAAAGCCAATCCTCCTAAATTGAAAACATAAAAACTATTCTCCTGATTCAAAGGCTTTAGACACCAATTCTGAGCTCTGTAAACATGAACTCTTAATATTTGAAAGCACAGTCCCGTGAAAACGCCACCAAATGTACCCGTACTTGTAAACATTACCAGTATTTTCGTCATTTCACAGCTTTCCACTGGAAACCTCCGTGTTGAATTCGACAGTAAATGTAGTAAGAATCTATTTACGTGTACTTGAGATGTTTATTACACGTTCTTAATCATTTCTGGGAACTCTCATTGTGTATTTTAACAGTTTTACCACAATTAGACAGTTTGCTTAGAAGTATTTACTGGAACCGCCACCATTTTAACTGATTCACACAAAAAAAAGCCAAAGCCAATCCTCTTAAATTGTAAACATAAAAACTATTCTCGTCATTCCAAGGCTTTAGACACCAATTCTGAGCTCTGTAAACATGAACTCTTAATAATTGAAAGCACAGTCCCGTGAAAACGCCACCAGAAGTACCCGGACTTGTAAACATTACCAGTATTTTCGTCATTTCACAGCTTTCCACTGGAAACCTCCGTGATTGAATTCGACAGTAAATGTAGTAAGAATCTATTTACGTGTACTTGAGGTGTTTATTACACGTTCTTAATCATTTCTGGGAACTCTCATTGTGTATTTTAACAGTTTTACCACAATTAGACAGTTTGCTTAGAACTTTTTAGTGGAACCGCCACCATTTTAACTGATTCACACAAAAAATACGCCAAAGCCAATCCTCCTAAATTGTAAACATAAAAACTATTCTCGTGATTCAAAGGCTTTAGACACCAATTCTGAGCTCTGTAAACATGAACTCTTAATAATTGAAAGCACAGTCCCGTGAAAACGCCACCAGAAGTACCCGGACTTGTAAACATTACCAGTATTTTCGTCATTTCACAGCTTTCCACTGGAAACCTCCGTGATTGAATTCGACAGTAAATGTAGTAAGAATCTATTTACGTGTACTTGAGGTGTTTATTACACGTTCTTAATCATTTCTGGGAACTATCATTGTGTATTTTAACAGTTTTACCACAATTAGACAGTTTGCTTAGAACTGTTTACTGGAACCGCCACCATTTTAACTGATTCACACAAAAAAAAGCCAAAGCCAATCCTCCTAAATTGTAAACATAAAAACTATTCTCGTCATTCCAAGGCTTTAGACACCAATTCTGAGCTCTGTAAACATGAACTCGTAATAATTGAAAGCACAGTCCCGTGAAAAAGCCACCCGAAGTACCCGGACTTGTAAACATTACCAGTATTTTCGTCATTTCACAGCTTTCCACTGGAAACCTCCGTGATTGAATTCGACAGTAAATGTAGTAAGAATCTATTTACGTGTACTTGAGGTGTTTATTACACGTTCTTAATCATTTCTGGGAACTATCATTGTGTATTTTAACAGTTTTACCACAATTAGACAGTTTGCTTAGAACTTTTTACTGGAACCGCCACCATTTTGACTGATTCACACAAAAAAAACGCCAAAGCCAATCCTCCTAAATTGTAAACACAAAAACTATTCTTGTGATTCAAAGGCTTTAGACACCAATTCTGAGCTCTGTAAACATGAAATCGTAATAATTGAAAGCACAGTCCCGTGAAAACGCCACCCGAAGTACCCGGACTTGTAAACATTACCAGTATTTTCGTCATTTCACAGCTTTCCACTGGAAACCTCCGTGATTGAATTCGACAGTAAATGTAGTAAGAATCTATTTACGTGTACTTGAGGGGTTTATTACACGTTCTTAATCATTTCTGGGAACTCTCATTGTGTATTTTAACAGTTTTACCACAATTAGACAGTTTGCTTAGAAGTATTTACTGGAACCGCCACCATTTTAACTGATTCACACAAAAAAAACGCCAAAGCCAATCCTCCTAAATTGTAAACACAAAAACTATTCTCGTGATTCAAAGGCTTTAGACACCAATTCTGAGCTCTGTAAACATGAACTCGTAATAATTGAAAGCACAGTCCCGTGAAAACGCCACCAGAAGTACCCGGACTTGTAAACATTACCAGTATTTTCGTCATTTCACAGCTTTACACTCGAAACCTCCGTGATTGAATTCGACAGTAAATGTAGTAAGAATCTATTTACGTGTACTTGAGGTGTTTATTACACGTTCTTAATCATTTCTGGGAACTATCATTGTGTATTTTAACAGTTTTACCACAATTAGACAGTTTGCTTAGAACTGTTTACTGGAACCGCCACCATTTTAACTGATTCACACAAAAAAAAGCCAAAGCCAATCCTCCTAAATTGTAAACATAAAAACTATTCTCGTCATTCCAAGGCTTTAGACACCAATTCTGAGCTCTGTAAACATGAACTCGTAATAATTGAAAGCACAGTCCCGTGAAAAAGCCACCCGAAGTACCCGGACTTGTAAACATTACCAGTATTTTCGTCATTTCACAGCTTTCCACTGGAAACCTCCGTGATTGAATTCGACAGTAAATGTAGTAAGAATCTATTTACGTGTACTTGAGGTGTTTATTACACGTTCTTAATCATTTCTGGAAACTCTCATTGTGTATTTTAACAGTTTTACCACAATTAGACAGTTTGCTTAGAAGTATTTACTGGAACCGCCACCATTTTAACTGATTCACACAAAAAAATACGCCAAAGCCAATCCTCCTAAATTGAAAACATAAAAACTATTCTCCTGATTCAAAGGCTTTAGACACCAATTCTGAGCTCTGTAAACATGAACTCTTAATATTTGAAAGCACAGTCCCGTGAAAACGCCACCAAATGTACCCGTACTTGTAAACATTACCAGTATTTTCGTCATTTCACAGCTTTCCACTGGAAACCTCCGTGTTGAATTCGACAGTAAATGTAGTAAGAATCTATTTACGTGTACTTGAGATGTTTATTACACGTTCTTAATCATTTCTGGGAACTCTCATTGTGTATTTTAACAGTTTTACCACAATTAGACAGTTTGCTTAGAAGTATTTACTGGAACCGCCACCATTTTAACTGATTCACACAAAAAAAAGCCAAAGCCAATCCTCTTAAATTGTAAACATAAAAACTATTCTCG
This sequence comes from Myotis daubentonii, assembly GCF_963259705.1. NCBI lineage: Eukaryota > Metazoa > Chordata > Mammalia > Chiroptera > Vespertilionidae > Myotis > Myotis daubentonii. Next base: position 232,191 of record NC_081852.1, read on the forward strand.
TCATTCCAAGGCTTTAGACACCAATTCTGAGCTCTGTAAACATGAACTCGTAATAATTGAAAGCCCAGTCCCGTGAAAAAGCCACCCGAAGTACCCGGACTTGTAAACATTACCAGTATTTTCGTCATTTCACAGCTTTCCACTGGAAACCTCCGTGATTGAATTCGACAGTAAATGTAGTAAGAATCTATTTACGTGTACTTGAGGTGTTTATTACACGTTCTTAATCATTTCTGGAAACTCTCATTGTGTATTTTAACAGTTTTACCACAATTAGACAGTTTGCTTAGAAGTATTTACTGGAACCGCCACCATTTTAACTGATTCACACAAAAAAAACGCCAAAGCCAATCCTCCTAAATTGTAAACACAAAAACTATTCTCGTGATTCAAAGGCTTTAGACACCAATTCTGAGCTCTGTAAACATGAACTCGTAATAATTGAAAGCACAGTCCCGTAAAAACGCCACCCGAAGTACTCGGACTTGTAAACATTACCAGTATTTTCGTAATTTCACAGCTTTCCACTGGAAACCTCCGAGATTGAATTCGACAGTAAATGTAGTAAGAATCTATTTACGTGTACTTGAGGGGTTTATTACACGTTCTTAATCATTTCTGGGAACTCTCATTGTGTATTTTAACAGTTTTACCACAATTAGACAGTTTGCTTAGAAGTATTTACTGGAACTGCCACCATTTTAACTGATTCACACAAAAAAAACGCCAAAGCCAATCCTCCTAAATTGTAAACACAAAAACTATTCTCGTGATTCAAAGGCTTTAGACACCCATTCTGAGCTCTGTAAACATGAACTCTTAATATTTGAAAGCACAGTCCCGTGAAAACGCCACCAGAAGTACCCGTACTTGTAAACATTACCAGTATTTTCGTCATTTCACAGCTTTCCACTGGAAACCTCCGTGATTGAATTCGACAGTAAATGTAGTAAGAATCTATTTACGTGTACTTGAGGTGTTTATTACACGTTCTTAATCATTTCTGGGAACTATCATTGTGTATTTTAACAGTTTTACCACAATTAGACAGTTTGCTTAGAAGTATTTACTAGATCCGCCACCATTTTAACTGATTCACACACAAAAAAGCCAAAGCCAATCCTCCTAAATTGTAAACATAAAAACTATTCTCATCATTCCAAGGCTTTAGACACCAATTCTGAGCTCTGTAAACATGAACTCGTAATAATTGAAAGCCCAGTCCCGTGAAAAAGCCACCCGAAGTACCCGGACTTGTAAACATTACCAGTATTTTCGTCATTTCACAGCTTTCCACTGGAAACCTCCGTGATTGAATTCGACAGTAAATGTAGTAAGAATCTATTTACGTGTACTTGAGGTGTTTATTACACGTTCTTAATCATTTCTGGGAACTATCATTGTGTATTTTAACAGTTTTACCACAATTAGACAGTTTGCTTAGAACTTTTTAGTGGAACCGCCACCATTTTAACTGATTCACACAAAAAATACGCCAAAGCCAATCCTCCTAAATTGTAAACATAAAAACTATTCTCGTGATTCAAAGGCTTTAGACACCAATTCTGAGCTCTGTAAACATGAACTCTTAATAATTGAAAGCACAGTCCCGTGAAAACGCCACCAGAAGTACCCGGACTTGTAAACATTACCAGTATTTTCGTCATTTCACAGCTTTCCACTGGAAACCTCCGTGATTGAATTCGACAGTAAATGTAGTAAGAATCTATTTACGTGTACTTGAGGTGTTTATTACACGTTCTTAATCATTTCTGGGAACTATCATTGTGTATTTTAACAGTTTTACCACAATTAGACAGTTTGCTTAGAACTGTTTACTGGAACCGCCACCATTTTAACTGATTCACACAAAAAAAAGCCAAAGCCAATCCTCCTAAATTGTAAACATAAAAACTATTCTCGTCATTCCAAGGCTTTAGACACCAATTCTGAGCTCTGTAAACATGAACTCGTAATAATTGAAAGCACAGTCCCGTGAAAAAGCCACCCGAAGTACCCGGACTTGTAAACATTACCAGTATTTTCGTCATTTCACAGCTTTCCACTGGAAACCTCCGTGATTGAATTCGACAGTAAATGTAGTAAGAATCTATTTACGTGTACTTGAGGTGTTTATTACACGTTCTTAATCATTTCTGGGAACTATCATTGTGTATTTTAACAGTTTTACCACAATTAGACAGTTTGCTTAGAACTTTTTAGTGGAACCGCCACCATTTTAACTGATTCACACAAAAAATACACCAAAGCCAATCCTCCTAAATTGTAAACATAAAAACTATTCTCGTGATTCAAAGGCTTTAGACACCAATTCTGAGCTCTGTAAACATCAACTCTTAATAATTGAAAGCACAGTCCCGTGAAAACGCCACCAGAAGTACCCGGACTTGTAAACATTACCAGTATTTTCGTCATTTCACAGCTTTCCACTGGAAACTTCCGTGATTGAATTCGACAGTAAATGTAGTAAGAATCTATTTACGTGTACTTGAGGTGTTTATTACACGTTCTTAATCATTTCTGGGAACTATCATTGTGTATTTTAACAGTTTTACCACAATTAGACAGTTTGCTTAGAACTGTTTACTGGAACCGCCACCATTTTAACTGATTCACACAAAAAAAAGCCAAAGCCAATCCTCCTAAATTGTAAACATAAAAACTATTCTCGTCATTCCAAGGCTTTAGACACCAATTCTGAGCTCTGTAAACATGAACTCGTAATAATTGAAAGCACAGTCCCGTGAAAAAGCCACCCGAAGTACCCGGACTTGTAAACATTACCAGTATTTTCGTCATTTCACAGCTTTCCACTGGAAACCTCCGTGATTGAATTCGACAGTAAATGTAGTAAGAATCTATTTACGTGTACTTGAGGTGTTTATTACACGTTCTTAATCATTTCTGGAAACTCTCATTGTGTATTTTAACAGTTTTACCACAATTAGACAGTTTGCTTAGAAGTATTTACTGGAACCGCCACCATTTTGACTGATTCACACAAAAAAAACGCCAAAGCCAATCCTCCTAAATTGTAAACACAAAAACTATTCTTGTGATTCAAAGGCTTTAGACACCAATTCTGAGCTCTGTAAACATGAAATCGTAATAATTGAAAGCACAGTCCCGTGAAAACGCCACCCGAAGTACCCGGACTTGTAAACATTACCAGTATTTTCGTAATTTCACAGCTTTCCACTGGAAACCTCCGTGATTGAAATCGACAGTAAATGTAGTAAGAATCTATTTACGTGTACTTGAGGGGTTTATTACACGTTCTTAATCATTTCTGGGAACTCTCATTGTGTATTTTAACAGTTTTACCACAATTAGACAGTTTGCTTAGAAGTATTTACTGGAACCGCCACCATTTTAACTGATTCACACAAAAAAAACGCCAAAGCCAATCCTCCTAAATTGTAAACACAAAAACTATTCTCGTGATTCAAAGGCTTTAGACACCCATTCTGAGCTCTGTAAACATGAACTCTTAATATTTGAAAGCACAGTCCCGTGAAAACGCCACCAGAAGTACCCGTACTTGTAAACATTACCAGTATTTTCGTCATTTCACAGCTTTCCACTGGAAACCTCCGTGTTGAATTCGACAGTAAATGTAGTAAGAATCTATTTACGTGTACTTGAGATGTTTATTACACGTTTTTAATCATTTCTGGGAACTCTCATTGTGTATTTTAACAGTTTTACCACAATTAGACAGTTTGCTTAGAAGTATTTACTAGAACCGCCACCATTTTAACTGATTCACACAAAAAAAAGCCAAAGCCAATCCTCCTAAATTGTAAACATAAAAACTATTCTCGTCATTCCAAGGCTTTAGACACCAATTCTGAGCTCTGTAAACATGAACTCGTAATAATTGAAAGCACAGTCCCGTGAAAACGCCACCAGAAGTACCCGGACTTGTAAACATTACCAGTATTTTCGTCATTTCACAGCTTTACACTCGAAACCTCCGTGATTGAATTCGACAGTAAATGTAGTAAGAATCTATTTACGTGTACTTGAGGTGTTTATTACACGTTCTTAATCATTTCTGGGAACTATCATTGTGTATTTTAACAGTTTTACCACAATTAGACAGTTTGCTTAGAACTGTTTACTGGAACCGCCACCATTTTAACTGATTCACACAAAAAAAAGCCAAAGCCAATCCTCCTAAATTGTAAACATAAAAACTATTCTCGTCATTCCAAGGCTTTAGACACCAATTCTGAGCTCTGTAAACATGAACTCGTAATAATTGAAAGCACAGTCCCGTGAAAAAGCCACCCGAAGTACCCGGACTTGTAAACATTACCAGTATTTTCGTCATTTCACAGCTTTCCACTGGAAACCTCCGTGATTGAATTCGACAGTAAATGTAGTAAGAATCTATTTACGTGTACTTGAGGTGTTTATTACACGTTCTTAATCATTTCTGGAAACTCTCATTGTGTATTTTAACAGTTTTACCACAATTAGACAGTTTGCTTAGAAGTATTTACTGGAACCGCCACCATTTTAACTGATTCACACAAAAAAATACGCCAAAGCCAATCCTCCTAAATTGAAAACATAAAAACTATTCTCCTGATTCAAAGGCTTTAGACACCAATTCTGAGCTCTGTAAACATGAACTCTTAATATTTGAAAGCACAGTCCCGTGAAAACGCCACCAAAAGTACCCGTACTTGTAAACATTACCAGTATTTTCGTAATTTCACAGCTTTCCACTGGAAACCTCCGTGTTGAATTCGACAGTAAATGTAGTAAGAATCTATTTACGTGTACTTGAGATGTTTATTACACGTTCTTAATCATTTCTGGGAACTCTCATTGTGTATTTTAACAGTTTTACCACAATTAGACAGTTTGCTTAGAAGTATTTACTGGAACCGCCACCATTTTAACTGATTCACACAAAAAAAAGCCAAAGCCAATCCTCCTAAATTGTAAACATAAAAACTATTCTCGTCATTCCAAGGCTTTAGACACCAATTCTGAGCTCTGTAAACATGAACTCGTAATAATTGAAAGCCCAGTCCCGTGAAAAAGCCACCCGAAGTACCCGGACTTGTAAACATTACCAGTATTTTCGTCATTTCACAGCTTTCCACTGGAAACCTCCGTGATTGAATTCGACAGTAAATGTAGTAAGAATCTATTTACGTGTACTTGAGGTGTTTATTACACGTTCTTAATCATTTCTGGAAACTCTCATTGTGTATTTTAACAGTTTTACCACAATTAGACAGTTTGCTTAGAAGTATTTACTGGAACCGCCACCATTTTAACTGATTCACACAAAAAAAACGCCAAAGCCAATCCTCCTAAATTGTAAACACAAAAACTATTCTCGTGATTCAAAGGCTTTAGACACCAATTCTGAGCTCTGTAAACATGAACTCGTAATAATTGAAAGCACAGTCCCGTAAAAACGCCACCCGAAGTACTCGGACTTGTAAACATTACCAGTATTTTCGTCATTTCACAGCTTTCCACTGGAAACCTCCGTGATTGAATTCGACAGTAAATGTAGTAAGAATCTATTTACGTGTACTTGAGGGGTTTATTACACGTTCTTAATCATTTCTGGGAACTCTCATTGTGTATTTTAACAGTTTTACCACAATTAGACAGTTTGCTTAGAAGTATTTACTGGAACTGCCACCATTTTAACTGATTCACACAAAAAAAACGCCAAAGCCAATCCTCCTAAATTGTAAACACAAAAACTATTCTCGTGATTCAAAGGCTTTAGACACCCATTCTGAGCTCTGTAAACATGAACTCTTAATATTTGAAAGCACAGTCCCGTGAAAACGCCACCAGAAGTACCCGTACTTGTAAACATTACCAGTATTTTCGTCATTTCACAGCTTTCCACTGGAAACCTCCGTGATTGAATTCGACAGTAAATGTAGTAAGAATCTATTTACGTGTACTTGAGGTGTTTATTACACGTTCTTAATCATTTCTGGGAACTATCATTGTGTATTTTAACAGTTTTACCACAATTAGACAGTTTGCTTAGAAGTATTTACTAGATCCGCCACCATTTTAACTGATTCACACAAAAAAAAGCCAAAGCCAATCCTCCTAAATTGTAAACATAAAAACTATTCTCGTCATTCCAAGGCTTTAGACACCAATTCTGAGCTCTGTAAACATGAACTCGTAATAATTGAAAGCCCAGTCCCGTGAAAAAGCCACCCGAAGTACCCGGACTTGTAAACATTACCAGTATTTTCGTCATTTCACAGCTTTCCACTGGAAACCTCCGTGATTGAATTCGACAGTAAATGTAGTAAGAATCTATTTACGTGTACTTGAGGTGTTTATTACACGTTCTTAATCATTTCTGGGAACTATCATTGTGTATTTTAACAGTTTTACCACAATTAGACAGTTTGCTTAGAACTTTTTAGTGGAACCGCCACCATTTTAACTGATTCACACAAAAAATACGCCAAAGCCAATCCTCCTAAATTGTAAACATAAAAACTATTCTCGTGATTCAAAGGCTTTAGACACCAATTCTGAGCTCTGTAAACATGAACTCTTAATAATTGAAAGCACAGTCCCGTGAAAACGCCACCAGAAGTACCCGGACTTGTAAACATTACCAGTATTTTCGTCATTTCACAGCTTTCCACTGGAAACCTCCGTGATTGAATTCGACAGTAAATGTAGTAAGAATCTATTTACGTGTACTTGAGGTGTTTATTACACGTTCTTAATCATTTCTGGGAACTATCATTGTGTATTTTAACAGTTTTACCACAATTAGACAGTTTGCTTAGAACTGTTTACTGGAACCGCCACCATTTTAACTGATTCACACAAAAAAAAGCCAAAGCCAATCCTCCTAAATTGTAAACATAAAAAATATTCTCGTCATTCCAAGGCTTTAGACACCAATTCTGAGCTCTGTAAACATGAACTCGTAATAATTGAAAGCACAGTCCCGTGAAAAAGCCACCCGAAGTACCCGGACTTGTAAACATTACCAGTATTTTCGTCATTTCACAGCTTTCCACTGGAAACCTCCGTGATTGAATTCGACAGTAAATGTAGTAAGAATCTATTTACGTGTACTTGAGGTGTTTTTTACACGTTCTTAATCATTTCTGGAAACTCTCATTGTGTATTTTAACAGTTTTACCACAATTAGACAGTTTGCTTAGAAGTATTTACTGGAACCGCCACCATTTTGACTGACTCACACAAAAAAAACGCCAAAGCCAATCCTCCTAAATTGTAAACACAAACACTATTCTTGTGATTCAAAGGCTTTAGACACCAATTCTGAGCTCTGTAAACATGAAATCGTAATAATTGAAAGCACAGTCCCGTGAAAACGCCACCCGAAGTACCCGGACTTGTAAACATTACCAGTATTTTCGTAATTTCACAGCTTTCCACTGGAAACCTCCGTGATTGAATTCGACAGTAAATGTAGTAAGAATCTATTTACGTGTACTTGAGGGGTTTATTACACGTTCTTAATCATTTCTGGGAACTCTCATTGTGTATTTTAACAGTTTTACCACAATTAGACAGTTTGCTTAGAAGTATTTACTGGAACCGCCACCATTTTAACTGATTCACACAAAAAAAACGCCAAAGCCAATCCTCCTAAATTGTAAACACAAAAACTATTCTCGTGATTCAAAGGCTTTAGACACCAATTCTGAGCTCTGTAAACATGAACTCGTAATAATTGAAAGCACAGTCCCGTGAAAACGCCACCCGAAGTACCCGTACTTGTAAACATTACCAGTATTTTCGTCATTTCACAGCTTTCCACTGGAAACCTCCGTGTTGAATTCGACAGTAAATGTAGTAAGAATCTATTTACGTGTACTTGAGATGTTTATTACACGTTTTTAATCATTTCTGGGAACTCTCATTGTGTATTTTAACAGTTTTACCACAATTAGACAGTTTGCTTAGAAGTATTTACTAGAACCGCCACCATTTTAACTGATTCACACAAAAAAAAGCCAAAGCCAATCCTCCTAAATTGTAAACATAAAAACTATTCTCGTCATTCCAAGGCTTTAGACACCAATTCTGAGCTCTGTAAACATGAACTCGTAATAATTGAAAGCACAGTCCCGTGAAAACGCCACCAGAAGTACCCGGACTTGTAAACATTACCAGTATTTTCGTCATTTCACAGCTTTACACTCGAAACCTCCGTGATTGAATTCGACAGTAAATGTAGTAAGAATCTATTTACGTGTACTTGAGGGGTTTATTACACGTTCTTAATCATTTCTGGAAACTCTCATTGTGTATTTTAACAGTTTTACCACAATTAGACAGTTTGCTTAGAAGTATTTACTGGAACCGCCACCATTTTGACTGATTCACACAAAAAAAAAGCCAAAGCCAATCCTCCTAAATTGTAAACACAAAAACTATTCTTGTGATTCAAAGGCTTTAGACACCAATTCTGAGCTCTGTAAACATGAAATCGTAATAATTGAAAGCACAGTCCCGTGAAAACGCCACCCGAAGTACCCGGACTTGTAAACATTACCAGTATTTTCGTAATTTCACAGCTTTCCACTGGAAACCTCCGTGATTGAATTCGACAGTAAATGTAGTAAGAATCTATTTACGTGTACTTGAGGGGTTTATTACACGTTCTTAATCATTTCTGGGAACTCTCATTGTGTATTTTAACAGTTTTACCACAATTAGACAGTTTGCTTAGAAGTATTTACTGGAACCGCCACCATTTTAACTGATTCACACAAAAAAAACGCCAAAGCCAATCCTCCTAAATTGTAAACACAAAAACTATTCTCGTGATTCAAAGGCTTTAGACACCAATTCTGAGCTCTGTAAACATGAACTCGTAATAATTGAAAGCACAGTCCCGTGAAAACGCCACCCGAAGTACCCGGACTTGTAAACATTACCAGTATTTTCGTAATTTCACAGCTTTCCACTGGAAACCTCCGTGATTGAATTCGACAGTAAATGTAGTAAGAATCTATTTACGTGTACTTGAGGGGTTTATTACACGTTCTTAATCATTTCTGGGAACTCTCATTGTGTATTTTAACAGTTTTACCACAATTAGACAGTTTGCTTAGAAGTATTTACTGGAACCGCCACCATTTTGACTGATTCACACAAAAAAAACGCCAAAGCCAATCCTCCTAAATTGTAAACACAAAAACTATTCTTGTGATTCAAAGGCTTTAGACACCAATTCTGAGCTCTGTAAACATGAAATCGTAATAATTGAAAGCACAGTCCCGTGAAAACGCCACCCGAAGTACCCGGACTTGTAAACATTACCAGTATTTTCGTAATTTCACAGCTTTCCACTGGAAACCTCCGTGATTGAATTCGACAGTAAATGTAGTAAGAATCTATTTACGTGTACTTGAGGGGTTTATTACACGTTCTTAATCATTTCTGGGAACTCTCATTGTGTATTTTAACAGTTTTACCACAATTAGACAGTTTGCTTAGAAGTATTTACTGGAACCGCCACCATTTTAACTGATTCACACAAAAAAAACGCCAAAGCCAATCCTCCTAAATTGTAAACACAAAAACTATTCTCGTGATTCAAAGGCTTTAGACACCAATTCTGAGCTCTGTAAACATGAACTCGTAATAATTGAAAGCACAGTCCCGTGAAAACGCCACCCGAAGTACCCGGACTTGTAAACATTACCAGTATTTTCGTAATTTCACAGCTTTCCACTGGAAACCTCCGTGATTGAATTCGACAGTAAATGTAGTAAGAATCTATTTACGTGTACTTGAGGGGTTTATTACACGTTCTTAATCATTTCTGGGAACTCTCATTGTGTATTTTAACAGTTTTACCACAATTAGACAGTTTGCTTAGAAGTATTTACTGGAACTGCCACCATTTTAACTGATTCACACAAAAAAAACGCCAAAGCCAATCCTCCTAAATTGTAAACACAAAAACTATTCTCGTGATTCAAAGGCTTTAGACACCCATTCTGAGCTCTGTAAACATGAACTCTTAATATTTGAAAGCACAGTCCCGTGAAAACGCCACCAGAAGTACCCGTACTTGTAAACATTACCAGTATTTTCGTCATTTCACAGCTTTCCACTGGAAACCTCCGTGTTGAATTCGACAGTAAATGTAGTAAGAATCTATTTACGTGTACTTGAGATGTTTATTACACGTTTTTAATCATTTCTGGGAACTCTCATTGTGTATTTTAACAGTTTTACCACAATTAGACAGTTTGCTTAGAAGTATTTACTAGAACCGCCACCATTTTAACTGATTCACACAAAAAAAAGCCAAAGCCAATCCTCCTAAATTGTAAACATAAAAACTATTCTCGTCATTCCAAGGCTTTAGACACCAATTCTGAGCTCTGTAAACATGAACTCGTAATAATTGAAAGCACAGTCCCGTGAAAACGCCACCAGAAGTACCCGGACTTGTAAACATTACCAGTATTTTCGTCATTTCACAGCTTTACACTCGAAACCTCCGTGATTGAATTCGACAGTAAATGTAGTAAGAATCTATTTACGTGTACTTGAGGTGTTTATTACACGTTCTTAATCATTTCTGGGAACTATCATTGTGTATTTTAACAGTTTTACCACAATTAGACAGTTTGCTTAGAACTGTTTACTGGAACCGCCACCATTTTAACTGATTCACACAAAAAAATACGCCAAAGCCAATCCTCCTAAATTGAAAACATAAAAACTATTCTCCTGATTCAAAGGCTTTAGACACCAATTCTGAGCTCTGTAAACATGAACTCTTAATATTTGAAAGCACAGTCCCGTGAAAACGCCACCAAAAGTACCCGTACTTGTAAACATTACCAGTATTTTCGTCATTTCACAGCTTTCCACTGGAAACCTCCGTGTTGAATTCGACAGTAAATGTAGTAAGAATCTATTTACGTGTACTTGAGATGTTTATTACACGTTCTTAATCATTTCTGGGAACTCTCATTGTGTATTTTAACAGTTTTACCACAATTAGACAGTTTGCTTAGAAGTATTTACTGGAACCGCCACCATTTTAACTGATTCACACAAAAAAAAGCCAAAGCCAATCCTCCTAAATTGTAAACATAAAAACTATTCTCGTCATTCCAAGGCTTTAGACACCAATTCTGAGCTCTGTAAACATGAACTCGTAATAATTGAAAGCCCAGTCCCATGAAAAAGCCACCCGAAGTACCCGGACTTGTAAACATTACCAGTATTTTCGTCATTTCACAGCTTTCCACTGGAAACCTCCGTGATTGAATTCGACAGTAAATGTAGTAAGAATCTATTTACGTGTACTTGAGGTGTTTATTACACGTTCTTAATCATTTCTGGAAACTCTCATTGTGTATTTTAACAGTTTTACCACAATTAGACAGTTTGCTTAGAAGTATTTACTGGAACCGCCACCATTTTAACTGATTCACACAAAAAAAACGCCAAAGCCAATCCTCCTAAATTGTAAACACAAAAACTATTCTCGTGATTCAAAGGCTTTAGACACCAATTCTGAGCTCTGTAAACATGAACTCGTAATAATTGAAAGCACAGTCCCGTAAAAACGCCACCCGAAGTACTCGGACTTGTAAACATTACCAGTATTTTCGTAATTTCACAGCTTTCCACTGGAAACCTCCGTGATTGAATTCGACAGTAAATGTAGTAAGAATCTATTTACGTGTACTTGAGGGGTTTATTACACGTTCTTAATCATTTCTGGGAACTCTCATTGTGTATTTTAACAGTTTTACCACAATTAGACAGTTTGCTTAGAAGTATTTACTGGAACTGCCACCATTTTAACTGATTCACACAAAAAAAACGCCAAAGCCAATCCTCCTAAATTGTAAACACAAAAACTATTCTCGTGATTCAAAGGCTTTAGACACCCATTCTGAGCTCTGTAAACATGAACTCTTAATATTTGAAAGCACAGTCCCGTGAAAACGCCACCAGAAGTACCCGTACTTGTAAACATTACCAGTATTTTCGTCATTTCACAGCTTTCCACTGGAAACCTCCGTGATTGAATTCGACAGTAAATGTAGTAAGAATCTATTTACGTGTACTTGAGGTGTTTATTACACGTTCTTAATCATTTCTGGGAACTATCATTGTGTATTTTAACAGTTTTACCACAATTAGACAGTTTGCTTAGAAGTATTTACTAGATCCGCCACCATTTTAACTGATTCACACAAAAAAAAGCCAAAGCCAATCCTCCTAAATTGTAAACATAAAAACTATTCTCGTCATTCCAAGGCTTTAGACACCAATTCTGAGCTCTGTAAACATGAACTCGTAATAATTGAAAGCCCAGTCCCGTGAAAAAGCCACCCGAAGTACCCGGACTTGTAAACATTACCAGTATTTTCGTCATTTCACAGCTTTCCACTGGAAACCTCCGTGATTGAATTCGACAGTAAATGTAGTAAGAATCTATTTACGTGTACTTGAGGTGTTTATTACACGTTCTTAATCATTTCTGGGAACTATCATTGTGTATTTTAACAGTTTTACCACAATTAGACAGTTTGCTTAGAACTTTTTAGTGGAACCGCCACCATTTTAACTGATTCACACAAAAAATACGCCAAAGCCAATCCTCCTAAATTGTAAACATAAAAACTATTCTCGTGATTCAAAGGCTTTAGACACCAATTCTGAGCTCTGTAAACATGAACTCTTAATAATTGAAAGCACAGTCCCGTGAAAACGCCACCAGAAGTACCCGGACTTGTAAACATTACCAGTATTTTCGTCATTTCACAGCTTTCCACTGGAAACCTCCGTGATTGAATTCGACAGTAAATGTAGTAAGAATCTATTTACGTGTACTTGAGGTGTTTATTACACGTTCTTAATCATTTCTGGGAACTATCCTTGTGTATTTTAACAGTTTTACCACAATTAGACAGTTTGCTTAGAACTGTTTTCTGGAACCGCCACCATTTTAACTGATTCACACAAAAAAAAGCCAAAGCCAATCCTCCTAAATTGTAAACATAAAAACTATTCTCGTCATTCCAAGGCTTTAGACACCAATTCTGAGCTCTGTAAACATGAACTCGTAATAATTGAAAGCACAGTCCCGTGAAAAAGCCACCCGAAGTACCCGGACTTGTAAACATTACCAGTATTTTCGTCATTTCACAGCTTTCCACTGGAAACCTCCGTGATTGAATTCGACAGTAAATGTAGTAAGAATCTATTTACGTGTACTTGAGGTGTTTATTACACGTTCTTAATCATTTCTGGAAACTCTCATTGTGTATTTTAACAGTTTTACCACAATTAGACAGTTTGCTTAGAAGTATTTACTGGAACCGCCACCATTTTGACTGATTCACACAAAAAAAACGCCAAAGCCAATCCTCCTAAATTGTAAACACAAAAACTATTCTTGTGATTCAAAGGCTTTAGACACCAATTCTGAGCTCTGTAAACATGAAATCGTAATAATTGAAAGCACAGTCCCGTGAAAACGCCACCCGAAGTACCCGGACTTGTAAACATTACCAGTATTTTCGTAATTTCACAGCTTTCCACTGGAAACCTCCGTGATTGAATTCGACAGTAAATGTAGTAAGAATCTATTTACGTGTACTTGAGGGGTTTATTACACGTTCTTAATCATTTCTGGGAACTCTCATTGTGTATTTTAACAGTTTTACCACAATTAGACAGTTTGCTTAGAAGTATTTACTGGAACCGCCACCATTTTAACTGATTCACACAAAAAAAACGCCAAAGCCAATCCTCCTAAATTGTAAACACAAAAACTATTCTCGTGATTCAAAGGCTTTAGACACCAATTCTGAGCTCTGTAAACATGAACTCGTAATAATTGAAAGCACAGTCCCGTGAAAACGCCACCCGAAGTACCCGGACTTGTAAACATTACCAGTATTTTCGTAATTTCACAGCTTTCCACTGGAAACCTCCGTGATTGAATTCGACAGTAAATGTAGTAAGAATCTATTTACGTGTACTTGAGGGGTTTATTACACGTTCTTAATCATTTCTGGGAACTCTCATTGTGTATTTTAACAGTTTTACCACAATTAGACAGTTTGCTTAGAAGTATTTACTGGAACTGCCACCATTTTAACTGATTCACACAAAAAAAACGCCAAAGCCAATCCTCCTAAATTGTAAACACAAAAACTATTCTCGTGATTCAAAGGCTTTAGACACCCATTCTGAGCTCTGTAAACATGAACTCTTAATATTTGAAAGCACAGTCCCGTGAAAACGCCACCAGAAGTACCCGTACTTGTAAACATTACCAGTATTTTCGTCATTTCACAGCTTTCCACTGGAAACCTCCGTGTTGAATTCGACAGTAAATGTAGTAAGAATCTATTTACGTGTACTTGAGATGTTTATTACACGTTTTTAATCATTTCTGGGAACTCTCATTGTGTATTTTAACAGTTTTACCACAATTAGACAGTTTGCTTAGAAGTATTTACTAGAACCGCCACCATTTTAACTGATTCACACAAAAAAAAGCCAAAGCCAATCCTCCTAAATTGTAAACATAAAAACTATTCTCGTCATTCCAAGGCTTTAGACACGAATTCTGAGCTCTGTAAACATGAACTCGTAATAATTGACAGCACAGTCCCGTGAAAACGCCACCAGAAGTACCCGGACTTGTAAACATTACCAGTATTTTCGTCATTTCACAGCTTTACACTCGAAACCTCCGTGATTGAATTCGACAGTAAATGTAGTAAGAATCTATTTACGTGTACTTGAGGGGTTTATTACACGTTCTTAATCATTTCTGGAAACTCTCATTGTGTATTTTAACAGTTTTACCACAATTAGACAGTTTGCTTAGAAGTATTTACTGGAACCGCCACCATTTTGACTGATTCACACAAAAAAAACGCCAAAGCCAATCCTCCTAAATTGTAAACACAAAAACTATTCTTGTGATTCAAAGGCTTTAGACACCAATTCTGAGCTCTGTAAACATGAAATCGTAATAATTGAAAGCACAGTCCCGTGAAAACGCCACCCGAAGTACCCGGACTTGTAAACATTACCAGTATTTTCGTAATTTCACAGCTTTCCACTGGAAACCTCCGTGATTGAATTCGACAGTAAATGTAGTAAGAATCTATTTACGTGTACTTGAGGGGTTTATTACACGTTCTTAATCATTTCTGGGAACTCTCATTGTGTATTTTAACAGTTTTACCACAATTAGACAGTTTGCTTAGAAGTATTTACTGGAACCGCCACCATTTTAACTGATTCACACAAAAAAAACGCCAAAGCCAATCCTCCTAAATTGTAAACACAAAAACTATTCTCGTGATTCAAAGGCTTTAGACACCAATTCTGAGCTCTGTAAACATGAACTCGTAATAATTGAAAGCACAGTCCCGTGAAAACGCCACCCGAAGTACCCGGACTTGTAAACATTACCAGTATTTTCGTAATTTCACAGCTTTCCACTGGAAACCTCCGTGATTGAATTCGACAGTAAATGTAGTAAGAATCTATTTACGTGTACTTGAGGGGTTTATTACACGTTCTTAATCATTTCTGGGAACTCTCATTGTGTATTTTAACAGTTTTACCACAATTAGACAGTTTGCTTAGAAGTATTTACTGGAACTGCCACCATTTTAACTGATTCACACAAAAAAAAACGCCAAAGCCAATCCTCCTAAATTGTAAACACAAAAACTATTCTCGTGATTCAAAGGCTTTAGACACCCATTCTGAGCTCTGTAAACATGAACTCTTAATATTTGAAAGCACAGTCCCGTGAAAACGCCACCAGAAGTACCCGTACTTGTAAACATTACCAGTATTTTCGTCATTTCACAGCTTTCCACTGGAAACCTCCGTGTTGAATTCGACAGTAAATGTAGTAAGAATCTATTTACGTGTACTTGAGGTGTTTATTACACGTTTTTAATCATTTCTGGGAACTCTCATTGTGTATTTTAACAGTTTTACCACAATTAGACAGTTTGCTTAGAAGTATTTACTAGAACCGCCACCATTTTAACTGATTCACACAAAAAAAAGCCAAAGCCAATCCTCCTAAATTGTAAACATAAAAACTATTCTCGTCATTCCAAGGCTTTAGACACCAATTCTGAGCTCTGTAAACATGAACTCGTAATAATTGAAAGCACAGTCCCGTGAAAACGCCACCAGAAGTACCCGGACTTGTAAACATTACCAGTATTTTCGTCATTTCACAGCTTTACACTCGAAACCTCCGTGATTGAATTCGACAGTAAATGTAGTAAGAATCTATTTACGTTTACTTGAGGTGTTTATTACACGTTCTTAATCATTTCTGGGAACTATCATTGTGTATTTTAACAGTTTTACCACAATTAGACAGTTTGCTTAGAACTGTTTACTGGAACCGCCACCATTTTAACTGATTCACACAAAAAAAAGCCAAAGCCAATCCTCCTAAATTGTAAACATAAAAACTATTCTCGTCATTCCAAGGCTTTAGACACCAATTCTGAGCTCTGTAAACATGAACTCGTAATAATTGAAAGCACAGTCCCGTGAAAAAGCCACCCGAAGTACCCGGACTTGTAAACATTACCAGTATTTTCGTCATTTCACAGCTTTCCACTGGAAACCTCCGTGATTGAATTCGACAGTAAATGTAGTAAGAATCTATTTACGTGTACTTGAGGTGTTTATTACACGTTCTTAATCATTTCTGGAAACTCTCATTGTGTATTTTAACAGTTTTACCACAATTAGACAGTTTGCTTAGAAGTATTTACTGGAACCGCCACCATTTTAACTGATTCACACAAAAAAATACGCCAAAGCCAATCCTCCTAAATTGAAAACATAAAAACTATTCTCCTGATTCAAAGGCTTTAGACACCAATTCTGAGCTCTGTAAACATGAACTCTTAATATTTGAAAGCACAGTCCCGTGAAAACGCCACCAAAAGTACCCGTACTTGTAAACATTACCAGTATTTTCGTCATTTCACAGCTTTCCACTGGAAACCTCCGTGTTGAATTCGACAGTAAATGTAGTAAGAATCTATTTACGTGTACTTGAGATGTTTATTACACGTTCTTAATCATTTCTGGGAACTCTCATTGTGTATTTTAACAGTTTTACCACAATTAGACAGTTTGCTTAGAAGTATTTACTGGAACCGCCACCATTTTAACTGATTCACACAAAAAAAAGCCAAAGCCAATCCTCCTAAATTGTAAACATAAAAACTATTCTCGTCATTCCAAGGCTTTAGACACCAATTCTGAGCTCTGTAAACATGAACTCGTAATAATTGAAAGCCCAGTCCCGTGAAAAAGCCACCCGAAGTACCCGGACTTGTAAACATTACCAGTATTTTCGTCATTTCACAGCTTTCCACTGGAAACCTCCGTGATTGAATTCGACAGTAAATGTAGTAAGAATCTATTTACGTGTACTTGAGGTGTTTATTACACGTTCTTAATCATTTCTGGAAACTCTCATTGTGTATTTTAACAGTTTTACCACAATTAGACAGTTTGCTTAGAAGTATTTACTGGAACCGCCACCATTTTAACTGATTCACACAAAAAAAACGCCAAAGCCAATCCTCCTAAATTGTAAACACAAAA
This sequence comes from Myotis daubentonii, assembly GCF_963259705.1. Lineage (NCBI taxonomy): Eukaryota > Metazoa > Chordata > Mammalia > Chiroptera > Vespertilionidae > Myotis > Myotis daubentonii. The sequence continues at coordinate 249,870 of NC_081852.1, forward strand.
ACTATTCTCGTGATTCAAAGGCTTTAGACACCCATTCTGAGCTCTGTAAACATGAACTCTTAATATTTGAAAGCACAGTCCCGTGAAAACGCCACCAGAAGTACCCGTACTTGTAAACATTACCAGTATTTTCGTCATTTCACAGCTTTCCACTGGAAACCTCCGTGATTGAATTCGACAGTAAATGTAGTAAGAATCTATTTACGTGTACTTGAGGTGTTTATTACACGTTCTTAATCATTTCTGGGAACTATCATTGTGTATTTTAACAGTTTTACCACAATTAGACAGTTTGCTTAGAACTGTTTACTGGAACCGCCACCATTTTAACTGATTCACACAAAAAAAAGCCAAAGCCAATCCTCCTAAATTGTAAACATAAAAACTATTCTCGTCATTCCAAGGCTTTAGACACCAATTCTGAGCTCTGTAAACATGAACTCGTAATAATTGAAAGCACAGTCCCGTGAAAAAGCCACCCGAAGTACCCGGACTTGTAAACATTACCAGTATTTTCGTCATTTCACAGCTTTCCACTGGAAACCTCCGTGATTGAATTCGACAGTAAATGTAGTAAGAATCTATTTACGTGTACTTGAGGTGTTTATTACACGTTCTTAATCATTTCTGGAAACTCTCATTGTGTATTTTAACAGTTTTACCACAATTAGACAGTTTGCTTAGAAGTATTTACTGGAACCGCCACCATTTTGACTGATTCACACAAAAAAAACGCCAAAGCCAATCCTCCTAAATTGTAAACACAAAAACTATTCTTGTGATTCAAAGGCTTTAGACACCAATTCTGAGCTCTGTAAACATGAAATCGTAATAATTGAAAGCACAGTCCCGTGAAAACGCCACCCGAAGTACCCGGACTTGTAAACATTACCAGTATTTTCGTAATTTCACAGCTTTCCACTGGAAACCTCCGTGATTGAATTCGACAGTAAATGTAGTAAGAATCTATTTACGTGTACTTGAGGGGTTTATTACACGTTCTTAATCATTTCTGGGAACTCTCATTGTGTATTTTAACAGTTTTACCACAATTAGACAGTTTGCTTAGAAGTATTTACTGGAACTGCCACCATTTTAACTGATTCACACAAAAAAAACGCCAAAGCCAATCCTCCTAAATTGTAAACACAAAAACTATTCTCGTGATTCAAAGGCTTTAGACACCCATTCTGAGCTCTGTAAACATGAACTCTTAATATTTGAAAGCACAGTCCCGTGAAAACGCCACCAGAAGTACCCGTACTTGTAAACATTACCAGTATTTTCGTCATTTCACAGCTTTCCACTGGAAACCTCCGTGTTGAATTCGACAGTAAATGTAGTAAGAATCTATTTACGTGTACTTGAGATGTTTATTACACGTTTTTAATCATTTCTGGGAACTCTCATTGTGTATTTTAACAGTTTTACCACAATTAGACAGTTTGCTTAGAAGTATTTACTAGAACCGCCACCATTTTAACTGATTCACACAAAAAAAAGCCAAAGCCAATCCTCCTAAATTGTAAACATAAAAACTATTCTCGTCATTCCAAGGCTTTAGACACCAATTCTGAGCTCTGTAAACATGAACTCGTAATAATTGAAAGCACAGTCCCGTGAAAACGCCACCAGAAGTACCCGGACTTGTAAACATTACCAGTATTTTCGTCATTTCACAGCTTTACACTCGAAACCTCCGTGATTGAATTCGACAGTAAATGTAGTAAGAATCTATTTACGTGTACTTGAGGTGTTTATTACACGTTCTTAATCATTTCTGGGAACTATCATTGTGTATTTTAACAGTTTTACCACAATTAGACAGTTTGCTTAGAACTGTTTACTGGAACCGCCACCATTTTAACTGATTCACACAAAAAAAAGCCAAAGCCAATCCTCCTAAATTGTAAACATAAAAACTATTCTCGTCATTCCAAGGCTTTAGACACCAATTCTGAGCTCTGTAAACATGAACTCGTAATAATTGAAAGCACAGTCCCGTGAAAAAGCCACCCGAAGTACCCGGACTTGTAAACATTACCAGTATTTTCGTCATTTCACAGCTTTCCACTGGAAACCTCCGTGATTGAATTCGACAGTAAATGTAGTAAGAATCTATTTACGTGTACTTGAGGTGTTTATTACACGTTCTTAATCATTTCTGGAAACTCTCATTGTGTATTTTAACAGTTTTACCACAATTAGACAGTTTGCTTAGAAGTATTTACTGGAACCGCCACCATTTTAACTGATTCACACAAAAAAATACGCCAAAGCCAATCCTCCTAAATTGAAAACATAAAAACTATTCTCCTGATTCAAAGGCTTTAGACACCAATTCTGAGCTCTGTAAACATGAACTCTTAATATTTGAAAGCACAGTCCCGTGAAAACGCCACCAAAAGTACCCGTACTTGTAAACATTACCAGTATTTTCGTCATTTCACAGCTTTCCACTGGAAACCTCCGTGTTGAATTCGACAGTAAATGTAGTAAGAATCTATTTACGTGTACTTGAGACGTTTATTACACGTTCTTAATCATTTCTGGGAACTCTCATTGTGTATTTTAACAGTTTTACCACAATTAGACAGTTTGCTTAGAAGTATTTACTGGAACCGCCACCATTTTAACTGATTCACACAAAAAAAAGCCAAAGCCAATCCTCCTAAATTGTAAACATAAAAACTATTCTCGTCATTCCAAGGCTTTAGACACCAATTCTGAGCTCTGTAAACATGAACTCGTAATAATTGAAAGCCCAGTCCCGTGAAAAAGCCACCCGAAGTACCCGGACTTGTAAACATTACCAGTATTTTCGTCATTTCACAGCTTTCCACTGGAAACCTCCGTGATTGAATTCGACAGTAAATGTAGTAAGAATCTATTTACGTGTACTTGAGGTGTTTATTACACGTTCTTAATCATTTCTGGAAACTCTCATTGTGTATTTTAACAGTTTTACCACAATTAGACAGTTTGCTTAGAAGTATTTCCTGGAACCGCCACCATTTTAACTGATTCACACAAAAAAAACGCCAAAGCCAATCCTCCTAAATTGTAAACACAAAAACTATTCTCGTGATTCAAAGGCTTTAGACACCAATTCTGAGCTCTGTAAACATGAACTCGTAATAATTGAAAGCACAGTCCCGTAAAAACGCCACCCGAAGTACTCGGACTTGTAAACATTACCAGTATTTTCGTAATTTCACAGCTTTCCACTGGAAACCTCCGTGATTGAATTCGACAGTAAATGTAGTAAGAATCTATTTACGTGTACTTGAGGGGTTTATTACACGTTCTTAATCATTTCTGGGAACTCTCATTGTGTATTTTAACAGTTTTACACAATTAGACAGTTTGCTTAGAAGTATTTACTGGAACTGCCACCATTTTAACTGATTCACACAAAAAAAACGCCAAAGCCAATCCTCCTAAATTGTAAACACAAAAACTATTCTCGTGATTCAAAGGCTTTAGACACCCATTCTGAGCTCTGTAAACATGAACTCTTAATATTTGAAAGCACAGTCCCGTGAAAACGCCACCAGAAGTACCCGTACTTGTAAACATTACCAGTATTTTCGTCATTTCACAGCTTTCCACTGGAAACAGCCGTGTTGAATTCGACAGTAAATGTAGTAAGAATCTATTTACGTGTACTTGAGATGTTTATTACACGTTCTTAATCATTTCTGGGAACTCTCATTGTGTATTTTAACAGTTTTACCACAATTAGACAGTTTGCTTAGAAGTATTTACTAGAACCGCCACCATTTTAACTGATTCACACAAAAAAAAGCCAAAGCCAATCCTCCTAAATTGTAAACATAAAAACTATTCTCGTCATTCCAAGGCTTTAGACACCAATTCTGAGCTCTGTAAACATGAACTCGTAATAATTGAAAGCCCAGTCCCGTGAAAAAGCCACCCGAAGTACCCGGACTTGTAAACATTACCAGTATTTTCGTCATTTCACAGATTTCCACTGGAAACCTCCGTGATTGAATTCGACAGTAAATGTAGTAAGAATCTATTTACGTGTACTTGAGGTGTTTATTACACGTTCTTAATCATTTCTGGGAACTATCATTGTGTATTTTAACAGTTTTACCACAATTAGACAGTTTGCTTAGAACTTTTTAGTGGAACCGCCACCATTTTAACTGATTCACACAAAAAATACGCCAAAGCCAATCCTCCTAAATTGTAAACATAAAAACTATTCTCGTGATTCAAAGGCTTTAGACACCAATTCTGAGCTCTGTAAACATGAACTCTTAATAATTGAAAGCACAGTCCTGTGAAAACGCCACCAGAAGTACCCGGACTTGTAAACATTACCAGTATTTTCGTCATTTCACAGCTTTACACTCGAAACCTCCGTGATTGAATTCGACAGTAAATGTAGTAAGAATCTATTTACGTGTACTTGAGGTGTTTATTACACGTTCTTAATCATTTCTGGGAACTATCATTGTGTATTTTAACAGTTTTACCACAATTAGACAGTTTGCTTATAACTGTTTACTGGAACCGCCACCATTTTAACTGATTCACACAAAAAAAAGCCAAAGCCAATCCTCCTAAATTGTAAACATAAAAACTATTCTCGTCATTCCAAGGCTTTAGACACCAATTCTGAGCTCTGTAAACATGAACTCGTAATAATTGAAAGCACAGTCCCGTGAAAAAGCCACCCGAAGTACACGGACTTGTAAACATTACCAGTATTTTCGTCATTTCACAGCTTTCCACTGGAAACCTCCGTGATTGAATTCCACAGTAAATGTAGTAAGAATCTATTTACGTGTACTTGAGGTGTTTATTACACGTTCTTAATCATTTCTGGAAACTCTCATTGTGTATTTTAACAGTTTTACCACAATTAGACAGTTTGCTTAGAAGTATTTACTGGAACCGCCACCATTTTGACTGATTCACACAAAAAAAACGCCAAAGCCAATCCTCCTAAATTGTAAACACAAAAACTATTCTTGTGATTCAAAGGCTTTAGACACCAATTCTGAGCTCTGTAAACATGAACTCGTAATAATTGAAAGCACAGTCCCGTGAAAACGCCACCCGAAGTACCCGGACTTGTAAACATTACCAGTATTTTCGTAATTTCACAGCTTTCCACTGGAAACCTCCGTGATTGAATTCGACAGTAAATGTAGTAAGAATCTATTTACGTGTACTTGAGATGTTTATTACACGTTCTTAATCATTTCTGGGAACTATCATTGTGTATTTTAACAGTTTTACCACAATTAGACAGTTTGCTTAGAAGTATTTACTGGAACCGCCACCATTTTGACTGATTCACACAAAAAAAACGCCAAAGCCAATCCTCCTAAATTGTAAACACAAAAACTATTCTCGTAATTCAAAGGCTTTAGACACCAATTCTGAGCTCTGTAAACATGAACTCGTAATAATTGAAAGCACAGTCCCGTGAAAACGCCACCAGAAGTACCCGGACTTGTAAACATTACCAGTATTTTCGTCATTTCACAGCTTTCCACTGGAAACCTCCGTGTTGAATTCGACAGTAAATGTAGTAAGAATCTATTTACGTGTACTTGAGGTGTTTATTACACGTTCTTAATCATTTCTGGGAACTCTCATTGTGTATTTTAACAGTTTTACCACAATTAGACAGTTGGCTTAGAAGTATTTACTGGAACCGACACCATTTTAACTGATTCACACAAAAAAAAGCCAAAGCCAATCCTCCTAAATTGTAAACATAAAAACTATTCTCGTCATTCCAAGGCTTTAGACACCAATTCTGAGCTCTGTAAACATGAACTCGTAATAATTGAAAGCCCAGTCCCGTGAAAAAGCCACCCGAAGTACCCGGACTTGTAAACATTACCAGTATTTTCGTCATTTCACAGCTTTCAACTGGAAACCTCCGTGATTGAATTCGACAGTAAATGTAGTAAGAATCTATTTACGTGTACTTGAGGTGTTTATTACACGTTCTTAATCATTTCTGGAAACTCTCATTGTGTATTTTAACAGTTTTACCACAATTAGACAGTTTGCTTAGAAGTATTTACTGGAACCGCCACCATTTTAACTGATTCACACAAAAAAAACGCCAAAGCCAATCCTCCTAAATTGTAAACACAAAAACTATTCTCGTGATTCAAAGGCTTTAGACACCAATTCTGAGCTCTGTAAACATGAACTCGTAATAAATGAAAGCACAGTCCCGTGAAAACGCCACCCGAAGTACCCGGACTTGTAAACATTACCAGTATTTTCGTCATTTCACAGCTTTCCACTGGAAACCTCCGTGATTGAATTCGACAGTAAATGTAGTAAGAATCTATTTACGTGTACTTGAGATGTTTATTACACGTTCTTAATCATTTCTGGGAACTCTCATTGTGTATTTTAACAGTTTTACCACAATTAGACAGTTTGCTTAGAAGTATTTACTAGAACCGCCACCATTTTAACTGATTCACACCAAAAAAAGCCAAAGCCAATCCTCCTAAATTGTAAACATAAAAACTATTCTCGTCATTCCAAGGCTTTAGACACCAATTCTGAGCTCTGTAAACATGAACTCGTAATAATTGAAAGCACAGTCCCGTGAAAACGCCACCAGAAGTACCCGGACTTGTAAACATTACCAGTATTTTCGTCATTTCACAGCTTTACACTCGAAACCTCCGTGATTGAATTCGACAGTAAATGTAGTAAGAATCTATTTACGTGTACTTGAGGTGTTTATTACACGTTCTTAATCATTTCTGGGAACTCTCATTGTGTATTTTAACAGTTTTACCACAATTAGACAGTTTGCTTAGAACTGTTTACTGGAACCGCCACCATTTTAACTGATTCACACAAAAAAAAGCCAAAGCCAATCCTCCTAAATTGTAAACATAAAAACTATTCTCGTCATTCCAAGGCTTTAGACACCAATTCTGAGCTCTGTAAACATGAACTCGTAATAATTGAAAGCACAGTCCCGTGAAAAAGCCACCCGAAGTACCCGGACTTGTAAACATTACCAGTATTTTCGTCATTTCACAGCTTTCCACTGGAAACCTCCGTGATTGAATTCGACAGTAAATGTAGTAAGAATCTATTTACGTGTACTTGAGGTGTTTATTACACGTTCTTAATCATTTCTGGAAACTCTCATTGTGTATTTTAACAGTTTTACCACAATTAGACAGCTTGCTTAGAAGTATTTACTGGAACCGCCACCATTTTGACTGATTCACACAAAAAAAACGCCAAAGCCAATCCTCCTAAATTGTAAACACAAAAACTATTCTCGTGATTCAAAGGCTTTAGACACCAATTCTGAGCTCTGTAAACATGAACTCGTAATAATTGAAAGCACAGTCCCTTGGAAACGCCACCCGAAGTACCGGACTTGTAAACATTACCAGTATTTTCGTAATTTCACAGCTTTCCACTGGAAACCTCCGTGATTGAATTCGACAGTAAATGTAGTAAGAATCTATTTACGTGTACTTGAGGGGTTTATTACACGTTCTTAATCATTTCTGGGAACTCTCATTGTGTATTTTAACAGTTTTACCACAATTAGACAGTTTGCTTAGAAGTATTTACTGGAACCGCCACCATTTTAACTGATTCACACAAAAAAAACGCCAAAGCCAATCCTCCTAAATTGTAAACACAAAAACTATTCTCGTGATTCAAAGGCTTTAGACACCCATTCTGAGCTCTGTAAACATGAACTCTTAATATTTGAAAGTACAGTCCCGTGAAAACGCCACCAGAAGTACCCGTACTTGTAAACATTACCAGTATTTTCGTCATTTCACAGCTTTCCACTGGAAACCTCCGTGTTGAATTCGACAGTAAATGTAGTAAGAATCTATTTACGTGTACTTGAGATGTTTATTACACGTTTTTAATCATTTCTGGGAACTCTCATTGTGTATTTTAACAGTTTTACCACAATTAGACAGTTTGCTTAGAAGTATTTACTAGAACCGCCACCATTTTAACTGATTCACACAAAAAAAAGCCAAAGCCAATCCTCCTAAATTGTAAACATAAAAACTATTCTCGTCATTCCAAGGCTTTAGACACCAATTCTGAGCTCTGTAAACATGAACTCGTAATAATTGAAAGCACAGTCCCGTGAAAACGCCACCAGAAGTACCCGGACTTGTAAACATTACCAGTATTTTCGTCATTTCACAGCTTTACACTCGAAACCTCCGTGATTGAATTCGACAGTAAATGTAGTAAGAATCTATTTACGTGTACTTGAGGTGTTTATTACACGTTCTTAATCATTTCTGGGAACTATCATTGTGTATTTTAACAGTTTTACCACAATTAGACAGTTTGCTTAGAACTGTTTACTGGAACCGCCACCATTTTAACTGATTCACACAAAAAAAAGCCAAAGCCAATCCTCCTAAATTGTAAACATAAAAACTATTCTCGTCATTCCAAGGCTTTAGACACCAATTCTGAGCTCTGTAAACATGAACTCGTAATAATTGAAAGCACAGTCCCGTGAAAAAGCCACCCGAAGTACCCGGACTTGTAAACATTACCAGTATTTTCGTCATTTCACAGCTTTCCACTGGAAACCTCCGTGATTGAATTCGACAGTAAATGTAGTAAGAATCTATTTACGTGTACTTGAGGTGTTTATTACACGTTCTTAATCATTTCTGGAAACTCTCATTGTGTATTTTAACAGTTTTACCACAATTAGACAGTTTGCTTAGAAGTATTTACTGGAACCGCCACCATTTTAACTGATTCACACAAAAAAATACGCCAAAGCCAATCCTCCTAAATTGAAAACATAAAAACTATTCTCCTGATTCAAAGGCTTTAGACACCAATTCTGAGCTCTGTAAACATGAACTCTTAATATTTGAAAGCACAGTCCCGTGAAAACGCCACCAAAAGTACCCGTACTTGTAAACATTACCAGTATTTTCGTCATTTCACAGCTTTCCACTGGAAACCTCCGTGTTGAATTCGACAGTAAATGTAGTAAGAATCTATTTACGTGTACTTGAGATGTTTATTACACGTTCTTAATCATTTCTGGGAACTCTCATTGTGTATTTTAACAGTTTTACCACAATTAGACAGTTTGCTTAGAAGTATTTACTGGAACCGCCACCATTTTAACTGATTCACACAAAAAAAAGCCAAAGCCAATCCTCCTAAATTGTAAACATAAAAACTATTCTCGTCATTCCAAGGCTTTAGACACCAATTCTGAGCTCTGTAAACATGAACTCGTAATAATTGAAAGCCCAGTCCCGTGAAAAAGCCACCGGAAGTACCCGGACTTGTAAACGTTACCAGTATTTTCGTCATTTCACAGCTTTCCACTGGAAACCTCCGTGATTGAATTCGACAGTAAATGTAGTAAGAATCTATTTACGTGTACTTGAGGTGTTTATTACACGTTCTTAATCATTTCTGGAAACTCTCATTGTGTATTTTAACAGTTTTACCACAATTAGACAGTTTGCTTAGAAGTATTTACTGGAACCGCCACCATTTTAACTGATTCACACAAAAAAAAGCCAAAGCCAATCCTCCTAAATTGTAAACATAAAAACTATTCTCGTCATTCCAAGGCTTTAGACACCAATTCTGAGCTCTGTAAACATGAACTCGTAATAATTGAAAGCACAGTCCCGTGGAAACGCAACCCGAAGTACCGGACTTGTAAACATTACCAGTATTTTCGTCATTTCACAGCTTTCCACTGGAAACCTCCGTGATTGAATTCGACAGTAAATGTAGTAAGAATCTATTTACGTGTACTTGAGGTGTTTATTACACGTTCTTAATCATTTCTGGAAACTCTCATTGTGTATTTTAACATTTTTACCACAATTAGACAGCTTGCTTAGAAGTTTTTACTGGAACCGCCACCATTTTGACTGATTCACACAAAAAAAACGCCAAAGCCAATCCTCCTAAATTGTAAACACAAAAACTATTCTCGTGATTCAAAGGCTTTAGACACCAATTCTGAGCTCTGTAAACATGAACTCGTAATAATTGAAAGCACAGTCCCGTGGAAACGCAACCCGAAGTACCGGACTTGTAAACATTACCAGTATTTTCGTAATTTCACAGCTTTCCACTGGAAACCTCCGTGATTGAATTCGACAGTAAATGTAGTAAGAATCTATTTACGTGTACTTGAGGGGTTTATTACACGTTCTTAATCATTTCTGGGAACTCTCATTGTGTATTTTAACAGTTTTACCACAATTAGACAGTTTGCTTAGAAGTATTTACTGGAACCGCCACCATTTTGACTGATTCACACAAAAAAAACGCCAAAGCCAATCCTCCTAAATTGTAAACACAAAAACTATTCTCGTGATTCAAAGGCTTTAGACACCAATTCTGAGCTCTGTAAACATGAACTCTTAATACTTGAAAGCACAGTCCCGTGAAAACGCCACCAGAAGTACCCGTACTTGTAAACATTACCAGTATTTTCGTCATTTCACAGCTTTCCACTGGAAACCTCCGTGTTGAATTCGACAGTAAATGTAGTAAGAATCTATTTACGTGTACTTGAGATGTTTATTACACGTTCTTAATCATTTCTGGGAACTCTCATTGTGTATTTTAACAGTTTTACCACAATTAGACAGTTGGCTTAGAAGTATTTACTGGAACCGCCACCATTTTAACTGATTCACACAAAAAAAAGCCAAAGCCAATCCTCCTAAATTGTAAACATAAAAACTATTCTCGTCATTCCAAGGCTTTAGACACCAATTCTGAGCTCAGTAAACATGAACTCTTAATATTTGAAAGCACAGTCCCGTGAAAATCCACCCGAAGTATCCGGAATTGTCAATATTACCAGTATTTTCGTCTTTTCACAGCTTTCCACTCGAAACCTCCGTGATTGAATTCGACAGTAAATGTAGTAAGAATCTATTTACGTGTACTTGAGGTGTTTATTACACGTTCTTAATTATTTCTGGGAACTATCATTGTGTATTTTAACAGTTTTACCACAATTAGACAGTTTGCTTAAAACTTTTTAGTGGAACCGCCACCATTTTAACTGATTCACACAAAAAATACGCCAAAGCCAATCCTCCTAAATTGAAAACATAAAAACTATTCTCGTGATTCAAAGGCTTTAGACACCAATTCTGAGCTCTGTAAACATGAACTCTTAATATTTGAAAGCACAGTCCCGTGAAAACGCCACCAGAAGTACCCGTACTTGTAAACATTACCAGTATTTTCGTCATTTCACAGCTTTCCACTGGAAACCTCCGTGTTGAATTCGACAGTAAATGTAGTAAGAATCTATTTACGTGTACTTGAGATGTTTATTACACGTTCTTAATCATTTCTGGGAACTCTCATTGTGTATTTTAACAGTTTTACCACAATTAGACAGTTGGCTTAGAAGTATTTACTGGAACCGCCACCATTTTAACTGATTTACACAAAAAAAAGCCAAAGCCAATCCTCCTAAATTGTAAACATAAAAACTATTCTCGTCATTCCAAGGCTTTAGACACCAATTCTGAGCTCAGTAAACATGAACTCTTAATATTTGAAAGCACAGTCCCGTGAAAATCCACCCGAAGTATCCGGAATTGTCAATATTACCAGTATTTTCGTCTTTTCACAGCTTTCCACTCGAAACCTCCGTGATTGAATTCGACAGTAAATGTAGTAAGAATCTATTTACGTGTACTTGAGGTGTTTATTACACGTTCTTAATTATTTCTGGGAACTATCATTGTGTATTTTAACAGTTTTACCACAATTAGACAGTTTGCTTAAAACTTTTTAGTGGAACCGCCACCATTTTAACTGATTCACACAAAAAATACGCCAAAGCCAATCCTCCTAAATTGAAAACATAAAAACTATTCTCGTGATTCAAAGGCTTTAGACACCAATTCTGAGCTCTGTAAACATGAACTCTTAATATTTGAAAGCACAGTCCCGTGAAAACGCCACCAGAAGTACCCGTACTTGTAAACATTACCAGTATTTTCGTCATTTCACAGCTTTCCACTGGAAACCTCCGTGTTGAATTCGACAGTAAATGTAGTAAGAATCTATTTACGTGTACTTGAGATGTTTATTACACGTTCTTAATCATTTCTGGGAACTCTCATTGTGTATTTTAACAGTTTTACCACAATTAGACAGTTTGCTTAGAAGTATTTACTAGAACCGCCACCATTTTAACTGATTCACACAAAAAAAAGCCAAAGCCAATCCTCCTAAATTGTAAACATAAAAACTATTCTCGTCATTCCAAGGCTTTAGACACCAATTCTGAGCTCTGTAAACATGAACTCGTAATAATTGAAAGCACAGTCCCGTGAAAACGCCACCAGAAGTACCCGGACTTGTAAACATTACCAGTATTTTCGTCATTTCACAGCTTTACACTCGAAACCTCCGTGATTGAATTCGACAGTAAATGTAGTAAGAATCTATTTACGTGTACTTGAGGTGTTTATTACACGTTCTTAATCATTTCTGGGAACTATCATTGTGTATTTTAACAGTTTTACCACAATTAGACAGTTTGCTTAGAACTGTTTACTGGAACCGCCACCATTTTAACTGATTTACACAAAAAAAAGCCAAAGCCAATCCTCCTAAATTGTAAACATAAAAACTATTCTCGTCATTCCAAAACTTTAGACACCAATTCTGAGCTCTGTAAACATGAACTCGTAATAATTGAAAGCACAGTCCCGTGAAAAAGCCACCCGAAGTACCCGGACTTGTAAACATTACCAGTATTTTCGTCATTTCACAGCTTTCCACTGGAAACCTCCGTGTTGAATTCGACAGTAAATGTAGTAAGAATCTATTTACGTGTACTTGAGGTGTTTATTACACGTTCTTAATCATTTCTGGGAACTATCATTGTGTATTTTAACAGTTTTACCACAATTAGACAGTTTGCTTAGAACTGTTTACTGGAACCGCCACCATTTTAACTGATTTACACAAAAAAAAGCCAAAGCCAATCCTCCTAAATTGTAAACATAAAAACTATTCTCGTCATTCCAAAACTTTAGACACCAATTCTGAGCTCTGTAAACATGAACTCGTAATAATTGAAAGCACAGTCCCGTGAAAAAGCCACCCGAAGTACCCGGACTTGTAAACATTACCAGTATTTTCGTCATTTCACAGCTTTCCACTGGAAACCTCCGTGATTGAATTCGACAGTAAATGTAGTAAGAATCTATTTACGTGTACTTGAGGTGTTTATTACACGTTCTTAATCATTTCTGGAAACTCTCATTGTGTATTTTAACAGTTTTACCACAATTAGACAGTTTGCTTAGAAGTATTTACTGGAACCGCCACCATTTTGACTGATTCACACAAAAAAAACGCCAAAGCCAATCCTCCTAAATTGTAAACACAAAAACTATTCTCGTGATTCAAAGGCTTTAGACACCAATTCTGAGCTCTGTAAACATGAACTCGTAATAATTGAAAGCACAGTCCCGTGAAAACGCCACCAGAAGTACCCGGACTTGTAAACATTACCAGTATTTTCGTCATTTCACAGCTTTACACTCGAAACCTCCGTGATTGAATTCGACAGTAAATGTAGTAAGAATCTATTTACGTGTACTTGAGGTGTTTATTACACGTTCTTAATCATTTCTGGGAACTATCATTGTGTATTTTAACAGTTTTACCACAATTAGACAGTTTGCTTAGAACTGTTTACTGGAACCGCCACCATTTTAACTGATTCACACAAAAAAAAGCCAAAGCCAATCCTCCTAAATTGTAAACATAAAAACTATTCTCGTCATTCCAAGGCTTTAGACACCAATTCTGAGCTCTGTAAACATGAACTCGTAATAATTGAAAGCACAGTCCCGTGAAAAAGCCACCCGAAGTACCCGGACTTGTAAACATTACCAGTATTTTCGTCATTTCACAGCTTTCCACTGGAAACCTCCGTGATTGAATTCGACAGTAAATGTAGTAAGAATCTATTTACGTGTACTTGAGGTGTTTATTACACGTTCTTAATCATTTCTGGAAACTCTCATTGTGTATTTTAACAGTTTTACCACAATTAGACAGTTTGCTTAGAAGTATTTACTGGAACCGCCACCATTTTAACTGATTCACACAAAAAAATACGCCAAAGCCAATCCTCCTAAATTGAAAACATAAAAACTATTCTCCTGATTCAAAGGCTTTAGACACCAATTCTGAGCTCTGTAAACATGAACTCTTAATATTTGAAAGCACAGTCCCGTGAAAACGCCACCAAAAGTACCCGTACTTGTAAACATTACCAGTATTTTCGTCATTTCACAGCTTTCCACTGGAAACCTCCGTGTTGAATTCGACAGTAAATGTAGTAAGAATCTATTTACGTGTACTTGAGATGTTTATTACACGTTCTTAATCATTTCTGGGAACTCTCATTGTGTATTTTAACAGTTTTACCACAATTAGACAGTTTGCTTAGAAGTATTTACTGGAACCGCCACCATTTTAACTGATTCACACAAAAAAAAGCCAAAGCCAATCCTCCTAAATTGTAAACATAAAAACTATTCTCGTCATTCCAAGGCTTTAGACACCAATTCTGAGCTCTGTAAACATGAACTCGTAATAATTGAAAGCCCAGTCCCGTGAAAAAGCCACCGGAAGTACCCGGACTTGTAAACGTTACCAGTATTTTCGTCATTTCACAGCTTTCCACTGGAAACCTCCGTGATTGAATTCGACAGTAAATGTAGTAAGAATCTATTTACGTGTACTTGAGGTGTTTATTACACGTTCTTAATCATTTCTGGAAACTCTCATTGTGTATTTTAACAGTTTTACCACAATTAGACAGTTTGCTTAGAAGTATTTACTGGAACCGCCACCATTTTAACTGATTCACACAAAAAAAAGCCAAAGCCAATCCTCCTAAATTGTAAACATAAAAACTATTCTCGTCATTCCAAGGCTTTAGACACCAATTCTGAGCTCTGTAAACATGAACTCGTAATAATTGAAAGCACAGTCCCGTGGAAACGCAACCCGAAGTACCGGACTTGTAAACATTACCAGTATTTTCGTCATTTCACAGCTTTCCACTGGAAACCTCCGTGATTGAATTCGACAGTAAATGTAGTAAGAATCTATTTACGTGTACTTGAGGTGTTTATTACACGTTCTTAATCATTTCTGGAAACTCTCATTGTGTATTTTAACATTTTTACCACAATTAGACAGCTTGCTTAGAAGTATTTACTGGAACCGCCACCATTTTGACTGATTCACACAAAAAAAACGCCAAAGCCAATCCTCCTAAATTGTAAACACAAAAACTATTCTCGTGATTCAAAGGCTTTAGACACCAATTCTGAGCTCTGTAAACATGAACTCGTAATAATTGAAAGCACAGTCCCGTGGAAACGCAACCCGAAGTACCGGACTTGTAAACATTACCAGTATTTTCGTAATTTCACAGCTTTCCACTGGAAACCTCCGTGATTGAATTCGACAGTAAATGTAGTAAGAATCTATTTACGTGTACTTGAGGGGTTTATTACACGTTCTTAATCATTTCTGGGAACTCTCATTGTGTATTTTAACAGTTTTACCACAATTAGACAGTTTGCTTAGAAGTATTTACTGGAACCGCCACCATTTTGACTGATTCACACAAAAAAAACGCCAAAGCCAATCCTCCTAAATTGTAAACACAAAAACTATTCTCGTGATTCAAAGGCTTTAGACACCAATTCTGAGCTCTGTAAACATGAACTCTTAATACTTGAAAGCACAGTCCCGTGAAAACGCCACCAGAAGTACCCGTACTTGTAAACATTACCAGTATTTTCGTCATTTCACAGCTTTCCACTGGAAACCTCCGTGTTGAATTCGACAGTAAATGTAGTAAGAATCTATTTACGTGTACTTGAGATGTTTATTACACGTTCTTAATCATTTCTGGGAACTCTCATTGTGTATTTTAACAGTTTTACCACAATTAGACAGTTGGCTTAGAAGTATTTACTGGAACCGCCACCATTTTAACTGATTCACACAAAAAAAAGCCAAAGCCAATCCTCCTAAATTGTAAACATAAAAACTATTCTCGTCATTCCAAGGCTTTAGACACCAATTCTGAGCTCAGTAAACATGAACTCTTAATATTTGAAAGCACAGTCCCGTGAAAATCCACCCGAAGTATCCGGAATTGTCAATATTACCAGTATTTTCGTCTTTTCACAGCTTTCCACTCGAAACCTCCGTGATTGAATTCGACAGTAAATGTAGTAAGAATCTATTTACGTGTACTTGAGGTGTTTATTACACGTTCTTAATTATTTCTGGGAACTATCATTGTGTATTTTAACAGTTTTACCACAATTAGACAGTTTGCTTAAAACTTTTTAGTGGAACCGCCACCATTTTAACTGATTCACACAAAAAATACGCCAAAGCCAATCCTCCTAAATTGAAAACATAAAAACTATTCTCGTGATTCAAAGGCTTTAGACACCAATTCTGAGCTCTGTAAACATGAACTCTTAATATTTGAAAGCACAGTCCCGTGAAAACGCCACCAGAAGTACCCGTACTTGTAAACATTACCAGTATTTTCGTCATTTCACAGCTTTCCACTGGAAACCTCCGTGTTGAATTCGACAGTAAATGTAGTAAGAATCTATTTACGTGTACTTGAGATGTTTATTACACGTTCTTAATCATTTCTGGGAACTCTCATTGTGTATTTTAACAGTTTTACCACAATTAGACAGTTGGCTTAGAAGTATTTACTGGAACCGCCACCATTTTAACTGATTTACACAAAAAAAAGCCAAAGCCAATCCTCCTAAATTGTAAACATAAAAACTATTCTCGTCATTCCAAGGCTTTAGACACCAATTCTGAGCTCAGTAAACATGAACTCTTAATATTTGAAAGCACAGTCCCGTGAAAATCCACCCGAAGTATCCGGAATTGTCAATATTACCAGTATTTTCGTCTTTTCACAGCTTTCCACTCGAAACCTCCGTGATTGAATTCGACAGTAAATGTAGTAAGAATCTATTTACGTGTACTTGAGGTGTTTATTACACGTTCTTAATTATTTCTGGGAACTATCATTGTGTATTTTAACAGTTTTACCACAATTAGACAGTTTGCTTAAAACTTTTTAGTGGAACCGCCACCATTTTAACTGATTCACACAAAAAATACGCCAAAGCCAATCCTCCTAAATTGAAAACATAAAAACTATTCTCGTGATTCAAAGGCTTTAGACACCAATTCTGAGCTCTGTAAACATGAACTCTTAATATTTGAAAGCACAGTCCCGTGAAAACGCCACCAGAAGTACCCGTACTTGTAAACATTACCAGTATTTTCGTCATTTCACAGCTTTCCACTGGAAACCTCCGTGTTGAATTCGACAGTAAATGTAGTAAGAATCTATTTACGTGTACTTGAGATGTTTATTACACGTTCTTAATCATTTCTGGGAACTCTCATTGTGTATTTTAACAGTTTTACCACAATTAGACAGTTTGCTTAGAAGTATTTACTAGAACCGCCACCATTTTAACTGATTCACACAAAAAAAAGCCAAAGCCAATCCTCCTAAATTGTAAACATAAAAACTATTCTCGTCATTCCAAGGCTTTAGACACCAATTCTGAGCTCTGTAAACATGAACTCGTAATAATTGAAAGCACAGTCCCGTGAAAACGCCACCAGAAGTACCCGGACTTGTAAACATTACCAGTATTTTCGTCATTTCACAGCTTTACACTCGAAACCTCCGTGATTGAATTCGACAGTAAATGTAGTAAGAATCTATTTACGTGTACTTGAGGTGTTTATTACACGTTCTTAATCATTTCTGGGAACTATCATTGTGTATTTTAACAGTTTTACCACAATTAGACAGTTTGCTTAGAACTGTTTACTGGAACCGCCACCATTTTAACTGATTTACACAAAAAAAAGCCAAAGCCAATCCTCCTAAATTGTAAACATAAAAACTATTCTCGTCATTCCAAAACTTTAGACACCAATTCTGAGCTCTGTAAACATGAACTCGTAATAATTGAAAGCACAGTCCCGTGAAAAAGCCACCCGAAGTACCCGGACTTGTAAACATTACCAGTATTTTCGTCATTTCACAGCTTTCCACTGGAAACCTCCGTGTTGAATTCGACAGTAAATGTAGTAAGAATCTATTTACGTGTACTTGAGGTGTTTATTACACGTTCTTAATCATTTCTGGGAACTATCATTGTGTATTTTAACAGTTTTACCACAATTAGACAGTTTGCTTAGAACTGTTTACTGGAACCGCCACCATTTTAACTGATTTACACAAAAAAAAGCCAAAGCCAATCCTCCTAAATTGTAAACATAAAAACTATTCTCGTCATTCCAAAACTTTAGACACCAATTCTGAGCTCTGTAAACATGAACTCGTAATAATTGAAAGCACAGTCCCGTGAAAAAGCCACCCGAAGTACCCGGACTTGTAAACATTACCAGTATTTTCGTCATTTCACAGCTTTCCACTGGAAACCTCCGTGATTGAATTCGACAGTAAATGTAGTAAGAATCTATTTACGTGTACTTGAGGTGTTTATTACACGTTCTTAATCATTTCTGGAAACTCTCATTGTGTATTTTAACAGTTTTACCACAATTAGACAGTTTGCTTAGAAGTATTTACTGGAACCGCCACCATTTTGACTGATTCACACAAAAAAAACGCCAAAGCCAATCCTCCTAAATTGTAAACACAAAAACTATTCTCGTGATTCAAAGGCTTTAGACACCAATTCTGAGCTCTGTAAACATGAACTCGTAATAATTGAAAGCACAGTCCCGTGAAAACGCCACCCGAAGTACCGGACTTGTAAACATTACCAGTATTTTCGTAATTTCACAGCTTTCCACTGGAAACCTCCGTGATTGAATTCGACAGTAAATGTAGTAAGAATCTATTTACGTGTACTTGAGGGGTTTATTACACGTTCTTAATCATTTCTGGGAACTCTCATTGTGTATTTTAACAGTTTTACCACAATTAGACAGTTTGCTTAGAAGTATTTACTGGAACCGCCACCATTTTGACTGATTCACACAAAAAAAACGCCAAAGCCAATCCTCCTAAATTGTAAACACAAAAACTATTCTCGTGATTCAAAGGCTTTAGACACCCATTCTGAGCTCTGTAAACATGAACTCTTAATATTTGAAAGCACAGTCCCGTGAAAACGCCACCAGAAGTACCCGTACTTGTAAACATTACCAGTATTTTCGTCATTTCACAGCTTTCCACTGGAAACGTCCGTGTTGAATTCGACAGTAAATGTAGTAAGAATCTATTTACGTGTACTTGAGATGTTTATTACACGTTCTTAATCATTTCTGGGAACTCTCATTGTGTATTTTAACAGTTTTACCACAATTAGACAGTTTGCTTAGAAGTATTTACTAGAACCGCCACCATTTTAACTGATTCACACAAAAAAAAGCCAAAGCCAATCCTCCTAAATTGTAAACATAAAAACTATTCTCGTCATTCCAAGGCTTTAGACACCAATTCTGAGCTCTGTAAACATGAACTCGTAATAATTGAAAGCACAGTCCCGTGAAAACGCCACCAGAAGTACCCGGACTTGTAAACATTACCAGTATTTTCGTCATTTCACAGCTTTACACTCGAAACCTCCGTGATTGAATTCGACAGTAAATGTAGTAAGAATCTATTTACGTGTACTTGAGGTGTTTATTACACGTTCTTAATCATTTCTGGGAACTATCATTGTGTATTTTAACAGTTTTACCACAATTAGACAGTTTGCTTAGAACTGTTTACTGGAACCGCCACCATTTTAACTGATTTACACAAAAAAAAGCCAAAGCCAATCCTCCTAAATTGTAAACATAAAAACTATTCTCGTCATTCCAAAACTTTAGACACCAATTCTGAGCTCTGTAAACATGAACTCGTAATAATTGAAAGCACAGTCCCGTGAAAAAGCCACCCGAAGTACCCGGACTTGTAAACATTACCAGTATTTTCGTCATTTCACAGCTTTCCACTGGAAACCTCCGTGATTGAATTCGACAGTAAATGTAGTAAGAATCTATTTACGTGTACTTGAGGTGTTTATTACACGTTCTTAATCATTTCTGGAAACTCTCATTGTGTATTTTAACAGTTTTACCACAATTAGACAGTTTGCTTAGAAGTATTTACTGGAACCGCCACCATTTTGACTGATTCACACAAAAAAAAGCCAAAGCCAATCCTCCTAAATTGTAAACACAAAAACTATTCTCGTGATTCAAAGGCTTTAGACACCAATTCTGAGCTCTGTAAACATGAACTCGTAATAATTGAAAGCACAGTCCCGTGAAAACGCCACCCGAAGTACCGGACTTGTAAACATTACCAGTATTTTCGTAATTTCACAGCTTTCCACTGGAAACCTCCGTGATTGAATTCGACAGTAAATGTAGTAAGAATCTATTTACGTGTACTTGAGGGGTTTATTACACGTTCTTAATCATTTCTGGGAACTCTCATTGTGTATTTTAACAGTTTTACCACAATTAGACAGTTTGCTTAGAAGTATTTACTGGAACCGCCACCATTTTGACTGATTCACACAAAAAAAACGCCAAAGCCAATCCTCCTAAATTGTAAACACAAAAACTATTCTCGTGATTCAAAGGCTTTAGACACCAATTCTGAGCTCTGTAAACATGAACTCTTAATACTTGAAAGCACAGTCCCGTGAAAACGCCACCAGAAGTACCCGTACTTGTAAACATTACCAGTATTTTCGTCATTTCACAGCTTTACACTGGAAACGTCCGTGTTGAATTCGACAGTAAATGTAGTAAGAATCTATTTACGTGTACTTGAGATGTTTATTACACGTTCTTAATCATTTCTGGGAACTCTCATTGTGTATTTTAACAGTTTTACCACAATTAGACAGTTTGCTTAGAAGTATTTACTAGAACCGCCACCATTTTAACTGATTCACACAAAAAAAAGCCAAAGCCAATCCTCCTAAATTGTAAACATAAAAACTATTCTCGTCATTCCAAGGCTTTAGACACCAATTCTGAGCTCTGTAAACATGAACTCGTAATAATTGAAAGCACAGTCCCGTGAAAACGCCACCAGAAGTACCCGGACTTGTAAACATTACCAGTATTTTCGTCATTTCACAGCTTTACACTCGAAACCTCCGTGATTGAATTCGACAGTAAATGTAGTAAGAATCTATTTACGTGTACTTGAGGTGTTTATTACACGTTCTTAATCATTTCTGGGAACTATCATTGTGTATTTTAACAGTTTTACCACAATTAGACAGTTTGCTTAGAACTGTTTACTGGAACCGCCACCATTTTAACTGATTTACACAAAAAAAAGCCAAAGCCAATCCTCCTAAATTGTAAACATAAAAACTATTCTCGTCATTCCAAAACTTTAGACACCAATTCTGAGCTCTGTAAACATGAACTCGTAATAATTGAAAGCACAGTCCCGTGAAAAAGCCACCCGAAGTACCCGGACTTGTAAACATTACCAGTATTTTCGTCATTTCACAGCTTTCCACTGGAAACCTCCGTGATTGAATTCGACAGTAAATGTAGTAAGAATCTATTTACGTGTACTTGAGGTGTTTATTACACGTTCTTAATCATTTCTGGAAACTCTCATTGTGTATTTTAACAGTTTTACCACAATTAGACAGTTTGCTTAGAAGTATTTACTGGAACCGCCACCATTTTGACTGATTGACACAAAAAAAACGCCAAAGCCAATCCTCCTAAATTGTAAACACAAAAACTATTCTCGTGATTCAAAGGCTTTAGACACCAATTCTGAGCTCTGTAAACATGAACTCTTAATACTTGAAAGCACAGTCCCGTGAAAACGCCACCAGAAGTACCCGTACTTGTAAACATTACCAGTATTTTCGTCATTTCACAGCTTTCCACTGGAAACGTCCGTGTTGAATTCGACAGTAAATGTAGTAAGAATCTATTTACGTGTACTTGAGATGTTTATTACACGTTCTTAATCATTTCTGGGAACTCTCATTGTGTATTTTAACAGTTTTACCAAAATTAGACAGTTTGCTTAGAAGTATTTACTGGAACCGCCACCATTTTAACTGATTCACACAAAAAAAAGCCAAAGCCAATCCTCCTAAATTGTAAACATAAAAACTATTCTCGTCATTCCAAGGCTTTAGACACCAATTCTGAGCTCAGTAAACATGAACTCTTAATATTTGAAAGCACAGTCCCGTGAAAATCCACCCGAAGTGTCCGGAATTGTCAATATTACCAGTATTTTCGTCATTTCACAGCTTTCCACTCGAAACCTCCGTGATTGAATTCGACAGTAAATGTAGTAAGAATCTATTTACGTGTACTTGAGGTGTTTATTACACGTTCTTAATTATTTCTGGGAACTATCATTGTGTATTTTAACAGTTTTACCACAATTAGACAGTTTGCTTAAAACTTTTTAGTGGAACCGCCACCATTTTAACTGATTCACACAAAAAATACGCCAAAGCCAATCCTCCTAAATTGAAAACATAAAAACTATTCTCGTGATTCAAAGGCTTTAGACACCAATTCTGAGCTCTGTAAACATGAACTCTTAATATTTGAAAGCACAGTCCCCTGAAAACGCCACCAGAAGTACCCGTACTTGTAAACATTACCAGTATTTTCGTCATTTCACAGCTTTCCACTGGAAACCTCCGTGTTGAATTCGACAGTAAATGTAGTAAGAATCTATTTACGTGTACTTGAGATGTTTATTACACGTTCTTAATCATTTCTGGGAACTCTCATTGTGTATTTTAACAGTTTTACCACAATTAGACAGTTTGCTTAGAAGTATTTACTAGAACCGCCACGATTTTAACTGATTCACACAAAAAAAAGCCAAAGCCAATCCTCCTAAATTGTTAACATAAAAACTATTCTCGTCATTCCAAGGCTTTAGACACCAATTCTGAGCTCTGTAAACATGAACTCGTAATAATTGAAAGCACAGTCCCGTGAAAACGCCACCAGAAGTACCCGGACTTGTAAACATTACCAGTATTTTCATCATTTCACAGCTTTACACTCGAAACCTCCGTGATTGAATTCGACAGTAAATGTAGTAAGAATCTATTTACGTGTACTTGAGGTGTTTATTACACGTTCTTAATCATTTCTGGGAACTATCATTGTGTATTTTAACAGTTTTACCACAATTAGACAGTTTGCTTAGAACTGTTTACTGGAACCGCCACCATTTTAACTGATTCACACAAAAAAAAGCCAAAGCCAATCCTCCTAAATTGTAAACATAAAAACTATTCTCGTCATTCCAAGGCTTTAGACACCAATTCTGAGCTCAGTAAACATGAACTCTTAATATTTGAAAGCACAGTCCCGTGAAAATCCACCCGAAGTATCCGGAATTGTCAATATTACCAGTATTTTCGTCTTTTCACAGCTTTCCACTCGAAACCTCCGTGATTGAATTCGACAGTAAATGTAGTAAGAATCTATTTACGTGTACTTGAGGTGTTTATTACACGTTCTTAATTATTTCTGGGAACTATCATTGTGTATTTTAACAGTTTTACCACAATTAGACAGTTTGCTTAAAACTTTTTAGTGGAACCGCCACCATTTTAACTGATTCACACAAAAAATACGCCAAAGCCAATCCTCCTAAATTGAAAACATAAAAACTATTCTCGTGATTCAAAGGCTTTAGACACCAATTCTGAGCTCTGTAAACATGAACTCTTAATATTTGAAAGCACAGTCCCGTGAAAACGCCACCAGAAGTACCCGTACTTGTAAACATTACCAGTATTTTCGTCATTTCACAGCTTTCCACTGGAAACCTCCGTGTTGAATTCGACAGTAAATGTAGTAAGAATCTATTTACGTGTACTTGAGATGTTTATTACACGTTCTTAATCATTTCTGGGAACTCTCATTGTGTATTTTAACAGTTTTACCACAATTAGACAGTTTGCTTAGAAGTATTTACTAGAACCGCCACCATTTTAACTGATTCACACAAAAAAAAGCCAAAGCCAATCCTCCTAAATTGTAAACATAAAAACTATTCTCGTCATTCCAAGGCTTTAGACACCAATTCTGAGCTCTGTAAACATGAACTCGTAATAATTGAAAGCACAGTCCCGTGAAAACGCCACCAGAAGTACCCGGACTTGTAAACATTACCAGTATTTTCGTCATTTCACAGCTTTACACTCGAAACCTCCGTGATTGAATTCGACAGTAAATGTAGTAAGAATCTATTTACGTGTACTTGAGGTGTTTATTACACGTTCTTAATCATTTCTGGGAACTATCATTGTGTATTTTAACAGTTTTACCACAATTAGACAGTTTGCTTAGAACTGTTTACTGGAACCGCCACCATTTTAACTGATTTACACAAAAAAAAGCCAAAGCCAATCCTCCTAAATTGTAAACATAAAAACTATTCTCGTCATTCCAAAACTTTAGACACCAATTCTGAGCTCTGTAAACATGAACTCGTAATAATTGAAAGCACAGTCCCGTGAAAAAGCCACCCGAAGTACCCGGACTTGTAAACATTACCAGTATTTTCGTCATTTCACAGCTTTCCACTGGAAACCTCCGTGTTGAATTCGACAGTAAATGTAGTAAGAATCTATTTACGTGTACTTGAGGTGTTTATTACACGTTCTTAATCATTTCTGGGAACTATCATTGTGTATTTTAACAGTTTTACCACAATTAGACAGTTTGCTTAGAACTGTTTACTGGAACCGCCACCATTTTAACTGATTTACACAAAAAAAAGCCAAAGCCAATCCTCCTAAATTGTAAACATAAAAACTATTCTCGTCATTCCAAAACTTTAGACACCAATTCTGAGCTCTGTAAACATGAACTCGTAATAATTGAAAGCACAGTCCCGTGAAAAAGCCACCCGAAGTACCCGGACTTGTAAACATTACCAGTATTTTCGTCATTTCACAGCTTTCCACTGGAAACCTCCGTGATTGAATTCGACAGTAAATGTAGTAAGAATCTATTTACGTGTACTTGAGGTGTTTATTACACGTTCTTAATCATTTCTGGAAACTCTCATTGTGTATTTTAACAGTTTTACCACAATTAGACAGTTTGCTTAGAAGTATTTACTGGAACCGCCACCATTTTGACTGATTCACACAAAAAAAACGCCAAAGCCAATCCTCCTAAATTGTAAACACAAAAACTATTCTCGTGATTCAAAGGCTTTAGACACCAATTCTGAGCTCTGTAAACATGAACTCGTAATAATTGAAAGCACAGTCCCGTGAAAACGCCACCCGAAGTACCGGACTTGTAAACATTACCAGTATTTTCGTAATTTCACAGCTTTCCACTGGAAACCTCCGTGATTGAATTCGACAGTAAATGTAGTAAGAATCTATTTACGTGTACTTGAGGGGTTTATTACACGTTCTTAATCATTTCTGGGAACTCTCATTGTGTATTTTAACAGTTTTACCACAATTAGACAGTTTGCTTAGAAGTATTTACTGGAACCGCCACCATTTTAACTGATTCACACAAAAAAAAGCCAAAGCCAATCCTCCTAAATTGTAAACATAAAAACTATTCTCGTCATTCCAAGGCTTTAGACACCAATTCTGAGCTCTGTAAACATGAACTCGTAATAATTGAAAGCACAGTCCCGTGAAAACGCCACCAGAAGTACCCGGACTTGTAAACATTACCAGTATTTTCGTCATTTCACAGCTTTACACTCGAAACCTCCGTGATTGAATTCGACAGTAAATGTAGTAAGAATCTATTTACGTGTACTTGAGGTGTTTATTACACGTTCTTAATCATTTCTGGGAACTATCATTGTGTATTTTAACAGTTTTACCACAATTAGACAGTTTGCTTAGAACTGTTTACTGGAACCGCCACCATTTTAACTGATTTACACAAAAAAAAGCCAAAGCCAATCCTCCTAAATTGTAAACATAAAAACTATTCTCGTCATTCCAAAACTTTAGACACCAATTCTGAGCTCTGTAAACATGAACTCGTAATAATTGAAAGCACAGTCCCGTGAAAAAGCCACCCGAAGTACCCGGACTTGTAAACATTACCAGTATTTTCGTCATTTCACAGCTTTCCACTGGAAACCTCCGTGATTGAATTCGACAGTAAATGTAGTAAGAATCTATTTACGTGTACTTGAGGTGTTTATTACACGTTCTTAATCATTTCTGGAAACTCTCATTGTGTATTTTAACAGTTTTACCACAATTAGACAGTTTGCTTAGAAGTATTTACTGGAACCGCCACCATTTTGACTGATTCACACAAAAAAAAGCCAAAGCCAATCCTCCTAAATTGTAAACACAAAAACTATTCTCGTGATTCAAAGGCTTTAGACACCAATTCTGAGCTCTGTAAACATGAACTCGTAATAATTGAAAGCACAGTCCCGTGAAAACGCCACCCGAAGTACCGGACTTGTAAACATTACCAGTATTTTCGTAATTTCACAGCTTTCCACTGGAAACCTCCGTGATTGAATTCGACAGTAAATGTAGTAAGAATCTATTTACGTGTACTTGAGGGGTTTATTACACGTTCTTAATCATTTCTGGGAACTCTCATTGTGTATTTTAACAGTTTTACCACAATTAGACAGTTTGCTTAGAAGTATTTACTGGAACCGCCACCATTTTGACTGATTCACACAAAAAAAACGCCAAAGCCAATCCTCCTAAATTGTAAACACAAAAACTATTCTCGTGATTCAAAGGCTTTAGACACCAATTCTGAGCTCTGTAAACATGAACTCTTAATACTTGAAAGCACAGTCCCGTGAAAACGCCACCAGAAGTACCCGTACTTGTAAACATTACCAGTATTTTCGTCATTTCACAGCTTTACACTGGAAACGTCCGTGTTGAATTCGACAGTAAATGTAGTAAGAATCTATTTACGTGTACTTGAGATGTTTATTACACGTTCTTAATCATTTCTGGGAACTCTCATTGTGTATTTTAACAGTTTTACCACAATTAGACAGTTTGCTTAGAAGTATTTACTAGAACCGCCACCATTTTAACTGATTCACACAAAAAAAAGCCAAAGCCAATCCTCCTAAATTGTAAACATAAAAACTATTCTCGTCATTCCAAGGCTTTAGACACCAATTCTGAGCTCTGTAAACATGAACTCGTAATAATTGAAAGCACAGTCCCGTGAAAACGCCACCAGAAGTACCCGGACTTGTAAACATTACCAGTATTTTCGTCATTTCACAGCTTTACACTCGAAACCTCCGTGATTGAATTCGACAGTAAATGTAGTAAGAATCTATTTACGTGTACTTGAGGTGTTTATTACACGTTCTTAATCATTTCTGGGAACTATCATTGTGTATTTTAACAGTTTTACCACAATTAGACAGTTTGCTTAGAACTGTTTACTGGAACCGCCACCATTTTAACTGATTTACACAAAAAAAAGCCAAAGCCAATCCTCCTAAATTGTAAACATAAAAACTATTCTCGTCATTCCAAAACTTTAGACACCAATTCTGAGCTCTGTAAACATGAACTCGTAATAATTGAAAGCACAGTCCCGTGAAAAAGCCACCCGAAGTACCCGGACTTGTAAACATTACCAGTATTTTCGTCATTTCACAGCTTTCCACTGGAAACCTCCGTGATTGAATTCGACAGTAAATGTAGTAAGAATCTATTTACGTGTACTTGAGGTGTTTATTACACGTTCTTAATCATTTCTGGAAACTCTCATTGTGTATTTTAACAGTTTTACCACAATTAGACAGTTTGCTTAGAAGTATTTACTGGAACCGCCACCATTTTGACTGATTGACACAAAAAAAACGCCAAAGCCAATCCTCCTAAATTGTAAACACAAAAACTATTCTCGTGATTCAAAGGCTTTAGACACCAATTCTGAGCTCTGTAAACATGAACTCTTAATACTTGAAAGCACAGTCCCGTGAAAACGCCACCAGAAGTACCCGTACTTGTAAACATTACCAGTATTTTCGTCATTTCACAGCTTTCCACTGGAAACGTCCGTGTTGAATTCGACAGTAAATGTAGTAAGAATCTATTTACGTGTACTTGAGATGTTTATTACACGTTCTTAATCATTTCTGGGAACTCTCATTGTGTATTTTAACAGTTTTACCAAAATTAGACAGTTTGCTTAGAAGTATTTACTGGAACCGCCACCATTTTAACTGATTCACACAAAAAAAAGCCAAAGCCAATCCTCCTAAATTGTAAACATAAAAACTATTCTCGTCATTCCAAGGCTTTAGACACCAATTCTGAGCTCAGTAAACATGAACTCTTAATATTTGAAAGCACAGTCCCGTGAAAATCCACCCGAAGTGTCCGGAATTGTCAATATTACCAGTATTTTCGTCATTTCACAGCTTTCCACTCGAAACCTCCGTGATTGAATTCGACAGTAAATGTAGTAAGAATCTATTTACGTGTACTTGAGGTGTTTATTACACGTTCTTAATTATTTCTGGGAACTATCATTGTGTATTTTAACAGTTTTACCACAATTAGACAGTTTGCTTAAAACTTTTTAGTGGAACCGCCACCATTTTAACTGATTCACACAAAAAATACGCCAAAGCCAATCCTCCTAAATTGAAAACATAAAAACTATTCTCGTGATTCAAAGGCTTTAGACACCAATTCTGAGCTCTGTAAACATGAACTCTTAATATTTGAAAGCACAGTCCCCTGAAAACGCCACCAGAAGTACCCGTACTTGTAAACATTACCAGTATTTTCGTCATTTCACAGCTTTCCACTGGAAACCTCCGTGTTGAATTCGACAGTAAATGTAGTAAGAATCTATTTACGTGTACTTGAGATGTTTATTACACGTTCTTAATCATTTCTGGGAACTCTCATTGTGTATTTTAACAGTTTTACCACAATTAGACAGTTTGCTTAGAAGTATTTACTAGAACCGCCACGATTTTAACTGATTCACACAAAAAAAAGCCAAAGCCAATCCTCCTAAATTGTTAACATAAAAACTATTCTCGTCATTCCAAGGCTTTAGACACCAATTCTGAGCTCTGTAAACATGAACTCGTAATAATTGAAAGCACAGTCCCGTGAAAACGCCACCAGAAGTACCCGGACTTGTAAACATTACCAGTATTTTCATCATTTCACAGCTTTACACTCGAAACCTCCATGATTGAATTCGACAGTAAATGTAGTAAGAATCTATTTACGTGTACTTGAGGTGTTTATTACACGTTCTTAATCATTTCTGGGAACTATCATTGTGTATTTTAACAGTTTTACCACAATTAGACAGTTTGCTTAGAACTGTTTACTGGAACCGCCACCATTTTAACTGATTCACACAAAAAAAAGCCAAAGCCAATCCTCCTAAATTGTAAACATAAAAACTATTCTCGTCATTCCAAGGCTTTAGACACCAATTCTGAGCTCTGTAAACATGAACTCTTAATATTTGAAAGCACAGTCCCGTGAAAACGCCACCAAAAGTACCCGTACTTGTAAACATTCCCAGTATTTTCGTCATTTCACAGCTTTCCACTGGAAACCTCCGTGTTGAATTCGACAGTAAATGTAGTAAGAATCTATTTACGTGTACTTGAGATGTTTATTACACGTTCTTAATCATTTCTGGGAACTCTCATTGTGTATTTTAACAGTTTTACCACAATTAGACAGTTTGCTTAGAAGTATTTACTGGAACCGCCACCATTTTAACTGATTCACACAAAAAAAAGCCAAAGCCAATCCTCCTAAATTGTAAACATAAAAACTATTCTCGTCATTCCAAGGCTTTAGACACCAATTCTGAGCTCTGTAAACATGAACTCGTAATAATTGAAAGCCCAGTCCCGTGAAAAAGCCACCCGAAGTACCCGGACTTGTAAACATTACCAGTATTTTCGTCATTTCACAGCTTTCCACTGGAAACCTCCGTGATTGAATTCGACAGTAAATGTAGTAAGAATCTATTTACGTGTACTTGAGGGGTTTATTACACGTTCTTAATCATTTCTGGGAACTCTCATTGTGTATTTTAACAGTTTTACCACAATTAGACAGTTTGCTTAGAAGTATTTACTGGAACCGCCACCATTTTGACTGATTCACACAAAAAAAACGCCAAAGCCAATCCTCCTAAATTGTAAACACAAAAACTATTCTCGTGATTCAAAGGCTTTAGACACCAATTCTGAGCTCTGTAAACATGAACTCGTAATAATTGAAAGCACAGTCCCGTGAAAACGCCACCAGAAGTACCCGGACTTGTAAACATTACCAGTATTTTCGTCATTTCACAGCTTTACACTCGAAACCTCCGTGATTGAATTCGACAGTAAATGTAGTAAGAATCTATTTACGTGTACTTGAGGGGTTTATTACACGTTCTTAATCATTTCTGGGAACTCTCATTGTGTATTTTAACAGTTTTACCACAATTAGACAGTTTGCTTAGAAGTATTTACTGGAACCGCCACCATTTTAACTGATTCACACAAAAAAAACGCCAAAGCCAATCCTCCTAAATTGTAAACACAAAAACTATTCTCGTGATTCAAAGGCTTTAGACACCCATTCTGAGCTCTGTAAACATGAACTCTTAATATTTGAAAGCACAGTCCCGTGAAAACGCCACCAGAAGTACCCGTACTTGTAAACATTACCAGTATTTTCGTCATTTCACAGCTTTCCACTGGAAACGTCCGTGTTGAATTCGACAGTAAATGTAGTAAGAATCTATTTACGTGTACTTGAGATGTTTATTACACGTTCTTAATCATTTCTGGGAACTCTCATTGTGTATTTTAACAGTTTTACCACAATTAGACAGTTTGCTTAGAAGTATTTACTAGAACCGCCACCATTTTAACTGATTCACACAAAAAAAAGCCAAAGCCAATCCTCCTAAATTGTAAACATAAAAACTATTCTCGTCATTCCAAGGCTTTAGACACCAATTCTGAGCTCTGTAAACATGAACTCGTAATAATTGAAAGCACAGTCCCGTGAAAACGCCACCAGAAGTACCCGGACTTGTAAACATTACCAGTATTTTCGTCATTTCACAGCTTTACACTCGAAACCTCCGTGATTGAATTCGACAGTAAATGTAGTAAGAATCTATTTACGTGTACTTGAGGTGTTTATTACACGTTCTTAATCATTTCTGGGAACTATCATTGTGTATTTTAACAGTTTTACCACAATTAGACAGTTTGCTTAGAACTGTTTACTGGAACCGCCACCATTTTAACTGATTTACACAAAAAAAAGCCAAAGCCAATCCTCCTAAATTGTAAACATAAAAACTATTCTCGTCATTCCAAAACTTTAGACACCAATTCTGAGCTCTGTAAACATGAACTCGTAATAATTGAAAGCACAGTCCCGTGAAAAAGCCACCCGAAGGACCCGGACTTGTAAACATTACCAGTATTTTCGTCATTTCACAGCTTTCCACTGGAAACCTCCGTGATTGAATTCGACAGTAAATGTAGTAAGAATCTATTTACGTGTACTTGAGGTGTTTATTACACGTTCTTAATCATTTCTGGAAACTCTCATTGTGTATTTTAACATTTTTACCACAATTAGACAGCTTGCTTAGAAGTATTTACTGGAACCGCCACCATTTTGACTGATTCACACAAAAAAAACGCCAAAGCCAATCCTCCTAAATTGTAAACACAAAAACTATTCTCGTGATTCAAAGGCTTTAGACACCAATTCTGAGCTCTGTAAACATGAACTCGTAATAATTGAAAGCACAGTCCCGTGGAAACGCAACCCGAAGTACCGGACTTGTAAACATTACCAGTATTTTCGTAATTTCACAGCTTTCCACTGGAAACCTCCGTGATTGAATTCGACAGTAAATGTAGTAAGAATCTATTTACGTGTACTTGAGGGGTTTATTACACGTTCTTAATCATTTCTGGGAACTCTCATTGTGTATTTTAACAGTTTTACCACAATTAGACAGTTTGCTTAGAAGTATTTACTGGAACCGCCACCATTTTGACTGATTCACACAAAAAAAACGCCAAAGCCAATCCTCCTAAATTGTAAACACAAAAACTATTCTCGTGATTCAAAGGCTTTAGACACCAATTCTGAGCTCTGTAAACATGAACTCTTAATACTTGAAAGCACAGTCCCGTGAAAACGCCACCAGAAGTACCCGTACTTGTAAACATTACCAGTATTTTCGTCATTTCACAGCTTTCCACTGGAAACCTCCGTGTTGAATTCGACAGTAAATGTAGTAAGAATCTATTTACGTGTACTTGAGATGTTTATTACACGTTCTTAATCATTTCTGGGAACTCTCATTGTGTATTTTAACAGTTTTACCACAATTAGACAGTTGGCTTAGAAGTATTTACTGGAACCGCCACCATTTTAACTGATTCACACAAAAAAAAGCCAAAGCCAATCCTCCTAAATTGTAAACATAAAAACTATTCTCGTCATTCCAAGGCTTTAGACACCAATTCTGAGCTCAGTAAACATGAACTCTTAATATTTGAAAGCACAGTCCCGTGAAAATCCACCCGAAGTATCCGGAATTGTCAATATTACCAGTATTTTCGTCTTTTCACAGCTTTCCACTCGAAACCTCCGTGATTGAATTCGACAGTAAATGTAGTAAGAATCTATTTACGTGTACTTGAGGTGTTTATTACACGTTCTTAATTATTTCTGGGAACTATCATTGTGTATTTTAACAGTTTTACCACAATTAGACAGTTTGCTTAAAACTTTTTAGTGGAACCGCCACCATTTTAACTGATTCACACAAAAAATACGCCAAAGCCAATCCTCCTAAATTGAAAACATAAAAACTATTCTCGTGATTCAAAGGCTTTAGACACCAATTCTGAGCTCTGTAAACATGAACTCTTAATATTTGAAAGCACAGTCCCGTGAAAACGCCACCAGAAGTACCCGTACTTGTAAACATTACCAGTATTTTCGTCATTTCACAGCTTTCCACTGGAAAC
Organism: Myotis daubentonii; assembly: GCF_963259705.1. Taxonomy (NCBI): domain Eukaryota; kingdom Metazoa; phylum Chordata; class Mammalia; order Chiroptera; family Vespertilionidae; genus Myotis; species Myotis daubentonii. Next base: position 283,048 of record NC_081852.1, read on the forward strand.
CTCCGTGTTGAATTCGACAGTAAATGTAGTAAGAATCTATTTACGTGTACTTGAGATGTTTATTACACGTTCTTAATCATTTCTGGGAACTCTCATTGTGTATTTTAACAGTTTTACCACAATTAGACAGTTTGCTTAGAAGTATTTACTAGAACCGCCACCATTTTAACTGATTCACACAAAAAAAAGCCAAAGCCAATCCTCCTAAATTGTAAACATAAAAACTATTCTCGTCATTCCAAGGCTTTAGACACCAATTCTGAGCTCTGTAAACATGAACTCGTAATAATTGAAAGCACAGTCCCGTGAAAACGCCACCAGAAGTACCCGGACTTGTAAACATTACCAGTATTTTCGTCATTTCACAGCTTTACACTCGAAACCTCCGTGATTGAATTCGACAGTAAATGTAGTAAGAATCTATTTACGTGTACTTGAGGTGTTTATTACACGTTCTTAATCATTTCTGGGAACTATCATTGTGCATTTTAACAGTTTTACCACAATTAGACAGTTTGCTTAGAACTGTTTACTGGAACCGCCACCATTTTAACTGATTTACACAAAAAAAAGCCAAAGCCAATCCTCCTAAATTGTAAACATAAAAACTATTCTCGTCATTCCAAAACTTTAGACACCAATTCTGAGCTCTGTAAACATGAACTCGTAATAATTGAAAGCACAGTCCCGTGAAAAAGCCACCCGAAGTACCCGGACTTGTAAACATTACCAGTATTTTCGTCATTTCACAGCTTTCCACTGGAAACCTCCGTGATTGAATTCGACAGTAAATGTAGTAAGAATCTATTTACGTGTACTTGAGGTGTTTATTACACGTTCTTAATCATTTCTGGAAACTCTCATTGTGTATTTTAACATTTTTACCACAATTAGACAGCTTGCTTAGAAGTATTTACTGGAACCGCCACCATTTTGACTGATTCACACAAAAAAAACGCCAAAGCCAATCCTCCTAAATTGTAAACACAAAAACTATTCTCGTGATTCAAAGGCTTTAGACACCAATTCTGAGCTCTGTAAACATGAACTCGTAATAATTGAAAGCACAGTCCCGTGGAAACGCAACCCGAAGTACCGGACTTGTAAACATTACCAGTATTTTCGTAATTTCACAGCTTTCCACTGGAAACCTCCGTGATTGAATTCGACAGTAAATGTAGTAAGAATCTATTTACGTGTACTTGAGGGGTTTATTACACGTTCTTAATCATTTCTGGGAACTCTCATTGTGTATTTTAACAGTTTTACCACAATTAGACAGTTTGCTTAGAAGTATTTACTGGAACCGCCACCATTTTGACTGATTCACACAAAAAAAACGCCAAAGCCAATCCTCCTAAATTGTAAACACAAAAACTATTCTCGTGATTCAAAGGCTTTAGACACCAATTCTGAGCTCTGTAAACATGAACTCTTAATACTTGAAAGCACAGTCCCGTGAAAACGCCACCAGAAGTACCCGTACTTGTAAACATTACCAGTATTTTCGTCATTTCACAGCTTTCCACTGGAAACCTCCGTGTTGAATTCGACAGTAAATGTAGTAAGAATCTATTTACGTGTACTTGAGATGTTTATTACACGTTCTTAATCATTTCTGGGAACTCTCATTGTGTATTTTAACAGTTTTACCACAATTAGACAGTTGGCTTAGAAGTATTTACTGGAACCGCCACCATTTTAACTGATTCACACAAAAAAAAGCCAAAGCCAATCCTCCTAAATTGTAAACATAAAAACTATTCTCGTCATTCCAAGGCTTTAGACACCAATTCTGAGCTCAGTAAACATGAACTCTTAATATTTGAAAGCACAGTCCCGTGAAAATCCACCCGAAGTATCCGGAATTGTCAATATTACCAGTATTTTCGTCTTTTCACAGCTTTCCACTCGAAACCTCCGTGATTGAATTCGACAGTAAATGTAGTAAGAATCTATTTACGTGTACTTGAGGTGTTTATTACACGTTCTTAATTATTTCTGGGAACTATCATTGTGTATTTTAACAGTTTTACCACAATTAGACAGTTTGCTTAAAACTTTTTAGTGGAACCGCCACCATTTTAACTGATTCACACAAAAAATACACCAAAGCCAATCCTCCTAAATTGAAAACATAAAAACTATTCTCGTGATTCAAAGGCTTTAGACACCAATTCTGAGCTCTGTAAACATGAACTCTTAATATTTGAAAGCACAGTCCCGTGAAAACGCCACCAGAAGTACCCGTACTTGTAAACATTACCAGTATTTTCGTCATTTCACAGCTTTCCACTGGAAACCTCCGTGTTGAATTCGACAGTAAATGTAGTAAGAATCTATTTACGTGTACTTGAGATGTTTATTACACGTTCTTAATCATTTCTGGGAACTCTCATTGTGTATTTTAACAGTTTTACCACAATTAGACAGTTGGCTTAGAAGTATTTACTGGAACCGCCACCATTTTAACTGATTCACACAAAAAAAAGCCAAAGCCAATCCTCCTAAATTGTAAACATAAAAACTATTCTCGTCATTCCAAGGCTTTAGACACCAATTCTGAGCTCAGTAAACATGAACTCTTAATATTTGAAAGCACAGTCCCGTGAAAATCCACCCGAAGTATCCGGAATTGTCAATATTACCAGTATTTTCGTCTTTTCACAGCTTTCCACTCGAAACCTCCGTGATTGAGTTCGACAGTAAATGTAGTAAGAATCTATTTACGTGTACTTGAGGTGTTTATTACACGTTCTTAATTATTTCTGGGAACTATCATTGTGTATTTTAACAGTTTTACCACAATTAGACAGTTTGCTTAAAACTTTTTAGTGGAACCGCCACCATTTTAACTGATTCACACAAAAAATACGCCAAAGCCAATCCTCCTAAATTGAAAACATAAAAACTATTCTCGTGATTCAAAGGCTTTAGACACCAATTCTGAGCTCTGTAAACATGAACTCTTAATATTTGAAAGCACAGTCCCGTGAAAACGCCACCAGAAGTACCCGTACTTGTAAACATTACCAGTATTTTCGTCATTTCACAGCTTTCCACTGGAAACCTCCGTGTTGAATTCGACAGTAAATGTAGTAAGAATCTATTTACGTGTACTTGAGATGTTTATTACACGTTCTTAATCATTTCTGGGAACTCTCATTGTGTATTTTAACAGTTTTACCACAATTAGACAGTTTGCTTAGAAGTATTTACTAGAACCGCCACCATTTTAACTGATTCACACAAAAAAAAGCCAAAGCCAATCCTCCTAAATTGTAAACATAAAAACTATTCTCGTCATTCCAAGGCTTTAGACACCAATTCTGAGCTCTGTAAACATGAACTCGTAATAATTGAAAGCACAGTCCCGTGAAAACGCCACCAGAAGTACCCGGACTTGTAAACATTACCAGTATTTTCGTCATTTCACAGCTTTACACTCGAAACCTCCGTGATTGAATTCGACAGTAAATGTAGTAAGAATCTATTTACGTGTACTTGAGGTGTTTATTACACGTTCTTAATCATTTCTGGGAACTATCATTGTGTATTTTAACAGTTTTACCACAATTAGACAGTTTGCTTAGAACTGTTTACTGGAACCGCCACCATTTTAACTGATTTACACAAAAAAAAGCCAAAGCCAATCCTCCTAAATTGTAAACATAAAAACTATTCTCGTCATTCCAAAACTTTAGACACCAATTCTGAGCTCTGTAAACATGAACTCGTAATAATTGAAAGCACAGTCCCGTGAAAAAGCCACCCGAAGTACCCGGACTTGTAAACATTACCAGTATTTTCGTCATTTCACAGCTTTCCACTGGAAACCTCCGTGATTGAATTCGACAGTAAATGTAGTAAGAATCTATTTACGTGTACTTGAGGTGTTTATTACACGTTCTTAATCATTTCTGGAAACTCTCATTGTGTATTTTAACAGTTTTACCACAATTAGACAGTTTGCTTAGAAGTATTTACTGGAACCGCCACCATTTTGACTGATTCACACAAAAAAAACGCCAAAGCCAATCCTCCTAAATTGTAAACACAAAAACTATTCTCGTGATTCAAAGGCTTTAGACACCAATTCTGAGCTCTGTAAACATGAACTCGTAATAATTGAAAGCACAGTCCCGTGAAAACGCCACCCGAAGTACCGGACTTGTAAACATTACCAGTATTTTCGTAATTTCACAGCTTTCCACTGGAAACCTCCGTGATTGAATTCGACAGTAAATGTAGTAAGAATCTATTTACGTGTACTTGAGGGGTTTATTACACGTTCTTAATCATTTCTGGGAACTCTCATTGTGTATTTTAACAGTTTTACCACAATTAGACAGTTTGCTTAGAAGTATTTACTGGAACCGCCACCATTTTGACTGATTCACACAAAAAAAACGCCAAAGCCAATCCTCCTAAATTGTAAACACAAAAACTATTCTCGTGATTCAAAGGCTTTAGACACCCATTCTGAGCTCTGTAAACATGAACTCTTAATATTTGAAAGCACAGTCCCGTGAAAACGCCACCAGAAGTACCCGGACTTGTAAACATTACCAGTATTTTCGTCATTTCACAGCTTTCCACTGGAAACGTCCGTGTTGAATTCGACAGTAAATGTAGTAAGAATCTATTTACGTGTACTTGAGATGTTTATTACACGTTCTTAATCATTTCTGGGAACTCTCATTGTGTATTTTAACAGTTTTACCACAATTAGACAGTTTGCTTAGAAGTATTTACTAGAACCGCCACCATTTTAACTGATTCACACAAAAAAAAGCCAAAGCCAATCCTACTAAATTGTAAACATAAAAACTATTCTCGTCATTCCAAGGCTTTAGACACCAATTCTGAGCTCTGTAAACATGAACTCGTAATAATTGAAAGCACAGTCCCGTGAAAACGCCACCAGAAGTACCCGGACTTGTAAACATTACCAGTATTTTCGTCATTTCACAGCTTTACACTCGAAACCTCCGTGATTGAATTCGACAGTAAATGTAGTAAGAATCTATTTACGTGTACTTGAGGTGTTTATTACACGTTCTTAATCATTTCTGGGAACTATCATTGTGTATTTTAACAGTTTTACCACAATTAGACAGTTTGCTTAGAACTGTTTACTGGAACCGCCACCATTTTAACTGATTTACACAAAAAAAAGCCAAAGCCAATCCTCCTAAATTGTAAACATAAAAACTATTCTCGTCATTCCAAAACTTTAGACACCAATTCTGAGCTCTGTAAACATGAACTCGTAATAATTGAAAGCACAGTCCCGTGAAAAAGCCACCCGAAGTACCCGGACTTGTAAACATTACCAGTATTTTCGTCATTTCACAGCTTTCCACTGGAAACCTCCGTGATTGAATTCGACAGTAAATGTAGTAAGAATCTATTTACGTGTACTTGAGGTGTTTATTACACGTTCTTAATCATTTCTGGAAACTCTCATTGTGTATTTTAACAGTTTTACCACAATTAGACAGTTTGCTTAGAAGTATTTACTGGAACCGCCACCATTTTGACTGATTCACACAAAAAAAACGCCAAAGCCAATCCTCCTAAATTGTAAACACAAAAACTATTCTCGTGATTCAAAGGCTTTAGACACCAATTCTGAGCTCTGTAAACATGAACTCGTAATAATTGAAAGCACAGTCCCGTGAAAACGCCACCCGAAGTACCGGACTTGTAAACATTACCAGTATTTTCGTAATTTCACAGCTTTCCACTGGAAACCTCCGTGATTGAATTCGACAGTAAATGTAGTAAGAATCTATTTACGTGTACTTGAGGGGTTTATTACACGTTCTTAATCATTTCTGGGAACTCTCATTGTGTATTTTAACAGTTTTACCACAATTAGACAGTTTGCTTAGAAGTATTTACTGGAACCGCCACCATTTTGACTGATTCACACAAAAAAAACGCCAAAGCCAATCCTCCTAAATTGTAAACACAAAAACTATTCTCGTGATTCAAAGGCTTTAGACACCAATTCTGAGCTCTGTAAACATGAACTCTTAATACTTGAAAGCACAGTCCCGTGAAAACGCCACCAGAAGTACCCGTACTTGTAAACATTACCAGTATTTTCGTCATTTCACAGCTTTCCACTGGAAACGTCCGTGTTGAATTCGACAGTAAATGTAGTAAGAATCTATTTACGTGTACTTGAGATGTTTATTACACGTTCTTAATCATTTCTGGGAACTCTCATTGTGTATTTTAACAGTTTTACCACAATTAGACAGTTTGCTTAGAAGTATTTACTAGAACCGCCACCATTTTAACTGATTCACACAAAAAAAAGCCAAAGCCAATCCTCCTAAATTGTAAACATAAAAACTATTCTCGTCATTCCAAGGCTTTAGACACCAATTCTGAGCTCTGTAAACATGAACTCGTAATAATTGAAAGCACAGTCCCGTGAAAACGCCACCAGAAGTACCCGGACTTGTAAACATTACCAGTATTTTCGTCATTTCACAGCTTTACACTCGAAACCTCCGTGATTGAATTCGACAGTAAATGTAGTAAGAATCTATTTAGGTGTACTTGAGGTGTTTATTACACGTTCTTAATCATTTCTGGGAACTATCATTGTGTATTTTAACAGTTTTACCACAATTAGACAGTTTGCTTAGAACTGTTTACTGGAACCGCCACCATTTTAACTGATTTACACAAAAAAAAGCCAAAGCCAATCCTCCTAAATTGTAAACATAAAAACTATTCTCGTCATTCCAAAACTTTAGACACCAATTCTGAGCTCTGTAAACATGAACTCGTAATAATTGAAAGCACAGTCCCGTGAAAAAGCCACCCGAAGTACCCGGACTTGTAAACATTACCAGTATTTTCGTCATTTCACAGCTTTCCACTGGAAACCTCCGTGATTGAATTCGACAGTAAATGTAGTAAGAATCTATTTACGTGTACTTGAGGTGTTTATTACACGTTCTTAATCATTTCTGGAAACTCTCATTGTGTATTTTAACAGTTTTACCACAATTAGACAGTTTGCTTAGAAGTATTTACTGGAACCGCCACCATTTTGACTGATTCACACAAAAAAAACGCCAAAGCCAATCCTCCTAAATTGTAAACACAAAAACTATTCTCGTGATTCAAAGGCTTTAGACACCAATTCTGAGCTCTGTAAACATGAACTCGTAATAATTGAAAGCACAGTCCCGTGAAAACGCCACCCGAAGTACCGGACTTGTAAACATTACCAGTATTTTCGTAATTTCACAGCTTTCCACTGGAAACCTCCGTGATTGAATTCGACAGTAAATGTAGTAAGAATCTATTTACGTGTACTTGAGGGGTTTATTACACGTTCTTAATCATTTCTGGGAACTCTCATTGTGTATTTTAACAGTTTTACCACAATTAGACAGTTTGCTTAGAAGTATTTACTGGAACCGCCACCATTTTGACTGATTCACACAAAAAAAACGCCAAAGCCAATCCTCCTAAATTGTAAACACAAAAACTATTCTCGTGATTCAAAGGCTTTAGACACCAATTCTGAGCTCTGTAAACATGAACTCTTAATACTTGAAAGCACAGTCCCGTGAAAACGCCACCAGAAGTACCCGTACTTGTAAACATTACCAGTATTTTCGTCATTTCACAGCTTTCCACTGGAAACCTCCGTGTTGAATTCGACAGTAAATGTAGTAAGAATCTATTTACGTGTACTTGAGATGTTTATTACACGTTCTTAATCATTTCTGGGAACTCTCATTGTGTATTTTAACAGTTTTACCAAAATTAGACAGTTTGCTTAGAAGTATTTACTGGAACCGCCACCATTTTAACTGATTCACACAAAAAAAAGCCAAAGCCAATCCTCCTAAATTGTAAACATAAAAACTATTCTCGTCATTCCAAGGCTTTAGACACCAATTCTGAGCTCAGTAAACATGAACTCTTAATATTTGAAAGCACAGTCCCGTGAAAATCCACCCGAAGTGTCCGGAATTGTCAATATTACCAGTATTTTCGTCATTTCACAGCTTTCCACTCGAAACCTCCGTGATTGAATTCGACAGTAAATGTAGTAAGAATCTATTTACGTGTACTTGAGGTGTTTATTACACGTTCTTAATTATTTCTGGGAACTATCATTGTGTATTTTAACAGTTTTACCACAATTAGACAGTTTGCTTAAAACTTTTTAGTGGAACCGCCACCATTTTAACTGATTCACACAAAAAATACGCCAAAGCCAATCCTCCTAAATTGAAAACATAAAAACTATTCTCGTGATTCAAAGGCTTTAGACACCAATTCTGAGCTCTGTAAACATGAACTCTTAATATTTGAAAGCACAGTCCCGTGAAAACGCCACCAGAAGTACCCGTACTTGTAAACATTACCAGTATTTTCGTCATTTCACAGCTTTCCACTGGAAACCTCCGTGTTGAATTCGACAGTAAATGTAGTAAGAATCTATTTACGTGTACTTGAGATGTTTATTACACGTTCTTAATCATTTCTGGGAACTCTCATTGTGTATTTTAACAGTTTTACCACAATTAGACAGTTTGCTTAGAAGTATTTACTAGAACCGCCACGATTTTAACTGATTCACACAAAAAAAAGCCAAAGCCAATCCTCCTAAATTGTTAACATAAAAACTATTCTCGTCATTCCAAGGCTTTAGACACCAATTCTGAGCTCTGTAAACATGAACTCGTAATAATTGAAAGCACAGTCCCGTGAAAACGCCACCAGAAGTACCCGGACTTGTAAACATTACCAGTATTTTCGTCATTTCACAGCTTTACACTCGAAACCTCCGTGATTGAATTCGACAGTAAATGTAGTAAGAATCTATTTACGTGTACTTGAGGTGTTTATTACACGTTTTTAATCATTTCTGGGAACTATCATTGTGTATTTTAACAGTTTTACCACAATTAGACAGTTTGCTTAGAACTGTTTACTGGAACCGCCACCATTTTAACTGATTCACACAAAAAAAAGCCAAAGCCAATCCTCCTAAATTGTAAACATAAAAACTATTCTCGTCATTCCAAGGCTTTAGACACCAATTCTGAGCTCTGTAAACATGAACTCTTAATATTTGAAAGCACAGTCCCGTGAAAACGCCACCAAAAGTACCCGTACTTGTAAACATTACCAGTATTTTCGTCATTTCACAGCTTTCCACTGGAAACCTCCGTGTTGAATTCGACAGTAAATGTAGTAAGAATCTATTTACGTGTACTTGAGATGTTTATTACACGTTCTTAATCATTTCTGGGAACTCTCATTGTGTATTTTAACAGTTTTACCACAATTAGACAGTTTGCTTAGAAGTATTTACTGGAACCGCCACCATTTTAACTGATTCACACAAAAAAAAGCCAAAGCCAATCCTCCTAAATTGTAAACATAAAAACTATTCTCGTCATTCCAAGGCTTTAGACACCAATTCTGAGCTCTGTAAACATGAACTCGTAATAATTGAAAGCCCAGTCCCGTGAAAAAGCCACCCGAAGTACCCGGACTTGTAAACATTACCAGTATTTTCGTCATTTCACAGCTTTCCACTGGAAACCTCCGTGATTGAATTCGACAGTAAATGTAGTAAGAATCTATTTACGTGTACTTGAGGGGTTTATTACACGTTCTTAATCATTTCTGGGAACTCTCATTGTGTATTTTAACAGTTTTACCACAATTAGACAGTTTGCTTAGAAGTATTTACTGGAACCGCCACCATTTTGACTGATTCACACAAAAAAAACGCCAAAGCCAATCCTCCTAAATTGTAAACACAAAAACTATTCTCGTGATTCAAAGGCTTTAGACACCAATTCTGAGCTCTGTAAACATGAACTCGTAATAATTGAAAGCACAGTCCCGTGAAAACGCCACCAGAAGTACCCGGACTTGTAAACATTACCAGTATTTTCGTCATTTCACAGCTTTACACTCGAAACCTCCGTGATTGAATTCGACAGTAAATGTAGTAAGAATCTATTTACGTGTACTTGAGGGGTTTATTACACGTTCTTAATCATTTCTGGGAACTCTCATTGTGTATTTTAACAGTTTTACCACAATTAGACAGTTTGCTTAGAAGTATTTACTGGAACCGCCACCATTTTAACTGATTCACACAAAAAAAACGCCAAAGCCAATCCTCCTAAATTGTAAACACAAAAACTATTCTCGTGATTCAAAGGCTTTAGACACCCATTCTGAGCTCTGTAAACATGAACTCTTAATATTTGAAAGCACAGTCCCGTGAAAACGCCACCAGAAGTACCCGTACTTGTAAACATTACCAGTATTTTCGTCATTTCACAGCTTTCCACTGGAAACGTCCGTGTTGAATTCGACAGTAAATGTAGTAAGAATCTATTTACGTGTACTTGAGATGTTTATTACACGTTCTTAATCATTTCTGGGAACTCTCATTGTGTATTTTAACAGTTTTACCACAATTAGACAGTTTGCTTAGAAGTATTTACTAGAACCGCCACCATTTTAACTGATTCACACAAAAAAAAGCCAAAGCCAATCCTCCTAAATTGTAAACATAAAAACTATTCTCGTCATTCCAAGGCTTTAGACACCAATTCTGAGCTCTGTAAACATGAACTCGTAATAATTGAAAGCACAGTCCCGTGAAAACGCCACCAGAAGTACCCGGACTTGTAAACATTACCAGTATTTTCGTCATTTCACAGCTTTACACTCGAAACCTCCGTGATTGAATTCGACAGTAAATGTAGTAAGAATCTATTTACGTGTACTTGAGGTGTTTATTACACGTTCTTAATCATTTCTGGGAACTATCATTGTGTATTTTAACAGTTTTACCACAATTAGACAGTTTGCTTAGAACTGTTTACTGGAACCGCCACCATTTTAACTGATTTACACAAAAAAAAGCCAAAGCCAATCCTCCTAAATTGTAAACATAAAAACTATTCTCGTCATTCCAAAACTTTAGACACCAATTCTGAGCTCTGTAAACATGAACTCGTAATAATTGAAAGCACAGTCCCGTGAAAAAGCCACCCGAAGTACCCGGACTTGTAAACATTACCAGTATTTTCGTCATTTCACAGCTTTCCACTGGAAACCTCCGTGATTGAATTCGACAGTAAATGTAGTAAGAATCTATTTACGTGTACTTGAGGTGTTTATTACACGTTCTTAATCATTTCTGGAAACTCTCATTGTGTATTTTAACATTTTTACCACAATTAGACAGCTTGCTTAGAAGTATTTACTGGAACCGCCACCATTTTGACTGATTCACACAAAAAAAACGCCAAAGCCAATCCTCCTAAATTGTAAACACAAAAACTATTCTCGTGATTCAAAGGCTTTAGACACCAATTCTGAGCTCTGTAAACATGAACTCGTAATAATTGAAAGCACAGTCCCGTGGAAACGCAACCCGAAGTACCGGACTTGTAAACATTACCAGTATTTTCGTAATTTCACAGCTTTCCACTGGAAACCTCCGTGATTGAATTCGACAGTAAATGTAGTAAGAATCTATTTACGTGTACTTGAGGGGTTTATTACACGTTCTTAATCATTTCTGGGAACTCTCATTGTGTATTTTAACAGTTTTACCACAATTAGACAGTTTGCTTAGAAGTATTTACTGGAACTGCCACCATTTTAACTGATTCACACAAAAAAAACGCCAAAGCCAATCCTCCTAAATTGTAAACACAAAAACTATTCTCGTGATTCAAAGGCTTTAGACACCCATTCTGAGCTCTGTAAACATGAACTCTTAATATTTGAAAGCACAGTCCCGTGAAAACGACACCAGAAGTACCCGTACTTGTAAACATTACCAGTATTTTCGTCATTTCACAGCTTTCCACTGGAAACCTCCGTGTTGAATTCGACAGTAAATGTAGTAAGAATCTATTTACGTGTACTTGAGATGTTTATTACACGTTCTTAATCATTTCTGGGAACTCTCATTGTGTATTTTAACAGTTTTACCACAATTAGACAGTTTGCTTAGAAGTATTTACTAGAACCGCCACCATTTTAACTGATTCACACAAAAAAAAGCCAAAGCCAATCCTCCTAAATTGTAAACATAAAAACTATTCTCGTCATTCCAAGGCTTTAGACACCAATTCTGAGCTCTGTAAACATGAACTCGTAATAATTGAAAGCACAGTCCCGTGAAAACGCCACCAGAAGTACCCGGACTTGTAAACATTACCAGTATTTTCGTCATTTCACAGCTTTACACTCGAAACCTCCGTGATTGAATTCGACAGTAAATGTAGTAAGAATCTATTTACGTGTACTTGAGGGGTTTATTACACGTTCTTAATCATTTCTGGGAACTATCATTGTGTATTTTAACAGTTTTACCACAATTAGACAGTTTGCTTAGAAGTATTTACTGGAACTGCCACCATTTTAACTGATTCACACAAAAAAAACGCCAAAGCCAATCCTCCTAAATTGTAAACACAAAAACTATTCTCGTGATTCAAAGGCTTTAGACACCCATTCTGAGCTCTGTAAACATGAACTCTTAATATTTGAAAGCACAGTCCCGTGAAAACGACACCAGAAGTACCCGTACTTGTAAACATTACCAGTATTTTCGTCATTTCACAGCTTTCCACTGGAAACATCCGTGTTGAATTCGACAGTAAATGTAGTAAGAATCTATTTACGTGTACTTGAGATGTTTATTACACGTTCTTAATCATTTCTGGGAACTCTCATTGTGTATTTTAACAGTTTTACCACAATTAGACAGTTTGCTTAGAAGTATTTACTAGAACCGCCACCATTTTAACTGATTCACACAAAAAAAAGCCAAAGCCAATCCTCCTAAATTGTAAACATAAAAACTATTCTCGTCATTCCAAGGCTTTAGACACCAATTCTGAGCTCTGTAAACATGAACTCGTAATAATTGAAAGCACAGTCCCGTGAAAACGCCACCAGAAGTACCCGGACTTGTAAACATTACCAGTATTTTCGTCATTTCACAGCTTTACACTCGAAACCTCCGTGATTGAATTCGACAGTAAATGTAGTAAGAATCTATTTACGTGTACTTGAGGTGTTTATTACACGTTCTTAATCATTTCTGGGAACTATCATTGTGTATTTTAACAGTTTTACCACAATTAGACAGTTTGCTTAGAACTGTTTACTGGAACCGCCACCATTTTAACTGATTTACACAAAAAAAAGCCAAAGCCAATCCTCCTAAATTGTAAACATAAAAACTATTCTCGTCATTCCAAAACTTTAGACACCAATTCTGAGCTCTGTAAACATGAACTCGTAATAATTGAAAGCACAGTCCCGTGAAAAAGCCACCCGAAGTACCCGGACTTGTAAACATTACCAGTATTTTCGTCATTTCACAGCTTTCCACTGGAAACCTCCGTGATTGAATTCGACAGTAAATGTAGTAAGAATCTATTTACGTGTACTTGAGGTGTTTATTACACGTTCTTAATCATTTCTGGAAACTCTCATTGTGTATTTTAACAGTTTTACCACAATTAGACAGTTTGCTTAGAAGTATTTACTGGAACCGCCACCATTTTGACTGATTCACACAAAAAAAACGCCAAAGCCAATCCTCCTAAATTGTAAACACAAAAACTATTCTCGTGATTCAAAGGCTTTAGACACCAATTCTGAGCTCTGTAAACATGAACTCGTAATAATTGAAAGCACAGTCCCGTGAAAACGCCACCCGAAGTACCGGACTTGTAAACATTACCAGTATTTTCGTAATTTCACAGCTTTCCACTGGAAACCTCCGTGATTGAATTCGACAGTAAATGTAGTAAGAATCTATTTACGTGTACTTGAGGGGTTTATTACACGTTCTTAATCATTTCTGGGAACTCTCATTGTGTATTTTAACAGTTTTACCACAATTAGACAGTTTGCTTAGAAGTATTTACTAGAACCGCCACCATTTTAACTGATTCACACAAAAAAAACGCCAAAGCCAATCCTCCTAAATTGTAAACATAAAAACTATTCTCGTCATTCCAAGGCTTTAGACACCAATTCTGAGCTCTGTAAACATGAACTCGTAATAATTGAAAGCACAGTCCCGTGAAAACGCCACCAGAAGTACCCGGACTTGTAAACATTACCAGTATTTTCGTCATTTCACAGCTTTACACTCGAAACCTCCGTGATTGAATTCGACAGTAAATGTAGTAAGAATCTATTTACGTGTACTTGAGGTGTTTATTACACGTTCTTAATCATTTCTGGGAACTATCATTGTGTATTTTAACAGTTTTACCACAATTAGACAGTTTGCTTAGAACTGTTTACTGGAACCGCCACCATTTTAACTGATTTACACAAAAAAAAGCCAAAGCCAATCCTCCTAAATTGTAAACATAAAAACTATTCTCGTCATTCCAAAACTTTAGACACCAATTCTGAGCTCTGTAAACATGAACTCGTAATAATTGAAAGCACAGTCCCGTGAAAAAGCCACCCGAAGTACCCGGACTTGTAAACATTACCAGTATTTTCGTCATTTCACAGCTTTCCACTGGAAACCTCCGTGATTGAATTCGACAGTAAATGTAGTAAGAATCTATTTACGTGTACTTGAGGTGTTTATTACACGTTCTTAATCATTTCTGGAAACTCTCATTGTGTATTTTAACAGTTTTACCACAATTAGACAGTTTGCTTAGAAGTATTTACTGGAACCGCCACCATTTTGACTGATTCACACAAAAAAAACGCCAAAGCCAATCCTCCTAAATTGTAAACACAAAAACTATTCTCGTGATTCAAAGGCTTTAGACACCAATTCTGAGCTCTGTAAACATGAACTCATAATAATTGAAAGCACAGTCCCGTGAAAACACCACCCGAAGTACCGGACTTGTAAACATTACCAGTATTTTCGTAATTTCACAGCTTTCCACTGGAAACCTCCGTGATTGAATTCGACAGTAAATGTAGTAAGAATCTATTTACGTGTACTTGAGGGGTTTATTACACGTTCTTAATCATTTCTGGGAACTCTCATTGTGTATTTTAACAGTTTTACCACAATTAGACAGTTTGCTTAGAAGTATTTACTGGAACCGCCACCATTTTGACTGATTCACACAAAAAAAACGCCAAAGCCAATCCTCCTAAATTGTAAACACAAAAACTATTCTCGTGATTCAAAGGCTTTAGACACCCATTCTGAGCTCTGTAAACATGAACTCTTAATATTTGAAAGCACAGTCCCGTGAAAACGCCACCAGAAGTACCCGGACTTGTAAACATTACCAGTATTTTCGTCATTTCACAGCTTTCCACTGGAAACGTCCGTGTTGAATTCGACAGTAAATGTAGTAAGAATCTATTTACGTGTACTTGAGATGTTTATTACACGTTCTTAATCATTTCTGGGAACTCTCATTGTGTATTTTAACAGTTTTACCACAATTAGACAGTTTGCTTAGAAGTATTTACTGGAACCGCCACCATTTTAACTGATTCACACAAAAAAAAGCCAAAGCCAATCCTCCTAAATTGTAAACATAAAAACTATTCTCGTCATTCCAAGGCTTTAGACACCAATTCTGAGCTCTGTAAACATGAACTCGTAATAATTGAAAGCACAGTCCCGTGAAAACGCCACCCGAAGTACCCGGACTTGTAAACATTACCAGTATTTTCGTAATTTCACAGCTTTCCACTGGAAACCTCCGTGATTGAATTCGACAGTAAATGTAGTAAGAATCTATTTACGTGTACTTGAGGGGTTTATTACACGTTCTTAATCATTTCTGGGAACTCTCATTGTGTATTTTAACAGTTTTACCACAATTAGACAGTTTGCTTAGAAGTATTTACTGGAACCGCCACCATTTTAACTGATTCACACAAAAAAAAGCCAAAGCCAATCCTCCTAAATTGTAAACATAAAAACTATTCTCGTCATTCCAAGGCTTTAGACACCAATTCTGAGCTCTGTAAACATGAACTCGTAATAATTGAAAGCACAGTCCCGTGAAAACGCCACCAGAAGTACCCGGACTTGTAAACATTACCAGTATTTTCGTCATTTCACAGCTTTACACTCGAAACCTCCGTGATTGAATTCGACAGTAAATGTAGTAAGAATCTATTTACGTGTACTTGAGGTGTTTATTACACGTTCTTAATCATTTCTGGGAACTATCATTGTGTATTTTAACAGTTTTACCACAATTAGACAGTTTGCTTAGAACTGTTTACTGGAACCGCCACCATTTTAACTGATTTACACAAAAAAAAGCCAAAGCCAATCCTCCTAAATTGTAAACATAAAAACTATTCTCGTCATTCCAAAACTTTAGACACCAATTCTGAGCTCTGTAAACATGAACTCGTAATAATTGAAAGCACAGTCCCGTGAAAAAGCCACCCGAAGTACCCGGACTTGTAAACATTACCAGTATTTTCGTCATTTCACAGCTTTCCACTGGAAACCTCCGTGATTGAATTCGACAGTAAATGTAGTAAGAATCTATTTACGTGTACTTGAGGTGTTTATTACACGTTCTTAATCATTTCTGGAAACTCTCATTGTGTATTTTAACATTTTTACCACAATTAGACAGCTTGCTTAGAAGTATTTACTGGAACCGCCACCATTTTGACTGATTCACACAAAAAAAACGCCAAAGCCAATCCTCCTAAATTGTAAACACAAAAACTATTCTCGTGATTCAAAGGCTTTAGACACCAATTCTGAGCTCTGTAAACATGAACTCGTAATAATTGAAAGCACAGTCCCGTGGAAACGCAACCCGAAGTACCGGACTTGTAAACATTACCAGTATTTTCGTAATTTCACAGCTTTCCACTGGAAACCTCCGTGATTGAATTCGACAGTAAATGTAGTAAGAATCTATTTACGTGTACTTGAGGGGTTTATTACACGTTCTTAATCATTTCTGGGAACTCTCATTGTGTATTTTAACAGTTTTACCACAATTAGACAGTTTGCTTAGAAGTATTTACTGGAACTGCCACCATTTTAACTGATTCACACAAAAAAAACGCCAAAGCCAATCCTCCTAAATTGTAAACACAAAAACTATTCTCGTGATTCAAAGGCTTTAGACACCCATTCTGAGCTCTGTAAACATGAACTCTTAATATTTGAAAGCACAGTCCCGTGAAAACGACACCAGAAGTACCCGTACTTGTAAACATTACCAGTATTTTCGTCATTTCACAGCTTTCCACTGGAAACCTCCGTGTTGAATTCGACAGTAAATGTAGTAAGAATCTATTTACGTGTACTTGAGATGTTTATTACACGTTCTTAATCATTTCTGGGAACTCTCATTGTGTATTTTAACAGTTTTACCACAATTAGACAGTTTGCTTAGAAGTATTTACTAGAACCGCCACCATTTTAACTGATTCACACAAAAAAAAGCCAAAGCCAATCCTCCTAAATTGTAAACATAAAAACTATTCTCGTCATTCCAAGGCTTTAGACACCAATTCTGAGCTCTGTAAACATGAACTCGTAATAATTGAAAGCACAGTCCCGTGAAAACGCCACCAGAAGTACCCGGACTTGTAAACATTACCAGTATTTTCGTCATTTCACAGCTTTACACTCGAAACCTCCGTGATTGAATTCGACAGTAAATGTAGTAAGAATCTATTTACGTGTACTTGAGGGGTTTATTACACGTTCTTAATCATTTCTGGGAACTATCATTGTGTATTTTAACAGTTTTACCACAATTAGACAGTTTGCTTAGAAGTATTTACTGGAACTGCCACCATTTTAACTGATTCACACAAAAAAAACGCCAAAGCCAATCCTCCTAAATTGTAAACACAAAAACTATTCTCGTGATTCAAAGGCTTTAGACACCCATTCTGAGCTCTGTAAACATGAACTCTTAATATTTGAAAGCACAGTCCCGTGAAAACGACACCAGAAGTACCCGTACTTGTAAACATTACCAGTATTTTCGTCATTTCACAGCTTTCCACTGGAAACATCCGTGTTGAATTCGACAGTAAATGTAGTAAGAATCTATTTACGTGTACTTGAGATGTTTATTACACGTTCTTAATCATTTCTGGGAACTCTCATTGTGTATTTTAACAGTTTTACCACAATTAGACAGTTTGCTTAGAAGTATTTACTAGAACCGCCACCATTTTAACTGATTCACACAAAAAAAAGCCAAAGCCAATCCTCCTAAATTGTAAACATAAAAACTATTCTCGTCATTCCAAGGCTTTAGACACCAATTCTGAGCTCTGTAAACATGAACTCGTAATAATTGAAAGCACAGTCCCGTGAAAACGCCACCAGAAGTACCCGGACTTGTAAACATTACCAGTATTTTCGTCATTTCACAGCTTTACACTCGAAACCTCCGTGATTGAATTCGACAGTAAATGTAGTAAGAATCTATTTACGTGTACTTGAGGTGTTTATTACACGTTCTTAATCATTTCTGGGAACTATCATTGTGTATTTTAACAGTTTTACCACAATTAGACAGTTTGCTTAGAACTGTTTACTGGAACCGCCACCATTTTAACTGATTTACACAAAAAAAAGCCAAAGCCAATCCTCCTAAATTGTAAACATAAAAACTATTCTCGTCATTCCAAAACTTTAGACACCAATTCTGAGCTCTGTAAACATGAACTCGTAATAATTGAAAGCACAGTCCCGTGAAAAAGCCACCCGAAGTACCCGGACTTGTAAACATTACCAGTATTTTCGTCATTTCACAGCTTTCCACTGGAAACCTCCGTGATTGAATTCGACAGTAAATGTAGTAAGAATCTATTTACGTGTACTTGAGGTGTTTATTACACGTTCTTAATCATTTCTGGAAACTCTCATTGTGTATTTTAACAGTTTTACCACAATTAGACAGTTTGCTTAGAAGTATTTACTGGAACCGCCACCATTTTGACTGATTCACACAAAAAAAACGCCAAAGCCAATCCTCCTAAATTGTAAACACAAAAACTATTCTCGTGATTCAAAGGCTTTAGACACCAATTCTGAGCTCTGTAAACATGAACTCGTAATAATTGAAAGCACAGTCCCGTGAAAACGCCACCCGAAGTACCGGACTTGTAAACATTACCAGTATTTTCGTAATTTCACAGCTTTCCACTGGAAACCTCCGTGATTGAATTCGACAGTAAATGTAGTAAGAATCTATTTACGTGTACTTGAGGGGTTTATTACACGTTCTTAATCATTTCTGGGAACTCTCATTGTGTATTTTAACAGTTTTACCACAATTAGACAGTTTGCTTAGAAGTATTTACTAGAACCGCCACCATTTTAACTGATTCACACAAAAAAAACGCCAAAGCCAATCCTCCTAAATTGTAAACATAAAAACTATTCTCGTCATTCCAAGGCTTTAGACACCAATTCTGAGCTCTGTAAACATGAACTCGTAATAATTGAAAGCACAGTCCCGTGAAAACGCCACCAGAAGTACCCGGACTTGTAAACATTACCAGTATTTTCGTCATTTCACAGCTTTACACTCGAAACCTCCGTGATTGAATTCGACAGTAAATGTAGTAAGAATCTATTTACGTGTACTTGAGGTGTTTATTACACGTTCTTAATCATTTCTGGGAACTATCATTGTGTATTTTAACAGTTTTACCACAATTAGACAGTTTGCTTAGAACTGTTTACTGGAACCGCCACCATTTTAACTGATTTACACAAAAAAAAGCCAAAGCCAATCCTCCTAAATTGTAAACATAAAAACTATTCTCGTCATTCCAAAACTTTAGACACCAATTCTGAGCTCTGTAAACATGAACTCGTAATAATTGAAAGCACAGTCCCGTGAAAAAGCCACCCGAAGTACCCGGACTTGTAAACATTACCAGTATTTTCGTCATTTCACAGCTTTCCACTGGAAACCTCCGTGATTGAATTCGACAGTAAATGTAGTAAGAATCTATTTACGTGTACTTGAGGTGTTTATTACACGTTCTTAATCATTTCTGGAAACTCTCATTGTGTATTTTAACAGTTTTACCACAATTAGACAGTTTGCTTAGAAGTATTTACTGGAACCGCCACCATTTTGACTGATTCACACAAAAAAAACGCCAAAGCCAATCCTCCTAAATTGTAAACACAAAAACTATTCTCGTGATTCAAAGGCTTTAGACACCAATTCTGAGCTCTGTAAACATGAACTCATAATAATTGAAAGCACAGTCCCGTGAAAACACCACCCGAAGTACCGGACTTGTAAACATTACCAGTATTTTCGTAATTTCACAGCTTTCCACTGGAAACCTCCGTGATTGAATTCGACAGTAAATGTAGTAAGAATCTATTTACGTGTACTTGAGGGGTTTATTACACGTTCTTAATCATTTCTGGGAACTCTCATTGTGTATTTTAACAGTTTTACCACAATTAGACAGTTTGCTTAGAAGTATTTACTGGAACCGCCACCATTTTGACTGATTCACACAAAAAAAACGCCAAAGCCAATCCTCCTAAATTGTAAACACAAAAACTATTCTCGTGATTCAAAGGCTTTAGACACCCATTCTGAGCTCTGTAAACATGAACTCTTAATATTTGAAAGCACAGTCCCGTGAAAACGCCACCAGAAGTACCCGGACTTGTAAACATTACCAGTATTTTCGTCATTTCACAGCTTTCCACTGGAAACGTCCGTGTTGAATTCGACAGTAAATGTAGTAAGAATCTATTTACGTGTACTTGAGATGTTTATTACACGTTCTTAATCATTTCTGGGAACTCTCATTGTGTATTTTAACAGTTTTACCACAATTAGACAGTTTGCTTAGAAGTATTTACTGGAACCGCCACCATTTTAACTGATTCACACAAAAAAAAGCCAAAGCCAATCCTCCTAAATTGTAAACATAAAAACTATTCTCGTCATTCCAAGGCTTTAGACACCAATTCTGAGCTCTGTAAACATGAACTCGTAATAATTGAAAGCACAGTCCCGTGAAAACGCCACCAGAAGTACCCGGACTTGTAAACATTACCAGTATTTTCGTCATTTCACAGCTTTACACTCGAAACCTCCGTGATTGAATTCGACAGTAAATGTAGTAAGAATCTATTTACGTGTACTTGAGGTGTTTATTACACGTTCTTAATCATTTCTGGGAACTATCATTGTGTATTTTAACAGTTTTACCACAATTAGACAGTTTGCTTAGAACTGTTTACTGGAACCGCCACCATTTTAACTGATTTACACAAAAAAAAGCCAAAGCCAATCCTCCTAAATTGTAAACATAAAAACTATTCTCGTCATTCCAAAACTTTAGACACCAATTCTGAGCTCTGTAAACATGAACTCGTAATAATTGAAAGCACAGTCCCGTGAAAAAGCCACCCGAAGTACCCGGACTTGTAAACATTACCAGTATTTTCGTCATTTCACAGCTTTCCACTGGAAACCTCCGTGATTGAATTCGACAGTAAATGTAGTAAGAATCTATTTACGTGTACTTGAGGTGTTTATTACACGTTCTTAATCATTTCTGGAAACTCTCATTGTGTATTTTAACAGTTTTACCACAATTAGACAGTTTGCTTAGAAGTATTTACTGGAACCGCCACCATTTTGACTGATTCACACAAAAAAAAACGCCAAAGCCAATCCTCCTAAATTGTAAACACAAAAACTATTCTCGTGATTCAAAGGCTTTAGACACCAATTCTGAGCTCTGTAAACATGAACTCGTAATAATTGAAAGCACAGTCCCGTGAAAACGCCACCCGAAGTACCGGACTTGTAAACATTACCAGTATTTTCGTAATTTCACAGCTTTCCACTGGAAACCTCCGTGATTGAATTCGACAGTAAATGTAGTAAGAATCTATTTACGTGTACTTGAGGGGTTTATTACACGTTCTTAATCATTTCTGGGAACTCTCATTGTGTATTTTAACAGTTTTACCACAATTAGACAGTTTGCTTAGAAGTATTTACTGGAACCGCCACCATTTTGACTGATTCACACAAAAAAAACGCCAAAGCCAATCCTCCTAAATTGTAAACACAAAAACTATTCTCGTGATTCAAAGGCTTTAGACACCAATTCTGAGCTCTGTAAACATGAACTCTTAATACTTGAAAGCACAGTCCCGTGAAAACGCCACCAGAAGTACCCGTACTTGTAAACATTACCAGTATTTTCGTCATTTCACAGCTTTCCACTGGAAACGTCCGTGTTGAATTCGACAGTAAATGTAGTAAGAATCTATTTACGTGTACTTGAGATGTTTATTACACGTTCTTAATCATTTCTGGGAACTCTCATTGTGTATTTTAACAGTTTTACCACAATTAGACAGTTTGCTTAGAAGTATTTACTAGAACCGCCACCATTTTAACTGATTCACACAAAAAAAAGCCAAAGCCAATCCTCCTAAATTGTAAACATAAAAACTATTCTCGTCATTCCAAGGCTTTAGACACCAATTCTGAGCTCTGTAAACATGAACTCGTAATAATTGAAAGCACAGTCCCGTGAAAACGCCACCAGAAGTACCCGGACTTGTAAACATTACCAGTATTTTCGTCATTTCACAGCTTTACACTCGAAACCTCCGTGATTGAATTCGACAGTAAATGTAGTAAGAATCTATTTACGTGTACTTGAGGTGTTTATTACACGTTCTTAATCATTTCTGGGAACTATCATTGTGTATTTTAACAGTTTTACCACAATTAGACAGTTTGCTTAGAACTGTTTACTGGAACCGCCACCATTTTAACTGATTTACACAAAAAAAAGCCAAAGCCAATCCTCCTAAATTGTAAACATAAAAACTATTCTCGTCATTCCAAAACTTTAGACACCAATTCTGAGCTCTGTAAACATGAACTCGTAATAATTGAAAGCACAGTCCCGTGAAAAAGCCACCCGAAGTACCCGGACTTGTAAACATTACCAGTATTTTCGTCATTTCACAGCTTTCCACTGGAAACCTCCGTGATTGAATTCGACAGTAAATGTAGTAAGAATCTATTTACGTGTACTTGAGGTGTTTATTACACGTTCTTAATCATTTCTGGAAACTCTCATTGTGTATTTTAACAGTTTTACCACAATTAGACAGTTTGCTTAGAAGTATTTACTGGAACCGCCACCATTTTGACTGATTCACACAAAAAAAACGCCAAAGCCAATCCTCCTAAATTGTAAACACAAAAACTATTCTCGTGATTCAAAGGCTTTAGACACCAATTCTGAGCTCTGTAAACATGAACTCGTAATAATTGAAAGCACAGTCCCGTGAAAACGCCACCCGAAGTACCGGACTTGTAAACATTACCAGTATTTTCGTAATTTCACAGCTTTCCACTGGAAACCTCCGTGATTGAATTCGACAGTAAATGTAGTAAGAATCTATTTACGTGTACTTGAGGGGTTTATTACACGTTCTTAATCATTTCTGGGAACTCTCATTGTGTATTTTAACAGTTTTACCACAATTAGACAGTTTGCTTAGAAGTATTTACTGGAACCGCCACCATTTTGACTGATTCACACAAAAAAAACGCCAAAGCCAATCCTCCTAAATTGTAAACACAAAAACTATTCTCGTGATTCAAAGGCTTTAGACACCAATTCTGAGCTCTGTAAACATGAACTCTTAATACTTGAAAGCACAGTCCCGTGAAAACGCCACCAGAAGTACCCGTACTTGTAAACATTACCAGTATTTTCGTCATTTCACAGCTTTCCACTGGAAACCTCCGTGTTGAATTCGACAGTAAATGTAGTAAGAATCTATTTACGTGTACTTGAGATGTTTATTACACGTTCTTAATCATTTCTGGGAACTCTCATTGTGTATTTTAACAGTTTTACCAAAATTAGACAGTTTGCTTAGAAGTATTTACTGGAACCGCCACCATTTTAACTGATTCACACAAAAAAAAGCCAAAGCCAATCCTCCTAAATTGTAAACATAAAAACTATTCTCGTCATTCCAAGGCTTTAGACACCAATTCTGAGCTCAGTAAACATGAACTCTTAATATTTGAAAGCACAGTCCCGTGAAAATCCACCCGAAGTGTCCGGAATTGTCAATATTACCAGTATTTTCGTCATTTCACAGCTTTCCACTGGAAACCTCCGTGTTGAATTCGACAGTAAATGTAGTAAGAATCTATTTACGTGTACTTGAGATGTTTATTACACGTTCTTAATCATTTCTGGGAACTCTCATTGTGTATTTTAACAGTTTTACCACAATTAGACAGTTTGCTTAGAAGTATTTACTAGAACCGCCACGATTTTAACTGATTCACACAAAAAAAAGCCAAAGCCAATCCTCCTAAATTGTTAACATAAAAACTATTCTCGTCATTCCAAGGCTTTAGACACCAATTCTGAGCTCTGTAAACATGAACTCGTAATAATTGAAAGCACAGTCCCGTGAAAACGCCACCAGAAGTACCCGGACTTGTAAACATTACCAGTATTTTCGTCATTTCACAGCTTTACACTCGAAACCTCCGTGATTGAATTCGACAGTAAATGTAGTAAGAATCTATTTACGTGTACTTGAGGTGTTTATTACACGTTCTTAATCATTTCTGGGAACTATCATTGTGTATTTTAACAGTTTTACCACAATTAGACAGTTTGCTTAGAACTGTTTACTGGAACCGCCACCATTTTAACTGATTCACACAAAAAAAAGCCAAAGCCAATCCTCCTAAATTGTAAACATAAAAACTATTCTCGTCATTCCAAGGCTTTAGACACCAATTCTGAGCTCTGTAAACATGAACTCTTAATATTTGAAAGCACAGTCCCGTGAAAACGCCACCAAAAGTACCCGTACTTGTAAACATTACCAGTATTTTCGTCATTTCACAGCTTTCCACTGGAAACCTCCGTGTTGAATTCGACAGTAAATGTAGTAAGAATCTATTTACGTGTACTTGAGATGTTTATTACACGTTCTTAATCATTTCTGGGAACTCTCATTGTGTATTTTAACAGTTTTACCACAATTAGACAGTTTGCTTAGAAGTATTTACTGGAACCGCCACCATTTTAACTGATTCACACAAAAAAAAGCCAAAGCCAATCCTCCTAAATTGTAAACATAAAAACTATTCTCGTCATTCCAAGGCTTTAGACACCAATTCTGAGCTCTGTAAACATGAACTCGTAATAATTGAAAGCCCAGTCCCGTGAAAAAGCCACCCGAAGTACCCGGACTTGTAAACATTACCAGTATTTTCGTCATTTCACAGCTTTACACTCGAAACCTCCGTGATTGAATTCGACAGTAAATGTAGTAAGAATCTATTTACGTGTACTTGAGGTGTTTATTACACGTTCTTAATCATTTCTGGGAACTATCATTGTGTATTTTAACAGTTTTACCACAATTAGACAGTTTGCTTAGAACTGTTTACTGGAACCGCCACCATTTTAACTGATTTACACAAAAAAAAGCCAAAGCCAATCCTCCTAAATTGTAAACATAAAAACTATTCTCGTCATTCCAAAACTTTAGACACCAATTCTGAGCTCTGTAAACATGAACTCGTAATAATTGAAAGCACAGTCCCGTGAAAAAGCCACCTGAAGTACCCGGACTTGTAAACATTACCAGTATTTTCGTCATTTCACAGCTTTCCACTGGAAACCTCCGTGATTGAATTCGACAGTAAATGTAGTAAGAATCTATTTACGTGTACTTGAGGTGTTTATTACACGTTCTTAATCATTTCTGGAAACTCTCATTGTGTATTTTAACAGTTTTACCACAATTAGACAGTTTGCTTAGAAGTATTTACTGGAACCGCCACCATTTTGACTGATTCACACAAAAAAAACGCCAAAGCCAATCCTCCTAAATTGTAAACACAAAAACTATTCTCGTGATTCAAAGGCTTTAGACACCAATTCTGAGCTCTGTAAACATGAACTCGTAATAATTGAAAGCACAGTCCCGTGAAAACGCCACCCGAAGTACCGGACTTGTAAACATTACCAGTATTTTCGTAATTTCACAGCTTTCCACTGGAAACCTCCGTGATTGAATTCGACAGTAAATGTAGTAAGAATCTATTTACGTGTACTTGAGGGGTTTATTACACGTTCTTAATCATTTCTGGGAACTCTCATTGTGTATTTTAACAGTTTTACCACAATTAGACAGTTTGCTTAGAAGTATTTACTGGAACCGCCACCATTTTGACTGATTCACACAAAAAAAACGCCAAAGCCAATCCTCCTAAATTGTAAACACAAAAACTATTCTCGTGATTCAAAGGCTTTAGACACCCATTCTGAGCTCTGTAAACATGAACTCTTAATATTTGAAAGCACAGTCCCGTGAAAACGCCACCAGAAGTACCCGTACTTGTAAACATTACCAGTATTTTCGTCATTTCACAGCTTTCCACTGGAAACGTCCGTGTTGAATTCGACAGTAAATGTAGTAAGAATCTATTTACGTGTACTTGAGATGTTTATTACACGTTCTTAATCATTTCTGGGAACTCTCATTGTGTATTTTAACAGTTTTACCACAATTAGACAGTTTGCTTAGAAGTATTTACTAGAACCGCCACCATTTTAACTGATTCACACAAAAAAAAGCCAAAGCCAATCCTCCTAAATTGTAAACATAAAAACTATTCTCGTCATTCCAAGGCTTTAGACACCAATTCTGAGCTCTGTAAACATGAACTCGTAATAATTGAAAGCACAGTCCCGTGAAAACGCCACCAGAAGTACCCGGACTTGTAAACATTACCAGTATTTTCGTCATTTCACAGCTTTACACTCGAAACCTCCGTGATTGAATTCGACAGTAAATGTAGTAAGAATCTATTTACGTGTACTTGAGGTGTTTATTACACGTTCTTAATCATTTCTGGGAACTATCATTGTGTATTTTAACAGTTTTACCACAATTAGACAGTTTGCTTAGAACTGTTTACTGGAACCGCCACCATTTTAACTGATTTACACAAAAAAAAGCCAAAGCCAATCCTCCTAAATTGTAAACATAAAAACTATTCTCGTCATTCCAAAACTTTAGACACCAATTCTGAGCTCTGTAAACATGAACTCGTAATAATTGAAAGCACAGTCCCGTGAAAAAGCCACCCGAAGTACCCGGACTTGTAAACATTACCAGTATTTTCGTCATTTCACAGCTTTCCACTGGAAACCTCCGTGATTGAATTCGACAGTAAATGTAGTAAGAATCTATTTACGTGTACTTGAGGTGTTTATTACACGTTCTTAATCATTTCTGGAAACTCTCATTGTGTATTTTAACAGTTTTACCACAATTAGACAGTTTGCTTAGAAGTATTTACTGGAACCGCCACCATTTTGACTGATTCACACAAAAAAAACGCCAAAGCCAATCCTCCTAAATTGTAAACACAAAAACTATTCTCGTGATTCAAAGGCTTTAGACACCAATTCTGAGCTCTGTAAACATGAACTCGTAATAATTGAAAGCACAGTCCCGTGAAAACGCCACCCGAAGTACCGGACTTGTAAACATTACCAGTATTTTCGTAATTTCACAGCTTTCCACTGGAAACCTCCGTGATTGAATTCGACAGTAAATGTAGTAAGAATCTATTTACGTGTACTTGAGGGGTTTATTACACGTTCTTAATCATTTCTGGGAACTCTCATTGTGTATTTTAACAGTTTTACCACAATTAGACAGTTTGCTTAGAAGTATTTACTGGAACCGCCACCATTTTGACTGATTCACACAAAAAAAACGCCAAAGCCAATCCTCCTAAATTGTAAACACAAAAACTATTCTCGTGATTCAAAGGCTTTAGACACCAATTCTGAGCTCTGTAAACATGAACTCTTAATACTTGAAAGCACAGTCCCGTGAAAACGCCACCAGAAGTACCCGTACTTGTAAACATTACCAGTATTTTCGTCATTTCACAGCTTTCCACTGGAAACCTCCGTGTTGAATTCGACAGTAAATGTAGTAAGAATCTATTTACGTGTACTTGAGATGTTTATTACACGTTCTTAATCATTTCTGGGAACTCTCATTGTGTATTTTAACAGTTTTACCACAATTAGACAGTTTGCTTAGAAGTATTTACTAGAACCGCCACCATTTTAACTGATTCACACAAAAAAAAGCCAAAGCCAATCCTCCTAAATTGTAAACATAAAAACTATTCTCGTCATTCCAAGGCTTTAGACACCAATTCTGAGCTCTGTAAACATGAACTCATAATAATTGAAAGCACAGTCCCGTGAAAACGCCACCAGAAGTACCCGGACTTGTAAACATTACCAGTATTTTCGTCATTTCACAGCTTTACACTCGAAACCTCCGTGATTGAATTCGACAGTAAATGTAGTAAGAATCTATTTACGTGTACTTGAGGTGTTTATTACACGTTCTTAATCATTTCTGGGAACTATCATTGTGTATTTTAACAGTTTTACCACAATTAGACAGTTTGCTTAGAACTGTTTACTGGAACCGCCACCATTTTAACTGATTTACACAAAAAAAAGCCAAAGCCAATCCTCCTAAATTGTAAACATAAAAACTATTCTCGTCATTCCAAAACTTTAGACACCAATTCTGAGCTCTGTAAACATGAACTCGTAATAATTGAAAGCACAGTCCCGTGAAAAAGCCACCCGAAGTACCCGGACTTGTAAACATTACCAGTATTTTCGTCATTTCACAGCTTTCCACTGGAAACCTCCGTGATTGAATTCGACAGTAAATGTAGTAAGAATCTATTTACGTGTACTTGAGGTGTTTATTACACGTTCTTAATCATTTCTGGAAACTCTCATTGTGTATTTTAACAGTTTTACCACAATTAGACAGTTTGCTTAGAAGTATTTACTGGAACCGCCACCATTTTGACTGATTCACACAAAAAAAACGCCAAAGCCAATCCTCCTAAATTGTAAACACAAAAACTATTCTCGTGATTCAAAGGCTTTAGACACCAATTCTGAGCTCTGTAAACATGAACTCGTAATAATTGAAAGCACAGTCCCGTGAAAACGCCACCCGAAGTACCGGACTTGTAAACATTACCAGTATTTTCGTAATTTCACAGCTTTCCACTGGAAACCTCCGTGATTGAATTCGACAGTAAATGTAGTAAGAATCTATTTACGTGTACTTGAGGGGTTTATTACACGTTCTTAATCATTTCTGGGAACTCTCATTGTGTATTTTAACAGTTTTACCACAATTAGACAGTTTGCTTAGAAGTATTTACTGGAACCGCCACCATTTTGACTGATTCACACAAAAAAAACGCCAAAGCCAATCCTCCTAAATTGTAAACACAAAAACTATTCTCGTGATTCAAAGGCTTTAGACACCAATTCTGAGCTCTGTAAACATGAACTCTTAATACTTGAAAGCACAGTCCCGTGAAAACGCCACCAGAAGTACCCGTACTTGTAAACATTACCAGTATTTTCGTCATTTCACAGCTTTCCACTGGAAACCTCCGTGTTGAATTCGACAGTAAATGTAGTAAGAATCTATTTACGTGTACTTGAGATGTTTATTACACGTTCTTAATCATTTCTGGGAACTCTCATTGTGTATTTTAACAGTTTTACCAAAATTAGACAGTTTGCTTAGAAGTATTTACTGGAACCGCCACCATTTTAACTGATTCACACAAAAAAAAGCCAAAGCCAATCCTCCTAAATTGTAAACATAAAAACTATTCTCGTCATTCCAAGGCTTTAGACACCAATTCTGAGCTCAGTAAACATGAACTCTTAATATTTGAAAGCACAGTCCCGTGAAAATCCACCCGAAGTGTCCGGAATTGTCAATATTACCAGTATTTTCGTCATTTCACAGCTTTCCACTCGAAACCTCCGTGATTGAATTCGACAGTAAATGTAGTAAGAATCTATTTACGTGTACTTGAGGTGTTTATTACACGTTCTTAATTATTTCTGGGAACGATCATTGTGTATTTTAACAGTTTTACCACAATTAGACAGTTTGCTTAAAACTTTTTAGTGGAACCGCCACCATTTTAACTGATTCACACAAAAAATACGCCAAAGCCAATCCTCCTAAATTGAAAACATAAAAACTATTCTCGTGATTCAAAGGCTTTAGACACCAATTCTGAGCTCTGTAAACATGAACTCTTAATATTTGAAAGCACAGTCCCGTGAAAACGCCACCAGAAGTACCCGTACTTGTAAACATTACCAGTATTTTCGTCATTTCACAGCTTTCCACTGGAAACATCCGTGTTGAATTCGACAGTAAATGTAGTAAGAATCTATTTACGTGTACTTGAGATGTTTATTACACGTTCTTAATCATTTCTGGGAACTCTCATTGTGTATTTTAACAGTTTTACCACAATTAGACAGTTTGCTTAGAAGTATTTACTAGAACCGCCACCATTTTAACTGATTCACACAAAAAAAAGCCAAAGCCAATCCTCCTAAATTGTTAACATAAAAACTATTCTCGTCATTCCAAGGCTTTAGACACCAATTCTGAGCTCTGTAAACATGAACTCGTAATAATTGAAAGCACAGTCCCGTGAAAACGCCACCAGAAGTACCCGGACTTGTAAACATTACCAGTATTTTCGTCATTTCACAGCTTTACACTCGAAACCTCCGTGATTGAATTCGACAGTAAATGTAGTAAGAATCTATTTACGTGTACTTGAGGTGTTTATTACACGTTCTTAATCATTTCTGGGAACTATCATTGTGTATTTTAACAGTTTTACCACAATTAGACAGTTTGCTTAGAACTGTTTACTGGAACCGCCACCATTTTAACTGATTCACACAAAAAAAAGCCAAAGCCAATCCTCCTAAATTGTAAACATAAAAACTATTCTCGTCATTCCAAGGCTTTAGACACCAATTCTGAGCTCTGTAAACATGAACTCTTAATATTTGAAAGCACAGTCCCGTGAAAACGCCACCAAAAGTACCCGTACTTGTAAACATTACCAGTATTTTCGTCATTTCACAGCTTTCCACTGGAAACCTCCGTGTTGAATTCGACAGTAAATGTAGTAAGAATCTATTTACGTGTACTTGAGATGTTTATTACACGTTCTTAATCATTTCTGGGAACTCTCATTGTGTATTTTAACAGTTTTACCACAATTAGACAGTTTGCTTAGAAGTATTTACTGGAACCGCCACCATTTTAACTGATTCACACAAAAAAAAGCCAAAGCCAATCCTCCTAAATTGTAAACATAAAAACTATTCTCGTCATTCCAAGGCTTTAGACACCAATTCTGAGCTCTGTAAACATGAACTCGTAATAATTGAAAGCCCAGTCCCGTGAAAAAGCCACCCGAAGTACCCGGACTTGTAAACATTACCAGTATTTTCGTCATTTCACAGCTTTCCACTGGAAACCTCCGTGATTGAATTCGACAGTAAATGTAGTAAGAATCTATTTACGTGTACTTGAGGGGTTTATTACACGTTCTTAATCATTTCTGGGAACTCTCATTGTGTATTTTAACAGTTTTACCACAATTAGACAGTTTGCTTAGAAGTATTTACTGGAACCGCCACCATTTTGACTGATTCACACAAAAAAAACGCCAAAGCCAATCCTCCTAAATTGTAAACACAAAAACTATTCTCGTGATTCAAAGGCTTTAGACACCAATTCTGAGCTCTGTAAACATGAACTCGTAATAATTGAAAGCACAGTCCCGTGAAAACGCCACCAGAAGTACCCGGACTTGTAAACATTACCAGTATTTTCGTCATTTCACAGCTTTACACTCGAAACCTCCGTGATTGAATTCGACAGTAAATGTAGTAAGAATCTATTTACGTGTACTTGAGGGGTTTATTACACGTTCTTAATCATTTCTGGGAACTCTCATTGTGTATTTTAACAGTTTTACCACAATTAGACAGTTTGCTTAGAAGTATTTACTGGAACCGCCACCATTTTAACTGATTCACACAAAAAAAACGCCAAAGCCAATCCTCCTAAATTGTAAACACAAAAACTATTCTCGTGATTCAAAGGCTTTAGACACCCATTCTGAGCTCTGTAAACATGAACTCTTAATATTTGAAAGCACAGTCCCGTGAAAACGCCACCAGAAGTACCCGTACTTGTAAACATTACCAGTATTTTCGTCATTTCACAGCTTTCAACTGGAAACGTCCGTGTTGAATTCGACAGTAAATGTAGTAAGAATCTATTTACGTGTACTTGAGATGTTTATTACACGTTCTTAATCATTTCTGGGAACTCTCATTGTGTATTTTAACAGTTTTACCACAATTAGACAGTTTGCTTAGAAGTATTTACTAGAACCGCCACCATTTTAACTGATTCACACAAAAAAAAGCCAAAGCCAATCCTCCTAAATTGTAAACATAAAAACTATTCTCGTCATTCCAAGGCTTTAGACACCAATTCTGAGCTCTGTAAACATGAACTCGTAATAATTGAAAGCACAGTCCCGTGAAAACGCCACCAGAAGTACCCGGACTTGTAAACATTACCAGTATTTTCGTCATTTCACAGCTTTACACTCGAAACCTCCGTGATTGAATTCGACAGTAAATGTAGTAAGAATCTATTTACGTGTACTTGAGGTGTTTATTACACGTTCTTAATCATTTCTGGGAACTATCATTGTGTATTTTAACAGTTTTACCACAATTAGACAGTTTGCTTAGAACTGTTTACTGGAACCGCCACCATTTTAACTGATTTACACAAAAAAAAGCCAAAGCCAATCCTCCTAAATTGTAAACATAAAAACTATTCTCGTCATTCCAAAACTTTAGACACCAATTCTGAGCTCTGTAAACATGAACTCGTAATAATTGAAAGCACAGTCCCGTGAAAAAGCCACCCGAAGTACCCGGACTTGTAAACATTACCAGTATTTTCGTCATTTCACAGCTTTCCACTGGAAACCTCCGTGATTGAATTCGACAGTAAATGTAGTAAGAATCTATTTACGTGTACTTGAGGTGTTTATTACACGTTCTTAATCATTTCTGGAAACTCTCATTGTGTATTTTAACAGTTTTACCACAATTAGACAGTTTGCTTAGAAGTATTTACTGGAACCGCCACCATTTTGACTGATTCACACAAAAAAAACGCCAAAGCCAATCCTCCTAAATTGTAAACACAAAAACTATTCTCGTGATTCAAAGGCTTTAGACACCAATTCTGAGCTCTGTAAACATGAACTCGTAATAATTGAAAGCACAGTCCCGTGAAAACGCCACCCGAAGTACCGGACTTGTAAACATTACCAGTATTTTCGTAATTTCACAGCTTTCCACTGGAAACCTCCGTGATTGAATTCGACAGTAAATGTAGTAAGAATCTATTTACGTGTACTTGAGGGGTTTATTACACGTTCTTAATCATTTCTGGGAACTCTCATTGTGTATTTTAACAGTTTTACCACAATTAGACAGTTTGCTTAGAAGTATTTACTGGAACTGCCACCATTTTAACTGATTCACACAAAAAAAACGCCAAAGCCAATCCTCCTAAATTGTAAACACAAAAACTATTCTCGTGATTCAAAGGCTTTAGACACCCATTCTGAGCTCTGTAAACATGAACTCTTAATATTTGAAAGCACAGTCCCGTGAAAACGACACCAGAAGTACCCGTACTTGTAAACATTACCAGTATTTTCGTCATTTCACAGCTTTCCACTGGAAACGTCCGTGTTGAATTCGACAGTAAATGTAGTAAGAATCTATTTACGTGTACTTGAGATGTTTATTACACGTTCTTAATCATTTCTGGGAACTCTCATTGTGTATTTTAACAGTTTTACCACAATTAGACAGTTTGCTTAGAAGTATTTACTAGAACCGCCACCATTTTAACTGATTCACACAAAAAAAAGCCAAAGCCAATCCTCCTAAATTGTAAACATAAAAACTATTCTCGTCATTCCAAGGCTTTAGACACCAATTCTGAGCTCTGTAAACATGAACTCGTAATAATTGAAAGCACAGTCCCGTGAAAACGCCACCAGAAGTACCCGGACTTGTAAACATTACCAGTATTTTCGTCATTTCACAGCTTTACACTCGAAACCTCCGTGATTGAATTCGACAGTAAATGTAGTAAGAATCTATTTACGTGTACTTGAGGTGTTTATTACACGTTCTTAATCATTTCTGGGAACTATCATTGTGTATTTTAACAGTTTTACCACAATTAGACAGTTTGCTTAGAACTGTTTACTGGAACCGCCACCATTTTAACTGATTTACACAAAAAAAAGCCAAAGCCAATCCTCCTAAATTGTAAACATAAAAACTATTCTCGTCATTCCAAAACTTTAGACACCAATTCTGAGCTCTGTAAACATGAACTCGTAATAATTGAAAGCACAGTCCCGTGAAAAAGCCACCCGAAGTACCCGGACTTGTAAACATTACCAGTATTTTCGTCATTTCACAGCTTTCCACTGGAAACCTCCGTGATTGAATTCGACAGTAAATGTAGTAAGAATCTATTTACGTGTACTTGAGGTGTTTATTACACGTTCTTAATCATTTCTGGAAACTCTCATTGTGTATTTTAACAGTTTTACCACAATTAGACAGTTTGCTTAGAAGTATTTACTGGAACCGCCACCATTTTGACTGATTCACACAAAAAAAACGCCAAAGCCAATCCTCCTAAATTGTAAACACAAAAACTATTCTCGTGATTCAAAGGCTTTAGACACCAATTCTGAGCTCTGTAAACATGAACTCGTAATAATTGAAAGCACAGTCCCGTGAAAACGCCACCCGAAGTACCGGACTTGTAAACATTACCAGTATTTTCGTAATTTCACAGCTTTCCACTGGAAACCTCCGTGATTGAATTCGACAGTAAATGTAGTAAGAATCTATTTACGTGTACTTGAGGGGTTTATTACACGTTCTTAATCATTTCTGGGAACTCTCATTGTGTATTTTAACAGTTTTACCACAATTAGACAGTTTGCTTAGAAGTATTTACTGGAACCGCCACCATTTTGACTGATTCACACAAAAAAAACGCCAAAGCCAATCCTCCTAAATTGTAAACACAAAAACTATTCTCGTGATTCAAAGGCTTTAGACACCAATTCTGAGCTCTGTAAACATGAACTCTTAATACTTGAAAGCACAGTCCCGTGAAAACGCCACCAGAAGTACCCGTACTTGTAAACATTACCAGTATTTTCGTCATTTCACAGCTTTCCACTGGAAACGTCCGTGTTGAATTCGACAGTAAATGTAGTAAGAATCTATTTACGTGTACTTGAGATGTTTATTACACGTTCTTAATCATTTCTGGGAACTCTCATTGTGTATTTTAACAGTTTTACCAAAATTAGACAGTTTGCTTAGAAGTATTTACTGGAACCGCCACCATTTTAACTGATTCACACAAAAAAAAGCCAAAGCCAATCCTCCTAAATTGTAAACATAAAAACTATTCTCGTCATTCCAAGGCTTTAGACACCAATTCTGAGCTCTGTAAACATGAACTCGTAATAATTGAAAGCACAGTCCCGTGAAAACGCCACCAGAAGTACCCGGACTTGTAAACATTACCAGTATTTTCGTCATTTCACAGCTTTACACTCGAAACCTCCGTGATTGAATTCGACAGTAAATGTAGTAAGAATCTATTTACGTGTACTTGAGGTGTTTATTACACGTTCTTAATCATTTCTGGGAACTATCATTGTGTATTTTAACAGTTTTACCACAATTAGACAGTTTGCTTAGAACTGTTTACTGGAACCGCCACCATTTTAACTGATTTACACAAAAAAAAGCCAAAGCCAATCCTCCTAAATTGTAAACATAAAAACTATTCTCGTCATTCCAAGGCTTTAGACACCAATTCTGAGCTCTGTAAACATGAACTCGTAATAATTGAAAGCACAGTCCCGTGAAAAAGCCACCCGAAGTACCCGGACTTGTAAACATTACCAGTATTTTCGTCATTTCACAGCTTTCCACTGGAAACCTCCGTGATTGAATTCGACAGTAAATGTAGTAAGAATCTATTTACGTGTACTTGAGGTGTTTATTACACGTTCTTAATCATTTCTGGAAACTCTCATTGTGTATTTTAACAGTTTTACCACAATTAGACAGTTTGCTTAGAAGTATTTACTGGAACCGCCACCATTTTGACTGATTCACACAAAAAAAACGCCAAAGCCAATCCTCCTAAATTGTAAACACAAAAACTATTCTCGTGATTCAAAGGCTTTAGACACCAATTCTGAGCTCTGTAAACATGAACTCGTAATAATTGAAAGCACAGTCCCGTGAAAACGCCACCCGAAGTACCGGACTTGTAAACATTACCAGTATTTTCGTAATTTCACAGCTTTCCACTGGAAACCTCCGTGATTGAATTCGACAGTAAATGTAGTAAGAATCTATTTACGTGTACTTGAGGGGTTTATTACACGTTCTTAATCATTTCTGGGAACTCTCATTGTGTATTTTAACAGTTTTACCACAATTAGACAGTTTGCTTAGAAGTATTTACTGGAACCGCCACCATTTTGACTGATTCACACAAAAAAAACGCCAAAGCCAATCCTCCTAAATTGTAAACACAAAAACTATTCTCGTGATTCAAAGGCTTTAGACACCAATTCTGAGCTCTGTAAACATGAACTCTTAATACTTGAAAGCACAGTCCCGTGAAAACGCCACCAGAAGTACCCGTACTTGTAAACATTACCAGTATTTTCGTCATTTCACAGCTTTCCACTGGAAACCTCCGTGTTGAATTCGACAGTAAATGTAGTAAGAATCTATTTACGTGTACTTGAGATGTTTATTACACGTTCTTAATCATTTCTGGGAACTCTCATTGTGTATTTTAACAGTTTTACCAAAATTAGACAGTTTGCTTAGAAGTATTTACTGGAACCGCCACCATTTTAACTGATTCACACAAAAAAAAGCCAAAGCCAATCCTCCTAAATTGTAAACATAAAAACTATTCTCGTCATTCCAAGGCTTTAGACACCAATTCTGAGCTCAGTAAACATGAACTCTTAATATTTGAAAGCACAGTCCCGTGAAAATCCACCCGAAGTGTCCGGAATTGTCAATATTACCAGTATTTTCGTCATTTCACAGCTTTCCACTCGAAACCTCCGTGATTGAATTCGACAGTAAATGTAGTAAGAATCTATTTACGTGTACTTGAGGTGTTTATTACACGTTCTTAATTATTTCTGGGAACTATCATTGTGTATTTTAACAGTTTTACCACAATTAGACAGTTTGCTTAAAACTTTTTAGTGGAACCGCCACCATTTTAACTGATTCACACAAAAAATACGCCAAAGCCAATCCTCCTAAATTGAAAACATAAAAACTATTCTCGTGATTCAAAGGCTTTAGACACCAATTCTGAGCTCTGTAAACATGAACTCTTAATATTTGAAAGCACAGTCCCGTGAAAACGCCACCAGAAGTACCCGTACTTGTAAACATTACCAGTATTTTCGTCATTTCACAGCTTTCCACTGGAAACCTCCGTGTTGAATTCGACAGTAAATGTAGTAAGAATCTATTTACGTGTACTTGAGATGTTTATTACACGTTCTTAATCATTTCTGGGAACTATCATTGTGTATTTTAACAGTTTTACCACAATTAGACAGTTTGCTTAGAAGTATTTACTGGAACCGCCACCATTTTAACTGATTCACACAAAAAAAAGCCAAAGCCAATCCTCCTAAATTGTAAACACAAAAACTATTCTCGTGATTCAAAGGCTTTAGACACCCATTCTGAGCTCTGTAAACATGAACTCTTAATATTTGAAAGCACAGTCCCGTGAAAACGCCACCAGAAGTACCCGTACTTGTAAACATTACCAGTATTTTCGTCATTTCACAGCTTTCCACTGGAAACCTCCGTGTTGAATTCGACAGTAAATGTAGTAAGAATCTATTTACGTGTACTTGAGATGTTTATTACACGTTCTTAATCATTTCTGGGAACTCTCATTGTGTATTTTAACAGTTTTACCACAATTAGACAGTTTGCTTAGAAGTATTTACTAGAACCGCCACCATTTTAACTGATTCACACAAAAAAAAGCCAAAGCCAATCCTCCTAAATTGTAAACATAAAAACTATTCTCGTCATTCCAAGGCTTTAGACACCAATTCTGAGCTCTGTAAACATGAACTCGTAATAATTGAAAGCACAGTCCCGTGAAAACGACACCAGAAGTACCCGGACTTGTAAACATTACCAGTATTTTCGTCATTTCACAGCTTTACACTCGAAACCTCCGTGATTGAATTCGACAGTAAATGTAGTAAGAATCTATTTACGTGTACTTGAGGTGTTTATTACACGTTCTTAATCATTTCTGGGAACTATCATTGTGTATTTTAACAGTTTTACCACAATTAGACAGTTTGCTTAGAACTGTTTACTGGAACCGCCACCATTTTAACTGATTTACACAAAAAAAAGCCAAAGCCAATCCTCCTAAATTGTAAACATAAAAACTATTCTCGTCATTCCAAAACTTTAGACACCAATTCTGAGCTCTGTAAACATGAACTCGTAATAATTGAAAGCACAGTCCCGTGAAAAAGCCACCCGAAGTACCCGGACTTGTAAACATTACCAGTATTTTCGTCATTTCACAGCTTTCCACTGGAAACCTCCGTGATTGAATTCGACAGTAAATGTAGTAAGAATCTATTTACGTGTACTTGAGGTGTTTATTACACGTTGTTAATCATTTCTGGAAACTCTCATTGTGTATTTTAACAGTTTTACCACAATTAGACAGTTTGCTTAGAAATATTTACTGGAACCGCCACCATTTTGACTGATTCACACAAAAAAAACGCCAAAGCCAATCCTCCTAAATTGTAAACACAAAAACTATTCTCGTGATTCAAAGGCTTTAGACACCAATTCTGAGCTCTGTAAACATGAACTCGTAATAATTGAAAGCACAGTCCCGTGAAAACGCCACCCGAAGTACCGGACTTGTAAACATTACCAGTATTTTCGTAATTTCACAGCTTTCCACTGGAAACCTCCGTGATTGAATTCGACAGTAAATGTAGTAAGAATCTATTTACGTGTACTTGAGGGGTTTATTACACGTTCTTAATCATTTCTGGGAACTCTCATTGTGTATTTTAACAGTTTTACCACAATTAGACAGTTTGCTTAGAAGTATTTACTGGAACCGCCACCATTTTGACTGATTCACACAAAAAAAACGCCAAAGCCAATCCTCCTAAATTGTAAACACAAAAACTATTCTCGTGATTCAAAGGCTTTAGACACCAATTCTGAGCTCTGTAAACATGAACTCTTAATACTTGAAAGCACAGTCCCGTGAAAACGCCACCAGAAGTACCCGTACTTGTAAACATTACCAGTATTTTCGTCATTTCACAGCTTTCCACTGGAAACCTCCGTGTTGAATTCGACAGTAAATGTAGTAAGAATCTATTTACGTGTACTTGAGATGTTTATTACACGTTCTTAATCATTTCTGGGAACTCTCATTGTGTATTTTAACAGTTTTACCAAAATTAGACAGTTTGCTTAGAAGTATTTACTGGAACCGCCACCATTTTAACTGATTCACACAAAAAAAAGCCAAAGCCAATCCTCCTAAATTGTAAACATAAAAACTATTCTCGTCATTCCAAGGCTTTAGACACCAATTCTGAGCTCAGTAAACATGAACTCTTAATATTTGAAAGCACAGTCCCGTGAAAATCCACCCGAAGTGTCCGGAATTGTCAATATTACCAGTATTTTCGTCATTTCACAACTTTCCACTAGAAACCTCCGTGATTGAATTCGACAGTAAATGTAGTAAGAATCTATTTACGTGTACTTGAGGTGTTTATTACACGTTCTTAATTATTTCTGGGAACTATCATTGTGTATTTTAACAGTTTTACCACAATTAGACAGTTTGCTTAAAACTTTTTAGTGGAACCGCCACCATTTTAACTGATTCACACAAAAAATACGCCAAAGCCAATCCTCCTAAATTGAAAACATAAAAACTATTCTCGTGATTCAAAGGCTTTAGACACCAATTCTGAGCTCTGTAAACATGAACTCTTAATATTTGAAAGCACAGTCCCGTGAAAACGCCACCAGAAGTACCCGTACTTGTAAACATTACCAGTATTTTCGTCATTTCACAGCTTTACACTCGAAACCTCCGTGATTGAATTCGACAGTAAATGTAGTAAGAATCTATTTACGTGTACTTGAGGTGTTTATTACACGTTCTTAATCATTTCTGGGAACTATCATTGTGTATTTTAACAGTTTTACCACAATTAGACAGTTTGCTTAGAACTGTTTACTGGAACCGCCACCATTTTAACTGATTCACACAAAAAAAAGCCAAAGCCAATCCTCCTAAATTGTAAACATAAAAACTATTCTCGTCAATCCAAGGCTTTAGACACCAATTCTGAGCTCTGTAAACATGAACTCGTAATAATTGAAAGCACAGTCCCGTGAAAATGCCACCCGAAGTACCCGGACTTGTAAACATTACCAGTATTTTCGTCATTTCACAGCTTTCCACTGGAAACCTCCGTGATTGAATTCGACAGTAAATGTAGTAAGAATCTATTTACGTGTACTTGAGGTGTTTATTACACGTTCTTAATCATTTCTGGAAACTCTCATTGTGTATTTTAACAGTTTTACCACAATTAGACAGTTTGCTTAGAAGTATTTACTGGAACCGCCACCATTTTAACTGATTCACACAAAAAAATACGCCAAAGCCAATCCTCCTAAATTGAAAACATAAAAACTATTCTCCTGATTCAAAGGCTTTAGACACCAATTCTGAGCTCTGTAAACATGAACTCTTAATATTTGAAAGCACAGTCCCGTGAAAACGCCACCAAAAGTACCCGTACTTGTAAACATTACCAGTATTTTCGTCATTTCACAGCTTTCCACTGGAAACCTCCGTGTTGAATTCGACAGTAAATGTAGTAAGAATCTATTTATGTGTACTTGAGATGTTTATTACACGTTCTTAATCATTTCTGGGAACTCTCATTGTGTATTTTAACAGTTTTACCACAATTAGACAGTTTGCTTAGAAGTATTTACTGGAACCGCCACCATTTTAACTGATTCACACAAAAAAAAGCCAAAGCCAATCCTCCTAAATTGTAAACACAAAAACTATTCTCGTGATTCAAAGGCTTTAGACACCCATTCTGAGCTCTGTAAACATGAACTCTTAATATTTGAAAGCACAGTCCCTTGAAAACGCCACCAGAAGTACCCGTACTTGTAAACATTACCAGTATTTTCGTCATTTCACAGCTTTCCACTGGAAACGTCCGTGTTGAATTCGACAGTAAATGTAGTAAGAATCTATTTACGTGTACTTGAGATGTTTATTACACGTTCTTAATCATTTCTGGGAACTCTCATTGTGTATTTTAACAGTTTTACCACAATTAGACAGTTTGCTTAGAAGTATTTACTAGAACCGCCACCATTTTAACTGATTCACACAAAAAAAAGCCAAAGCCAATCCTCCTAAATTGTAAACATAAAAACTATTCTCGTCATTCCAAGGCTTTAGACACCAATTCTGAGCTCTGTAAACATGAACTTGTAATAATTGAAAGCACAGTCCCGTGAAAACGCCACCAGAAGTACCCGGACTTGTAAACATTACCAGTATTTTCGTCATTTCACAGCTTTACACTCGAAACCTCCGTGATTGAATTCGACAGTAAATGTAGTAAGAATCTATTTACGTGTACTTGAGGTGTTTATTACACGTTCTTAATCATTTCTGGGAACTATCATTGTGTATTTTAACAGTTTTACCACAATTAGACAGTTTGCTTAGAACTGTTTACTGGAACCGCCACCATTTTAACTGATTTACACAAAAAAAAGCCAAAGCCAATCCTCCTAAATTGTAAACATAAAAACTATTCTCGTCATTCCAAAACTTTAGACACCAATTCTGAGCTCTGTAAACATGAACTCGTAATAATTGAAAGCACAGTCCCGTGAAAACGCCACCCGAAGTACCGGACTTGTAAACATTACCAGTATTTTCGTAATTTCACAGCTTTCCACTGGAAACCTCCGTGATTGAATTCGACAGTAAATGTAGTAAGAATCTATTTACGTGTACTTGAGGGGTTTATTACACGTTCTTAATCATTTCTGGGAACTCTCATTGTGTATTTTAACAGTTTTACCACAATTAGACAGTTTGCTTAGAAGTATTTACTGGAACCGCCACCATTTTGACTGATTCACACAAAAAAAACGCCAAAGCCAATCCTCCTAAATTGTAAACACAAAAACTATTCTCGTGATTCAAAGGCTTTAGACACCAATTCTGAGCTCTGTAAACATGAACTCTTAATACTTGAAAGCACAGTCCCGTGAAAACGCCACCAGAAGTACCCGTACTTGTAAACATTACCAGTATTTTCGTCATTTCACAGCTTTCCACTGGAAACCTCCGTGTTGAATTCGACAGTAAATGTAGTAAGAATCTATTTACGTGTACTTGAGATGTTTATTACACGTTCTTAATCATTTCTGGGAACTCTCATTGTGTATTTTAACAGTTTTACCAAAATTAGACAGTTTGCTTAGAAGTATTTACTGGAACCGCCACCATTTTAACTGATTCACACAAAAAAAAGCCAAAGCCAATCCTCCTAAATTGTAAACATAAAAACTATTCTCGTCATTCCAAGGCTTTAGACACCAATTCTGAGCTCAGTAAACATGAACTCTTAATATTTGAAAGCACAGTCCCGTGAAAATCCACCCGAAGTGTCCGGAATTGTCAATATTACCAGTATTTTCGTCATTTCACAGCTTTCCACTCGAAACCTCCGTGATTGAATTCGACAGTAAATGTAGTAAGAATCTATTTACGTGTACTTGAGGTGTTTATTACACGTTCTTAATTATTTCTGGGAACTATCATTGTGTATTTTAACAGTTTTACCACAATTAGACAGTTTGCTTAAAACTTTTTAGTGGAACCGCCACCATTTTAACTGATTCACACAAAAAATACGCCAAAGCCAATCCTCCTAAATTGAAAACATAAAAACTATTCTCGTGATTCAAAGGCTTTAGACACCAATTCTGAGCTCTGTAAACATGAACTCTTAATATTTGAAAGCACAGTCCCGTGAAAACGCCACCAGAAGTACCCGTACTTGTAAACATTACCAGTATTTTCGTCATTTCACAGCTTTCCACTGGAAACCTCCGTGTTGAATTCGACAGTAAATGTAGTAAGAATCTATTTACGTGTACTTGAGATGTTTATTACACGTTCTTAATCATTTCTGGGAACTCTCATTGTGTATTTTAACAGTTTTACCACAATTAGACAGTTTGCTTAGAAGTATTTACTAGAACCGCCACCATTTTAACTGATTCACACAAAAAAAAGCCAAAGCCAATCCTCCCAAATTGTAAACATAAAAACTATTCTCGTCATTCCAAGGCTTTAGACACCAATTCTGAGCTCTGTAAACATGAACTCGTAATAATTGAAAGCACAGTCCCGTGAAAATGCCACCCGAAGTACCCGGACTTGTAAACATTACCAGTATTTTCGTCATTTCACAGCTTTCCACTGGAAACCTCCGTGATTGAATTCGACAGTAAATGTAGTAAGAATCTATTTACGTGTACTTGAGGTGTTTATTACACGTTCTTAATCATTTCTGGAAACTCTCATTGTGTATTTTAACAGTTTTACCACAATTAGACAGTTTGCTTAGAAGTATTTACTGGAACCGCCACCATTTTAACTGATTCACACAAAAAAATACGCCAAAGCCAATCCTCCTAAATTGAAAACATAAAAACTATTCTCCTGATTCAAAGGCTTTAGACACCCATTCTGAGCTCTGTAAACATGAACTCTTAATATTTGAAAGCACAGTCCCGTGAAAACGCCACCAAAAGTACCCGTACTTGTAAACATTACCAGTATTTTCGTCATTTCACAGCTTTCCACTGGAAACCTCCGTGTTGAATTCGACAGTAAATGTAGTAAGAATCTATTTACGTGTACTTGAGATGTTTATTACACGTTCTTAATCATTTCTGGGAACTCTCATTGTGTATTTTAACAGTTTTACCACAATTAGACAGTTTGCTTAGAAGTATTTACTGGAACCGCCACCATTTTAACTGATTCACACAAAAAAAAGCCAAAGCCAATCCTCCTAAATTGTAAACATAAAAACTATTCTCGTCATTCCAAGGCTTTAGACACCAATTCTGAGCTCTGTAAACATGAACTCGTAATAATTGAAAGCCCAGTCCCGTGAAAAAGCCACCCGAAGTACCCGGACTTGTAAACATTACCAGTATTTTCGTCATTTCACAGCTTTCCACTGGAAACCTCCGTGATTGAATTCGACAGTAAATGTAGTAAGAATCTATTTACGTGTACTTGAGGGGTTTATTACACGTTCTTAATCATTTCTGGGAACTCTCATTGTGTATTTTAACAGTTTTACCACAATTAGACAGTTTGCTTAGAAGTATTTACTGGAACCGCCACCATTTTGACTGATTCACACAAAAAAAACAC
Source organism: Myotis daubentonii (assembly GCF_963259705.1). NCBI lineage: Eukaryota > Metazoa > Chordata > Mammalia > Chiroptera > Vespertilionidae > Myotis > Myotis daubentonii. The sequence goes on from NC_081852.1 coordinate 327,776, forward strand.
CAAAGCCAATCCTCCTAAATTGTAAACAAAAAAACTATTCTCGTGATTCAAAGGCTTTAGACACCAATTCTGAGCTCTGTAAACATGAACTCGTAATAATTGAAAGCACAGTCCCGTGAAAACGCCACCCGAAGTACCGGACTTGTAAACATTACCAGTATTTTCGTAATTTCACAGCTTTCCACTGGAAACCTCCGTGATTGAATTCGACAGTAAATGTAGTAAGAATCTATTTACGTGTACTTGAGGGGTTTATTACACGTTCTTAATCATTTCTGGGAACTCTCATTGTGTATTTTAACAGTTTTACCACAATTAGACAGTTTGCTTAGAAGTATTTACTGGAACCGCCACCATTTTGACTGATTCACACAAAAAAAAGCCAAAGCCAATCCTCCTAAATTGTAAACATAAAAACTATTCTCGTCATTCCAAAACTTTGGACACCAATTCTGAGCTCTGTAAACATGAACTCGTAATAATTGAAAGCACAGTCCCGTGAAAACGCCACCCGAAGTACCGGACTTGTAAACATTACCAGTATTTTCGTAATTTCACAGCTTTCCACTGGAAACCTCCGTGATTGAATTCGACAGTAAATGTAGTAAGAATCTATTTACGTGTACTTGAGGGGTTTATTACACGTTCTTAATCATTTCTGGGAACTCTCATTGTGTATTTTAACAGTTTTACCACAATTAGACAGTTTGCTTAGAAGTATTTACTGGAACCGCCACCATTTTGACTGATTCACACAAAAAAAACGCCAAAGCCAATCCTCCTAAATTGTAAACACAAAAACTATTCTCGTGATTCAAAGGCTTTAGACACCAATTCTGAGCTCTGTAAACATGAACTCTTAATACTTGAAAGCACAGTCCCGTGAAAACGCCACCAGAAGTACCCGTACTTGTAAACATTACCAGTATTTTCGTCATTTCACAGCTTTCCACTGGAAACCTCCGTGTTGAATTCGACAGTAAATGTAGTAAGAATCTATTTACGTGTACTTGAGATGTTTATTACACGTTCTTAATCATTTCTGGGAACTCTCATTGTGTATTTTAACAGTTTTACCAAAATTAGACAGTTTGCTTAGAAGTATTTACTGGAACCGCCACCATTTTAACTGATTCACACAAAAAAAAGCCAAAGCCAATCCTCCTAAATTGTAAACATAAAAACTATTCTCGTCATTCCAAGGCTTTAGACACCAATTCTGAGCTCAGTAAACATGAACTCTTAATATTTGAAAGCACAGTCCCGTGAAAATCCACCCGAAGTGTCCGGAATTGTTAATATTTCCAGTATTTTCGTCATTTCACAGCTTTCCACTCGAAACCTCCGTGATTGAATTCGACAGTAAATGTAGTAAGAATCTATTTACGTGTACTTGAGGTGTTTATTACACGTTCTTAATTATTTCTGGGAACTATCATTGTGTATTTTAACAGTTTTACCACAATTAGACAGTTTGCTTAAAACTTTTTAGTGGAACCGCCACCATTTTAACTGATTCACACAAAAAATACGCCAAAGCCAATCCTCCTAAATTGAAAACATAAAAACTATTCTCGTGATTCAAAGGCTTTAGACACCAATTCTGAGCTCTGTAAACATGAACTCTTAATATTTGAAAGCACAGTCCCGTGAAAACGCCACCAGAAGTACCCGTACTTGTAAACATTACCAGTATTTTCGTCATTTCACAGCTTTCCACTGGAAACCTCCGTGTTGAATTCGACAGTAAATGTAGTAAGAATCTATTTACGTGTACTTGAGATGTTTATTACACGTTCTTAATCATTTCTGGGAACTCTCATTGTGTATTTTAACAGTTTTACCACAATTAGACAGTTTGCTTAGAAGTATTTACTAGAACCGCCACCATTTTAACTGATTCACACAAAAAAAAGCCAAAGCCAATCCTCCTAAATTGTAAACATAAAAACTATTCTCGTCATTCCAAGGCTTTAGACACCAATTCTGAGCTCTGTAAACATGAACTCGTAATAATTGAAAGCACAGTCCCGTGAAAATGCCACCCGAAGTACCCGGACTTGTAAACATTACCAGTATTTTCGTCATTTCACAGCTTTCCACTGGAAACCTCCGTGATTGAATTCGACAGTAAATGTAGTAAGAATCTATTTACGTGTACTTGAGGTGTTTAATACACGTTCTTAATCATTTCTGGAAACTCTCATTGTGTATTTTAACAGTTTTACCACAATTAGACAGTTTGCTTAGAAGTATTTACTGGAACCGCCACCATTTTAACTGATTCACACAAAAAAATACGCCAAAGCCAATCCTCCTAAATTGAAAACATAAAAACTATTCTCCTGATTCAAAGGCTTTAGACACCCATTCTGAGCTCTGTAAACATGAACTCTTAATATTTGAAAGCACAGTCCCGTGAAAACGCCACCAAAAGTACCCGTACTTGTAAACATTACCAGTATTTTCGTCATTTCACAGCTTTCCACTGGAAACCTCCGTGTTGAATTCGACAGTAAATGTAGTAAGAATCTATTTACGTGTACTTGAGATGTTTATTACACGTTCTTAATCATTTCTGGGAACTCTCATTGTGTATTTTAACAGTTTTACCACAATTAGACAGTTTGCTTAGAAGTATTTACTGGAACCGCCACCATTTTAACTGATTCACACAAAAAAAAGCCAAAGCCAATCCTCCTAAATTGTAAACATAAAAACTATTCTCGTCATTCCAAGGCTTTAGACACCAATTCTGAGCTCTGTAAACATGAACTCGTAATAATTGAAAGCCCAGTCCCGTGAAAAAGCCACCCGAAGTACCCGGACTTGTAAACATTACCAGTATTTTCGTCATTTCACAGCTTTCCACTGGAAACCTCCGTGATTGAATTCGACAGTAAATGTAGTAAGAATCTATTTACGTGTACTTGAGGGGTTTATTACACGTTCTTAATCATTTCTGGGAACTCTCATTGTGTATTTTAACAGTTTTACCACAATTAGACAGTTTGCTTAGAAGTATTTACTGGAACCGCCACCATTTTGACTGATTCACACAAAAAAAACGCCAAAGCCAATCCTCCTAAATTGTAAACACAAAAACTATTCTCGTGATTCAAAGGCTTTAGACACCAATTCTGAGCTCTGTAAACATGAACTCGTAATAATTGAAAGCACAGTCCCGTGAAAACGCCACCCGAAGTACCGGACTTGTAAACATTACCAGTATTTTCGTAATTTCACAGCTTTCCACTGGAAACCTCCGTGATTGAATTCGACAGTAAATGTAGTAAGAATCTATTTACGTGTACTTGAGGGGTTTATTACACGTTCTTAATCATTTCTGGGAACTCTCATTGTGTATTTTAACAGTTTTACCACAATTAGACAGTTTGCTTAGAAGTATTTACTGGAACCGCCACCATTTTGACTGATTCACACAAAAAAAACGCCAAAGCCAATCCTCCTAAATTGTAAACACAAAAACTATTCTCGTGATTCAAAGGCTTTAGACACCAATTCTGAGCTCTGTAAACATGAACTCTTAATACTTGAAAGCACAGTCCCGTGAAAACGCCACCAGAAGTACCCGTACTTGTAAACATTACCAGTATTTTCGTCATTTCACAGCTTTCCACTGGAAACGTCCGTGTTGAATTCGACAGTAAATGTAGTAAGAATCTATTTACGTGTACTTGGGATGTTTATTACACGTTCTTAATCATTTCTGGGAACTCTCATTGTGTATTTTAACAGTTTTACCAAAATTAGACAGTTTGCTTAGAAGTATTTACTGGAACCGCCACCATTTTAACTGATTCACACAAAAAAAAGCCAAAGCCAATCCTCCTAAATTGTAAACATAAAAACTATTCTCGTCATTCCAAGGCTTTAGACACCAATTCTGAGCTCAGTAAACATGAACTCTTAATATTTGAAAGCACAGTCCCGTGAAAATCCACCCGAAGTGTCCGGAATTGTCAATATTACCAGTATTTTCGTCATTTCACAACTTTCCACTAGAAACCTCCGTGATTGAATTCGACAGTAAATGTAGTAAGAATCTATTTACGTGTACTTGAGGTGTTTATTACACGTTCTTAATTATTTCTGGGAACTATCATTGTGTATTTTAACAGTTTTACCACAATTAGACAGTTTGCTTAAAACTTTTTAGTGGAACCGCCACCATTTTAACTGATTCACACAAAAAATACGCCAAAGCCAATCCTCCTAAATTGAAAACATAAAAACTATTCTCGTGATTCAAAGGCTTTAGACACCAATTCTGAGCTCTGTAAACATGAACTCTTAATATTTGAAAGCACAGTCCCGTGAAAACGCCACCAGAAGTACCCGTACTTGTAAACATTACCAGTATTTTCGTCATTTCACAGCTTTACACTCGAAACCTCCGTGATTGAATTCGACAGTAAATGTAGTAAGAATCTATTTACGTGTACTTGAGGTGTTTATTACACGTTCTTAATCATTTCTGGGAACTATCATTGTGTATTTTAACAGTTTTACCACAATTAGACAGTTTGCTTAGAACTGTTTACTGGAACCGCCACCATTTTAACTGATTCACACAAAAAAAAGCCAAAGCCAATCCTCCTAAATTGTAAACATAAAAACTATTCTCGTCAATCCAAGGCTTTAGACACCAATTCTGAGCTCTGTAAACATGAACTCGTAATAATTGAAAGCACAGTCCCGTGAAAATGCCACCCGAAGTACCCGGACTTGTAAACATTACCAGTATTTTCGTCATTTCACAGCTTTCCACTGGAAACCTCCGTGATTGAATTCGACAGTAAATGTAGTAAGAATCTATTTACGTGTACTTGAGGTGTTTATTACACGTTCTTAATCATTTCTGGGAACTCTCATTGTGTATTTTAACAGTTTTACCACAATTAGACAGTTTGCTTAGAAGTATTTACTGGAACCGCCACCATTTTAACTGATTCACACAAAAAAATACGCCAAAGCCAATCCTCCTAAATTGAAAACATAAAAACTATTCTCCTGATTCAAAGGCTTTAGACACCAATTCTGAGCTCTGTAAACATGAACTCTTAATATTTGAAAGCACAGTCCCGTGAAAACGCCACCAAAAGTACCCGTACTTGTAAACATTACCAGTATTTTCGTCATTTCACAGCTTTCCACTGGAAACCTCCGTGTTGAATTCGACAGTAAATGTAGTAAGAATCTATTTATGTGTACTTGAGATGTTTATTACACGTTCTTAATCATTTCTGGGAACTCTCATTGTGTATTTTAACAGTTTTACCACAATTAGACAGTTTGCTTAGAAGTATTTACTGGAACCGCCACCATTTTAACTGATTCACACAAAAAAAAGCCAAAGCCAATCCTCCTAAATTGTAAACACAAAAACTATTCTCGTGATTCAAAGGCTTTAGACACCCATTCTGAGCTCTGTAAACATGAACTCTTAATATTTGAAAGCACAGTCCCTTGAAAACGCCACCAGAAGTACCCGTACTTGTAAACATTACCAGTATTTTCGTCATTTCACAGCTTTCCACTGGAAACGTCCGTGTTGAATTCGACAGTAAATGTAGTAAGAATCTATTTACGTGTACTTGAGATGTTTATTACACGTTCTTAATCATTTCTGGGAACTCTCATTGTGTATTTTAACAGTTTTACCACAATTAGACAGTTTGCTTAGAAGTATTTACTAGAACCGCCACCATTTTAACTGATTCACACAAAAAAAAGCCAAAGCCAATCCTCCTAAATTGTAAACATAAAAACTATTCTCGTCATTCCAAGGCTTTAGACACCAATTCTGAGCTCTGTAAACATGAACTTGTAATAATTGAAAGCACAGTCCCGTGAAAACGCCACCAGAAGTACCCGGACTTGTAAACATTACCAGTATTTTCGTCATTTCACAGCTTTACACTCGAAACCTCCGTGATTGAATTCGACAGTAAATGTAGTAAGAATCTATTTACGTGTACTTGAGGTGTTTATTACACGTTCTTAATCATTTCTGGGAACTATCATTGTGTATTTTAACAGTTTTACCACAATTAGACAGTTTGCTTAGAACTGTTTACTGGAACCGCCACCATTTTAACTGATTTACACAAAAAAAAGCCAAAGCCAATCCTCCTAAATTGTAAACATAAAAACTATTCTCGTCATTCCAAAACTTTAGACACCAATTCTGAGCTCTGTAAACATGAACTCGTAATAATTGAAAGCACAGTCCCGTGAAAACGCCACCCGAAGTACCGGACTTGTAAACATTACCAGTATTTTCGTAATTTCACAGCTTTCCACTGGAAACCTCCGTGATTGAATTCGACAGTAAATGTAGTAAGAATCTATTTACGTGTACTTGAGGGGTTTATTACACGTTCTTAATCATTTCTGGGAACTCTCATTGTGTATTTTAACAGTTTTACCACAATTAGACAGTTTGCTTAGAAGTATTTACTGGAACCGCCACCATTTTGACTGATTCACACAAAAAAAACGCCAAAGCCAATCCTCCTAAATTGTAAACACAAAAACTATTCTCGTGATTCAAAGGCTTTAGACACCAATTCTGAGCTCTGTAAACATGAACTCTTAATACTTGAAAGCACAGTCCCGTGAAAACGCCACCAGAAGTACCCGTACTTGTAAACATTACCAGTATTTTCGTCATTTCACAGCTTTCCACTGGAAACCTCCGTGTTGAATTCGACAGTAAATGTAGTAAGAATCTATTTACGTGTACTTGAGATGTTTATTACACGTTCTTAATCATTTCTGGGAACTCTCATTGTGTATTTTAACAGTTTTACCAAAATTAGACAGTTTGCTTAGAAGTATTTACTGGAACCGCCACCATTTTAACTGATTCACACAAAAAAAAGCCAAAGCCAATCCTCCTAAATTGTAAACATAAAAACTATTCTCGTCATTCCAAGGCTTTAGACACCAATTCTGAGCTCAGTAAACATGAACTCTTAATATTTGAAAGCACAGTCCCGTGAAAATCCACCCGAAGTGTCCGGAATTGTCAATATTACCAGTATTTTCGTCATTTCACAGCTTTCCACTCGAAACCTCCGTGATTGAATTCGACAGTAAATGTAGTAAGAATCTATTTACGTGTACTTGAGGTGTTTATTACACGTTCTTAATTATTTCTGGGAACTATCATTGTGTATTTTAACAGTTTTACCACAATTAGACAGTTTGCTTAAAACTTTTTAGTGGAACCGCCACCATTTTAACTGATTCACACAAAAAATACGCCAAAGCCAATCCTCCTAAATTGAAAACATAAAAACTATTCTCGTGATTCAAAGGCTTTAGACACCAATTCTGAGCTCTGTAAACATGAACTCTTAATATTTGAAAGCACAGTCCCGTGAAAACGCCACCAGAAGTACCCGTACTTGTAAACATTACCAGTATTTTCGTCATTTCACAGCTTTCCACTGGAAACCTCCGTGTTGAATTCGACAGTAAATGTAGTAAGAATCTATTTACGTGTACTTGAGATGTTTATTACACGTTCTTAATCATTTCTGGGAACTCTCATTGTGTATTTTAACAGTTTTACCACAATTAGACAGTTTGCTTAGAAGTATTTACTAGAACCGCCACCATTTTAACTGATTCACACAAAAAAAAGCCAAAGCCAATCCTCCTAAATTGTAAACATAAAAACTATTCTCGTCATTCCAAGGCTTTAGACACCAATTCTGAGCTCAGTAAACATGAACTCTTAATATTTGAAAGCACAGTCCCGTTAAAATCCACCCGAAGTATCCGGAATTGTCAATATTACCAGTATTTTCGTCATTTCACAGCTTTCCACTCGAAACCTCCGTGATTGAATTCGACAGTAAATGTAGTAAGAATCTATTTACGTGTACTTGAGGTGTTTATTACACGTTCTTAATCATTTCTGGAAACTCTCATTGTGTATTTTAACAGTTTTACCACAATTAGACAGTTTGCTTAGAAGTATTTACTGGAACCGCCACCATTTTAACTGATTCACACAAAAAAATACGCCAAAGCCAATCCTCCTAAATTGAAAACATAAAAACTATTCTCCTGATTCAAAGGCTTTAGACACCAATTCTGAGCTCTGTAAACATGAGCTCTTAATATTTGAAAGCACAGTCCCGTGAAAACGCCACCAAAAGTACCCGTACTTGTAAACATTACCAGTATTTTCGTCATTTCACAGCTTTCCACTGGAAACCTCCGTGTTGAATTCGACAGTAAATGTAGTAAGAATCTATTTACGTGTACTTGAGATGTTCATTACACGTTCTTAATCATTTCTGGGAACTCTCATTGTGTATTTTAACAGTTTTACCACAATTAGACAGTTTGCTTAGAAGTATTTACTGGAACCGCCACCATTTTAACTGATTCACACAAAAAAAAGCCAAAGCCAATCCTCCTAAATTGTAAACATAAAAACTATTCTCGTCATTCCAAGGCTTTAGACACCAATTCTGAGCTCTGTAAACATGAACTCTTAATATTTGAAAGCCCAGTCCCGTGAAAAAGTCACCCGAAGTACCCGGACTTGTAAACATTACCAGTATTTTCGTCATTTCACAGCTTTCCACTGGAAACCTCCGTGATTGAATTCGACAGTAAATGTAGTAAGAATCTATTTACGTGTACTTGAGGGGTTTATTACACGTTCTTAATCATTTCTGGGAACTCTCATTGTGTATTTTAACAGTTTTACCACATTTAGACAGTTTGCTTAGAAGTATTTACTGGAACCGCCACCATTTTGACTGATTCACACAAAAAAAACGCCAAAGCCAATCCTCCTAAATTGTAAACACAAAAACTATTCTCGTGATTCAAAGGCTTTAGACACCAATTCTGAGCTCTGTAAACATGAACTCGTAATAATTGAAAGCACAGTCCCGTGAAAACGCCACCCGAAGTACCGGACTTGTAAACATTACCAGTATTTTCGTAATTTCACAGCTTTCCACTGGAAACCTCCGTGATTGAATTCGACAGTAAATGTAGTAAGAATCTATTTACGTGTACTTGAGGGGTTTATTACACGTTCTTAATCATTTCTGGGAACTCTCATTGTGTATTTTAACAGTTTTACCACAATTAGACAGTTTGCTTAGAAGTATTTACTGGAACCGCCACCATTTTGACTGATTCACACAAAAAAAACGCCAAAGCCAATCCTCCTAAATTGTAAACACAAAAACTATTCTCGTGATTCAAAGGCTTTAGACACCAATTCTGAGCTCTGTAAACATGAACTCTTAATACTTGAAAGCACAGTCCCGTGAAAACGCCACCAGAAGTACCCGTACTTGTAAACATTACCAGTATTTTCGTCATTTCACAGCTTTCCACTGGAAACCTCCGTGTTGAATTCGACAGTAAATGTAGTAAGAATCTATTTACGTGTACTTGAGATGTTTATTACACGTTCTTAATCATTTCTGGGAACTCTCATTGTGTATTTTAACAGTTTTACCAAAATTAGACAGTTTGCTTAGAAGTATTTACTGGAACCGCCACCATTTTAACTGATTCACACAAAAAAAAGCCAAAGCCAATCCTCCTAAATTGTAAACATAAAAACTATTCTCGTCATTCCAAGGCTTTAGACACCAATTCTGAGCTCAGTAAACATGAACTCTTAATATTTGAAAGCACAGTCCCGTGAAAATCCACCCGAAGTATCCGGAATTGTCAATATTACCAGTATTTTCGTCATTTCACAGCTTTCCACTCGAAACCTCCGTGATTGAATTCGACAGTAAATGTAGTAAGAATCTATTTACGTGTACTTGAGGTGTTTATTACACGTTCTTAATTATTTCTGGGAACTATCATTGTGTATTTTAACAGTTTTACCACAATTAGACAGTTTGCTTAAAACTTTTTAGTGGAACCGCCACCATTTTAACTGATTCACACAAAAAATACGCCAAAGCCAATCCTCCTAAATTGAAAACATAAAAACTATTCTCGTGATTCAAAGGCTTTAGACACCAATTCTGAGCTCTGTAAACATGAACTCTTAATATTTGAAAGCACAGTCCCGTGAAAACGCCACCAGAAGTACCCGTACTTGTAAACATTACCAGTATTTTCGTCATTTCACAGCTTTCCACTGGAAACCTCCGTGTTGAATTCGACAGTAAATGTAGTAAGAATCTATTTACGTGTACTTGAGATGTTTATTACACGTTCTTAATCATTTCTGGGAACTCTCATTGTGTATTTTAACAGTTTTACCACAATTAGACAGTTTGCTTAGAAGTATTTACTAGAACCGCCACCATTTTAACTGATTCACACAAAAAAAGCCAAAGCCAATCCTCCTAAATTGTAAACATAAAAACTATTCTCGTCATTCCAAGGCTTTAGACACCAATTCTGAGCTCTGTAAACATGAACTCGTAATAATTGAAAGCACAGTCCCGTGAAAACGCCACCAGAAGTACCCGGACTTGTAAACATTACCAGTATTTTCGTCATTTCACAGCTTTACACTCGAAACCTCCGTGATTGAATTCGACAGTAAATGTAGTAAGAATCTATTTACGTGTACTTGAGGTGTTTATTACACGTTCTTAATCATTTCTGGGAACTATCATTGTGTATTTTAACAGTTTTACCACAATTAGACAGTTTGCTTAGAACTGTTTACTGGAACGGCCACCATTTTAACTGATTCACACAAAAAAAAGCCAAAGCCAATCCTCCTAAATTGTAAACATAAAAACTATTCTCGTCATTCCAAGGCTTTAGACACCAATTCTGAGCTCTGTAAACATGAACTCGTAATAATTGAAAGCACAGTCCCGTGAAAAAGCCACCCGAAGTACCCGTACTTGTAAACATTACCAGTATTTTCGTCATTTCACAGCTTTCCACTGGAAACCTCCGTGTTGAATTCGACAGTAAATGTAGTAAGAATCTATTTACGTGTACTTGAGATGTTTATTACACGTTCTTAATCATTTCTGGGAACTCTCATTGTGTATTTTAACAGTTTTACCACAATTAGACAGTTTGCTTAGAAGTATTTACTGGAACCGCCACCATTTTAACTGATTCACACAAAAAAAAGCCAAAGCCAATCCTCCTAAATTGTAAACATAAAAACTATTCTCGTCATTCCAAGGCTTTAGACACCAATTCTGAGCTCTGTAAACATGAACTCGTAATAATTGAAAGCCCAGTCCCGTGAAAAAGCCACCCGAAGTACCCGGACTTGTAAACATTACCAGTATTTTCGTCATTTCACAGCTTTCCACTGGAAACCTCCGTGATTGAATTCGACAGTAAATGTAGTAAGAATCTATTTACGTGTACTTGAGGGGTTTATTACACGTTCTTAATCATTTCTGGGAACTCTCATTGTGTATTTTAACAGTTTTACCACAATTAGACAGTTTGCTTAGAAGTATTTACTGGAACTGCCACCATTTTAACTGATTCACACAAAAAAAACGCCAAAGCCAATCCTCCTAAATTGTAAACACAAAAACTATTCTCGTGATTCAAAGGCTTTAGACACCCATTCTGAGCTCTGTAAACATGAACTCTTAATATTTGAAAGCACAGTCCCGTGAAAACGCCACCAGAAGTACCCGTACTTGTAAACATTACCAGTATTTTCGTCATTTCACAGCTTTCCACTGGAAACCTCCGTGTTGAATTCGACAGTAAATGTAGTAAGAATCTATTTACGTGTACTTGAGATGTTTATTACACGTTCTTAATCATTTCTGGGAACTCTCATTGTGTATTTTAACAGTTTTACCACAATTAGACAGTTTGCTTAGAAGTATTTACTAGAACCGCCACCATTTTAACTGATTCACACAAAAAAAAGCCAAAGCCAATCCTCCTAAATTGTAAACATAAAAACTATTCTCGTCATTCCAAGGCTTTAGACACCAATTCTGAGCTCTGTAAACATGAACTCGTAATAATTGAAAGCCCAGTCCCGTGAAAAAGCCACCCGAAGTACCCGGACTTGTAAACATTACCAGTATTTTCGTCATTTCACAGCTTTCCACTGGAAACCTCCGTGATTGAATTCGACAGTAAATGTAGTAAGAATCTATTTACGTGTACTTGAGGTGTTTATTACACGTTCTTAATCATTTCTGGGAACTATCATTGTGTATTTTAACAGTTTTACCACAATTAGACAGTTTGCTTAGAACTTTTTAGTGGAACCGCCACCATTTTAACTGATTCACACAAAAAATACGCCAAAGCCAATCCTCCTAAATTGTAAACATAAAAACTATTCTCGTGATTCAAAGGCTTTAGACACCCATTCTGAGCTCTGTAAACATGAACTCTTAATATTTGAAAGCACAGTCCCGTGAAAACGCCACCAGAAGTACCCGTACTTGTAAACATTACCAGTATTTTCGTCATTTCACAGCTTTCCACTGGAAACCTCCGTGTTGAATTCGACAGTAAATGTAGTAAGAATCTATTTACGTGTACTTGAGATGTTTATTACACGTTCTTAATCATTTCTGGGAACTCTCATTGTGTATTTTAACAGTTTTACCACAATTAGACAGTTTGCTTAGAAGTATTTACTGGAACCGCCACCATTTTAACTGATTCACACAAAAAAAAGCCAAAGCCAATCCTCCTAAATTGTAAACATAAAAACTATTCTCGTCATTCCAAGGCTTTAGACACCAATTCTGAGCTCAGTAAACATGAACTCTTAATATTTGAAAGCACAGTCCCGTGAAAATCCACCCGAAGTATCCGGAATTGTCAATATTACCAGTATTTTCGTCATTTCACAGCTTTCCACTCGAAACCTCCGTGATTGAATTCGACAGTAAATGTAGTAAGAATCTATTTACGTGTACTTGAGGTGTTTATTACACGTTCTTAATTATTTCTGGGAACTATCATTGTGTATTTTAACAGTTTTACCACAATTAGACAGTTTGCTTAAAACTTTTTAGTGGAACCGCCACCATTTTAACTGATTCACACAAAAAATACGCCAAAGCCAATCCTCCTAAATTGAAAACATAAAAACTATTCTCGTGATTCAAAGGCTTTAGACACCAATTCTGAGCTCTGTAAACATGAACTCTTAATATTTGAAAGCACAGTCCCGTGAAAACGCCACCAGAAGTACCCGGACTTGTAAACATTACCAGTATTTTCGTCATTTCACAGCTTTACACTCGAAACCTCCGTGATTGAATTCGACAGTAAATGTAGTAAGAATCTATTTACGTGTACTTGAGGTGTTTATTACACGTTCTTAATCATTTCTGGGAACTATCATTGTGTATTTTAACAGTTTTACCACAATTAGACAGTTTGCTTAGAACTGTTTACTGGAACCGCCACCATTTTAACTGATTCACACAAAAAAAAGCCAAAGCCAATCCTCCTAAATTGTAAACATAAAAACTATTCTCGTCATTCCAAGGCTTTAGACACCAATTCTGAGCTCTGTAAACATGAACTCATAATAATTGAAAGCACAGTCCCGTGAAAAAGCCACCCGAAGTACCCGGACTTGTAAACATTACCAGTATTTTCGTCATTTCACAGCTTTCCACTGGAAACCTCCGTGATTGAATTCGACAGTAAATGTAGTAAGAATCTATTTACGTGTACTTGAGGTGTTTATTACACGTTCTTAATCATTTCTGGAAACTCTCATTGTGTATTTTAACAGTTTTACCACAATTAGACAGTTTGCTTAGAAGTATTTACTGGAACCGCCACCATTTTGACTGATTCACACAAAAAAAACGCCAAAGCCAATCCTCCTAAATTGTAAACACAAAAACTATTCTCGTGATTCAAAGGCTTTAGACACCAATTCTGAGCTCTGTAAACATGAACTCGTAATAATTGAAAGCACAGTCCCGTGAAAACGCCACCCGAAGTACCCGGACTTGTAAACATTACCAGTATTTTCGTAATTTCACAGCTTTCCACTGGAAACCTCCGTGATTGAATTCGACAGTAAATGTAGTAAGAATCTATTTACGTGTACTTGAGATGTTTATTACACGTTCTTAATCATTTCTGGGAACTCTCATTGTGTATTTTAACAGTTTTACCACAATTAGACAGTTTGCTTAGAAGTATTTACTGGAACCGCCACCATTTTAACTGATTCACACAAAAAAAACGCCAAAGCCAATCCTCCTAAATTGTAAACACAAAAACTATTCTCGTGATTCAAAGGCTTTAGACACCCATTCTGAGCTCTGTAAACATGAACTCTTAATATTTGAAAGCACAGTCCCGTGAAAACGCCACCAGAAGTACCAGTACTTGTAAACATTACCAGTATTTTCGTCATTTCACAGCTTTCCACTGGAAACCTCCGTGTTGAATTCGACAGTAAATGTAGTAAGAATCTATTTACGTGTACCTGAGGTGTTTCTTACACGTTCTGAATCATTTCTGGGAACTCTCATTGTGTATTTTAACAGTTTTACCACAATTAGACAGTTTGCTTAGAAGTATTTACTGGAACCGCCACCATTTTGACTGATTCACACAAAAAAAAGCCAAAGCCAATCCTCCTAAATTGTAAACATAAAAACTATTCTCGTCATTCCAAGGCTTTAGACACCAATTCTGAGCTCAGTAAACATGAACTCTTAATATTTGAAAGCACAGTCCCGTGAAAATCCACCCGAAGTATCCGGAATTGTCAATATTACCAGTATTTTCGTCATTTCACAGCTTTCCACTCGAAACCTCCGTGATTGAATTCGACAGTAAATGTAGTAAGAATCTATTTACGTGTACTTGAGGTGTTTATTACACGTTCTTAATTATTTCTGGGAACTATCATTGTGTATTTTAACAGTTTTACCACAATTAGACAGTTTGCTTAAAACTTTTTAGTGGAACCGCCACCATTTTAACTGATTCACACAAAAAATACGCCAAAGCCAATCCTCCTAAATTGAAAACATAAAAACTATTCTCGTGATTCAAAGGCTTTAGACACCAATTCTGAGCTCTGTAAACATGAACTCTTAATATTTGAAAGCACAGTCCCGTGAAAACGCCACCAGAAGTACCCGGACTTGTAAACATTACCAGTATTTTCGTCATTTCACAGCTTTACACTCGAAACCTCCGTGATTGAATTCGACAGTAAATGTAGTAAGAATCTATTTACGTGTACTTGAGGTGTTTATTACACGTTCTTAATCATTTCTGGGAACTATCATTGTGTATTTTAACAGTTTTACCACAATTAGACAGTTTGCTTAGAACTGTTTACTGGAACCGCCACCATTTTAACTGATTCACACAAAAAAAAGCCAAAGCCAATCCTCCTAAATTGTAAACATAAAAACTATTCTCGTCATTCCAAGGCTTTAGACACCAATTCTGAGCTCTGTAAACATGAACTCGTAATAATTGAAAGCACAGTCCCGTGAAAAAGCCACCCGAAGTACCCGGACTTGTAAACATTACCAGTATTTTCGTCATTTCACAGCTTTCCACTGGAAACCTCCGTGATTGAATTCGACAGTAAATGTAGTAAGAATCTATTTACGTGTACTTGAGGTGTTTATTACACGTTCTTAATCATTTCTGGAAACTCTCATTGTGTATTTTAACAGTTTTACCACAATTAGACAGTTTGCTTAGAAGTATTTACTGGAACCGCCACCATTTTGACTGATTCACACAAAAAAAACGCCAAAGCCAATCCTCCTAAATTGTAAACACAAAAACTATTCTCGTGATTCAAAGGCTTTAGACACCAATTCTGAGCTCTGTAAACATGAACTCGTAATAATTGAAAGCACAGTCCCGTGAAAACGCCACCCGAAGTACCCGGACTTGTAAACATTACCAGTATTTTCGTAATTTCACAGCTTTCCACTGGAAACCTCCGTGATTGAATTCGACAGTAAATGTAGTAAGAATCTATTTACGTGTACTTGAGGGGTTTATTACACGTTCTTAATCATTTCTGGGAACTCTCATTGTGTATTTTAACAGTTTTACCACAATTAGACAGTTTGCTTAGAAGTATTTACTGGAACCGCCACCATTTTAACTGATTCACACAAAAAAAACGCCAAAGCCAATCCTCCTAAATTGTAAACACAAAAACTATTCTCGTGATTCAAAGGCTTTAGACACCCATTCTGAGCTCTGTAAACATGAACTCTTAATATTTGAAAGCACAGTCCCGTGAAAACGCCACCAGAAGTACCAGTACTTGTAAACATTACCAGTATTTTCGTCATTTCACAGCTTTCCACTGGAAACCTCCGTGTTGAATTCGACAGTAAATGTAGTAAGAATCTATTTACGTGTACTTGAGGTGTTTCTTACACGTTCTGAATCATTTCTGGGAACTCTCATTGTGTATTTTAACAGTTTTACCACAATTAGACAGTTTGCTTAGAAGTATTTACTGGAACCGCCACCATTTTGACTGATTCACACAAAAAAAAGCCAAAGCCAATCCTCCTAAATTGTAAACATAAAAACTATTCTCGTCATTCCAAGGCTTTAGACACCAATTCTGAGCTCTGTAAACATGAACTCTTAATATTTGAAAGCACAGTCCCGTGAAAATCCACCCGAAGTATCCGGAATTGTCAATATTACCAGTATTTTCGTCATTTCACAGCTTTCCACTCGAAACCTCCGTGATTGAATTCGACAGTAAATGTAGTAAGAATCTATTTACGTGTACTTGAGGTGTTTATTACACGTTCTTAATTATTTCTGGGAACTATCATTGTGTATTTTAACAGTTTTACCACAATTAGACAGTTTGCTTAGAACTTTTTAGTGTAACCGCCACCATTTTAACTGATTCACACAAAAAAAACGCCAAAGCCAATCCTCCTAAATTGAAAACATAAAAACTATTCTCGTGATTCAAAGGCTTTAGACACCAATTCTGAGCTCTGTAAACATGAACTCTTAATATTTGAAAGCACAGTCCCGTGAAAACGCCACCAGAAGTACCCGTACTTGTAAACATTACCAGTATTTTCGTCATTTCACAGCTTTCCACTCGAAACCTCCGTGATTGAATTCGACAGTAAATGTAGTAAGAATCTATTTACGTGTACTTGAGATGTATATTACACGTTCTTAATCATTTCTGGGAACTCTCATTGTGTATTTTAACAGTTTTACCACAATTAGACAGTTTGCTTAGAAGTATTTACTGGAACCGCCACCATTTTGACTGATTCACACAAAAAAAACGCCAAAGCCAATCCTCCTAAATTGTAAACACAAAAACTATTCTCGTAATTCAAAGGCTTTAGACACCAATTCTGAGCTCTGTAAACATGAACTCTTAATATTTGAAAGCACAGTCCCGTGAAAACGCCACCAGAAGTACCCGTACTTGTAAACATTTCCAGTATTTTCGTCATTTCACAGCTTTCCACTGGAAACCTCCGTGTTGAATTCGACAGTAAATGTAGTAAGAATCTATTTACGTGTACTTGAGGTGTTTATTACACGTTCTTAATCATTTCTGGGAACTCTCATTGTGTATTTTAACAGTTTTACCACAATTAGACAGTTTGCTTAGAAGTATTTACTGGAACCGCCACCATTTTAACTGATTCACACAAAAAAAAGCCAAAGCCAATCCTCCTAAATTGTAAACATAAAAACTATTCTCGTCATTCCAAGGCTTTAGACACCAATTCTGAGCTCTGTAAACATGAACTCTTAATATTTGAAAGCACAGTCCCGTGAAAATCCACCCGAAGTATCTGGAATTGTCAATATTACCAGTATTTTCGTCATTTCACAGCTTTCCACTCAAAACCTCCGTGATTGAATTCGACAGTAAATGTAGTAAGAATCTATTTACGTGTACTTGAGGTGTTTATTACACGTTCTTCATTATTTCTGGGAACTATCATTGTGTATTTTAACAGTTTTACCACAATTAGACAGTTTGCTTAGAAGTGTTTACTGGAACCGCCACCATTTTAACTGATTAACACAAAGAAACGACAAAGCAAATCCTCCTAAATTGTAAACATAAAAACTATTCTCGTCATTCCAAGGCTTTAGACACCAAATCTGAGCTCTGTAAACATGAACTCTTAATAAGTGAAAGCCCAGTCCTGTGAAAACGCCACCCGAAGTACCCGGACTTGTAAACATTACCAGTATTTTCGTCATTTCACAGCTTTCCACTGGAAACCTCCGTGATTGAATTCGACAGTAAATGTAGTAAGAATCTATTTACGTGTACTTGAGATGTTTATTACACGTTCTTAATCATTTCTGGGAACTCTCATTGTGTATTTTAACAGTTTTACCACAATTAGACAGTTTGCTTAGAAGTATTTACTGGAACCGCCACCATTTTAACTGATTCACACAAAAAAAAGCCAAAGCCAATCCTCCTAAATTGTAAACATAAAAACTATTCTCGTCATTCCAAGGCTTTAGACACCAATTCTGAGCTCTGTAAACATGAACTCTTAATATTTGAAAGCACAGTCCCGTGAAAATCCACCCGAAGTATCTGGAATTGTCAATATTACCAGTATTTTCGTCATTTCACAGCTTTCCACTCAAAACCTCCGTGATTGAATTCGACAGTAAATGTAGTAAGAATCTATTTACGTGTACTTGAGGTGTTTATTACACGTTCTTAATTATTTCTGGGAACTATCATTGTGTATTTTAACAGTTTTACCACAATTAGACAGTTTGCTTAGAAGTGTTTACTGGAACCGCCACCATTTTAACTGATTAACACAAAGAAACGACAAAGCAAATCCTCCTAAATTGTAAACATAAAAACTATTCTCGTCATTCCAAGGCTTTAGACACCAAATCTGAGCTCTGTAAACATGAACTCTTAATAAGTGAAAGCCCAGTCCTGTGAAAACGCCACCCGAAGTACCCGGACTTGTAAACATTACCAGTATTTTCGTCATTTCACAGCTTTCCACTGGAAACCTCCGTGATTGAATTCGACAGTAAATGTAGTAAGAATCTATTTACGTGTACTTGAGATGTTTATTACACGTTCTTAATCATTTCTGGGAACTCTCATTGTGTATTTTAACAGTTTTACCACAATTAGACAGTTTGCTTAGAAGTATTTACTGGAACCGCCACCATTTTGACTGATTCACACAAAAAAAACACCAAAGCCAATCCTCCTAAATTGTAAACACAAAAACTATTCTCGTGATTCAAAGGCTTTAGACACCAATTCTGAGCTCTGTAAACATGAACTCTTAATACTTGAAAGCACAGTCCCGTGAAAACGCCACCAGAAGTACCCGTACTTGTAAACATTACCAGTATTTTCGTCATTTCACAGCTTTCCACTGGAAACCTCCGTGTTGAATTCGACAGTAAATGTAGTAAGAATCTATTTACGTGTACTTGAGATGTTTATTACACGTTCTTAATCATTTCTGGGAACTCTCATTGTGTATTTTAACAGTTTTACCAAAATTAGACAGTTTGCTTAGAAGTATTTACTGGAACCGCCACCATTTTAACTGATTCACACAAAAAAAAGCCAAAGCCAATCCTCCTAAATTGAAAACATAAAAACTATTCTCCTGATTCAAAGGCTTTAGACACCAATTCTGAGCTCTGTAAACATGAACTCTTAATATTTGAAAGCACAGTCCCGTGAAAACGCCACCAAAAGTACCCGTACTTGTAAACATTACCAGTATTTTCGTCATTTCACAGCTTTCCACTGGAAACCTCCGTGTTGAATTCGACAGTAAATGTAGTAAGAATCTATTTACGTGTACTTGAGGTGTTTATTACACGTTCTTAATCATTTCTGGGAACTATCATTGTGTATTTTAACAGTTTTACCACAATTAGACAGTTTGCTTAGAACTGTTTACTGGAACCGCCACCATTTTAACTGATTCACACAAAAAAAAGCCAAAGCCAATCCTCCTAAATTGTAAACATAAAAACTATTCTCGTCATTCCAAGGCTTTAGACACCAATTCTGAGCTCTGTAAACATGAACTCGTAATAATTGAAAGCACAGTCCCGTGAAAAAGCCACCCGAAGTACCCGTACTTGTAAACATTACCAGTATTTTCGTCATTTCACAGCTTTCCACTGGAAACCTCCGTGTTGAATTCGACAGTAAATGTAGTAAGAATCTATTTACGTGTACTTGAGATGTTTATTACACGTTCTTAATCATTTCTGGGAACTATCATTGTGTATTTTAACAGTTTTACCACAATTAGACAGTTTGCTTAGAAGTATTTACTGGAACCGCCACCATTTTAACTGATTCACACAAAAAAAAGCCAAAGCCAATCCTCCTAAATTGTAAACATAAAAACTATTCTCGTCATTCCAAGGCTTTAGACACCAATTCTGAGCTCTGTAAACATGAACTCGTAATAATTGAAAGCCCAGTCCCGTGAAAAAGCCACCCGAAGTACCCGGACTTGTAAACATTACCAGTATTTTCGTCATTTCACAGCTTTCCACTGGAAACCTCCGTGATTGAATTCGACAGTAAATGTAGTAAGAATCTATTTACGTGTACTTGAGGGGTTTATTACACGTTCTTAATCATTTCTGGGAACTCTCATTGTGTATTTTAACAGTTTTACCACAATTAGACAGTTTGCTTAGAAGTATTTACTGGAACTGCCACCATTTTAACTGATTCACACAAAAAAAACGCCAAAGCCAATCCTCCTAAATTGTAAACACAAAAACTATTCTCGTGATTCAAAGGCTTTAGACACCCATTCTGAGCTCTGTAAACATGAACTCTTAATATTTGAAAGCACAGTCCCGTGAAAACGCCACCAGAAGTACCCGTACTTGTAAACATTACCAGTATTTTCGTCATTTCACAGCTTTCCACTGGAAACCTCCGTGTTGAATTCGACAGTAAATGTAGTAAGAATCTATTTACGTGTACTTGAGATGTTTATTACACGTTCTTAATCATTTCTGGGAACTCTCATTGTGTATTTTAACAGTTTTACCACAATTAGACAGTTTGCTTAGAAGTATTTACTAGAACCGCCACCATTTTAACTGATTCACACAAAAAAAGCCAAAGCCAATCCTCCTAAATTGTAAACATAAAAACTATTCTCGTCATTCCAAGGCTTTAGACACCAATTCTGAGCTCTGTAAACATGAACTCGTAATAATTGAAAGCCCAGTCCCGTGAAAAAGCCACCCGAAGTACCCGGACTTGTAAACATTACCAGTATTTTCGTCATTTCACAGCTTTCCACTGGAAACCTCCGTGATTGAATTCGACAGTAAATGTAGTAAGAATCTATTTACGTGTACTTGAGGTGTTTATTACACGTTCTTAATCATTTCTGGGAACTATCATTGTGTATTTTAACAGTTTTACCACAATTAGACAGTTTGCTTAGAACTTTTTAGTGGAACCGCCACCATTTTAACTGATTCACACAAAAAATACGCCAAAGCCAATCCTCCTAAATTGTAAACATAAAAACTATTCTCGTGATTCAAAGGCTTTAGACACCCATTCTGAGCTCTGTAAACATGAACTCTTAATATTTGAAAGCACAGTCCCGTGAAAACGCCACCAGAAGTACCCGTACTTGTAAACATTACCAGTATTTTCGTCATTTCACAGCTTTCCACTGGAAACCTCCGTGTTGAATTCGACAGTAAATGTAGTAAGAATCTATTTACGTGTACTTGAGATGTTTATTACACGTTCTTAATCATTTCTGGGAACTCTCATTGTGTATTTTAACAGTTTTACCACAATTAGACAGTTTGCTTAGAAGTATTTACTGGAACCGCCACCATTTTAACTGATTCACACAAAAAAAAGCCAAAGCCAATCCTCCTAAATTGTAAACATAAAAACTATTCTCGTCATTCCAAGGCTTTAGACACCAATTCTGAGCTCAGTAAACATGAACTCTTAATATTTGAAAGCACAGTCCCGTGAAAATCCACCCGAAGTATCCGGAATTGTCAATATTACCAGTATTTTCGTCATTTCACAGCTTTCCACTCGAAACCTCCGTGATTGAATTCGACAGTAAATGTAGTAAGAATCTATTTACGTGTACTTGAGGTGTTTATTACACGTTCTTAATTATTTCTGGGAACTATCATTGTGTATTTTAACAGTTTTACCACAATTAGACAGTTTGCTTAAAACTTTTTAGTGGAACCGCCACCATTTTAACTGATTCACACAAAAAATACGCCAAAGCCAATCCTCCTAAATTGAAAACATAAAAACTATTCTCGTGATTCAAAGGCTTTAGACACCAATTCTGAGCTCTGTAAACATGAACTCTTAATATTTGAAAGCACAGTCCCGTGAAAACGCCACCAGAAGTACCCGGACTTGTAAACATTACCAGTATTTTCGTCAATTCACAGCTTTACACTCGAAACCTCCGTGATTGAATTCGACAGTAAATGTAGTAAGAATCTATTTACGTGTACTTGAGGTGTTTATTACACGTTCTTAATCATTTCTGGGAACTATCATTGTGTATTTTAACAGTTTTACCACAATTAGACAGTTTGCTTAGAACTGTTTACTGGAACCGCCACCATTTTAACTGATTCACACAAAAAAAAGCCAAAGCCAATCCTCCTAAATTGTAAACATAAAAACTATTCTCGTCATTCCAAGGCTTTAGACACCAATTCTGAGCTCTGTAAACATGAACTCGTAATAATTGAAAGCACAGTCCCGTGAAAAAGCCACCCGAAGTACCCGGACTTGTAAACATTACCAGTATTTTCGTCATTTCACAGCTTTCCACTGGAAACCTCCGTGATTGAATTCGACAGTAAATGTAGTAAGAATCTATTTACGTGTACTTGAGGTGTTTATTACACGTTCTTAATCATTTCTGGAAACTCTCATTGTGTATTTTAACAGTTTTACCACAATTAGACAGTTTGCTTAGAAGTATTTACTGGAACCGCCACCATTTTGACTGATTCACACAAAAAAAACGCCATAGCCAATCCTCCTAAATTGTAAACACAAAAACTATTCTCGTGATTCAAAGGCTTTAGACAACAATTCTGAGCTCTGTAAACATGAACTCGTAATAATTGAAAGCACAGTCCCGTGAAAACGCCACCCGAAGTACCCGGACTTGTAAACATTACCAGTATTTTCGTAATTTCACAGCTTTCCACTGGAAACCTCCGTGATTGAATTCGACAGTAAATGTAGTAAGAATCTATTTACGTGTACTTGAGATGTTTATTACACGTTCTTAATCATTTCTGGGAACTCTCATTGTGTATTTTAACAGTTTTACCACAATTAGACAGTTTGCTTAGAAGTATTTACTGGAACCGCCACCATTTTAACTGATTCACACAAAAAAAAGCCAAAGCCAATCCTCCTAAATTGTAAACATAAAAACTATTCTCGTCATTCCAAGGCTTTAGACACCAATTCTGAGCTCTGTAAACATGAACTCTTAATATTTGAAAGCACAGTCCCGTGAAAATCCACCCGAAGTATCTGGAATTGTCAATATTACCAGTATTTTCGTCATTTCACAGCTTTCCACTCAAAACCTCCGTGATTGAATTCGACAGTAAATGTAGTAAGAATCTATTTACGTGTACTTGAGGTGTTTATTACACGTTCTTAATTATTTCTGGGAACTATCATTGTGTATTTTAACAGTTTTACCACAATTAGACAGTTTGCTTAGAAGTGTTTACTGGAACCGCCACCATTTTAACTGATTAACACAAAGAAACGACAAAGCAAATCCTCCTAAATTGTAAACATAAAAACTATTCTCGTCATTCCAAGGCTTTAGACACCAAATCTGAGCTCTGTAAACATGAACTCTTAATAAGTGAAAGCCCAGTCCTGTGAAAACGCCACCCGAAGTACCCGGACTTGTAAACATTACCAGTATTTTCGTCATTTCACAGCTTTCCACTGGAAACCTCCGTGATTGAATTCGACAGTAAATGTAGTAAGAATCTATTTACGTGTACTTGAGATGTTTATTACACGTTCTTAATCATTTCTGGGAACTCTCATTGTGTATTTTAACAGTTTTACCACAATTAGACAGTTTGCTTAGAAGTATTTACTGGAACCGCCACCATTTTGACTGATTCACACAAAAAAAACACCAAAGCCAATCCTCCTAAATTGTAAACACAAAAACTATTCTCGTGATTCAAAGGCTTTAGACACCAATTCTGAGCTCTGTAAACATGAACTCTTAATACTTGAAAGCACAGTCCCGTGAAAACGCCACCAGAAGTACCCGTACTTGTAAACATTACCAGTATTTTCGTCATTTCACAGCTTTCCACTGGAAACCTCCGTGTTGAATTCGACAGTAAATGTAGTAAGAATCTATTTACGTGTACTTGAGATGTTTATTACACGTTCTTAATCATTTCTGGGAACTCTCATTGTGTATTTTAACAGTTTTACCAAAATTAGACAGTTTGCTTAGAAGTATTTACTGGAACCGCCACCATTTTAACTGATTCACACAAAAAAAAGCCAAAGCCAATCCTCCTAAATTGAAAACATAAAAACTATTCTCCTGATTCAAAGGCTTTAGACACCAATTCTGAGCTCTGTAAACATGAACTCTTAATATTTGAAAGCACAGTCCCGTGAAAACGCCACCAAAAGTACCCGTACTTGTAAACATTACCAGTATTTTCGTCATTTCACAGCTTTCCACTGGAAACCTCCGTGTTGAATTCGACAGTAAATGTAGTAAGAATCTATTTACGTGTACTTGAGGTGTTTATTACACGTTCTTAATCATTTCTGGGAACTATCATTGTGTATTTTAACAGTTTTACCACAATTAGACAGTTTGCTTAGAACTGTTTACTGGAACCGCCACCATTTTAACTGATTCACACAAAAAAAAGCCAAAGCCAATCCTCCTAAATTGTAAACATAAAAACTATTCTCGTCATTCCAAGGCTTTAGACACCAATTCTGAGCTCTGTAAACATGAACTCGTAATAATTGAAAGCACAGTCCCGTGAAAAAGCCACCCGAAGTACCCGTACTTGTAAACATTACCAGTATTTTCGTCATTTCACAGCTTTCCACTGGAAACCTCCGTGATTGAATTCGACAGTAAATGTAGTAAGAATCTATTTACGTGTACTTGAGATGTTTATTACACGTTCTTAATCATTTCTGGGAACTATCATTGTGTATTTTAACAGTTTTACCACAATTAGACAGTTTGCTTAGAAGTATTTACTGGAACCGCCACCATTTTAACTGATTCACACAAAAAAAAGCCAAAGCCAATCCTCCTAAATTGTAAACATAAAAACTATTCTCGTCATTCCAAGGCTTTAGACACCAATTCTGAGCTCTGTAAACATGAACTCGTAATAATTGAAAGCCCAGTCCCGTGAAAAAGCCACCCGAAGTACCCGGACTTGTAAACATTACCAGTATTTTCGTCATTTCACAGCTTTCCACTGGAAACCTCCGTGATTGAATTCGACAGTAAATGTAGTAAGAATCTATTTACGTGTACTTGAGGGGTTTATTACACGTTCTTAATCATTTCTGGGAACTCTCATTGTGTATTTTAACAGTTTTACCACAATTAGACAGTTTGCTTAGAAGTATTTACTGGAACTGCCACCATTTTAACTGATTCACACAAAAAAAACGCCAAAGCCAATCCTCCTAAATTGTAAACACAAAAACTATTCTCGTGATTCAAAGGCTTTAGACACCCATTCTGAGCTCTGTAAACATGAACTCTTAATATTTGAAAGCACAGTCCCGTGAAAACGCCACCAGAAGTACCCGTACTTGTAAACATTACCAGTATTTTCGTCATTTCACAGCTTTCCACTGGAAACCTCCGTGTTGAATTCGACAGTAAATGTAGTAAGAATCTATTTACGTGTACTTGAGATGTTTATTACACGTTCTTAATCATTTCTGGGAACTCTCATTGTGTATTTTAACAGTTTTACCACAATTAGACAGTTTGCTTAGAAGTATTTACTAGAACCGCCACCATTTTAACTGATTCACACAAAAAAAGCCAAAGCCAATCCTCCTAAATTGTAAACATAAAAACTATTCTCGTCATTCCAAGGCTTTAGACACCAATTCTGAGCTCTGTAAACATGAACTCGTAATAATTGAAAGCCCAGTCCCGTGAAAAAGCCACCCGAAGTACCCGGACTTGTAAACATTACCAGTATTTTCGTCATTTCACAGCTTTCCACTGGAAACCTCCGTGATTGAATTCGACAGTAAATGTAGTAAGAATCTATTTACGTGTACTTGAGGTGTTTATTACACGTTCTTAATCATTTCTGGGAACTATCATTGTGTATTTTAACAGTTTTACCACAATTAGACAGTTTGCTTAGAACTTTTTAGTGGAACCGCCACCATTTTAACTGATTCACACAAAAAATACGCCAAAGCCAATCCTCCTAAATTGTAAACATAAAAACTATTCTCGTGATTCAAAGGCTTTAGACACCCATTCTGAGCTCTGTAAACATGAACTCTTAATATTTGAAAGCACAGTCCCGTGAAAACGCCACCAGAAGTACCCGTACTTGTAAACATTACCAGTATTTTCGTCATTTCACAGCTTTCCACTGGAAACCTCCGTGTTGAATTCGACAGTAAATGTAGTAAGAATCTATTTACGTGTACTTGAGATGTTTATTACACGTTCTTAATCATTTCTGGGAACTCTCATTGTGTATTTTAACAGTTTTACCACAATTAGACAGTTTGCTTAGAAGTATTTACTGGAACCGCCACCATTTTAACTGATTCACACAAAAAAAAGCCAAAGCCAATCCTCCTAAATTGTAAACATAAAAACTATTCTCGTCATTCCAAGGCTTTAGACACCAATTCTGAGCTCAGTAAACATGAACTCTTAATATTTGAAAGCACAGTCCCGTGAAAATCCACCCGAAGTATCCGGAATTGTCAATATTACCAGTATTTTCGTCATTTCACAGCTTTCCACTCGAAACCTCCGTGATTGAATTCGACAGTAAATGTAGTAAGAATCTATTTACGTGTACTTGAGGTGTTTATTACACGTTCTTAATTATTTCTGGGAACTATCATTGTGTATTTTAACAGTTTTACCACAATTAGACAGTTTGCTTAAAACTTTTTAGTGGAACCGCCACCATTTTAACTGATTCACACAAAAAATACGCCAAAGCCAATCCTCCTAAATTGAAAACATAAAAACTATTCTCGTGATTCAAAGGCTTTAGACACCAATTCTGAGCTCTGTAAACATGAACTCTTAATATTTGAAAGCACAGTCCCGTGAAAACGCCACCAGAAGTACCCGGACTTGTAAACATTACCAGTATTTTCGTCAATTCACAGCTTTACACTCGAAACCTCCGTGATTGAATTCGACAGTAAATGTAGTAAGAATCTATTTACGTGTACTTGAGGTGTTTATTACACGTTCTTAATCATTTCTGGGAACTATCATTGTGTATTTTAACAGTTTTACCACAATTAGACAGTTTGCTTAGAACTGTTTACTGGAACCGCCACCATTTTAACTGATTCACACAAAAAAAAGCCAAAGCCAATCCTCCTAAATTGTAAACATAAAAACTATTCTCGTCATTCCAAGGCTTTAGACACCAATTCTGAGCTCTGTAAACATGAACTCGTAATAATTGAAAGCACAGTCCCGTGAAAAAGCCACCAGAAGTACCCGTACTTGTAAACATTACCAGTATTTTCGTCATTTCACAGCTTTCCACTGGAAACCTCCGTGATTGAATTCGACAGTAAATGTAGTAAGAATCTATTTACGTGTACTTGAGGTGTTTATTACACGTTCTTAATCATTTCTGGAAACTCTCATTGTGTATTTTAACAGTTTTACCACAATTAGACAGTTTGCTTAGAAGTATTTACTGGAACCGCCACCATTTTGACTGATTCACACAAAAAAAACGCCATAGCCAATCCTCCTAAATTGTAAACACAAAAACTATTCTCGTGATTCAAAGGCTTTAGACAACAATTCTGAGCTCTGTAAACATGAACTCGTAATAATTGAAAGCACAGTCCCGTGAAAACGCCACCCGAAGTACCCGGACTTGTAAACATTACCAGTATTTTCGTAATTTCACAGCTTTCCACTGGAAACCTCCGTGATTGAATTCGACAGTAAATGTAGTAAGAATCTATTTACGTGTACTTGAGGGGTTTATTACACGTTCTTAATCATTTCTGGGAACTCTCATTGTGTATTTTAACAGTTTTACCACAATTAGACAGTTTGCTTAGAAGTATTTACTGGAACCGCCACCATTTTAACTGATTCACACAAAAAAAAGCCAAAGCCAATCCTCCTAAAGTGTAAACATAAAAACTATTCTCGTCATTCCAAGGCTTTAGACACCAATTCTGAGCTCAGTAAACATGAACTCTTAATATTTGAAAGCACAGTCCCGTGAAAATCCACCCGAAGTATCCGGAATTGTCAATATTACCAGTATTTTCGTCATTTCACAGCTTTCCACTCGAAACCTCCGTGATTGAATTCGACAGTAAATGTAGTAAGAATCTATTTACGTGTACTTGAGGTGTTTATTACACGTTCTTAATTATTTCTGGGAACTATCATTGTGTATTTTAACAGTTTTACCACAATTAGACAGTTTGCTTAAAACTTTTTAGTGGAACCGCCACCATTTTAACTGATTCACACAAAAAATACGCCAAAGCCAATCCTCCTAAATTGAAAACATAAAAACTATTCTCGTGATTCAAAGGCTTTAGACACCAATTCTGAGCTCTGTAAACATGAACTCTTAATATTTGAAAGCACAGTCCCGTGAAAACGCCACCAGAAGTACCCGGACTTGGAAACATTACCAGTATTTTCGTCATTTCACAGCTTTACACTCGAAACCTCCGTGATTGAATTCGACAGTAAATGTAGTAAGAATCTATTTACGTGTACTTGAGGTGTTTATTACACGTTCTTAATCATTTCTGGGAACTATCATTGTGTATTTTAACAGTTTTACCACAATTAGACAGTTTGCTTAGAACTGTTTACTGGAACCGCCACCTTTTTAACTGATTCACACAAAAAAAAGCCAAAGCCAATCCTCCTAAATTGTAAACATAAAAACTATTCTCGTCATTCCAAGGCTTTAGACACCAATTCTGAGCTCTGTAAACATGAACTCGTAATAATTGAAAGCACAGTCCCGTGAAAAAGCCACCCGAAGTACCCGGACTTGTAAACATTACCAGTATTTTCGTCATTTCACAGCTTTCCACTGGAAACCTCCGTGATTGAATTCGACAGTAAATGTAGTAAGAATCTATTTACGTGTACTTGAGGTGTTTATTACACGTTCTTAATCATTTCTGGAAACTCTCATTGTGTATTTTAACAGTTTTACCACAATTAGACAGTTTGCTTAGAAGTATTTACTGGAACCGCCACCATTTTGACTGATTCACACAAAAAAAACGCCAAAGCCAATCCTCCTAAATTGTAAACACAAAAACTATTCTCGTGATTCAAAGGCTTTAGACACCAATTCTGAGCTCTGTAAACATGAACTCGTAATAATTGAAAGCACAGTCCCGTGAAAACGCCACCCGAAGTACCCGGACTTGTAAACATTACCAGTATTTTCGTAATTTCACAGCTTTCCACTGGAAACCTCCGTGATTGAATTCGACAGTAAATGTAGTAAGAATCTATTTACGTGTACTTGAGATGTTTATTACACGTTCTTAATCATTTCTGGGAACTCTCATTGTGTATTTTAACAGTTTTACCACAATTAGACAGTTTGCTTAGAAGTATTTACTGGAACCGCCACCATTTTAACTGATTCACACAAAAAAAACGCCAAAGCCAATCCTCCTAAATTGTAAACACAAAAACTATTCTCGTGATTCAAAGGCTTTAGACACCCATTCTGAGCTCTGTAAACATGAACTCTTAATATTTGAAAGCACAGTCCCGTGAAAACGCCACCAGAAGTACCAGTACTTGTAAACATTACCAGTATTTTCGTCATTTCACAGCTTTCCACTGGAAACCTCCGTGTTGAATTCGACAGTAAATGTAGTAAGAATCTATTTACGTGTACTTGAGGTGTTTCTTACACGTTCTGAATCATTTCTGGGAACTCTCATTGTGTATTTTAACAGTTTTACCACAATTAGACAGTTTGCTTAGAAGTATTTACTGGAACCGCCACCATTTTGACTGATTCACACAAAAAAAAGCCAAAGCCAATCCTCCTAAATTGTAAACATAAAAACTATTCTCGTCATTCCAAGGCTTTAGACACCAATTCTGAGCTCTGTAAACATGAACTCTTAATATTTGAAAGCACAGTCCCGTGAAAATCCACCCGAAGTATCCGGAATTGTCAATATTACCAGTATTTTCGTCATTTCACAGCTTTCCACTCGAAACCTCCGTGATTGAATTCGACAGTAAATGTAGTAAGAATCTATTTACGTGTACTTGAGGTGTTTATTACACGTTCTTAATTATTTCTGGGAACTATCATTGTGTATTTTAACAGTTTTACCACAATTAGACAGTTTGCTTAGAACTTTTTAGTGGAACCGCCACCATTTTAACTGATTCACACAAAAAAAACGCCAAAGCCAATCCTCCTAAATTGAAAACATAAAAACTATTCTCGTGATTCAAAGGCTTTAGACACCAATTCTGAGCTCTGTAAACATGAACTCTTAATATTTGAAAGCACAGTCCCGTGAAAACGCCACCAGAAGTACCCGTACTTGTAAACATTACCAGTATTTTCGTCATTTCACAGCTTTCCACTCGAAACCTCCGTGATTGAATTCGACAGTAAATGTAGTAAGAATCTATTTACGTGTACTTGAGATGTTTATTACACGTTCTTAATCATTTCTGGGAACTCTCATTGTGTATTTTAACAGTTTTACCACAATTAGACAGTTTGCTTAGAAGTATTTACTGGAACCGCCACCATTTTGACTGATTCACACAAAAAAAAACGCCAAAGCCAATCCTCCTAAATTGTAAACACAAAAACTATTCTCGTAATTCAAAGGCTTTAGACACCAATTCTGAGCTCTGTAAACATGAACTCTTAATATTTGAAAGCACAGTCCCGTGAAAACGCCACCAGAAGTACCCGTACTTGTAAACATTTCCAGTATTTTCGTCATTTCACAGCTTTCCACTGGAAACCTCCGTGTTGAATTCGACAGTAAATGTAGTAAGAATCTATTTACGTGTACTTGAGGTGTTTATTACACGTTCTTAATCATTTCTGGGAACTCTCATTGTGTATTTTAACAGTTTTACCACAATTAGACAGTTTGGTTAGAAGTATTTACTGGAACCGCCACCATTTTAACTGATTCACACAAAAAAAAGCCAAAGCCAATCCTCCTAAATTGTAAACATAAAAACTATTCTCGTCATTCCAAGGCTTTAGACACCAATTCTGAGCTCTGTAAACATGAACTCTTAATATTTGAAAGCACAGTCCCGTGAAAATCCACCCGAAGTATCTGGAATTGTCAATATTACCAGTATTTTCGTCATTTCACAGCTTTCCACTCAAAACCTCCGTGATTGAATTCGACAGTAAATGTAGTAAGAATCTATTTACGTGTACTTGAGGTGTTTATTACACGTTCTTAATTATTTCTGGGAACTATCATTGTGTATTTTAACAGTTTTACCACAATTAGACAGTTTGCTTAGAAGTGTTTACTGGAACCGCCACCATTTTAACTGATTAACACAAAGAAACGACAAAGCAAATCCTCCTAAATTGTAAACATAAAAACTATTCTCGTCATTCCAAGGCTTTAGACACCAAATCTGAGCTCTGTAAACATGAACTCTTAATAAGTGAAAGCCCAGTCCTGTGAAAACGCCACCCGAAGTACCCGGACTTGTAAACATTACCAGTATTTTCGTCATTTCACAGCTTTCCACTGGAAACCTCCGTGATTGAATTCGACAGTAAATGTAGTAAGAATCTATTTACGTGTACTTGAGATGTTTATTACACGTTCTTAATCATTTCTGGGAACTCTCATTGTGTATTTTAACAGTTTTACCACAATTAGACAGTTTGCTTAGAAGTATTTACTGGAACCGCCACCATTTTAACTGATTCACACAAAAAAAAGCCAAAGCCAATCCTCCTAAATTGTAAACATAAAAACTATTCTCGTCATTCCAAGGCTTTAGACACCAATTCTGAGCTCTGTAAACATGAACTCTTAATATTTGAAAGCACAGTCCCGTGAAAATCCACCCGAAGTATCTGGAATTGTCAATATTACCAGTATTTTCGTCATTTCACAGCTTTCCACTCAAAACCTCCGTGATTGAATTCGACAGTAAATGTAGTAAGAATCTATTTACGTGTACTTGAGGTGTTTATTACACGTTCTTAATTATTTCTGGGAACTATCATTGTGTATTTTAACAGTTTTACCACAATTAGACAGTTTGCTTAGAAGTGTTTACTGGAACCGCCACCATTTTAACTGATTAACACAAAGAAACGACAAAGCAAATCCTCCTAAATTGTAAACATAAAAACTATTCTCGTCATTCCAAGGCTTTAGACACCAAATCTGAGCTCTGTAAACATGAACTCTTAATAAGTGAAAGCCCAGTCCTGTGAAAACGCCACCCGAAGTACCCGGACTTGTAAACATTACCAGTATTTTCGTCATTTCACAGCTTTCCACTGGAAACCTCCGTGATTGAATTCGACAGTAAATGTAGTAAGAATCTATTTACGTGTACTTGAGATGTTTATTACACGTTCTTAATCATTTCTGGGAACTCTCATTGTGTATTTTAACAGTTTTACCACAATTAGACAGTTTGCTTAGAAGTATTTACTGGAACCGCCACCATTTTGACTGATTCACACAAAAAAAACACCAAAGCCAATCCTCCTAAATTGTAAACACAAAAACTATTCTCGTGATTCAAAGGCTTTAGACACCAATTCTGAGCTCTGTAAACATGAACTCTTAATACTTGAAAGCACAGTCCCGTGAAAACGCCACCAGAAGTACCCGTACTTGTAAACATTACCAGTATTTTCGTCATTTCACAGCTTTCCACTGGAAACCTCCGTGTTGAATTCGACAGTAAATGTAGTAAGAATCTATTTACGTGTACTTGAGATGTTTATTACACGTTCTTAATCATTTCTGGGAACTCTCATTGTGTATTTTAACAGTTTTACCAAAATTAGACAGTTTGCTTAGAAGTATTTACTGGAACCGCCACCATTTTAACTGATTCACACAAAAAAAAGCCAAAGCCAATCCTCCTAAATTGAAAACATAAAAACTATTCTCCTGATTCAAAGGCTTTAGACACCAATTCTGAGCTCTGTAAACATGAACTCTTAATATTTGAAAGCACAGTCCCGTGAAAACGCCACCAAAAGTACCCGTACTTGTAAACATTACCAGTATTTTCGTCATTTCACAGCTTTCCACTGGAAACCTCCGTGTTGAATTCGACAGTAAATGTAGTAAGAATCTATTTACGTGTACTTGAGATGTTTATTACACGTTCTTAATCATTTCTGGGAACTCTCATTGTGTATTTTAACAGTTTTACCACAATTAGACAGTTTGCTTAGAAGTATTTACTGGAACCGCCACCATTTTAACTGATTCACACAAAAAAAAGCCAAAGCCAATCCTCCTAAATTGTAAACATAAAAACTATTCTCGTCATTCCAAGGCTTTAGACACCAATTTTGAGCTCTGTAAACATGAACTCGTAATAATTGAAAGCCCAGTCCCGTGAAAAAGCCACCCGAAGTACCCGGACTTGTAAACATTACCAGCATTTTTGTCATTTCACAGCTTTCCACTGGAAACCTCCGTGTTGAATTCGACAGTAAATGTAGTAAGAATCTATTTACGTGTACTTGAGGTGTTTATTACACGTTCTTAATCATTTCTGGAAACTCTCCTTGTGTATTTTAACAGTTTTACCACAATTAGACAGTTTGCTTAGAAGTATTTACTGGAACCGCCACCATTTTAACTGATTCACACAAAAAAAAGCCAAAGCCAATCCTCCTAAATTGTAAACATAAAAACTATTCTCGTCATTCCAAGGCTTTAGACACCAATTCTGAGCTCTGTAAACATGAACTCGTAATAATTGAAAGCCCAGTCCCGTGAAAAAGCCACCCGAAGTACCCGGACTTGTAAACATTACCAGTATTTTCGTCATTTCACAGCTTTCCACTGGAAACCTCCGTGATTGAATTCGACAGTAAATGTAGTAAGAATCTATTTACGTGTACTTGAGGTGTTTATTACATGTTCTTAATCATTTCTGGGAACTATCATTGTGTATTTTAACAGTTTTACCACAATTAGAGAGTTTGCTTAGAACTTTTTAGTGGAACCGCCACCATTTTAACTGATTCACACAAAAAATACGCCAAAGCCAATCCTCCTAAATTGTAAACATAAAAACTATTCTCGTGATTCAAAGGCTTTAGACACCCATTCTGAGCTCTGTAAACATGAACTCTTAATATTTGAAAGCACAGTCCCGTGAAAACGCCACCAGAAGTACCCGTACTTGTAAACATTACCAGTATTTTCGTCATTTCACAGCTTTCCACTGGAAACCTCCGTGTTGAATTCGACAGTAAATGTAGTAAGAATCTATTTACGTGTACTTGAGATGTTTATTACACGTTCTTAATCATTTCTGGGAACTCTCATTGTGTATTTTAACAGTTTTACCACAATTAGACAGTTTGCTTAGAAGTATTTACTGGAACCGCCACCATTTTAACTGATTCACACAAAAAAAAGCCAAAGCCAATCCTCCTAAATTGTAAACATAAAAACTATTCTCGTCATTCCAAGGCTTTAGACACCAATTCTGAGCTCAGTAAACATGAACTCTTAATATTTGAAAGCACAGTCCCGTGAAAATCCACCCGAAGTATCCGGAATTGTCAATATTACCAGTATTTTCGTCATTTCACAGCTTTCCACTCGAAACCTCCGTGATTGAATTCGACAGTAAATGTAGTAAGAATCTATTTACGTGTACTTGAGGTGTTTATTACACGTTCTTAATCATTTCTGGGAACTATCATTGTGTATTTTAACAGTTTTACCACAATTAGACAGTTTGCTTAGAACTGTTTACTGGAACCGCCACCATTTTAACTGATTCACACAAAAAAAAGCCAAAGCCAATCCTCCTAAATTGTAAACATAAAAACTATTCTCGTCATTCCAAGGCTTTAGACACCAATTCTGAGCTCTGTAAACATGAACTCGTAATAATTGAAAGCACAGTCCCGTGAAAAAGCCACCCGAAGTACCCGGACTTGTAAACATTACCAGTATTTTCGTCATTTCACAGCTTTCCACTGGAAACCTCCGTGATTGAATTCGACAGTAAATGTAGTAAGAATCTATTTACGTGTACTTGAGGTGTTTATTACACGTTCTTAATCATTTCTGGAAACTCTCATTGTGTATTTTAACAGTTTTACCACAATTAGACAGTTTGCTTAGAAGTATTTACTGGAACCGCCACCATTTTGACTGATTCACACAAAAAAAACGCCAAAGCCAATCCTCCTAAATTGTAAACACAAAAACTATTCTCGTGATTCAAAGGCTTTAGACACCAATTCTGAGCTCTGTAAACATGAACTCGTAATAATTGAAAGCACAGTCCCGTGAAAACGCCACCCGAAGTACCCGGACTTGTAAACATTACCAGTATTTTCGTAATTTCACAGCTTTCCACTGGAAACCTCCGTGATTGAATTCGACAGTAAATGTAGTAAGAATCTATTTACGTGTACTTGAGGGGTTTATTACACGTTCTTAATCATTTCTGGGAACTCTCATTGTGTATTTTAACAGTTTTACCACAATTAGACAGTTTGCTTAGAAGTATTTACTGGAACCGCCACCATTTTAACTGATTCACACAAAAAAAACGCCAAATCCAATCCTCCTAAATTGTAAACACAAAAACTATTCTCGTGATTCAAAGGCTTTAGACACCCATTCTGAGCTCTGTAAACATGAACTCTTAATATTTGAAAGCACAGTCCCGTGAAAACGCCACCCGAAGTACCCGGACTTGTAAACATTACCAGTATTTTCGTAATTTCACAGCTTTCCACTGGAAACCTCCGTGATTGAATTCGACAGTAAATGTAGTAAGAATCTATTTACGTGTACTTGAGGGGTTTATTACACGTTCTTAATCATTTCTGGGAACTCTCATTGTGTATTTTAACAGTTTTACCACAATTAGACAGTTTGCTTAGAAGTATTTACTGGAACCGCCACCATTTTGACTGATTCACACAAAAAAAAGCCAAAGCCAATCCTCCTAAATTGTAAACATAAAAACTATTCTCGTCATTCCAAGGCTTTAGACACCAATTCTGAGCTCAGTAAACATGAACTCTTAATATTTGAAAGCACAGTCCCGTGAAAATCCACCCGAAGTATCCGGAATTGTCAATATTACCAGTATTTTCGTCATTTCACAGCTTTCCACTCGAAACCTCCGTGATTGAATTCGACAGTAAATGTAGTAAGAATCTATTTACGTGTACTTGAGGTGTTTATTACACGTTCTTAATTATTTCTGGGAACTATCATTGTGTATTTTAACAGTTTTACCACAATTAGACAGTTTGCTTAAAACTTTTTAGTGGAACCGCCACCATTTTAACTGATTCACACAAAAAATACGCCAAAGCCAATCCTCCTAAATTGAAAACATAAAAACTATTCTCGTGATTCAAAGGCTTTAGACACCAATTCTGAGCTCTGTAAACATGAACTCTTAATATTTGAAAGCACAGTCCCGTGAAAACGCCACCAGAAGTACCCGGACTTGTAAACATTACCAGTATTTTCGTCATTTCACAGCTTTACACTCGAAACCTCCGTGATTGAATTCGACAGTAAATGTAGTAAGAATCTATTTACGTGTACTTGAGGTGTTTATTACACGTTCTTAATCATTTCTGGGAACTATCATTGTGTATTTTAACAGTTTTACCACAATTAGACAGTTTGCTTAGAACTGTTTACTGGAACCGCCACCATTTTAACTGATTCACACAAAAAAAAGCCAAAGCCAATCCTCCTAAATTGTAAACATAAAAACTATTCTCGTCATTCCAAGGCTTTAGACACCAATTCTGAGCTCTGTAAACATGAACTCGTAATAATTGAAAGCACAGTCCCGTGAAAAAGCCACCCGAAGTACCCGGACTTGTAAACATTACCAGTATTTTCGTCATTTCACAGCTTTCCACTGGAAACCTCCGTGATTGAATTCGACAGTAAATGTAGTAAGAATCTATTTACGTGTACTTGAGGTGTTTATTACACGTTCTTAATCATTTCTGGAAACTCTCATTGTGTATTTTAACAGTTTTACCACAATTAGACAGTTTGCTTAGAAGTATTTACTGGAACCGCCACCATTTTGACTGATTCACACAAAAAAAACGCCAAAGCCAATCCTCCTAAATTGTAAACACAAAAACTATTCTCGTGATTCAAAGGCTTTAGACACCAATTCTGAGCTCTGTAAACATGAACTCGTAATAATTGAAAGCACAGTCCCGTGAAAACGCCACCCGAAGTACCCGGACTTGTAAACATTACCAGTATTTTCGTCATTTCACAGCTTTCCACTGGAAACCTCCGTGATTGAATTCGACAGTAAATGTAGTAAGAATCTATTTACGTGTACTTGAGGGGTTTATTACACGTTCTTAATCATTTCTGGGAACTCTCATTGTGTATTTTAACAGTTTTACCACAATTAGACAGTTTGCTTAGAAGTATTTACTGGAACCGCCACCATTTTAACTGATTCACACAAAAAAAACGCCAAAGCCAATCCTCCTAAATTGTAAACACAAAAACTATTCTCGTGATTCAAAGGCTTTAGACACCCATTCTGAGCTCTGTAAACATGAACTCTTAATATTTGAAAGCACAGTCCCGTGAAAACGCCACCAGAAGTACCAGTACTTGTAAACATTACCAGTATTTTCGTCATTTCACAGCTTTCCACTGGAAACCTCCGTGTTGAATTCGACAGTAAATGTAGTAAGAATCTATTTACGTGTACTTGAGGTGTTTCTTACACGTTCTGAATCATTTCTGGGAACTCTCATTGTGTATTTTAACAGTTTTACCACAATTAGACAGTTTGCTTAGAAGTATTTACTGGAACCGCCACCATTTTGACTGATTCACACAAAAAAAAGCCAAAGCCAATCCTCCTAAATTGTAAACATAAAAACTATTCTCGTCATTCCAAGGCTTTAGACACCAATTCTGAGCTCTGTAAACATGAACTCTTAATATTTGAAAGCACAGTCCCGTGAAAATCCACCCGAAGTATCCGGAATTGTCAATATTACCAGTATTTTCGTCATTTCACAGCTTTCCACTGGAAACCTCCGTGATTGAATTCGACAGTAAATGTAGTAAGAATCTATTTACGTGTACTTGAGGTGTTTATTACACGTTCTTAATTATTTCTGGGAACTATCATTGTGTATTTTAACAGTTTTACCACAATTAGACAGTTTGCTTAGAACTTTTTAGTGGAACCGCCACCATTTTAACTGATTCACACAAAAAAAACGCCAAAGCCAATCCTCCTAAATTGAAAACATAAAAACTATTCTCGTGATTCAAAGGCTTTAGACACCAATTCTGAGCTCTGTAAACATGAACTCTTAATATTTGAAAGCACAGTCCCGTGAAAACGCCACCAGAAGTACCCGTACTTGTAAACATTACCAGTATTTTCGTCATTTCACAGCTTTCCACTCGAAACCTCCGTGATTGAATTCGACAGTAAATGTAGTAAGAATCTATTTACGTGTACTTGAGATGTTTATTACACGTTCTTAATCATTTCTGGGAACTCTCATTGTGTATTTTAACAGTTTTACCACAATTAGACAGTTTGCTTAGAAGTATTTACTGGAACCGCCACCATTTTGACTGATTCACACAAAAAAAACGCCAAAGCCAATCCTCCTAAATTGTAAACACAAAAACTATTCTCGTAATTCAAAGGCTTTAGACACCAATTCTGAGCTCTGTAAACATGAACTCTTAATATTTGAAAGCACAGTCCCGTGAAAACGCCACCAGAAGTACCCGTACTTGTAAACATTTCCAGTATTTTCGTCATTTCACAGCTTTCCACTGGAAACCTCCGTGTTGAATTCGACAGTAAATGTAGTAAGAATCTATTTACGTGTACTTGAGGTGTTTATTACACGTTCTTAATCATTTCTGGGAACTCTCATTGTGTATTTTAACAGTTTTACCACAATTAGACAGTTTGCTTAGAAGTATTTACTGGAACCGCCACCATTTTAACTGATTCACACAAAAAAAAGCCAAAGCCAATCCTCCTAAATTGTAAACATAAAAACTATTCTCGTCATTCCAAGGCTTTAGACACCAATTCTGAGCTCTGTAAACATGAACTCTTAATATTTGAAAGCACAGTCCCGTGAAAATCCACCCGAAGTATCTGGAATTGTCAATATTACCAGTATTTTCGTCATTTCACAGCTTTCCACTCAAAACCTCCGTGATTGAATTCGACAGTAAATGTAGTAAGAATCTATTTACGTGTACTTGAGGTGTTTATTACACGTTCTTAATTATTTCTGGGAACTATCATTGTGTATTTTAACAGTTTTACCACAATTAGACAGTTTGCTTAGAAGTGTTTACTGGAACCGCCACCATTTTAACTGATTAACACAAAGAAACGACAAAGCAAATCCTCCTAAATTGTAAACATAAAAACTATTCTCGTCATTCCAAGGCTTTAGACACCAAATCTGAGCTCTGTAAACATGAACTCTTAATAAGTGAAAGCCCAGTCCTGTGAAAACGCCACCCGAAGTACCCGGACTTGTAAACATTACCAGTATTTTCGTCATTTCACAGCTTTCCACTGGAAACCTCCGTGATTGAATTCGACAGTAAATGTAGTAAGAATCTATTTACGTGTACTTGAGATGTTTATTACACGTTCTTAATCATTTCTGGGAACTCTCATTGTGTATTTTAACAGTTTTACCACAATTAGACAGTTTGCTTAGAAGTATTTACTGGAACCGCCACCATTTTAACTGATTCACACAAAAAAAAGCCAAAGCCAATCCTCCTAAATTGTAAACATAAAAACTATTCTCGTCATTCCAAGGCTTTAGACACCAATTCTGAGCTCTGTAAACATGAACTCTTAATATTTGAAAGCACAGTCCCGTGAAAATCCACCCGAAGTATCTGGAATTGTCAATATTACCAGTATTTTCGTCATTTCACAGCTTTCCACTCAAAACCTCCGTGATTGAATTCGACAGTAAATGTAGTAAGAATCTATTTACGTGTACTTGAGGTGTTTATTACACGTTCTTAATTATTTCTGGGAACTATCATTGTGTATTTTAACAGTTTTACCACAATTAGACAGTTTGCTTAGAAGTGTTTACTGGAACCGCCACCATTTTAACTGATTAACACAAAGAAACGACAAAGCAAATCCTCCTAAATTGTAAACATAAAAACTATTCTCGTCATTCCAAGGCTTTAGACACCAAATCTGAGCTCTGTAAACATGAACTCTTAATAAGTGAAAGCCCAGTCCTGTGAAAACGCCACCCGAAGTACCCGGACTTGTAAACATTACCAGTATTTTCGTCATTTCACAGCTTTCCACTGGAAACCTCCGTGATTGAATTCGACAGTAAATGTAGTAAGAATCTATTTACGTGTACTTGAGATGTTTATTACACGTTCTTAATCATTTCTGGGAACTCTCATTGTGTATTTTAACAGTTTTACCACAATTAGACAGTTTGCTTAGAAGTATTTACTGGAACCGCCACCATTTTGACTGATTCACACAAAAAAAACACCAAAGCCAATCCTCCTAAATTGTAAACACAAAAACTATTCTCGTGATTCAAAGGCTTTAGACACCAATTCTGAGCTCTGTAAACATGAACTCTTAATACTTGAAAGCACAGTCCCGTGAAAACGCCACCAGAAGTACCCGTACTTGTAAACATTACCAGTATTTTCGTCATTTCACAGCTTTCCACTGGAAACCTCCGTGTTGAATTCGACAGTAAATGTAGTAAGAATCTATTTACGTGTACTTGAGATGTTTATTACACGTTCTTAATCATTTCTGGGAACTCTCATTGTGTATTTTAACAGTTTTACCAAAATTAGACAGTTTGCTTAGAAGTATTTACTGGAACCGCCACCATTTTAACTGATTCACACAAAAAAAAGCCAAAGCCAATCCTCCTAAATTGAAAACATAAAAACTATTCTCCTGATTCAAAGGCTTTAGACACCAATTCTGAGCTCTGTAAACATGAACTCTTAATATTTGAAAGCACAGTCCCGTGAAAACGCCACCAAAAGTACCCGTACTTGTAAACATTACCAGTATTTTCGTCATTTCACAGCTTTCCACTGGAAACCTCCGTGTTGAATTCGACAGTAAATGTAGTAAGAATCTATTTACGTGTACTTGAGATGTTTATTACACGTTCTTAATCATTTCTGGGAACTCTCATTGTGTATTTTAACAGTTTTACCACAATTAGACAGTTTGCTTAGAAGTATTTACTGGAACCGCCACCATTTTAACTGATTCACACAAAAAAAAGCCAAAGCCAATCCTCCTAAATTGTAAACATAAAAACTATTCTCGTCATTCCAAGGCTTTAGACACCAATTCTGAGCTCTGTAAACATGAACTCTTAATATTTGAAAGCACAGTCCCGTGAAAATCCACCCGAAGTATCTGGAATTGTCAATATTACCAGTATTTTCGTCATTTCACAGCTTTCCACTCAAAACCTCCGTGATTGAATTCGACAGTAAATGTAGTAAGAATCTATTTACGTGTACTTGAGGTGTTTATTACACGTTCTTAATTATTTCTGGGAACTATCATTGTGTATTTTAACAGTTTTACCACAATTAGACAGTTTGCTTAGAAGTGTTTACTGGAACCGCCACCATTTTAACTGATTAACACAAAGAAACGACAAAGCAAATCCTCCTAAATTGTAAACATAAAAACTATTCTCGTCATTCCAAGGCTTTAGACACCAAATCTGAGCTCTGTAAACATGAACTCTTAATAAGTGAAAGCCCAGTCCTGTGAAAACGCCACCCGAAGTACCCGGACTTGTAAACATTACCAGTATTTTCGTCATTTCACAGCTTTCCACTGGAAACCTCCGTGATTGAATTCGACAGTAAATGTAGTAAGAATCTATTTACGTGTACTTGAGATGTTTATTACACGTTCTTAATCATTTCTGGGAACTCTCATTGTGTATTTTAACAGTTTTACCACAATTAGACAGTTTGCTTAGAAGTATTTACTGGAACCGCCACCATTTTAACTGATTCACACAAAAAAAAGCCAAAGCCAATCCTCCTAAATTGTAAACATAAAAACTATTCTCGTCATTCCAAGGCTTTAGACACCAATTCTGAGCTCTGTAAACATGAACTCTTAATATTTGAAAGCACAGTCCCGTGAAAATCCACCCGAAGTATCTGGAATTGTCAATATTACCAGTATTTTCGTCATTTCACAGCTTTCCACTCAAAACCTCCGTGATTGAATTCGACAGTAAATGTAGTAAGAATCTATTTACGTGTACTTGAGGTGTTTATTACACGTTCTTAATTATTTCTGGGAACTATCATTGTGTATTTTAACAGTTTTACCACAATTAGACAGTTTGCTTAGAAGTGTTTACTGGAACCGCCACCATTTTAACTGATTAACACAAAGAAACGACAAAGCAAATCCTCCTAAATTGTAAACATAAAAACTATTCTCGTCATTCCAAGGCTTTAGACACCAAATCTGAGCTCTGTAAACATGAACTCTTAATAAGTGAAAGCCCAGTCCTGTGAAAACGCCACCCGAAGTACCCGGACTTGTAAACATTACCAGTATTTTCGTCATTTCACAGCTTTCCACTGGAAACCTCCGTGATTGAATTCGACAGTAAATGTAGTAAGAATCTATTTACGTGTACTTGAGGGGTTTATTACACGTTCTTAATCATTTCTGGGAACTCTCATTGTGTATTTTAACAGTTTTACCACAATTAGACAGTTTGCTTAGAAGTATTTACTGGAACCGCCACCATTTTGACTGATTCACACAAAAAAAACACCAAAGCCAATCCTCCTAAATTGTAAACACAAAAACTATTCTCGTGATTCAAAGGCTTTAGACACCAATTCTGAGCTCTGTAAACATGAACTCTTAATACTTGAAAGCACAGTCCCGTGAAAACGCCACCAGAAGTACCCGTACTTGTAAACATTACCAGTATTTTCGTCATTTCACAGCTTTCCACTGGAAACCTCCGTGTTGAATTCGACAGTAAATGTAGTAAGAATCTATTTACGTGTACTTGAGATGTTTATTACACGTTCTTAATCATTTCTGGGAACTCTCATTGTGTATTTTAACAGTTTTACCAAAATTAGACAGTTTGCTTAGAAGTATTTACTGGAACCGCCACCATTTTAACTGATTCACACAAAAAAAAGCCAAAGCCAATCCTCCTAAATTGAAAACATAAAAACTATTCTCCTGATTCAAAGGCTTTAGACACCAATTCTGAGCTC
The DNA here is from genome assembly GCF_963259705.1 of Myotis daubentonii. Taxonomy (NCBI): domain Eukaryota; kingdom Metazoa; phylum Chordata; class Mammalia; order Chiroptera; family Vespertilionidae; genus Myotis; species Myotis daubentonii. Next base: position 371,613 of record NC_081852.1, read on the forward strand.
TGTAAACATGAACTCTTAATATTTGAAAGCACAGTCCCGTGAAAACGCCACCAAAAGTACCCGTACTTGTAAACATTACCAGTATTTTCGTCATTTCACAGCTTTCCACTGGAAACCTCCGTGTTGAATTCGACAGTAAATGTAGTAAGAATCTATTTACGTGTACTTGAGATGTTTATTACACGTTCTTAATCATTTCTGGGAACTCTCATTGTGTATTTTAACAGTTTTACCACAATTAGACAGTTGGCTTAGAAGTATTTACTGGAACCGCCACCATTTTAACTGATTCACACAAAAAAAACGCCAAAGCCAATCCTCCTAAATTGTAAACACAAAAACTATTCTCGTGATTCAAAGGCTTTAGACACCAATTCTGAGCTCTGTAAACATGAACTCGTAATAATTGAAAGCACAGTCCCGTGAAAACGCCACCCGAAGTACCCGGACTTGTAAACATTACCAGTATTTTCGTAATTTCACAGCTTTCCACTGGAAACCTCCGTGATTGAATTCGACAGTAAATGTAGTAAGAATCTATTTACGTGTACTTGAGATGTTTATTACACGTTCTTAATCATTTCTGGGAACTCTCATTGTGTATTTTAACAGTTTTACCACAATTAGACAGTTTGCTTAGAAGTATTTACTGGAACTGCCACCATTTTAACTGATTCACACAAAAAAAACGCCAAAGCCAATCCTCCTAAATTGTAAACACAAAAACTATTCTCGTGATTCAAAGGCTTTAGACACCCATTCTGAGCTCTGTAAACATGAACTCTTAATATTTGAAAGCACAGTCCCGTGAAAACGCCACCAGAAGTACCCGTACTTGTAAACATTACCAGTATTTTCGTCATTTCACAGCTTTCCACTCGAAACCTCCGTGATTGAATTCGACAGTAAATGTAGTAAAAATCTATTTACGTGTACTTGAGATGTTTATTACACGTTCTTAATTATTTCTGGGAACTATCATTGTGTATTTTAACAGTTTTACCACAATTAGACAGTTTGCTTAGAAGTGTTTACTGGAACCGCCACCATTTTAACTGATTAACACAAAGAAACGACAAAGCCAATCCTCCTAAATTGTAAACATAAAAACTATTCTCGTCATTCCAAGGCTTTAGACACCAAATCTGAGCTCTGTAAACATGAACTCTTAATAAGTGAAAGCCCAGTCCTGTGAAAACGCCACCCGAAGTACCCGGACTTGTAAACATTACCAGTATTTTCGTCATTTCACAGCTTTCCCCTCGAAACCTCCGTGATTGAATTCGACAGTAAATGTAGTAAGAATCTCTTTACGTGTACTTGAGGTGTTTATTACACGTTCTTAATTATTTCTGGGAACTATCATTGTGTATTTTAACAGTTTTACCACAATTAGACAGTTTGCTTAGAACTTTTTAGTGGAACCGCCACCATTTTAACTGATTCACACAAAAAATACGCCAAAGCCAATCCTCCTAAATTGAAAACATAAAAACTATTCTCGTGATTCAAAGGCTTTAGACACCAATTCTGAGCTCTGTAAACATGAACTCTTAATATTTGAAAGCACAGTCCCGTGAAAACGCCACCAGAAGTACCCGGACTTGTAAACATTACCAGTATTTTCGTCATTTCACAGCTTTCCACTGGAAACCTCCGTGATTGAATTCGACAGTAAATGTAGTAAGAATCTATTTACGTGTACTTGAGATGTTTATTACACGTTCTTAATCATTTCTGGGAACTCTCATTGTGTATTTTAACAGTTTTACCACAATTAGACAGTTTGCTTAGAAGTATTTACTGGAACCGCCACCATTTTAACTGATTCACACAAAAAAAACGCCAAAGCCAATCCTCCTAAATTGTAAACATAAAAACTATTCTCGTCATTCCAAGGCTTTAGACACCAATTCTGAGCTCTGTAAACATGAACTCTTAATATTTGAAAGCACAGTCCCGTGAAAATCCACCCGAAGTATCTGGAATTGTCAATATTACCAGTATTTTCGTCATTTCACAGCTTTCCACTCAAAACCTCCGTGATTGAATTCGACAGTAAATGTAGTAAGAATCTATTTACGTGTACTTGAGGTGTTTATTACACGTTCTTAATTATTTCTGGGAACTATCATTGTGTATTTTAACAGTTTTACCACAATTAGACAGTTTGCTTAGAAGTGTTTACTGGAACCGCCACCATTTTAACTGATTAACACAAAGAAACGACAAAGCAAATCCTCCTAAATTGTAAACATAAAAACTATTCTCGTCATTCCAAGGCTTTAGACACCAAATCTGAGCTCTGTAAACATGAACTCTTAATAAGTGAAAGCCCAGTCCTGTGAAAACGCCACCCGAAGTACCCGGACTTGTAAACATTACCAGTATTTTCGTCATTTCACAGCTTTCCACTGGAAACCTCCGTGATTGAATTCGACAGTAAATGTAGTAAGAATCTATTTACGTGTACTTGAGATGTTTATTACACGTTCTTAATCATTTCTGGGAACTCTCATTGTGTATTTTAACAGTTTTACCACAATTAGACAGTTTGCTTAGAAGTATTTACTGGAACCGCCACCATTTATACTGATTCACACAAAAAAAACACCAAAGCCAATCCTCCTAAATTGTAAACACAAAAACTATTCTCGTGATTCAAAGGCTTTAGACACCAATTCTGAGCTCTGTAAACATGAACTCTTAATACTTGAAAGCACAGTCCCGTGAAAACGCCACCAGAAGTACCCGTACTTGTAAACATTACCAGTATTTTCGTCATTTCACAGCTTTCCACTGGAAACCTCCGTGTTGAATTCGACAGTAAATGTAGTAAGAATCTATTTACGTGTACTTGAGATGTTTATTACACGTTCTTAATCATTTCTGGGAACTCTCATTGTGTATTTTAACAGTTTTACCAAAATTAGACAGTTTGCTTAGAAGTATTTACTGGAACCGCCACCATTTTAACTGATTCACACAAAAAAAAGCCAAAGCCAATCCTCCTAAATTGAAAACATAAAAACTATTCTCCTGATTCAAAGGCTTTAGACACCAATTCTGAGCTCTGTAAACATGAACTCTTAATACTTGAAAGCACAGTCCCGTGAAAACGCCACCAGAAGTACCCGGACTTGTAAACATTACCAGTATTTTCGTCATTTCACAGCTTTCCACTGGAAACCTCCGTGTTGAATTCGACAGTAAATGTAGGAAGAATCTATTTACGTGTACTTGAGATGTTTATTACACGTTCTTAATCATTTCTGGGAACTCTCATTGTGTATTTTAACAGTTTTACCACAATTAGACAGTTTGCTTAGAAGTATTTACTGGAACCGCCACCATTTTAACTGATTCACACAAAAAAAAGCCAAAGCCAATCCTCCTAAATTGTAAACATAAAAACTATTCTCGTCATTCCAAGGCTTTAGACACCAATTCTGAGCTCTGTAAACATGAACTCGTAATAATTGAAAGCCCAGTCCCGTGAAAACGCCACCAAAAGTACCCGGACTTGTAAACATTACCAGTATTTTCGTCATTTCACAGCTTTCCACTGGAAACCTCCGTGTTGAATTCGACAGTAAATGTAGGAAGAATCTATTTACGTGTACTTGAGATGTTTATTACACGTTCTTAATCATTTCTGGGAACTCTCATTGTGTATTTTAACAGTTTTACCACAATTAGACAGTTTGCTTAGAAGTATTTACTGGAACCGCCACCATTTTAACTGATTCACACAAAAAAAAGCCAAAGCCAATCCTCCTAAATTGTAAACATAAAAACTATTCTCGTCATTCCAAGGCTTTAGACACCAATTCTGAGCTCTGTAAACATGAACTCGTAATAATTGAAAGCCCAGTCCCGTGAAAACGCCACCAAAAGTACCCGTACTTGTAATCATTACCAGTATTTTCGTCATTTCACAGCTTTCCACTGGAAACCTCCGTGATTGAATTCGACAGTAAATGTAGTAAGAATCTATTTACGTGTACTTGAGATGTTTATTACACGTTCTTAATCATTTCTGGGAACTCTCATTGTGTATTTTAACAGTTTTACCACAATTAGACAGTTTGCTTAGAAGTATTTACTGGAACCGCCACAATTTTGACTGATTCACACAAAAAAAACGCCAAAGCCAATCCACCTAAATTGTAAACACAAAAACTATTCTCGTGATTCAAAGGCTTTAGACACCAATTCTGAGCTCTGTAAACATGAACTCTTAATACTTGAAAGCACAGTCCCGTGAAAACGCCACCAGAAGTACCCGTACTTGTAAACATTACCAGTATTTTCGTCATTTCACAGCTTTCCACTGGAAACCTCCGTGTTGAATTCGACAGTAAATGTAGTAAGAATCTATTTACGTGTACTTGAGATGTTTATTACACGTTCTTAATCATTTCTGGGAACTCTCATTGTGTATTTTAACAGTTTTACCAAAATTAGACAGTTTGCTTAGAAGTATTTACTGGAACCGCCACCATTTTAACTGATTCACACAAAAAAAAGCCAAAGCCAATCCTCCTAAATTGTAAACATAAAAACTATTCTCGTCATTCCAAGGCTTTAGACACCAATTCTGAGCTCAGTAAACATGAACTCTTAATATTTGAAAGCACAGTCCCGTTAAAATCCACCCGAAGTATCCGGAATTGTCAATATTACCAGTATTTTCGTCATTTCACAGCTTTCCACTCGAAACCTCCGTGATTGAATTCGACAGTAAATGTAGTAAGAATCTATTTACGTGTACTTGAGGTGTTTATTACACGTTCTTAATTATTTCTGGGAACTATCATTGTGTATTTTAACAGTTTTACCACAATTAGACAGTTTGCTTAGAACTTTTTAGTGGAACCGCCACCATTTTAACTGATTCACACAAAAAAATACGCCAAAGCCAATCCTCCTAAATTGAAAACATAAAAACTATTCTCCTGATTCAAAGGCTTTAGACACCAATTCTGAGCTCTGTAAACATGAACTCTTAATATTTGAAAGCACAGTCCCGTGAAAACGCCACCAAAAGTACCCGTACTTGTAAACATTACCAGTATTTTCGTCATTTCACAGCTTTCCACTGGAAACCTCCGTGTTGAATTCGACAGTAAATGTAGTAAGAATCTATTTACGTGTACTTGAGATGTTTATTACACGTTCTTAATCATTTCTGGGAACTCTCATTGTGTATTTTAACAGTTTTACCACAATTAGACAGTTTGCTTAGAAGTATTTACTGGAACCGCCACCATTTTAACTGATTCACACAAAAAAAAGCCAAAGCCAATCCTCCTAAATTGTAAACATAAAAACTATTCTCGTCATTCCAAGGCTTTAGACACCAATTCTGAGCTCTGTAAACATGAACTCGTAATAATTGAAAGCCCAGTCCCGTGAAAAAGCCACCCGAAGTACCCGGACTTGTAAACATTACCAGTATTTTCGTCATTTCACAGCTCTCCACTGGAAACCTCCGTGATTGAATTCGACAGTAAATGTAGTAAGAATCTATTTACGTGTACTTGAGGTGTTTATTACACGTTCTTAATCATTTCTGGAAACTCTCATTGTGTATTTTAACAGTTTTACCACAATTAGACAGTTTGCTTAGAAGTATTTACTGGAACCGCCACCATTTTAACTGATTCACACAAAAAAAACGCCAAAGCCAATCCTCCTAAATTGTAAACACAAAAACTATTCTCGTGATTCAAAGGCTTTAGACACCAATTCTGAGCTCTGTAAACATGAACTCGTAATAATTGAAAGCACAGTCCCGTGAAAACGCCACCCGAAGTACCCGGACTTGTAAACATTACCAGTATTTTCGTAATTTCACAGCTTTCCACTGGAAACCTCCGTGTTGAATTCGACAGTAAATGTAGTAAGAATCTATTTACGTGTACTTGAGGTGTTTATTACACGTTCTTAATCATTTCTGGGAACTCTCATTGTGTATTTTAACAGTTTTACCACAATTAGACAGTTTGCTTAGAAGTATTTACTGGAACCGCCACCATTTTAACTGATTCACACAAAAAAAAGCCAAAGCCAATCCTCCTAAATTGTAAACATAAAAACTATTCTCGTCATTCCAAGGCTTTAGACACCAATTCTGAGCTCTGTAAACATGAACTCTTAATATTTGAAAGCACAGTCCCGTGAAAATCCACCCGAAGTATCTGGAATTGTCAATATTACCAGTATTTTCGTCATTTCACAGCTTTCCACTCAAAACCTCCGTGATTGAATTCGACAGTAAATGTAGTAAAAATCTATTTACGTGTACTTGAGATGTTTATTACACGTTCTTAATTATTTCTGGGAACTATCATTGTGTATTTTAACAGTTTTACCACAATTAGACAGTTTGCTTAGAAGTGTTTACTGGAACCGCCACCATTTTAACTGATTAACACAAAGAAACGACAAAGCAAATCCTCCTAAATTGTAAACATAAAAACTATTCTCGTCATTCCAAGGCTTTAGACACCAATTCTGAGCTCTGTAAACATGAACTCTTAATAAGTGAAAGCCCAGTCCTGTGAAAACGCCACCCGAAGTACCCGGACTTGTAAACATTACCAGTATTTTCGTCATTTCACAGCTTTCCACTCGAAACCTCCGTGATTGAATTCGACAGTAAATGTAGTAAGAATCTATTTACGTGTACTTGAGGTGTTTATTACACGTTCTTAATTATTTCTGCGAACTATCATTGTGTATTTTAACAGTTTTACCACAATTAGACAGTTTGCTTAGAAGTATTTACTGGAACCGCCACCATTTTAACTGATTCACACAAAAAAAAGCCAAAGCCAATCCTCCTAAATTGTAAACATAAAAACTATTCTCGTCATTCCAAGGCTTTAGACACCAATTCTGAGCTCTGTAAACATGAACTCGTAATAATTGAAAGCCCAGTCCCGTGAAAACGCCACCAAAAGTACCGGTACTTGTAAACATTACCAGTATTTTCGTCATTTCACAGCTTTCCACTGGAAACCTCCGTGTTGAATTCGACAGTAAATGTAGTAAGAATCTATTTACGTGTACTTGAGATGTTTATTACACGTTCTTAATCATTTCTGGGAACTCTCATTGTGTATTTTAACAGTTTTACCACAATTAGACAGTTTGCTTAGAAGTATTTACTGGAACCGCCACCATTTTGACTGATTCACACAAAAAAAACGCCAAAGCCAATCCTCCTAAATTGTAAACACAAAAACTATTCTCGTGATTCAAAGGCTTTAGACACCAATTCTGAGGTCTGTAAACATGAACTCGTAATAATTGAAAGCACAGTCCCGTGAAAACGCCACCCGAAGTACCCGGACTTGTAAACATTACCAGTATTTTCGTAATTTCACAGCTTTCCACTGGAAACCTCCGTGATTGAATTCGACAGTAAATGTAGTAAGAATCTATTTACGTGTACTTGAGATGTTTATTACACGTTCTTAATCATTTCTGGGAACTCTCATTGTGTATTTTAACAGTTTTACCACAATTAGACAGTTTGCTTAGAAGTATTTACTAGAACCGCCACCATTTTAACTGATTCACACAAAAAAAAGCCAAAGCCAATCCTCCTAAATTGTAAACATAAAAACTATTCTCGTCATTCCAAGGCTTTAGACACCAATTCTGAGCTCTGTAAACATGAACTCTTTATATTTGAAAGCACAGTCCCGTGAAAATCCACCCGAAGTATCTGGAATTGTCAATATTACCAGTATTTTCGTCATTTCACAGCTTTCCACTCAAAACCTCCGTGATTGAATTCGACAGTAAATGTAGTAAAAATCTATTTACGTGTACTTGAGATGTTTATTACACGTTCTTAATTATTTCTGGGAACTATCATTGTGTATTTTAACAGTTTTACCACAATTAGACAGTTTGCTTAGAAGTGTTTACTGGAACCGCCACCATTTTAACTGATTAACACAAAGAAACGACAAAGCAAATCCTCCTAAATTGTAAACATAAAAACTATTCTCGTCATTCCAAGGCTTTAGACACCAAATCTGAGCTCTGTAAACATGAACTCTTAATAAGTGAAAGCCCAGTCCTGTGAAAACGCCACCCGAAGTACCCGGACTTGTAAACATTACCAGTATTTTCGTCATTTCACAGCTTTCCACTGGAAACCTCCGTGTTGAATTCGACAGTAAATGTAGTAAGAATCTATTTACGTGTACTTGAGATGTTTATTACACGTTCTTAATCATTTCTGGGAACTCTCATTGTGTATTTTAACAGTTTTACCAAAATTAGACAGTTTGCTTAGAAGTATTTACTGGAACCGCCACCATTTTAACTGATTCACACAAAAAAAACGCCAAAGCCAATCCTCCTAAATTGTAAACACAAAAACTATTCTCGTGATTCAAAGGCTTTAGACACCAATTCTGAGCTCTGTAAACATGAACTCGTAATAATTGAAAGCACAGTCCCGTGAAAACGCCACCCGAAGTACCCGGACTTGTAAACATTACCAGTATTCTCGTAATTTCACAGCTTTCCACTGGAAACCTCCGTGATTGAATTCGACAGTAAATGTAGTAAGAATCTATTTACGTGTACTTGAGATGTTTATTACACGTTCTTAATCATTTCTGGGAACTCTCATTGTGTATTTTAACAGTTTTACCACAATTAGACAGTTTGCTTAGAAGTATTTACTGGAACCGCCACCATTTTAACTGATTCACACAAAAAAAAGCCAAAGCCAATCCTCCTAAATTGTAAACATAAAAACTATTCTCGTCATTCCAAGGCTTTAGACACCAATTCTGAGCTCTGTAAACATGAACTCGTAATAATTGAAAGCCCAGTCCCGTGAAAACGCCACCAAAAGTACCCGTACTTGTAAACATTACCAGTATTTTCGTCATTTCACAGCTTTCCACTGGAAACCTCCGTGTTGAATTCGACAGTAAATGTAGTAAGAATCTATTTACGTGTACTTGAGATGTTTATTACACGTTCTTAATCATTTCTGGGAACTCTCATTGTGTATTTTAACAGTTTTACCAAAATTAGACAGTTTGCTTAGAAGTATTTACTGGAACCGCCACCATTTTAACTGATTCACACAAAAAAAAGCCAAAGCCAATGCTCCTAAATTGTAAACATAAAAACTATTCTCGTCATTCCAAGGCTTTAGACACCAATTCTGAGCTCAGTAAACATGAACTCTTAATATTTGAAAGCACAGTCCCGTTAAAATCCACCCGAAGTATCCGGAATTGTCAATATTACCAGTATTTTCGTCATTTCACAGCTTTCCACTCGAAACCTCCGTGATTGAATTCGACAGTAAATGTAGTAAGAATCTATTTACGTGTACTTGAGGTGTTTATTACACGTTCTTAATTATTTCTGGGAACTATCATTGTGTATTTTAACAGTTTTACCACAATTAGACAGTTTGCTTAGAACTTTTTAGTGGAACCGCCACCATTTTAACTGATTCACACAAAAAAATACGCCAAAGCCAATCCTCCTAAATTGAAAACATAAAAACTATTCTCCTGATTCAAAGGCTTTAGACACCAATTCTGAGCTCTGTAAACATGAACTCTTAATATTTGAAAGCACAGTCCCGTGAAAACGCCACCAAAAGTACCCGTACTTGTAAACATTACCAGTATTTTCGTCATTTCACAGCTTTCCACTGGAAACCTCCGTGTTGAATTCGACAGTAAATGTAGTAAGAATCTATTTACGTGTACTTGAGATGTTTATTACACGTTCTTAATCATTTCTGGGAACTCTCATTGTGTATTTTAACAGTTTTACCACAATTAGACAGTTTGCTTAGAAGTATTTACTGGAACCGCCACCATTTTAACTGATTCACACAAAAAAAAGCCAAAGCCAATCCTCCTAAATTGTAAACATAAAAACTATTCTCGTCATTCCAAGGCTTTAGACACCAATTCTGAGCTCTGTAAACATGAACTCGTAATAATTGAAAGCCCAGTCCCGTGAAAAAGCCACCCGAAGTACCCGGACTTGTAAACATTACCAGTATTTTCGTCATTTCACAGCTTTCCACTGGAAACCTCCGTGATTGAATTCGACAGTAAATGTAGTAAGAATCTATTTACGTGTACTTGAGGTGTTTATTACACGTTCTTAATCATTTCTGGAACTCTCATTGTGTATTTTAACAGTTTTACCACAATTAGACAGTTTGCTTAGAAGTATTTACTGGAACCGCCACCATTTTAACTGATTCACACAAAAAAAACGCCAAAGCCAATCCTCCTAAATTGTAAACACAAAAACTATTCTCGTGATTCAAAGGCTTTAGACACCAATTCTGAGCTCTGTAAACATGAACTCGTAATAATTGAAAGCACAGTCCCGTGAAAACGCCACCCGAAGTACCCGGACTTGTAAACATTACCAGTATTTTCGTAATTTCACAGCTTTCCACTGGAAACCTCCGTGATTGAATTCGACAGTAAATGTAGTAAGAATCTATTTACGTGTACTTGAGGGGTTTATTACACGTTCTTAATCATTTCTGGGAACTCTCATTGTGTATTTTAACAGTTTTACCACAATTAGACAGTTTGCTTAGAAGTATTTACTGGAACTGCCATCATTTTAACTGATTCACACAAAAAAAACGCCAAAGCCAATCCTCCTAAATTGTAAACACAAAAACTATTCTCGTGATTCAAAGGCTTTAGACACCCATTCTGAGCTCTGTAAACATGAACTCTTAATACTTGAAAGCGCAGTCCCGTGAAAACGCCACCAGAAGTACCCGGACTTGTAAACATTACCAGTATTTTCGTCATTTCACAGCTTTCCACTGGAAACCTCCGTGTTGAATTCGACAGTAAATGTAGGAAGAATCTATTTACGTGTACTTGAGATGTTTATTACACGTTCTTAATCATTTCTGGGAACTCTCATTGTGTATTTTAACAGTTTTACCACAATTAGACAGTTTGCTTAGAAGTATTTACTGGAACCGCCACCATTTTAACTGATTCACACAAAAAAAAGCCAAAGCCAATCCTCCTAAATTGTAAACATAAAAACTATTCTCGTCATTCCAAGGCTTTAGACACCAATTCTGAGCTCTGTAAACATGAACTCATAATAATTGAAAGCCCAGTCCCGTGAAAACGCCACCAGAAGTACCCGGACTTGTAAACATTACCAGTATTTTCGTCATTTCACAGCTTTCCACTGGAAACCTCCGTGTTGAATTCGACAGTAAATGTAGGAAGAATCTATTTACGTGTACTTGAGATGTTTATTACACGTTCTTAATCATTTCTGGGAACTCTCATTGTGTATTTTAACAGTTTTACCACAATTAGACAGTTTGCTTAGAAGTATTTACTGGAACCGCCACCATTTTAACTGATTCACACAAAAAAAAGCCAAAGCCAATCCTCCTAAATTGTAAACATAAAAACTATTCTCGTCATTCCAAGGCTTTAGACACCAATTCTGAGCTCTGTAAACATGAACTCGTAATAATTGAAAGCCCAGTCCCGTGAAAACGCCACCAAAAGTACCCGTACTTGTAATCATTACCAGTATTTTCGTCATTTCACAGCTTTCCACTGGAAACCTCCGTGATTGAATTCGACAGTAAATGTAGTAAGAATCTATTTACGTGTACTTGAGATGTTTATTACACGTTCTTAATCATTTCTGGGAACTCTCATTGTGTATTTTAACAGTTTTACCACAATTAGACAGTTTGCTTAGAAGTATTTACTGGAACCGCCACAATTTTGACTGATTCACACAAAAAAAACGCCAAAGCCAATCCTCCTAAATTGTAAACACAAAAACTATTCTCGTGATTCAAAGGCTTTAGACACCAATTCTGAGCTCTGTAAACATGAACTCTTAATACTTGAAAGCACAGTCCCGTGAAAACGCCACCAGAAGTACCCGTACTTGTAAACATTACCAGTATTTTCGTCATTTCACAGCTTTCCACTGGAAACCTCCGTGTTGAATTCGACAGTAAATGTAGTAAGAATCTATTTACGTGTACTTGAGATGTTTATTACACGTTCTTAATCATTTCTGGGAACTCTCATTGTGTATTTTAACAGTTTTACCAAAATTAGACAGTTTGCTTAGAAGTATTTACTGGAACCGCCACCATTTTAACTGATTCACACAAAAAAAAGCCAAAGCCAATCCTCCTAAATTGTAAACATAAAAACTATTCTCGTCATTCCAAGGCTTTAGACACCAATTCTGAGCTCAGTAAACATGAACTCTTAATATTTGAAAGCACAGTCCCGTTAAAATCCACCCGAAGTATCCGGAATTGTCAATATTACCAGTATTTTCGTCATTTCACAGCTTTCCACTCGAAACCTCCGTGATTGAATTCGACAGTAAATGTAGTAAGAATCTATTTACGTGTACTTGAGGTGTTTATTACACGTTCTTAATTATTTCTGGGAACTATCATTGTGTATTTTAACAGTTTTACCACAATTAGACAGTTTGCTTAGAACTTTTTAGTGGAACCGCCACCATTTTAACTGATTCACACAAAAAAATACGCCAAAGCCAATCCTCCTAAATTGAAAACATAAAAACTATTCTCCTGATTCAAAGGCTTTAGACACCAATTCTGAGCTCTGTAAACATGAACTCGTAATAATTGAAAGCCCAGTCCCGTGAAAACGCCACCAAAAGTACCCGTACTTGTAAACATTACCAGTATTTTCGTCATTTCACAGCTTTCCACTGGAAACCTCCGTGTTGAATTCGACAGTAAATGTAGTAAGAATCTATTTACGTGTACTTGAGATGTTTATTACACGTTCTTAATCATTTCTGGGAACTCTCATTGTGTATTTTAACAGTTTTACCACGATTAGACAGTTTGCTTAGAAGTATTTACTGGAACCGCCACCATTTTAACTGATTCACACAAAAAAAAGCCAAAGCCAATCCTCCTAAATTGTAAACATAAAAACTATTCTCGTCATTCCAAGGCTTTAGACACCAATTCTGAGCTCTGTAAACATGAACTCGTAATAATTGAAAGCCCAGTCCCGTGAAAAAGCCACCCGAAGTACCCGGACTTGTAAACATTACCAGTATTTTCGTCATTTCACAGCTTTCCACTGGAAACCTCCGTGATTGAATTCGACAGTAAATGTAGTAAGAATCTATTTACGTGTACTTGAGGTGTTTATTACACGTTCTTAATCATTTCTGGAAACTCTCATTGTGTATTTTAACAGTTTTACCACAATTAGACAGTTTGCTTAGAAGTATTTACTGGAACCGCCACCATTTTAACTGATTCACACAAAAAAAACGCCAAAGCCAATCCTCCTAAATTGTAAACACAAAAACTATTCTCGTGATTCAAAGGCTTTAGACACCAATTCTGAGCTCTGTAAACATGAACTCGTAATAATTGAAAGCACAGTCCCGTGAAAACGCCACCCGAAGTACCCGGACTTGTAAACATTACCAGTATTTTCGTAATTTCACAGCTTTCCACTGGAAACCTCCGTGTTGAATTTGACAGTAAATGTAGTAAGAATCTATTTACGTGTACTTGAGGTGTTTATTACACGTTCTTAATCATTTCTGGGAACTCTCATTGTGTATTTTAACAGTTTTACCACAATTAGACAGTTTGCTTAGAAGTATTTACTGGAACCGCCACCATTTTAACTGATTCACACAAAAAAAAGCCAAAGCCAATCCTCCTAAATTGTAAACATAAAAACTATTCTCGTCATTCCAAGGCTTTAGACACCAATTCTGAGCTCTGGAAACATGAACTCTTAATATTTGAAAGCACAGTCCCGTGAAAATCCACCCGAAGTATCTGGAATTGTCAATATTACCAGTATTTTCGTCATTTCACAGCTTTCCACTCAAAACCTCCGTGATTGAATTCGACAGTAAATGTAGTAAAAATCTATTTACGTGTACTTGAGATGTTTATTACACGTTCTTAATTATTTCTGGGAACTATCATTGTGTATTTTAACAGTTTTACCACAATTAGACAGTTTGCTTAGAAGTGTTTACTGGAACCGCCACCATTTTAACTGATTAACACAAAGAAACGACAAAGCAAATCCTCCTAAATTGTAAACATAAAAACTATTCTCGTCATTCCAAGGCTTTAGACACCAATTCTGAGCTCTGTAAACATGAACTCTTAATAAGTGAAAGCCCAGTCCTGTGAAAACGCCACCCGAAGTACCCGGACTTGTAAACATTACCAGTATTTTCGTCATTTCACAGCTTTCCACTCGAAACCTCCGTGATTGAATTCGACAGTAAATGTAGTAAGAATCTATTTACGTGTACTTGAGGTGTTTATTACACGTTCTTAATTATTTCTGCGAACTATCATTGTGTATTTTAACAGTTTTACCACAATTAGACAGTTTGCTTAGAAGTATTTACTGGAACCGCCACCATTTTAACTGATTCACACAAAAAAAAGCCAAAGCCAATCCTCCTAAATTGTAAACATAAAAACTATTCTCGTCATTCCAAGGCTTTAGACACCAATTCTGAGCTCTGTAAACATGAACTCGTAATAATTGAAAGCCCAGTCCCGTGAAAACGCCACCAAAAGTACCGGTACTTGTAAACATTACCAGTATTTTCGTCATTTCACAGCTTTCCACTGGAAACCTCCGTGTTGAATTCGACAGTAAATGTAGTAAGAATCTATTTACGTGTACTTGAGATGTTTATTACACGTTCTTAATCATTTCTGGGAACTCTCATTGTGTATTTTAACAGTTTTACCACAATTAGACAGTTTGCTTAGAAGTATTTACTGGAACCGCCACCATTTTGACTGATTCACACAAAAAAAACGCCAAAGCCAATCCTCCTAAATTGTAAACACAAAAACTATTCTCGTGATTCAAAGGCTTTAGACACCAATTCTGAGCTCTGTAAACATGAACTCTTAATACTTGAAAGCACAGTCCCGTGAAAACGCCACCAGAAGTACCCGTACTTGTAAACATTACCAGTATTTTCGTCATTTCACAGCTTTCCACTGGAAACCTCCGTGTTGAATTCGACAGTAAATGTAGTAAGAATCTATTTACGTGTACTTGAGATGTTTATTACACGTTCTTAATCATTTCTGGGAACTCTCATTGTGTATTTTAACAGTTTTACCAAAATTAGACAGTTTGCTTAGAAGTATTTACTGGAACCGCCACCATTTTAACTGATTCACACAAAAAAAAGCCAAAGCCAATCCTCCTAAATTGTAAACATAAAAACTATTCTCGTCATTCCAAGGCTTTAGACACCAATTCTGAGCTCTGTAAACATGAACTCTTAATATTTGAAAGCACAGTCCCGTGAAAATCCACCCGAAGTATCTGGAATTGTCAATATTACCAGTATTTTCGTCATTTCACAGCTTTCCACTCAAAACCTCCGTGATTGAATTCGACAGTAAATGTAGTAAAAATCTATTTACGTGTACTTGAGGTGTTTATTACACGTTCTTAATCATTTCTGGAAACTCTCATTGTGTATTTTAACAGTTTTACCACAATTAGACAGTTTGCTTAGAAGTATTTACTAGAACCGCCACCATTTTAACTGATTCACACAAAAAAAAGCCAAAGCCAATCCTCCTAAATTGTAAACATAAAAACTATTCTCGTCATTCCAAGGCTTTAGACACCAATTCTGAGCTCTGTAAACATGAACTCGTAATAATTGAAAGCCCAGTCCCGTGAAAACGCCACCAGAAGTACCCGGACTTGTAAACATTACCAGTATTTTCGTCATTTCACAGCTTTACACTCGAAACCTCCGTGATTGAATTCGACAGTAAATGTAGTAAGAATCTATTTACGTGTACTTGAGGTGTTTATTACACGTTCTTAATCATTTCTGGGAACTATCATTGTGTATTTTAACAGTTTTACCACAATTAGACAGTTTGCTTAGAAGTATTTACTAGAACCGCCACCATTTTAACTGATTCACACAAAAAAAAGCCAAAGCCAATCCTCCTAAATTGTAAACATAAAAACTATTCTCGTCATTCCAAGGCTTTAGACACCAATTCTGAGCTCTGTAAACATGAACTCGTAATAATTGAAAGCCCAGTCCCGTGAAAAAGCCACCCGAAGTACCCGGACTTGTAAACATTACCAGTATTTTCGTCATTTCACAGCTTTCCACTGGAAACCTCCGTGATTGAATTCGACAGTAAATGTAGTAAGAATCTATTTACGTGTACTTGAGGTGTTTATTACACGTTCTTAATCATTTCTGGGAACTATCATTGTGTATTTTAACAGTTTTACCACAATTAGACAGTTTGCTTAGAAGTATTTACTGGAACCGCCACCATTTTAACTGATTCACACAAAAAAAAACGCCAAAGCCAATCCTCCTAAATTGTAAACACAAAAACTATTCTCGTGATTCAAAGGCTTTAGACACCAATTCTGAGGTCTGTAAACATGAACTCGTAATAATTGAAAGCACAGTCCCGTGAAAACGCCACCCGAAGTACCCGGACTTGTAAACATTACCAGTATTTTCGTCATTTCACAGCTTTCCACTGGAAACCTCCGTGATTGAATTCGACAGTAAATGTAGTAAGAATCTATTTACGTGTACTTGAGGGGTTTATTACACGTTCTTAATCATTTCTGGGAACTCTCATTGTGTATTTTAACAGTTTTACCACAATTAGACAGTTTGCTTAGAAGTGTTTACTGGAACCGCCACCATTTTAACTGATTAACACAAAGAAACGACAAAGCAAATCCTCCTAAATTGTAAACATAAAAACTATTCTCGTCATTCCAAGGCTTTAGACACCAAATCTGAGCTCTGTAAACATGAACTCTTAATAAGTGAAAGCCCAGTCCTGTGAAAACGCCACCCGAAGTACCCGGACTTGTAAACATTACCAGTATTTTCGTCATTTCACAGCTTTCCACTGGAAACCTCCGTGTTGAATTCGACAGTAAATGTAGTAAGAATCTATTTACGTGTACTTGAGATGTTTATTACACGTTCTTAATCATTTCTGGGAACTCTCATTGTGTATTTTAACAGTTTTACCACAATTAGACAGTTTGCTTAGAAGTATTTACTGGAACCGCCACCATTTTAACTGATTCACACAAAAAAAAGCCAAAGCCAATCCTCCTAAATTGTAAACATAAAAACTATTCTCGTCATTCCAAGGCTTTAGACACCAATTCTGAGCTCTGTAAACATGAACTCGTAATAATTGAAAGCCCAGTCCCGTGAAAACGCCACCAAAAGTACCCGTACTTGTAAACATTACCAGTATTTTCGTCATTTCACAGCTTTCCACTGGAAACCTCCGTGTTGAATTCGACAGTAAATGTAGTAAGAATCTATTTACGTGTACTTGAGATGTTTATTACACGTTCTTAATCATTTCTGGGAACTCTCATTGTGTATTTTAACAGTTTTACCAAAATTAGACAGTTTGCTTAGAAGTATTTACTGGAACCGCCACCATTTTAACTGATTCACACAAAAAAAAGCCAAAGCCAATGCTCCTAAATTGTAAACATAAAAACTATTCTCGTATTCCAAGGCTTTAGACACCAATTCTGAGCTCAGTAAACATGAACTCTTAATATTTGAAAGCACAGTCCCGTTAAAATCCACCCGAAGTATCCGGAATTGTCAATATTACCAGTATTTTCGTCATTTCACAGCTTTCCACTCGAAACCTCCGTGATTGAATTCGACAGTAAATGTAGTAAGAATCTATTTACGTGTACTTGAGGTGTTTATTACACGTTCTTAATTATTTCTGGGAACTATCATTGTGTATTTTAACAGTTTTACCACAATTAGACAGTTTGCTTAGAACTTTTTAGTGGAACCGCCACCATTTTAACTGATTCACACAAAAAAATACGCCAAAGCCAATCCTCCTAAATTGAAAACATAAAAACTATTCTCCTGATTCAAAGGCTTTAGACACCAATTCTGAGCTCTGTAAACATGAACACTTAATATTTGAAAGCACAGTCCCGTGAAAACGCCACCAGAAGTACCCGTACTTGTAAACATTACCAGTATTTTCGTCATTTCACAGCTTTCCACTGGAAACCTCCGTGTTGAATTCGACAGTAAATGTAGTAAGAATCTATTTACGTGTACTTGAGATGTTTATTACACGTTCTTAATCATTTCTGGGAACTCTCATTGTGTATTTTAACAGTTTTACCACAATTAGACAGTTTGCTTAGAAGTATTTACTGGAACCGCCACCATTTTAACTGATTCACACAAAAAAAAGCCAAAGCCAATCCTCCTAAATTGTAAACATAAAAACTATTCTCGTCATTCCAAGGCTTTAGACACCAATTCTGAGCTCTGTAAACATGAACTCGTAATAATTGAAAGCCCAGTCCCGTGAAAAGCCACCCGAAGTACCCGGACTTGTAAACATTACCAGTATTTTCGTCATTTCACAGCTTTCCACTGGAAACCTCCGTGATTGAATTCGACAGTAAATGTAGTAAGAATCTATTTACGTGTACTTGAGGTGTTTATTACACGTTCTTAATCATTTCTGGAAACTCTCATTGTGTATTTTAACAGTTTTACCACAATTAGACAGTTTGCTTAGAAGTATTTACTGGAACCGCCACCATTTTAACTGATTCACACAAAAAAAACGCCAAAGCCAATCCTCCTAAATTGTAAACACAAAAACTATTCTCGTGATTCAAAGGCTTTAGACACCAATTCTGAGCTCTGTAAACATGAACTCGTAATAATTGAAAGCACAGTCCCGTGAAAACGCCACCCGAAGTACCCGGACTTGTAAACATTACCAGTATTTTCGTAATTTCACAGCTTTCCACTGGAAACCTCCGTGATTGAATTCGACAGTAAATGTAGTAAGAATCTATTTACGTGTACTTGAGGGGTTTATTACACGTTCTTAATCATTTCTGGGAACTCTCATTGTGTATTTTAACAGTTTTACCACAATTAGACAGTTTGCTTAGAAGTATTTACTGGAACTGCCACCATTTTAACTGATTCACACAAAAAAAAACGCCAAAGCCAATCCTCCTAAATTGTAAACACAAAAACTATTCTCGTGATTCAAAGGCTTTAGACACCCATTCTGAGCTCTGTAAACATGAACTCTTAATATTTGAAAGCACAGTCCCGTGAAAACGCCACCAGAAGTACCCGTACTTGTAAACATTACCAGTATTTTCGTCATTTCACAGCTTTCCACTGGAAACCTCCGTGTTGAATTCGACAGTAAATGTAGTAAGAATCTATTTACGTGTACTTGAGATGTTTATTACACGTTCTTAATCATTTCTGGGAACTCTCATTGTGTATTTTAACAGTTTTACCACAATTAGACAGTTTGCTTAGAAGTATTTACTAGAACCGCCACCATTTTAACTGATTCACACAAAAAAAAGCCAAAGCCAATCCTCCTAAATTGTAAACATAAAAACTATTCTCGTCATTCCAAGGCTTTAGACACCAATTCTGAGCTCTGTAAACATGAACTCGTAATAATTGAAAGCCCAGTCCCGTGAAAACGCCACCAGAAGTACCCGGACTTGTAAACATTACCAGTATTTTCGTCATTTCACAGCTTTACACTCGAAACCTCCGTGATTGAATTCGACAGTAAATGTAGTAAGAATCTATTTACGTGTACTTGAGGTGTTTATTACACGTTCTTAATCATTTCTGGGAACTATCATTGTGTATTTTAACAGTTTTACCACAATTAGACAGTTTGCTTAGAAGTATTTACTAGAACCGCCACCATTTTAACTGATTCACACAAAAAAAAGCCAAAGCCAATCCTCCTAAATTGTAAACATAAAAACTATTCTCGTCATTCCAAGGCTTTAGACACCAATTCTGAGCTCTGTAAACATGAACTCGTAATAATTGAAAGCCCAGTCCCGTGAAAAAGCCACCCGAAGTACCCGGACTTGTAAACATTACCAGTATTTTCGTCATTTCACAGCTTTCCACTGGAAACCTCCGTGATTGAATTCGACAGTAAATGTAGTAAGAATCTATTTACGTGTACTTGAGGTGTTTATTACACGTTCTTAATCATTTCTGGGAACTATCATTGTGTATTTTAACAGTTTTACCACAATTAGACAGT
Source organism: Myotis daubentonii (assembly GCF_963259705.1). Taxonomy (NCBI): domain Eukaryota; kingdom Metazoa; phylum Chordata; class Mammalia; order Chiroptera; family Vespertilionidae; genus Myotis; species Myotis daubentonii. The sequence goes on from NC_081852.1 coordinate 391,822, forward strand.
TTGCTTAGAAGTATTTACTAGAACCGCCACCATTTTAACTGATTCACACAAAAAAAAGCCAAAGCCAATCCTCCTAAATTGTAAACATAAAAACTATTCTCGTCATTCCAAGGCTTTAGACACCAATTCTGAGCTCTGTAAACATGAACTCGTAATAATTGAAAGCCCAGTCCCGTGAAAAAGCCACCCGAAGTACCCTTACTTGTAAACATTACCAGTATTTTCGTCATTTCACAGCTTTCCACTGGAAACCTCCGTGATTGAATTCGACAGTAAATGTAGTAAGAATCTATTTACGTGTACTTGAGGTGTTTATTACACGTTCTTAATCATTTCTGGGAACTATCATTGTGTATTTTAACAGTTTTACCACAATTAGACAGTTTGCTTAGAACTTTTTAGTGGAACCGCCACCATTTTAACTGATTCACACAAAAAATACGCCAAAGCCAATCCTCCTAAATTGTAAACATAAAAACTATTCTCGTGATTCAAAGGCTTTAGACACCAATTCTGAGCTCTGTAAACATGAACTCTTAATAATTGAAAGCACAGTCCCGTGAAAACGCCACCAGAATTACCCGGACTTGTAAACATTACCAGTATTTTCGTCATTTCACAGCTTTCCACTGGAAACCTCCGTGATTGAATTCGACAGTAAATGTAGTAAGAATCTATTTACGTGTACTTGAGGTGTTTATTACACGTTCTTAATCATTTCTGGAAACTCTCATTGTGTATTTTAACAGTTTTACCACAATTAGACAGTTTGCTTAGAAGTATTTACTGGAACCGCCACCATTTTAACTGATTCACACAAAAAAAACGCCAAAGCCAATCCTCCTAAATTGTAAACACAAAAACTATTCTCGTGATTCAAAGGCTTTAGACACCAATTCTGAGCTCTGTAAACATGAACTCGTAATAATTGAAAGCACAGTCCCGTGAAAACGCCACCCGAAGTACCCGGACTTGTAAACATTACCAGTATTTTCGTAATTTCACAGCTTTCCACTGGAAACCTCCGTGATTGAATTCGACAGTAAATGTAGTAAGAATCTATTTACGTGTACTTGAGGGGTTTATTACACGTTCTTAATCATTTCTGGGAACTCTCATTGTGTATTTTAACAGTTTTACCACAATTAGACAGTTTGCTTAGAAGTATTTACTGGAACTGCCACCATTTTAACTGATTCACACAAAAAAAACGCCAAAGCCAATCCTCCTAAATTGTAAACACAAAAACTATTCTCGTGATTCAAAGGCTTTAGACACCCATTCTGAGCTCTGTAAACATGAACTCTTAATATTTGAAAGCACAGTCCCGTGAAAACGCCACCAGAAGTACCCGTACTTGTAAACATTACCAGTATTTTCGTTATTTCACAGCTTTCCACTGGAAACCTCCGTGTTGAATTCGACAGTAAATGTAGTAAGAATCTATTTACGTGTACTTGAGATGTTTATTACACGTTCTTAATCATTTCTGGGAACTCTCATTGTGTATTTTAACAGTTTTACCACAATTAGACAGTTTGCTTAGAAGTATTTACTAGAACCGCCACCATTTTAACTGATTCACACAAAAAAAAGCCAAAGCCAATCCTCCTAAATTGTAAACATAAAAACTATTCTCGTCATTCCAAGGCTTTAGACACCAATTCTGAGCTCTGTAAACATGAACTCTTAATATTTGAAAGCACAGTCACGTGAAAATCCACCCGAAGTATCTGGAATTGTCAATATTACCAGTATTTTCGTCATTTCACAGCTTTCCACTCAAAACCTCCGTGATTGAATTCGACAGTAAATGTAGTAAGAATCTATTTACGTGTACTTGAGGGGTTTATTACACGTTCTTAATCATTTCTGGGAACTCTCATTGTGTATTTTAACAGTTTTACCACAATTAGACAGTTTGCTTAGAAGTATTTACTGGAACTGCCACCATTTTAACTGATTCACACAAAAAAAACGCCAAAGCCAATCCTCCTAAATTGTAAACACAAAAACTATTCTCGTGATTCAAAGGCTTTAGACACCCATTCTGAGCTCTGTAAACATGAACTCTTAATATTTGAAAGCACAGTCCCGTGAAAACGCCACCAGAAGTACCCGTACTTGTAAACATTACCAGTATTTCCTCATTTCACAGCTTTCCACTGGAAACCTCCGTGTTGAATTCGACAGTAAATGTAGTAAGAATCTATTTACGTGTACTTGAGATGTTTATTACACGTTCTTAATCATTTCTGGGAACTCTCATTGTGTATTTTAACAGTTTTACCACAATTAGACAGTTTGCTTAGAAGTATTTACTAGAACCGCCACCATTTTAACTGATTCACACAAAAAAAAGCCAAAGCCAATCCTCCTAAATTGTAAACATAAAAACTATTCTCGTCATTCCAAGGCTTTAGACACCAATTCTGAGCTCTGTAAACATGAACTCTTAATATTTGAAAGCACAGTCCCGTGAAAATCCACCCGAAGTATCTGGAATTGTCAATATTACCAGTATTTTCGTCATTTCACAGCTTTCCACTCAAAACCTCCGTGATTGAATTCGACAGTAAATGTAGTAAAAATCTATTTACGTGTAATTGAGATGTTTATTACACGTTCTTAATTATTTCTGGGAACTATCATTGTGTATTTTAACAGTTTTACCACAATTAGACAGTTTGCTTAGAAGTGTTTACTGGAACCGCCACCATTTTAACTGATTAACACAAAGAAACGACAAAGCAAATCCTCCTAAATTGTAAACATAAAAACTATTCTCGTCATTCCAAGGCTTTAGACACCAAATCTGAGCTCTGTAAACATGAACTCTTAATAAGTGAAAGCCCAGTCCTGTGAAAACGCCACCCGAAGTACCCGGACTTGTAAACATTACCAGTATTTTCGTCATTTCACAGCTTTCCACTGGAAACCTCCGTGTTGAATTCGACAGTAAATGTAGTAAGAATCTATTTACGTGTACTTGAGATGTTTATTACACGTTCTTAATCATTTCTGGGAACTCTCATTGTGTATTTTAACAGTTTTACCACAATTAGACAGTTTGCTTAGAAGTATTTACTGGAACCGCCACCATTTTAACTGATTCACACAAAAAAAAGCCAAAGCCAATCCTCCTAAATTGTAAACATAAAAACTATTCTCGTCATTCCAAGGCTTTAGACACCAATTCTGAGCTCTGTAAACATGAACTCGTAATAATTGAAAGCCCAGTCCCGTGAAAACGCCACCAAAAGTACCCGTACTTGTAAACATTACCAGTATTTTCGTCATTTCACAGCTTTCCACTGGAAACCTCCGTGTTGAATTCGACAGTAAATGTAGTAAGAATCTATTTACGTGTACTTGAGATGTTTATTACACGTTCTTAATCATTTCTGGGAACTCTCATTGTGTATTTTAACAGTTTTACCAAAATTAGACAGTTTGCTTAGAAGTATTTACTGGAACCGCCACCATTTTAACTGATTCACACAAAAAAAAGCCAAAGCCAATGCTCCTAAATTGTAAACATAAAAACTATTCTCGTCATTCCAAGGCTTTAGACACCAATTCTGAGCTCAGTAAACATGAACTCTTAATATTTGAAAGCACAGTCCCGTTAAAATCCACCCGAAGTATCCGGAATTGTCAATATTACCAGTATTTTCGTCATTTCACAGCTTTCCACTCGAAACCTCCGTGATTGAATTCGACAGTAAATGTAGTAAGAATCTATTTACGTGTACTTGAGGTGTTTATTACACGTTCTTAATTATTTCTGGGAACTATCATTGTGTATTTTAACAGTTTTACCACAATTAGACAGTTTGCTTAGAACTTTTTAGTGGAACCGCCACCATTTTAACTGATTCACACAAAAAAATACGCCAAAGCCAATCCTCCTAAATTGAAAACATAAAAACTATTCTCCTGATTCAAAGGCTTTAGACACCAATTCTGAGCTCTGTAAACATGAACTCTTAATATTTGAAAGCACAGTCCCGTGAAAACGCCACCAAAAGTACCCGTACTTGTAAACATTACCAGTATTTTCGTCATTTCACAGCTTTCCACTGGAAACCTCCGTGTTGAATTCGACAGTAAATGTAGTAAGAATCTATTTACGTGTACTTGAGATGTTTATTACACGTTCTTAATCATTTCTGGGAACTCTCATTGTGTATTTTAACAGTTTTACCACAATTAGACAGTTTGCTTAGAAGTATTTACTGGAACCGCCACCATTTTAACTGATTCACACAAAAAAAAGCCAAAGCCAATCCTCCTAAATTGTAAACATAAAAACTATTCTCGTCATTCCAAGGCTTTAGACACCAATTCTGAGCTCTGTAAACATGAACTCGTAATAATTGAAAGCCCAGTCCCGTGAAAAAGCCACCCGAAGTACCCGGACTTGTAAACATTACCAGTATTTTCGTCATTTCACAGCTTTCCACTGGAAACCTCCGTGATTGAATTCGACAGTAAATGTAGTAAGAATCTATTTACGTGTACTTGAGGTGTTTATTACACGTTCTTAATCATTTCTGGAAACTCTCATTGTGTATTTTAACAGTTTTACCACAATTAGACAGTTTGCTTAGAAGTATTTACTGGAACCGCCACCATTTTGACTGATTCACACAAAAAAAACGCCAAAGCCAATCCTCCTAAATTGTAAACACAAAAACTATTCTCGTGATTCAAAGGCTTTAGACACCAATTCTGAGCTCTGTAAACATGAACTCGTAATAATTGAAAGCACAGTCCCGTGAAAACGCCACCCGAAGTACCCGGACTTGTAAACATTACCAGAATTTTCGTAATTTCACAGCTTTCCACTGGAAACCTCCGTGATTGAATTCGACAGTAAATGTAGTAAGAATCTATTTACGTGTACTTGAGGGGTTTATTACACGTTCTTAATCATTTCTGGGAACTCTCATTGTGTATTTTAACAGTTTTACCACAATTAGACAGTTTGCTTAGAAGTATTTACTGGAACTGCCACCATTTTAACTGATTCACACAAAAAAAACGCCAAAGCCAATCCTCCTAAATTGTAAACACAAAAACTATTCTCGTGATTCAAAGGCTTTAGACACCCATTCTGAGCTCTGTAAACATGAACTCTTAATATTTGAAAGCACAGTCCCGTGAAACGCCACCAGAAGTACCCGTACTTGTAAACATTACCAGTATTTTCGTCATTTCACAGCTTTCCACTGGAAACCTCCGTGTTGAATTCGACAGTAAATGTAGTAAGAAACTATTTACGTGTACTTGAGATGTTTATTACACGTTCTTAATCATTTCTGGGAACTCTCATTGTGTATTTTAACAGTTTTACCACAATTAGACAGTTTGCTTAGAAGTATTTACTAGAACCGCCACCATTTTAACTGATTCACACAAAAAAAAGCCAAAGCCAATCCTCCTAAATTGTAAACATAAAAACTATTCTCGTCATTCCAAGGCTTTAGACACCAATTCTGAGCTCTGTAAACATGAACTCGTAATAATTGAAAGCCCAGTCCCGTGAAAACGCCACCAGAAGTACCCGGACTTGTAAACATTACCAGTATTTTCGTCATTTCACAGCTTTACACTCGAAACCTCCGTGATTGAATTCGACAGTAAATGTAGTAAGAATCTATTTACGTGTACTTGAGGTGTTTATTACATGTTCTTAATCATTTCTGGGAACTATCATTGTGTATTTTAACAGTTTTACCACAATTAGACAGTTTGCTTAGAAGTATTTACTAGAACCGCCACCATTTTAACTGATTCACACAAAAAAAAGCCAAAGCCAATCCTCCTAAATTGTAAACATAAAAACTATTCTCGTCATTCCAAGGCTTTAGACACCAATTCTGAGCTCTGTAAACATGAACTCGTAATAATTGAAAGCCCAGTCCCGTGAAAAAGCCACCCGAAGTACCCGTACTTGTAAACATTACCAGTATTTTCGTCATTTCACAGCTTTCCACTCAAAACCTCCGTGATTGAATTCGACAGTAAATGTAGTAAGAATCTATTTACGTGTACTTGAGGGGTTTATTACACGTTCTTAATCATTTCTGGGAACTCTCATTGTGTATTTTAACAGTTTTACCACAATTAGACAGTTTGCTTAGAAGTATTTACTGGAACTGCCACCATTTTAACTGATTCACACAAAAAAAACGCCAAAGCCAATCCTCCTAAATTGTAAACACAAAAACTATTCTCGTGATTCAAAGGCTTTAGACACCCATTCTGAGCTCTGTAAACATGAACTCTTAATATTTGAAAGCACAGTCCCGTGAAAACGCCACCAGAAGTACCCGTACTTGTAAACATTACCAGTATTTCCTCATTTCACAGCTTTCCACTGGAAACCTCCGTGTTGAATTCGACAGTAAATGTAGTAAGAATCTATTTACGTGTACTTGAGATGTTTATTACACGTTCTTAATCATTTCTGGGAACTCTCATTGTGTATTTTAACAGTTTTACCACAATTAGACAGTTTGCTTAGAAGTATTTACTAGAACCGCCACCATTTTAACTGATTCACACAAAAAAAAGCCAAAGCCAATCCTCCTAAATTGTAAACATAAAAACTATTCTCGTCATTCCAAGGCTTTAGACACCAATTCTGAGCTCTGTAAACATGAACTCTTAATATTTGAAAGCACAGTCCCGTGAAAATCCACCCGAAGTATCTGGAATTGTCAATATTACCAGTATTTTCGTCATTTCACAGCTTTCCACTCAAAACCTCCGTGATTGAATTCGACAGTAAATGTAGTAAAAATCTATTTACGTGTAATTGAGATGTTTATTACACGTTCTTAATTATTTCTGGGAACTATCATTGTGTATTTTAACAGTTTTACCACAATTAGACAGTTTGCTTAGAAGTGTTTACTGGAACCGCCACCATTTTAACTGATTAACACAAAGAAACGACAAAGCAAATCCTCCTAAATTGTAAACATAAAAACTATTCTCGTCATTCCAAGGCTTTAGACACCAAATCTGAGCTCTGTAAACATGAACTCTTAATAAGTGAAAGCCCAGTCCTGTGAAAACGCCACCCGAAGTACCCGGACTTGTAAACATTACCAGTATTTTCGTCATTTCACAGCTTTCCACTGGAAACCTCCGTGTTGAATTCGACAGTAAATGTAGTAAGAATCTATTTACGTGTACTTGAGATGTTTATTACACGTTCTTAATCATTTCTGGGAACTCTCATTGTGTATTTTAACAGTTTTACCACAATTAGACAGTTTGCTTAGAAGTATTTACTGGAACCGCCACCATTTTAACTGATTCACACAAAAAAAAGCCAAAGCCAATCCTCCTAAATTGTAAACATAAAAACTATTCTCGTCATTCCAAGGCTTTAGACACCAATTCTGAGCTCTGTAAACATGAACTCGTAATAATTGAAAGCCCAGTCCCGTGAAAACGCCACCAAAAGTACCCGTACTTGTAAACATTACCAGTATTTTCGTCATTTCACAGCTTTCCCCTGGAAACCTCCGTGTTGAATTCGACAGTAAATGTAGTAAGAATCTATTTACGTGTACTTGAGATGTTTATTACACGTTCTTAATCATTTCTGGGAACTCTCATTGTGTATTTTAACAGTTTTACCAAAATTAGACAGTTTGCTTAGAAGTATTTACTGGAACCGCCACCATTTTAACTGATTCACACAAAAAAAAGCCAAAGCCAATGCTCCTAAATTGTAAACATAAAAACTATTCTCGTCATTCCAAGGCTTTAGACACCAATTCTGAGCTCAGTAAACATGAACTCTTAATATTTGAAAGCACAGTCCCGTTAAAATCCACCCGAAGTATCCGGAATTGTCAATATTACCAGTATTTTCGTCATTTCACAGCTTTCCACTCGAAACCTCCGTGATTGAATTCGACAGTAAATGTAGTAAGAATCTATTTACGTGTACTTGAGGTGTTTATTACACGTTCTTAATTATTTCTGGGAACTATCATTGTGTATTTTAACAGTTTTACCACAATTAGACAGTTTGCTTAGAACTTTTTAGTGGAACCGCCACCATTTTAACTGATTCACACAAAAAAATACGCCAAAGCCAATCCTCCTAAATTGAAAACATAAAAACTATTCTCCTGATTCAAAGGCTTTAGACACCAATTCTGAGCTCTGTAAACATGAACTCTTAATATTTGAAAGCACAGTCCCGTGAAAACGCCACCAAAAGTACCCGTACTTGTAAACATTACCAGTATTTTCGTCATTTCACAGCTTTCCACTGGAAACCTCCGTGTTGAATTCGACAGTAAATGTAGTAAGAATCTATTTACGTGTACTTGAGATGTTTATTACACGTTCTTAATCATTTCTGGGAACTCTCATTGTGTATTTTAACAGTTTTACCACAATTAGACAGTTTGCTTAGAAGTATTTACTGGAACCGCCACCATTTTAACTGATTCACACAAAAAAAAGCCAAAGCCAATCCTCCTAAATTGTAAACATAAAAACTATTCTCGTCATTCCAAGGCTTTAGACACCAATTCTGAGCTCTGTAAACATGAACTCGTAATAATTGAAAGCCCAGTCCCGTGAAAAAGCCACCCGAAGTACCCGGACTTGTAAACATTACCAGTATTTTCGTCATTTCACAGCTTTCCACTGGAAACCTCCGTGATTGAATTCGACAGTAAATGTAGTAAGAATCTATTTACGTGTACTTGAGGTGTTTATTACACGTTCTTAATCATTTCTGGAAACTCTCATTGTGTATTTTAACAGTTTTACCACAATTAGACAGTTTGCTTAGAAGTATTTACTGGAACCGCCACCATTTTAACTGATTCACACAAAAAAAACGCCAAAGCCAATCCTCCTAAATTGTAAACACAAAAACTATTCTCGTGATTCAAAGGCTTTAGACACCAATTCTGAGCTCTGTAAACATGAACTCGTAATAATTGAAAGCACAGTCCCGTGAAAACGCCACCCGAAGTACCCGGACTTGTAAACATTACCAGAATTTTCGTAATTTCACAGCTTTCCACTGGAAACCTCCGTGATTGAATTCGACAGTAAATGTAGTAAGAATCTATTTACGTGTACTTGAGGGGTTTATTACACGTTCTTAATCATTTCTGGGAACTCTCATTGTGTATTTTAACAGTTTTACCACAATTAGACAGTTTGCTTAGAAGTATTTACTGGAACTGCCACCATTTTAACTGATTCACACAAAAAAAACGCCAAAGCCAATCCTCCTAAATTGTAAACACAAAAACTATTCTCGTGATTCAAAGGCTTTAGACACCCATTCTGAGCTCTGTAAACATGAACTCTTAATATTTGAAAGCACAGTCCCGTGAAACGCCACCAGAAGTACCCGTACTTGTAAACATTACCAGTATTTTCGTCATTTCACAGCTTTCCACTGGAAACCTCCGTGTTGAATTCGACAGTAAATGTAGTAAGAAACTATTTACGTGTACTTGAGATGTTTATTACACGTTCTTAATCATTTCTGGGAACTCTCATTGTGTATTTTAACAGTTTTACCACAATTAGACAGTTTGCTTAGAAGTATTTACTAGAACCGCCACCATTTTAACTGATTCACACAAAAAAAAGCCAAAGCCAATCCTCCTAAATTGTAAACATAAAAACTATTCTCGTCATTCCAAGGCTTTAGACACCAATTCTGAGCTCTGTAAACATGAACTCGTAATAATTGAAAGCCCAGTCCCGTGAAAACGCCACCAGAAGTACCCGGACTTGTAAACATTACCAGTATTTTCGTCATTTCACAGCTTTACACTCGAAACCTCCGTGATGGAATTCGACAGTAAATGTAGTAAGAATCTATTTACGTGTACTTGAGGTGTTTATTACATGTTCTTAATCATTTCTGGGAACTATCATTGTGTATTTTAACAGTTTTACCACAATTAGACAGTTTGCTTAGAAGTATTTACTAGAACCGCCACCATTTTAACTGATTCACACAAAAAAAAGCCAAAGCCAATCCTCCTAAATTGTAAACATAAAAACTATTCTCGTCATTCCAAGGCTTTAGACACCAATTCTGAGCTCTGTAAACATGAACTCGTAATAATTGAAAGCCCAGTCCCGTGAAAAAGCCACCCGAAGTACCCGTACTTGTAAACATTACCAGTATTTTCGTCATTTCACAGCTTTCCACTGGAAACCTCCGTGATTGAATTCGACAGTAAATGTAGTAAGAATCTATTTACGTGTACTTGAGATGTTTATTACACGTTCTTAATCATTTCTGGGAACTCTCATTGTGTATTTTAACAGTTTTACCAAAATTAGACAGTTTGCTTAGAAGTATTTACTGGAACCGCCACCATTTTAACTGATTCACACAAAAAAAAGCCAAAGCCAATCCTCCTAAATTGTAAACATAAAAACTATTCTCGTCATTTCAAGGCTTTAGACACCAATTCTGAGCTCAGTAAACATGAACTCTTAATATTTGAAAGCACAGTCCCGTTAAAATCCACCCGAAGTATCCGGAATTGTCAATATTACCAGTATTTTCGTCATTTCACAGCTTTCCACTCGAAACCTCCGTGATTGAATTCGACAGTAAATGTAGTAAGAATCTATTTACGTGTACTTGAGGTGTTTATTACACGTTCTTAATTATTTCTGGGAACTATCATTGTGTATTTTAACAGTTTTACCACAATTAGACAGTTTGCTTAGAACTTTTTAGTGGAACCGCCACCATTTTAACTGATTCACACAAAAAATGCGCCAAAGCCAATCCTCCTAAATTGTAAACACAAAAACTATTCTCGTGATTCAAAGGCTTTAGACACCAAATCTGAGCTCTGTAAACATGAACTCTTAATAATTGAAAGCCCAGTCCCGTGAAAACGCCAACCGAAGTACCCGGACTTGTAAACATTACCAGTATTTTCATCATTTCACAGCTTTCCACTGGAAACCTCCGTGATTGAATTCGACAGGAAAGGTAGTAAGAATCTATTTACGTGTACTTGAGGTGTTTATTAAACGTTCTTAATCATTTCTGGGAACTCTCATTGTGTATTTTAACAGTTTTACCACAATTAGACAGTTTGCTTAGAAGTATTTCCTGGAACCGTCACCATTTTAACTGATACACACAAAAAAAAGCCAAAGCCAATCCTCCAAAATTGTAAATATAAAAACTATTCTCGTCAATCCAAGGCTTTAGACACCAATTCTGAGCTCTGTAAACATGAACTCGAAATAACTGAAAGCACAGTCCCGTGAAAATGTCACCCGAAGTACCCGGACTTGTAAACATTACCAGTATTTTCGTCATTTCACAGCTTTCCACTGGAAACCTCCGTGATTGAATTCGACAGTAAATGTAGTAAGAATCTATTTACGTGTACTTGGGGGGTTTATTACAAGTTCTTAATCATCTGGCAACTATCATTGTGTATTTTAACAGTTTTACCACAATTAGACAGTTTGCTTAGAAGTGTTTAGTTGAACCGCCACCATTTTAACTGATTTACACAAAGAAACGACAAAGCAAATCCTCCTAAATTGTAAACATAAAAACTATTCTCGTCATTCCAAGGCTTTAGACACCAAATCTGAGCTCTGGAAACATGAACTCTTAATAATTGAAAGCACAGTCCCGTGAAAACGCCACCCAAAGTACCCGGACTTGTAAACATTACCGGAATTTCGTCATTTCACAGCATTCCACTCGAAACCTCCGTGATTGAATTTGACAGTAAATGTAGTAAGAATCTGTTGACGTGTACTTGAGGTGTTTATTAAACGTTCTTAATCATTCCTCGGAACTCTCATTGTGTATTTTAACAGTTTTACCACAATTAGACAGTTTGCTTAGAAGTATTTCCTGGAACCGTCACCATTTTAAATGATACGCACAAAAAAGCGCCGAAGCCAATCCTCATAAATTGTAAACATAAACAATATTCTCCTCATTCCAAGGCTTTAGACACCAATTCTGAGCTCTGTAAACATGAACTCGTAATAATTGAAATCACAGTCCCGTGAAAACGCCACCAGAAGTACCCATACTTGTAAACATTACCAGTATTTTCGTCATTTCACAGCTTTCCACGGGAAACCTCCGTGATTGAATTCGACAGGAAAGGTAGTAAGAATCTATTTACGTGTACTTGAGGGGTTTATTACACGTTCTTAATCATTTCTGGGAACTCTCATTGTGTATTTTAACAGTTTTACCACAATTAGACAGTTTGCTTAGAAGTATTTACTGGAACCACCACCATTTTAACTGATTCACACACAAAAAAAACGCCAAAGCCAATCCTCCTAAATTGTAAACACAAAAACTTTTCTCATGATTCAAAGGCTTTAGACACCAATTCTGAGCTCTGTAAACATGAACTCTTAATAATTGAAAGCAAAGTCCCGTGAAAACGCCACCCGAAGTACCCGGACTTGTAAACATTACCAGTATTTTCGTCATTTCACAGCTTTCCACTCGAAACCTCCGTGATTGAATTCGACAGGAAAGGTAGTAAGAATCTATTTACGTGTACTTGAGGGGTTTATTACACGTTCTTAATCATTTCTGGGAACTCTCCTTGTGTATTTTAACAGTTTTACCACAATTAGACAGTTTGCTTAGAACTGTTTACTGGAACCGCCACCATTTTAACTGATTTACACAAAGAAACGACAAAGCAAATCCTCCTAAATTGTAAACATAAAAACTATTCTCGTCATTCCAAGGCTTTAGACACCAAATCTGAGCTCTGGAAACATGAACTCTTAATAATTGAAAGCACAGTCCCGTGAAAACGCCACCCGAAGTACCCGGACTTGTAAACATTACCAGAATTTCGTCATTTCACAGCATTCCACTCGAAACCTCCGTGATTGAATTTGACAGTAAATGTAGTAAGAATCTGTTGACCTGTACTTGAGGTGTTTATTAAACGTTCTTAATCATTCCTCGGAACTCTCATTGTGTATTTTAACAGTTTTTCCACAATTAGACAGTTTGCTTAGAAGTATTTCCTGGAACCGTCACCATTTTAAATGATACGCACAAAAAAGCGCCGAAGCCAATCCTCATAAATTGTAAACATAAACAATATTCTCCTCATTCCAAGGCTTTAGACACCAATTCTGAGCTCTGTAAACATGAACTCGTAATAATTGAAATCACAGTCCCGTGAAAACGCCACCAGAAGTACCCATACTTGTAAACATTACCAGTATTTTCGTCATTTCACAGCTTTCCACGGGAAACCTCCGTGATTGAATTCGACAGGAAAGGTAGTAAGAATCTATTTACGTGTACTTGAGGGGTTTATTACACGTTCTTAATCATTTCTGGGAACTCTCATTGTGTATTTTAACAGTTTTACCACAATTAGACAGTTTGCTTAGAAGTATTTACTGGAACCACCACCATTTTAACTGATTCACACACAAAAAAAACGCCAAAGCCAATCCTCCTAAATTGTAAACACAAAAACTTTTCTCATGATTCAAAGGCTTTAGACACCAATTCTGAGCTCTGTAAACATGAACTCTTAATAATTGAAAGCAAAGTCCCGTGAAAACGCCACCCGAAGTACCCGGACTTGTAAACATTACCAGTATTTTCGTCATTTCACAGCTTTCCACTCTAAACCTCCGTGATTGAATTCGACAGGAAAGGTAGTAAGAATCTATTTACGTGTACTTGAGGGGTTTATTACACGTTCTTAATCATTTCTGGGAACTCTCCTTGTGTATTTTAACAGTTTTACCACAATTAGACAGTTTGCTTAGAACTGTTTACTGGAACCGCCACCATTTTAACTGATTTACACAAAGAAACGACAAAGCAAATCCTCCTAAATTGTAAACATAAAAACTATTCTCGTCATTCCAAGGCTTTAGACACCAAATCTGAGCTCTGGAAACATGAACTCTTAATAATTGAAAGCACAGTCCCGTGAAAACGCCACCCGAAGTACCCGGACTTGTAAACATTACCAGAATTTCTTCATTTCACAGCATTCCACTCGAAACCTCCGTGATTGAATTTGACAGTAAATGTAGTAAGAATCTGTTGACCTGTACTTGAGGTGTTTATTAAACGTTCTTAATCATTCCTCGGAACTCTCATTGTGTATTTTAACAGTTTTACCACAATTAGACAGTTTGCTTAGAAGTATTTCCTGGAACCGTCACCATTTTAAATGATACGCACAAAAAAGCGCCGAAGCCAATCCTCCTAAATTGTAAACATAAACAATATTCTCCTCATTCCAAGGCTTTAGACACCAATTCTGAGCTCTGTAAACATGAACTCGTAATAATTGAAAGCAAAGTCCCGTGAAAACGCCACCCGAAGTACCCGGACTTGTAAACATTACCAGTATTTTCGTCATTTCACAGCTTTCCACTCGAAACCTCCGTGATTGAATTCGACAGTAAAGGTAGTAAGAATCTATTTACGTGTACTTGAGGTGTTTATTACACGTTCTTAATCATTTCTGGGAACTCTCCTTGTGTATTTTAACAGTTTTACCACAATTAGACAGTTTGCTTAGAACTGTTTACTGGAACCGCCACCATTTTAACTGATTTACACAAAGAAACGACAAAGCAAATCCTCCTAAATTGTAAACATAAAAACTATTCTCGTCATTCCAAGGCTTTAGACACCAAATCTGAGCTCTGGAAACATGAACTCTTAATAATTGAAAGCACAGTCCCGTGAAAACGCCACCCGAAGTACCCGGACTTGTAAACATTACCAGAATTTCGTCATTTCACAGCATTCCACTCGAAACCTCCGTGATTGAATTTGACAGTAAATGTAGTAAGAATCTGTTGACCTGTACTTGAGGTGTTTATTAAACGTTCTTAATCATTCCTCGGAACTCTCATTGTGTATTTTAACAGTTTTACCACAATTAGACAGTTTGCTTAGAAGTATTTCCTGGAACCGTCACCATTTTAAATGATACGCACAAAAAAGCGCCGAAGCCAATCCTCCTAAATTGTAAACATAAACAATATTCTCCTCATTCCAAGGCTTTAGACACCAATTTTGAGCTCTGTAAACATGAACTCGTAATAATTGAAAGCACAGTCCCGTGAAAACGCCACCCGAAGTACCCGGACTTGTAAACATTACCAGTATTTTCGTCATTTCACAGCTTTCCACTCGAAACCTCCGTGATTGAATTCGACAGTAAATGTAGTAAGAATCTATATACGTGTACTTGAGGTGTTTATTAAACGTTCTTAATCATTTCTAGGAACTACCATTGTGTATTTTCACAGTTTTACCACAATTAGACAGTTTGCTTAGAAGTATTTACTGGAACCGCCACCATTTTAACTGATTCACACAAAAAAAAGCCAAAGCCAATCCTCCTAAATTGTAAACATAAAAACTATTCTCGTCATTCCAAGGCTTTAGACACCAATTCTGAGCTCTGTAAACATGAACTCCTAATAATTGAAAGCCCAGTCCCGTGAAAACGCCACCAGAAGTACCCGGACTTGTAAACATTACCAGTATTTTCGTCATTTCACAGCTTTACACTCGAAACCTCCGTGATTGAATTCGACAGTAAATGTAGTAAGAATCTATTTACGTGTACTTGAGGTGTTTATTACACGTTCTTAATCATTTCTGGGAACTATCATTGTGTATTTTAACAGTTTTACCACAATTAGACAGTTTGCTTAGAAGTATTTACTAGAACCGCCACCATTTTAACTGATTCACACAAAAAAAAGCCAAAGCCAATCCTCCTAAATTGTAAACATAAAAACTATTCTCGTCATTCCAAGGCTTTAGACACCAATTCTGAGCTCTGTAAACATGAACTCGTAATAATTGAAAGCCCAGTCCCGTGAAAAAGCCACCCGAAGTACCCGGACTTGTAAACATTACCAGTATTTTCGTCATTTCACAGCTTTCCACTGGAAACCTCCGTGATTGAATTCGACAGTAAATGTAGTAAGAATCTATTTACGTGTACTTGAGGTGTTTATTACACGTTCTTAATCATTTCTGGGAACTATCATTGTGTATTTTAACAGTTTTACCACAATTAGACAGTTTGCTTAGAACTTTTTAGTGGAACCGCCACCATTTTAACTGATTCACACAAAAAATACGCCAAAGCCAATCCTCCTAAATTGTAAACATAAAAAATTCTCGTGATTCAAAGGCTTTAGACACCAATTCTGAGCTCTGTAAACATGAACTCTTAATAATTGAAAGCACAGTCCCGTGAAAACGCCAACAGAAGTACCCGGACTTGTAAACATTACCAGTATTTTCGTCATTTCACAGCTTTCCACTGGAAACCTCCGTGATTGAATTCGACAGTAAATGTAGTAAGAATCTATTTACGTGTACTTGAGGTGTTTATTACACGTTCTTAATCATTTCTGGAAACTCTCATTGTGTATTTTAACAGTTTTACCACAATTAGACAGTTTGCTTAGAAGTATTTACTGGAACCGCCACCATTTTAACTGATTCACACAAAAAAAACGCCAAAGCCAATCCTCCTAAATTGTAAACACAAAAACTATTCTCGTGATTCAAAGGCTTTAGACACCAATTCTGAGCTCTGTAAACATGAACTCGTAATAATTGAAAGCACAGTCCCGTGAAAACGCCACCCGAAGTACCCGGACTTGTAAACATTACCAGTATTTTCGTAATTTCACAGCTTTCCACTGGAAACCTCCGTGATTGAATTCGACAGTAAATGTAGTAAGAATCTATTTACGTGTACTTGAGGGGTTTATTACACGTTCTTAATCATTTCTGTGAACTCTCATTGTGTATTTTAACAGTTTTACCACAATTAGACAGTTTGCTTAGAAGTATTTACTGGAACTGCCACCATTTTAACTGATTCACACAAAAAAAACGCCAAAGCCAATCCTCCTAAATTGTAAACACAAAAACTATTCTCGTGATTCAAAGGCTTTAGACACCCATTCTGAGCTCTGTAAACATGAACTCTTAATATTTGAAAGCACAGTCCCGTGAAAACGCCACCAGAAGTACCCGTACTTGTAAACATTACCAGTATTTTCGTCATTTCACAGCTTTCCACTGGAAACCTCCGTGATTGAATTCGACAGGAAAGGTAGTAAGAATCTATTTACGTGTACTTGAGGTGTTTATTAAACGTTCTTAATCATTTCTGGGAACTCTCATTGTGTATTTTAACAGTTTTACCACAATTAGACAGTTTGCTTAGAAGTATTTCCTGGAACCGTCACCATTTTAACTGATACACACAAAAAAAAGCCAAAGCCAATCCTCCAAAATTGTAAATATAAAAACTATTCTCGTCAATCCAAGGCTTTAGACACCAATTCTGAGCTCTGTAAACATGAACTCGTAATAACTGAAAGCACAGTCCCGTGAAAATGTCACCCGAAGTACCCGGACTTGTAAACATTACCAGTATTTTCGTCATTTCACAGCTTTCCACTGGAAACCTCCGTGATTGAATTCGACAGTAAATGTAGTAAGAATCTATTTACGTGTACTTGGGGGGTTTATTACAAGTTCTTAATCATCTGGGAACTATCATTGTGTATTTTAACAGTTTTACCACAATTAGACAGTTTGCTTAGAAGTGTTTACTGGCACCGCCACCATTTTAACTGATTAACACAAAGAAACGACAAAGCAAATCCTCCTAAATTGTAAACACAAAAACTATTCTCGTCATTCCAAGGCTTTAGACACCAAATCTGAGCTCTGTAAACATGAACTCTTAATAATTGAAAGCCCAGTCCCGTGAAAACGCCAACCGAAGTACCCGGACTTGTAAACATTACCAGTATTTTCATCATTTCACAGCTTTCCACTGGAAACCTCCGTGATTGAATTCGACAGGAAAGGTAGTAAGAATCTATTTACGTGTACTTGAGGTGTTTATTAAACGTTCTTAATCATTTCTGGGAACTCTCATTGTGTATTTTAACAGTTTTACCACAATTAGACAGTTTGCTTAGAAGTATTTCCTGGAACCGTCACCATTTTAACTGATACACACAAAAAAAAGCCAAAGCCAATCCTCCAAAATTGTAAATATAAAAACTATTCTCGTCAATCCAAGGCTTTAGACACCAATTCTGAGCTCTGTAAACATGAACTCGAAATAACTGAAAGCACAGTCCCGTGAAAATGTCACCCGAAGTACCCGGACTTGTAAACATTACCAGTATTTTCGTCATTTCACAGCTTTCCACTGGAAACCTCCGTGATTGAATTCGACAGTAAATGTAGTAAGAATCTATTTACGTGTACTTGGGGGGTTTATTACAAGTTCTTAATCATCTGGCAACTATCATTGTGTATTTTAACAGTTTTACCACAATTAGACAGTTTGCTTAGAAGTGTTTAGTTGAACCGCCACCATTTTAACTGATTTACACAAAGAAACGACAAAGCAAATCCTCCTAAATTGTAAACATAAAAACTATTCTCGTCATTCCAAGGCTTTAGACACCAAATCTGAGCTCTGGAAACATGAACTCTTAATAATTGAAAGCACAGTCCCGTGAAAACGCCACCCAAAGTACCCGGACTTGTAAACATTACCGGAATTTCGTCATTTCACAGCATTCCACTCGAAACCTCCGTGATTGAATTTGACAGTAAATGTAGTAAGAATCTGTTGACGTGTACTTGAGGTGTTTATTAAACGTTCTTAATCATTCCTCGGAACTCTCATTGTGTATTTTAACAGTTTTACCACAATTAGACAGTTTGCTTAGAAGTATTTCCTGGAACCGTCACCATTTTAAATGATACGCACAAAAAAGCGCCGAAGCCAATCCTCATAAATTGTAAACATAAACAATATTCTCCTCATTCCAAGGCTTTAGACACCAATTCTGAGCTCTGTAAACATGAACTCGTAATAATTGAAATCACAGTCCCGTGAAAACGCCACCAGAAGTACCCATACTTGTAAACATTACCAGTATTTTCGTCATTTCACAGCTTTCCACGGGAAACCTCCGTGATTGAATTCGACAGGAAAGGTAGTAAGAATCTATTTACGTGTACTTGAGGGGTTTATTACACGTTCTTAATCATTTCTGGGAACTCTCATTGTGTATTTTAACAGTTTTACCACAATTAGACAGTTTGCTTAGAAGTATTTACTGGAACCACCACCATTTTAACTGATTCACACACAAAAAAAACGCCAAAGCCAATCCTCCTAAATTGTAAACACAAAAACTTTTCTCATGATTCAAAGGCTTTAGACACCAATTCTGAGCTCTGTAAACATGAACTCTTAATAATTGAAAGCAAAGTCCCGTGAAAACGCCACCCGAAGTACCCGGACTTGTAAACATTACCAGTATTTTCGTCATTTCACAGCTTTCCACTCGAAACCTCCGTGATTGAATTCGACAGGAAAGGTAGTAAGAATCTATTTACGTGTACTTGAGGGGTTTATTACACGTTCTTAATCATTTCTGGGAACTCTCCTTGTGTATTTTAACAGTTTTACCACAATTAGACAGTTTGCTTAGAACTGTTTACTGGAACCGCCACCATTTTAACTGATTTACACAAAGAAACGACAAAGCAAATCCTCCTAAATTGTAAACATAAAAACTATTCTCGTCATTCCAAGGCTTTAGACACCAAATCTGAGCTCTGGAAACATGAACTCTTAATAATTGAAAGCACAGTCCCGTGAAAACGCCACCCGAAGTACCCGGACTTGTAAACATTACCAGAATTTCGTCATTTCACAGCATTCCACTCGAAACCTCCGTGATTGAATTTGACAGTAAATGTAGTAAGAATCTGTTGACCTGTACTTGAGGTGTTTATTAAACGTTCTTAATCATTCCTCGGAACTCTCATTGTGTATTTTAACAGTTTTTCCACAATTAGACAGTTTGCTTAGAAGTATTTCCTGGAACCGTCACCATTTTAAATGATACGCACAAAAAAGCGCCGAAGCCAATCCTCATAAATTGTAAACATAAACAATATTCTCCTCATTCCAAGGCTTTAGACACCAATTCTGAGCTCTGTAAACATGAACTCGTAATAATTGAAATCACAGTCCCGTGAAAACGCCACCAGAAGTACCCATACTTGTAAACATTACCAGTATTTTCGTCATTTCACAGCTTTCCACGGGAAACCTCCGTGATTGAATTCGACAGGAAAGGTAGTAAGAATCTATTTACGTGTACTTGAGGGATTTATTACACGTTCTTAATCATTTCTGGGAACTCTCATTGTGTATTTTAACAGTTTTACCACAATTAGACAGTTTGCTTAGAAGTATTTACTGGAACCACCACCATTTTAACTGATTCACACACAAAAAAAACGCCAAAGCCAATCCTCCTAAATTGTAAACACAAAAACTTTTCTCATGATTCAAAGGCTTTAGACACCAATTCTGAGCTCTGTAAACATGAACTCTTAATAATTGAAAGCAAAGTCCCGTGAAAACGCCACCCGAAGTACCCGGACTTGTAAACATTACCAGTATTTTCGTCATTTCACAGCTTTCCACTCGAAACCTCCGTGATTGAATTCGACAGGAAAGGTAGTAAGAATCTATTTACGTGTACTTGAGGGGTTTATTACACGTTCTTAATCATTTCTGGGAACTCTCCTTGTGTATTTTAACAGTTTTACCACAATTAGACAGTTTGCTTAGAACTGTTTACTGGAACCGCCACCATTTTAACTGATTTACACAAAGAAACGACAAAGCAAATCCTCCTAAATTGTAAACATAAAAACTATTCTCGTCATTCCAAGGCTTTAGACACCAAATCTGAGCTCTGGAAACATGAACTCTTAATAATTGAAAGCACAGTCCCGTGAAAACGCCACCCGAAGTACCCGGACTTGTAAACATTACCAGAATTTCGTCATTTCACAGCATTCCACTCGAAACCTCCGTGATTGAATTTGACAGTAAATGTAGTAAGAATCTGTTGACCTGTACTTGAGGTGTTTATTAAACGTTCTTAATCATTCCTCGGAACTCTCATTGTGTATTTTAACAGTTTTACCACAATTAGACAGTTTGCTTAGAAGTATTTCCTGGAACCGTCACCATTTTAAATGATACGCACAAAAAAGCGCCGAAGCCAATCCTCCTAAATTGTAAACATAAACAATATTCTCCTCATTCCAAGGCTTTAGACACCAATTCTGAGCTCTGTAAACATGAACTCGTAATAATTGAAAGCAAAGTCCCGTGAAAACGCCACCCGAAGTACCCGGACTTGTAAACATTACCAGTATTTTCGTCATTTCACAGCTTTCCACTCGAAACCTCCGTGATTGAATTCGACAGTAAAGGTAGTAAGAATCTATTTACGTGTACTTGAGGTGTTTATTACACGTTCTTAATCATTTCTGGGAACTCTCCTTGTGTATTTTAACAGTTTTACCACAATTAGACAGTTTGCTTAGAACTGTTTACTGGAACCGCCACCATTTTAACTGATTTACACAAAGAAACGACAAAGCAAATCCTCCTAAATTGTAAACATAAAAACTATTCTCGTCATTCCAAGGCTTTAGACACCAAATCTGAGCTCTGGAAACATGAACTCTTAATAATTGAAAGCACAGTCCCGTGAAAACGCCACCCGAAGTACCCGGACTTGTAAACATTACCAGAATTTCGTCATTTCACAGCATTCCACTCGAAACCTCCGTGATTGAATTTGACAGTAAATGTAGTAAGAATCTGTTGACCTGTACTTGAGGTGTTTATTAAACGTTCTTAATCATTCCTCGGAACTCTCATTGTGTATTTTAACAGTTTTACCACAATTAGACAGTTTGCTTAGAAGTATTTCCTGGAACCGTCACCATTTTAAATGATACGCACAAAAAAGCGCCGAAGCCAATCCTCCTAAATTGTAAACATAAACAATATTCTCCTCATTCCAAGGCTTTAGACACCAATTTTGAGCTCTGTAAACATGAACTCGTAATAATTGAAAGCACAGTCCCGTGAAAACGCCACCCGAAGTACCCGGACTTGTAAACATTACCAGTATTTTCGTCATTTCACAGCTTTCCACTCGAAACCTCCGTGATTGAATTCGACAGTAAATGTAGTAAGAATCTATATACGTGTACTTGAGGTGTTTATTAAACGTTCTTAATCATTTCTAGGAACTACCATTGTGTATTTTCACAGTTTTACCACAATTAGACAGTTTGCTTAGAAGTATTTACTGGAACCGCCACCATTTTAACTGATTCACACAAAAAAAAGCCAAAGCCAATCCTCCTAAATTGTAAACATAAAAACTATTCTCGTCATTCCAAGGCTTTAGACACCAATTCTGAGCTCTGTAAACATGAACTCCTAATAATTGAAAGCCCAGTCCCGTGAAAACGCCACCAGAAGTACCCGGACTTGTAAACATTACCAGTATTTTCGTCATTTCACAGCTTTACACTCGAAACCTCCGTGATTGAATTCGACAGTAAATGTAGTAAGAATCTATTTACGTGTACTTGAGGTGTTTATTACACGTTCTTAATCATTTCTGGGAACTATCATTGTGTATTTTAACAGTTTTACCACAATTAGACAGTTTGCTTAGAAGTATTTACTAGAACCGCCACCATTTTAACTGATTCACACAAAAAAAAGCCAAAGCCAATCCTCCTAAATTGTAAACATAAAAACTATTCTCGTCATTCCAAGGCTTTAGACACCAATTCTGAGCTCTGTAAACATGAACTCGTAATAATTGAAAGCCCAGTCCCGTGAAAAAGCCACCCGAAGTACCCGGACTTGTAAACATTACCAGTATTTTCGTCATTTCACAGCTTTCCACTGGAAACCTCCGTGATTGAATTCGACAGTAAATGTAGTAAGAATCTATTTACGTGTACTTGAGGTGTTTATTACACGTTCTTAATCATTTCTGGGAACTATCATTGTGTATTTTAACAGTTTTACCACAATTAGACAGTTTGCTTAGAACTTTTTAGTGGAACCGCCACCATTTTAACTGATTCACACAAAAAATACGCCAAAGCCAATCCTCCTAAATTGTAAACATAAAAAATTCTCGTGATTCAAAGGCTTTAGACACCAATTCTGAGCTCTGTAAACATGAACTCTTAATAATTGAAAGCACAGTCCCGTGAAAACGCCAACAGAAGTACCCGGACTTGTAAACATTACCAGTATTTTCGTCATTTCACAGCTTTCCACTGGAAACCTCCGTGATTGAATTCGACAGTAAATGTAGTAAGAATCTATTTACGTGTACTTGAGGTGTTTATTACACGTTCTTAATCATTTCTGGAAACTCTCATTGTGTATTTTAACAGTTTTACCACAATTAGACAGTTTGCTTAGAAGTATTTACTGGAACCGCCACCATTTTAACTGATTCACACAAAAAAAACGCCAAAGCCAATCCTCCTAAATTGTAAACACAAAAACTATTCTCGTGATTCAAAGGCTTTAGACACCAATTCTGAGCTCTGTAAACATGAACTCGTAATAATTGAAAGCACAGTCCCGTGAAAACGCCACCCGAAGTACCCGGACTTGTAAACATTACCAGTATTTTCGTAATTTCACAGCTTTCCACTGGAAACCTCCGTGATTGAATTCGACAGTAAATGTAGTAAGAATCTATTTACGTGTACTTGAGGGGTTTATTACACGTTCTTAATCATTTCTGTGAACTCTCATTGTGTATTTTAACAGTTTTACCACAATTAGACAGTTTGCTTAGAAGTATTTACTGGAACTGCCACCATTTTAACTGATTCACACAAAAAAAACGCCAAAGCCAATCCTCCTAAATTGTAAACACAAAAACTATTCTCGTGATTCAAAGGCTTTAGACACCCATTCTGAGCTCTGTAAACATGAACTCTTAATATTTGAAAGCACAGTCCCGTGAAAACGCCACCAGAAGTACCCGTACTTGTAAACATTACCAGTATTTTCGTCATTTCACAGCTTTCCACTGGAAACCTCCGTGATTGAATTCGACAGGAAAGGTAGTAAGAATCTATTTACGTGTACTTGAGGTGTTTATTAAACGTTCTTAATCATTTCTGGGAACTCTCATTGTGTATTTTAACAGTTTTACCACAATTAGACAGTTTGCTTAGAAGTATTTCCTGGAACCGTCACCATTTTAACTGATACACACAAAAAAAAGCCAAAGCCAATCCTCCAAAATTGTAAATATAAAAACTATTCTCGTCAATCCAAGGCTTTAGACACCAATTCTGAGCTCTGTAAACATGAACTCGTAATAACTGAAAGCACAGTCCCGTGAAAATGTCACCCGAAGTACCCGGACTTGTAAACATTACCAGTATTTTCGTCATTTCACAGCTTTCCACTGGAAACCTCCGTGATTGAATTCGACAGTAAATGTAGTAAGAATCTATTTACGTGTACTTGGGGGGTTTATTACAAGTTCTTAATCATCTGGGAACTATCATTGTGTATTTTAACAGTTTTACCACAATTAGACAGTTTGCTTAGAAGTGTTTACTGGCACCGCCACCATTTTAACTGATTAACACAAAGAAACGACAAAGCAAATCCTCCTAAATTGTAAACACAAAAACTATTCTCGTCATTCCAAGGCTTTAGACACCAAATCTGAGCTCTGTAAACATGAACTCTTAATAATTGAAAGCCCAGTCCCGTGAAAACGCCAACCGAAGTACCCGGACTTGTAAACATTACCAGTATTTTCATCATTTCACAGCTTTCCACTGGAAACCTCCGTGATTGAATTCGACAGGAAAGGTAGTAAGAATCTATTTACGTGTACTTGAGGTGTTTATTAAACGTTCTTAATCATTTCTGGGAACTCTCATTGTGTATTTTAACAGTTTTACCACAATTAGACAGTTTGCTTAGAAGTATTTCCTGGAACCGTCACCATTTTAACTGATACACACAAAAAAAAGCCAAAGCCAATCCTCCAAAATTGTAAATATAAAAACTATTCTCGTCAATCCAAGGCTTTAGACACCAATTCTGAGCTCTGTAAACATGAACTCGAAATAACTGAAAGCACAGTCCCGTGAAAATGTCACCCGAAGTACCCGGACTTGTAAACATTACCAGTATTTTCGTCATTTCACAGCTTTCCACTGGAAACCTCCGTGATTGAATTCGACAGTAAATGTAGTAAGAATCTATTTACGTGTACTTGGGGGGTTTATTACAAGTTCTTAATCATCTGGCAACTATCATTGTGTATTTTAACAGTTTTACCACAATTAGACAGTTTGCTTAGAAGTGTTTAGTTGAACCGCCACCATTTTAACTGATTTACACAAAGAAACGACAAAGCAAATCCTCCTAAATTGTAAACATAAAAACTATTCTCGTCATTCCAAGGCTTTAGACACCAAATCTGAGCTCTGGAAACATGAACTCTTAATAATTGAAAGCACAGTCCCGTGAAAACGCCACCCAAAGTACCCGGACTTGTAAACATTACCGGAATTTCGTCATTTCACAGCATTCCACTCGAAACCTCCGTGATTGAATTTGACAGTAAATGTAGTAAGAATCTGTTGACGTGTACTTGAGGTGTTTATTAAACGTTCTTAATCATTCCTCGGAACTCTCATTGTGTATTTTAACAGTTTTACCACAATTAGACAGTTTGCTTAGAAGTATTTCCTGGAACCGTCACCATTTTAAATGATACGCACAAAAAAGCGCCGAAGCCAATCCTCATAAATTGTAAACATAAACAATATTCTCCTCATTCCAAGGCTTTAGACACCAATTCTGAGCTCTGTAAACATGAACTCGTAATAATTGAAATCACAGTCCCGTGAAAACGCCACCAGAAGTACCCATACTTGTAAACATTACCAGTATTTTCGTCATTTCACAGCTTTCCACGGGAAACCTCCGTGATTGAATTCGACAGGAAAGGTAGTAAGAATCTATTTACGTGTACTTGAGGGGTTTATTACACGTTCTTAATCATTTCTGGGAACTCTCATTGTGTATTTTAACAGTTTTACCACAATTAGACAGTTTGCTTAGAAGTATTTACTGGAACCACCACCATTTTAACTGATTCACACACAAAAAAAACGCCAAAGCCAATCCTCCTAAATTGTAAACACAAAAACTTTTCTCATG
This sequence comes from Myotis daubentonii, assembly GCF_963259705.1. Lineage (NCBI taxonomy): Eukaryota > Metazoa > Chordata > Mammalia > Chiroptera > Vespertilionidae > Myotis > Myotis daubentonii. The sequence continues at coordinate 418,029 of NC_081852.1, forward strand.
ATTCAAAGGCTTTAGACACCAATTCTGAGCTCTGTAAACATGAACTCTTAATAATTGAAAGCAAAGTCCCGTGAAAACGCCACCCGAAGTACCCGGACTTGTAAACATTACCAGTATTTTCGTCATTTCACAGCTTTCCACTCGAAACCTCCGTGATTGAATTCGACAGGAAAGGTAGTAAGAATCTATTTACGTGTACTTGAGGGGTTTATTACACGTTCTTAATCATTTCTGGGAACTCTCCTTGTGTATTTTAACAGTTTTACCACAATTAGACAGTTTGCTTAGAACTGTTTACTGGAACCGCCACCATTTTAACTGATTTACACAAAGAAACGACAAAGCAAATCCTCCTAAATTGTAAACATAAAAACTATTCTCGTCATTCCAAGGCTTTAGACACCAAATCTGAGCTCTGGAAACATGAACTCTTAATAATTGAAAGCACAGTCCCGTGAAAACGCCACCCGAAGTACCCGGACTTGTAAACATTACCAGAATTTCGTCATTTCACAGCATTCCACTCGAAACCTCCGTGATTGAATTTGACAGTAAATGTAGTAAGAATCTGTTGACCTGTACTTGAGGTGTTTATTAAACGTTCTTAATCATTCCTCGGAACTCTCATTGTGTATTTTAACAGTTTTACCACAATTAGACAGTTTGCTTAGAAGTATTTCCTGGAACCGTCACCATTTTAAATGATACGCACAAAAAAGCGCCGAAGCCAATCCTCCTAAATTGTAAACATAAACAATATTCTCCTCATTCCAAGGCTTTAGACACCAATTCTGAGCTCTGTAAACATGAACTCGTAATAATTGAAAGCAAAGTCCCGTGAAAACGCCACCCGAAGTACCCGGACTTGTAAACATTACCAGTATTTTCGTCATTTCACAGCTTTCCACTGGAAACCTCCGTGATTGAATTCGACAGTAAATGTAGTAAGAATCTATTTACGTGTACTTGAGGTGTTTATTACACGTTCTTAATCATTTCTGGGAACTCTCCTTGTGTATTTTAACAGTTTTACCACAATTAGACAGTTTGCTTAGAACTGTTTACTGGAACCGCCACCATTTTAACTGATTTACACAAAGAAACGACAAAGCAAATCCTCCTAAATTGTAAACATAAAAACTATTCTCGTCATTCCAAGGCTTTAGACACCAAATCTGAGCTCTGGAAACATGAACTCTTAATAATTGAAAGCACAGTCCCGTGAAAACGCCACCCGAAGTACCCGGACTTGTAAACATTACCAGAATTTCGTCATTTCACAGCATTCCACTCGAAACCTCCGTGATTGAATTTGACAGTAAATGTAGTAAGAATCTGTTGACCTGTACTTGAGGTGTTTATTAAACGTTCTTAATCATTCCTCGGAACTCTCATTGTGTATTTTAACAGTTTTACCACAATTAGACAGTTTGCTTAGAAGTATTTCCTGGAACCGTCACCATTTTAAATGATACGCACAAAAAAGCGCCGAAGCCAATCCTCCTAAATTGTAAACATAAACAATATTCTCCTAATTCCAAGGCTTTAGACACCAATTTTGAGCTCTGTAAACATGAACTCGTAATAATTGAAAGCACAGTCCCGTGAAAACGCCACCCGAAGTACCCGGACTTGTAAACATTACCAGTATTTTCGTCATTTCACAGCTTTCCACTCGAAACCTCCGTGATTGAATTCGACAGTAAATGTAGTAAGAATCTATATACGTGTACTTGAGGTGTTTATTAAACGTTCTTAATCATTTCTAGGAACTACCATTGTGTATTTTCACAGTTTTACCACAATTAGACAGTTTGCTTAGAAGTATTTACTGGAACCGCCACCATTTTAACTGATTCACACAAAAAAAAGCCAAAGCCAATCCTCCAAAATTGTAAATATAAAAACTATTCTCGTCATTCCAAGGCTTTAGACACCAATTCTGAGCTCTGTAAACATCAACTCGTAATAATTGAAAGCACAGTCCCGTGAAAATGTCACCCGAAGTACCCGGACTTGTAAACATTACCAGTATTTTCGTCATTTCACAGCTTTCCACGGGAAACCTCCATGATTGAATTCGACAGGAAAGGTAGTAAGAATCTATTTACGTGTACTTGAGGGGTTTATTACACGTTCTTAATCATTTCTGGGAACTCTCATTGTGTATTTTAACAGTTTTACCACAATTAGACAGTTTGCTTAGAAGTATTTACTGGAACCGCCACCATTTTAACTGATTCACACAAAAAAAACGCCAAAGCCAATCCTCCTAAATTGTAAACATAAAAACTATTCTCGTGATTCAAAGGCTTTAGACACCAATTCTGAGCTCTGTAAACAAGAACTCTTAATATTTGAAAGCACAGTCCCGTGAAAACGCCACCAGAAGTACCCGTACTTGTAAACATTACCAGTATTTTCGTCATTTCACAGCTTTCCACTCAAAACCTCCGTGATTGAATTCGACAGTAAATGTAGTAAAAATCTATTTACGTGTACTTGAGATGTTTATTACACGTTCTTAATCATTTCTGGGAACTATCATTGTGTATTTTAACAGTTTTACCACAATTAGAAAGTTTGCTTAGAAGTGTTTACTGGAACCACCACCATTTTAACTGATTAACACAAAGAAACGACAAAGCAAATCCTCCTAAATTGTAAACATAAAAACTAGTCTCGTCATTCCAAGGCTTTAGACACCAAATCTGAGCTCTGTAAACATGAACTCTTAATAATTGAAAGCCCAGTCCCGTGAAAACGCCACCCGAAGTACCCGGACTTGTAAACATTACCTTATTTTCGTCATTTCACAGCTTTCCACTCGAAACCTCCGTGATTGAATTCGACAGTAAATGTAGTAAAAATCTATTTACGTGTACTTGAGATGTTTATTACACGTTCTTAATCATTTCTGGGAACTATCATTGTGTATTTTAACAGTTTTACCACAATTAGACAGTTTGCTTAGAAGTGTTTACTGGCACTGCCACCATTTTAACTGATTAACACAAAGAAACGACAAAGCAAATCCTCCTAAATTGTAAACACAAAAACTATTCTCGTCATTCCAAGGCTTTAGACACCAAATCTGAGCTCTGTAAACATGAACTCTTAATAATTGAAAGCCCAGTCCCGTGAAAACGCCAACCGAAGTACCCGGACTTGTAAACATTACCAGTATTTTCGTCATTTCACAGCTTTCCACTGGAAACCTCCGTGATTGAATTCGACAGGAAAGGTAGTAAGAATCTATTTACGTGTACTTGAGGTGTTTATTAAACGTTCTTAATCATTTCTGGGAACTCTCATTGTGTATTTTAACAGTTTTACCACAATTAGACAGTTTGCTTAGAAGTATTTACTGGAACCGTCACCATTTTAACTGATACACACAAAAAAAAGCCAAAGCCAATCCTCCAAAATTGTAAATATAAAAACTATTCTCGTCAATCCAAGGCTTTAGACACCAATTCTGAGCTCTGTAAACATGAACTCGTAATAACTGAAAGCACAGTCCCGTGAAAACGCCACCCGAAGTACCCGGACTTGTAAACATTACCAGTATTTTCGTCATTTCACAGCTTTCCACTGGAAACCTCCGTGATTGAATTCGACAGTAAATGTAGTAAGAATCTATTTACGTGTACTTGGGGGATTTATTACAAGTTCTTAATCATCTGGGAACTATCATTGTGTATTTTAACAGTTTTACCACAATTAGACAGTTTGCTTAGAAGTGTTTACTGGAACCGCCACCATTTTAACTGATTTACACAAAGAAACGACAAAGCAAATCCTCCTAAATTGTAAACATAAAAACTATTCTCGTCATTCCAAGGCTTTATACACCAAATCTGAGCTCTGGAAACATGAACTCTTAATAAGTGAAAGCACAGTCCCGTGAAAACGCCACCAGAAGTACCCATACTTGTAAACATTACCAGTATTTTCGTCATTTCACAGCATTCCACGGGAAACCTCCGTGATTGAATTCGACAGGAAAGGTAGTAAGAATCTATTTACGTGTACTTGAGGGGTTTATTACACGTTCTTAATCATTTCTGGGAACTCTCATTGTGTATTTTAACAGTTTTACCACAATTAGACAGTTTGCTTAGAAGTATTTACTGGAACCGCCACCATTTTAACTGATTCACACAAAAAAAACGCCAAAGCCAATCATCCTAAATTGTAAACACAAAAACTATTCTCGTGATTCAAAGGCTTTAGACACCAATTCTGAGCTCTGTAAACGTGAACTCTTAATAATTGAAAGCCCAGTCCCGTGAAAACGCCACCCGAAGTACCCGGACTTGTAAACATTACCAGTATTTTCGTCATTTCACAGCTTTCCACTCGAAACCTCCGTGATTGAATTCGACAGGAAAGGTAGTAAGAATCTATTTACGTGTACTTGAGGGGTTTATTACACGTTCTTAATCATTTCTGGGAACTCTCATTGTTTATTTTAACAGTTTTACCACAATTAGACAGTTTGCTTAGAAGTATTTACTGGAACCGCCACCATTTTAACTGATTCACACAAAAAAAACGCCAAAGCCAATCCTCCTAAATTGTAAACACAAAAACTATTCTCGTGATTCAAAGGCTTTAGACACCAATTCTGAGCTCTGTAAACATGAACTCTTAATATTTGAAAGCACAGTCCCGTGAAAACGCCACCAGAAGTACCCGTACTTGTAAACATTACCAGTATTTTCGTCATTTCACAGCTTTCCACTGGAAACCTCCGTGATTGAATTCGACAGTAAATGTAGTAAGAATCTATTTACGTGTACTTGAGGTGTTTATTACACGTTCTTAATCATTTCTGGGAACTACCATTGTGTATTTTCACAGTTTTACCACAATTAGACAGTTTGCTTAGAACTGTTTCCTGGAACCGCCACCATTTTAACTGATTAACACAAAGAAACGACAAAGCAAATCCTCCTAAATTGTAAACATAAAAACTATTTTCGTCATTCCAAGGCTTTAGACACCAAATCTGAGCTCTGTAAACATGAACTCTTAATAATTGAAAGCCCAGTCCCGTGAAAACGCCACCCGAAGTACCCGGACTTGTAAACATTACCTTATTTTCGTCATTTCACAGCTTTCCACTCGAAATCTCCGTGATTGAATTCGACAGGAAAGGTAGTAAGAATCTATTTACGTGTACTTGAGGTGTTTATTAAACGTTCTTAATCATTTCTGGGAACTCTCATTGTGTATTTTAACAGTTTTAACACAATTAGACAGTTTGCTTAGAAGTATTTCCTGGAACCGTCACCATTTTAACTGATACACACAAAAAAAAGCCAAAGCCAATCCTCCAAAATTGTAAATATAAAAACTATTCTCATCAATCCAAGGCTTTAGACACCAATTCTGAGCTCTGTAAACATGAACTCTTAATAATTGAAAGCACAGTCCCGTGAAAACGCCACCCGAAGTACCCGTACTTGTAAACATTACCAGTATTTTCGTCATTTCACAGCTTTACACGGGAAACCTCTGTAATTGAATTCGACAGTATATGTAGTAAGAATCTATTTACGTGTACTTGAGGTGTTTATTACACGTTCTTAATCATTTCTGGGAACTCTCATTGTGTATTTTAACAGTTTTACCAAAATTAGGCAGTTTGCTTAGAAGTATTTACTAGAACCGTCACCATTTTAACTGACTAAAAAAAAAAAACAAAAAACGCCGAACCCAATCCTCCTTAATTGTAAACATAAACACTATTCTCATCATTCCAAGGCTTTACACACCAATTCTGAGCTCTGTAAACATGAACTCTTAATAATTGAAAGCACAGTCCCGTGAAAACGCCACCCGAAGTACCCGGATTTATAAACATTACCAGTATTTTCGTCATTTCACAGCTTTACACGGAAACCTCTGTAATTGAATTCGACAGTATATGTAGTAAGAATCTATTTACGTGTACTTGAGGTGTTTATTACACGTTCTTAATCATTTCTGGGAACTCTCATTGTGTATTTTAACAGTTTTACCAAAATTAGGCAGTTGGCTTAGAAGTATTTACTAGAACCCTCACCATTTTAACTGACTAAAAAAAAAAAAAAAACGCCGAACCCAATCCTCCTTAATTGTAAACATAAACACTATTCTCGTCATTCCAAGGCTTTAGACACCAATTCTGAGCTCTGTAAACATGAACTCTTAATAATTGAAAGCACAGAACCATGAAAACGCCACCGGAAGTACCCGGACTTGTAAACATTACCAGTATTTTCGTCATTTCACAGCTTTCCACGGGAAACCTCCGTAATTGAATTCGACAGTAAATGTAGTAAGAATCTATTTACGTGTACTTGAGGTGTTTATTACACGTTCTTAATCATTTCTGGGAACTACCATTGTGTATTTTCACAGTTTTACCACAATTAGACAGTTTGCTTAGAACTGTTTACTGGAACCGCCACCATTTTAACTGATTCACACAAAAAAAACGCCAAAGCCAATCCTCCTAAATTGTAAACATAAAAACTATTCTCGTGATTCAAAGGCTTTAGACACCAATTCTGAGCTCTGAAAACATGAACTCTTAATAATTGAAAGCAAAGTCCCGTGAAAACACCACCCGAAGTACCCGGACTTGTAAACATTACCAGTATTTTCATCATTTCACAGCTTTCCACTCGAAACCTCCGTGATTGAATTCGACAGGAAAGGTAGTAAGAATCTATTTACGTGTACTTGAGGTGTTTATTTCAAGTTCTTAATCATTTCTGGGAACTCTCATTGTGTATTTTAACAGTTTTACCACAATTAGACAGTTTGCTTATAAGTATTTACTGGAACCGCCACCATTTTAACTGATTAACACAAAGAAACGACAAAGCAAATCCTCCTAAATTGTAAACATAAAAACTATTCTCGTCATTCCAAGGCTTTAGACACCAAATCTGAGCTCTGTAAACATGAACTCTTAATAATTGAAAGCCCAGTCCCGTGAAAACGCCACCCGAAGTACCCGTACTTGTAAACATTACCAGTATTTTCGTCATTTCACAGCTTTCCACGGGAAACCTCCGTGATTGAATTCGACAGGAAAGGTAGTAAGAATCTATTTATGTGTACTTGAGGGGTTTATTACACGTTCTTAATCATTTCTGGGAACTCTCATTGTTTATTTTAACAGTTTTACCACAATTAGACAGTTTGCTTAGAAGTATTTACTGGAACCGCCACCATTTTAACTGATTCACACAAAAAAAACGCCAAAGCCAATCCTCCTAAATTGTAAACACAAAAACTATTCTCGTGATTCAAAGGCTTTAGACACCAATTCTGAGCTCTGTAAACATGAACTCTTAATATTTGAAAGCACAGTCCCGTGAAAACGCCACCAGAAGTACCCGTACTTGTAAACATTACCAGTATTTTCGTCATTTCACAGCTTTCCACTGGAAACCTCCGTGATTGAATTCGACAGTAAATGTAGTAAGAATCTATTTACGTGTACTTGAGGTGTTTATTACACGTTCTTAATCATTTCTGGGAACTACCATTGTGTATTTTCACAGTTTTACCACAATTAGACAGTTTGCTTAGAACTGTTTACTGGAACCGCCACCATTTTAACTGATTCACACAAAAAAAACGCCAAAGCCAATCCTCCTAAATTGTAAACATAAAAACTATTCTCGTGATTCAAAGGCTTTAGACACCAATTCTGAGCTCTGTAAACATGAACTCTTAATAATTGAAAGCAAAGTCCCGTGAAAACACCACCCGAAGTACCCGTACTTGTAAACATTACCAGTATTTTCGTCATTTCACAGCTTTCCACTCGAAACCTCCGTGATTGAATTCGACAGTAAATGTAGTAAAAATCTATTTACGTGTACTTGAGATGTTTATTACACGTTCTTAATCATTTCGGGGAACTATCATTGTGTATTTTAACAGTTTTACCACAATTAGAAAGTTTGCTTAGAAGTGTTTCCTGGAACCGCCACCATTTTAACTGATTAACACAAAGAAACGACAAAGCAAATCCTCCTAAATTGTAAACATAAAAACTATTTTCGTCATTCCAAGGCTTTAGACACCAAATCTGAGCTCTGTAAACATGAACTCTTAATAATTGAAAGCCCAGTCCCGTGAAAACGCCACCCGAAGTACCCGGACTTGTAAACATTACCTTATTTTCGTCATTTCACAGCTTTCCACTCGAAATCTCCGTGATTGAATTCGACAGGAAAGGTAGTAAGAATCTATTAGGTGTACTTGAGGTGTTTATTAAACGTTCTTAATCATTTCTGGGAACTCTCATTGTGTATTTTAACAGTTTTAACACAATTAGACAGTTTGCTTAGAAGTATTTCCTGGAACCGTCACCATTTTAACTGATACACACAAAAAAAAGCCAAAGCCAATCCTCCAAAATTGTAAATATAAAAACTATTCTCATCAATCCAAGGCTTTAGACACCAATTCTGAGCTCTGTAAACATGAACTCTTAATAATTGAAAGCACAGTCCCGTGAAAACGCCACCCGAAGTACCCGGACTTGTAAACATTACCAGTATTTTCGTCATTTCACAGCTTTACACGGGAAACCTCTGTAATTGAATTCGACAGTATATGTAGTAAGAATCTATTTACGTGTACTTGAGGTGTTTATTACACGTTCTTAATCATTTCTGGGAACTCTCATTGTGTATTTTAACAGTTTTACCAAAATTAGGCAGTTTGCTTAGAAGTATTTACTAGAACCGTCACCATTTTAACGGACTAAAAAAAAAAAACAAAAAACGCCGAACCCAATCCTCCTTAATTGTAAACATAAACACTATTCTCATCATTCCAAGGCTTTACACACCAATTCTGAGCTCTGTAAACATGAACTCTTAATAATTGAAAGCACAGTCCCGTGAAAACGCCACCCGAAGTACCCGGATTTATAAACATTACCAGTATTTTCGTCATTTCACAGCTTTACACGGGAAACCTCTGTAATTGAATTCGACAGTATATGTAGTAAGAATCTATTTACGTGTACTTGAGGTGTTTATTACACGTTCTTAATCATTTCTGGGAACTCTCATTGTGTATTTTAACAGTTTTACCAAAATTAGGCAGTTTGCTTAGAAGTATTTACTAGAACCCTCACCATTTTAACTGACTAAAAAAAAAAAAAAAAACGCCGAACCCAATCCTCCTTAATTGTAAACATAAACACTATTCTCGTCATTCCAAGGCTTTAGACACCAATTGTGAGCTCTGTAAACATGAACTCTTAATAATTGAAAGCACAGAACCATGAAAACGCCACCGGAAGTACCCGGACTTGTAAACATTACCAGTATTTTCGTGATTCCACAGCTTTCCACGGGAAACCTCTGTGATTGAATTCGACAGTAAATGTAGTAAGAATCTATTTAGGTGAACTTGAAGTGTTTCTTCCACGTTCTTAATCATTTCTGGGAACTCTCATTGTGTATTTTAACAGTTTTACCAAAATTAGGCAGTTTGCTTAGAAGTATTTACTAGAACCGTCACCATTTTAACTGAATCACACACAAAAACGCTGAACCCAATCCTCCTTAATTGTAAACATAAACACTATTCTCGTCATTCCAAGGCTTTACACACCAATTCTGAGCTCTGTAAACATGAACTCTAAATATTTGAAAGCACAGTCCCGTGAAAACGCCACCAGAAGTACCCGTACTTGTAAACATTACCAGTATTTTCGTCATTTCACAGCTTTCCACTGGAAACCTCCGTGATTGAATTCGACAGTAAATGTAGTAAGAATCTATTTACGTGTACTTGAGGTGTTTATTACACGTTCTTAATCATTTCTGGGAACTACCATTGTGTATTTTCACAGTTTTACCACAATTAGACAGTTTGCTTAGAACTGTTTACTGGAACCGCCACCATTTTAACTGATTCACACAAAAAAAACGCCAAAGCCAATCCTCCTAAATTGTAAACATAAAAACTATTCTCGTGATTCAAAGGCTTTAGACACCAATTCTGAGCTCTGTAAACATGAACTCTTAATAATTGAAAGCAAAGTCCCGTGAAAACACCACCCGAAGTACCCGTACTTGTAAACATTACCAGTATTTTCGTCATTTCACAGCTTTCCACTCGAAACCTCCGTGATTGAATTCGACAGTAAATGTAGTAAAAATCTATTTACGTGTACTTGAGATGTTTATTACACGTTCTTAATCATTTCTGGGAACTATCATTGTGTATTTTAACAGTTTTACCACAATTAGAAAGTTTGCTTAGAAGTGTTTCCTGGAACCGCCACCATTTTAACTGATTAACACAAAGAAACGACAAAGCAAATCCTCCTAAATTGTAAACATAAAAACTATTCTCGTCATTCCAAGGCTTTAGACACCAAATCTGAGCTCTGTAAACATGAACTCTTAATAATTGAAAGCCCAGTCCCGTGAAAACGCCACCCGAAGTACCCGGACTTGTAAACATTACCTTATTTTCGTCATTTCACAGCTTTCCACTCGAAATCTCCGTGATTGAATTCGACAGTAAATGTAGTAAAAATCTATTTACGTGTACTTGAGATGTTTATTACACGTTCTTAATCATTTCTGGGAACTATCATTGTGTATTTTAACAGTTTTACCACAATTAGACAGTTTGCTTAGAAGTATTTCCTGGAACCGTCACCATTTTAACTGATACACACAAAAAAAAGCCAAAGCCAATCCTCCAAAATTGTAAATATAAAAACTATTCTCATCAATCCAAGGCTTTAGACACCAATTCTGAGCTCTGTAAACATGAACTCTTAATAATTGAAAGCACAGTCCCGTGAAAACGCCACCCAAAGTACCCGGACTTGTAAACATTACCAGTATTTTCGTCATTTCACAGCTTTACACGGGAAACCTCTGTAATTGAATTCGACAGTATATGTAGTAAGAATCTATTTACGTGTACTTGAGGTGTTTATTACACGTTCTTAATCATTTCTGGGAACTCTCATTGTGTATTTTAACAGTTTTACCAAAATTAGGCAGTTTGCTTAGAAGTATTTACTAGAACCGTCACCATTTTAACTGACTAAAAAAAAAAAACAAAAAACGCCGAACCCAATCCTCCTTAATTGTAAACATAAACACTATTCTCATCATTCCAAGGCTTTACACACCAATTCTGAGCTCTGTAAACATGAACTCTTAATAATTGAAAGCACAGTCCCGTGAAAACGCCACCCGAAGTACCCGGATTTATAAACATTACCAGTATTTTCGTCATTTCACAGCTTTACACGGAAACCTCTGTAATTGAATTCGACAGTATATGTAGTAAGAATCTATTTACGTGTACTTGAGGTGTTTATTACACGTTCTTAATCATTTCTGGGAACTCTCATTGTGTATTTTAACAGTTTTACCAAAATTAGGCAGTTGGCTTAGAAGTATTTACTAGAACCCTCACCATTTTAACTGACTAAAAAAAAAAAAAAAACGCCGAACCCAATCCTCCTTAATTGTAAACATAAACACTATTCTCGTCATTCCAAGGCTTTAGACACCAATTCTGAGCTCTGTAAACATGAACTCTTAATAATTGAAAGCACAGAACCATGAAAACGCCACCGGAAGTACCCGGACTTGTAAACATTACCAGTATTTTCGTCATTCCACAGCTTTCCACGGGAAACCTCTGTGATTCAATTTGACAGTAAATGTAGTAAGAATCTATTTAGGTGAACTTGAAGTGTTTCTTCCACGTTCTTAATCATTTCTGGGAACTCTCATTGTGTATTTTAACAGTTTTACCAAAATTAGCCAGTTTGCTTAGAAGTATTTACTAGAACCGTCACCATTTTAACTGAATCACACACAAAAACGCTGAACCCAATCCTCCTTAATTGTAAACGTAAACACTATTCTCGTCATTCCAAGACTTTACACACCAATTCTGAGCTCTGTAAACATGAACTCTTAATATTTGAAAGCACAGTCCCGTGAAAACGCCACCAGAAGTACCCGGACTTGTAAACATTACCAGTATTTTCGTCATTTCACAGCTTTCCACTGGAAACCTCCGTAATTGAATTCGACAGTAAATGTAGTAAGAATCTATTTACGTGTACTTGAGGTGTTTATTACACGTTCTTAATCATTTCTGGGAACTACCATTGTGTATTTTCACAGTTTTACCACAATTAGACAGTTTGCTTAGAACTGTTTACTGGAACCGCCACCATTTTAACTGATTCACACAAAAAAAACGCCAAAGCCAATCCTCCTAAATTGTAAACATAAAAACTATTCTCGTGATTCAAAGGCTTTAGACACCAATTCTGAGCTCTGAAAACATGAACTCTTAATAATTGAAAGCAAAGTCCCGTGAAAACACCACCCGAAGTACCCGGACTTGTAAACATTACCAGTATTTTCGTCATTTCACAGCTTTCCACTCGAAACCTCCGTGATTGAATTCGACAGGAAAGGTAGTAAGAATCTATTTACGTGTACTTGAGGTGTTTATTTCAAGTTCTTAATCATTTCTGGGAACTCTCATTGTGTATTTTAACAGTTTTACCACAATTAGACAGTTTGCTTATAAGTATTTACTGGAACCGCCACCATTTTAACTGATTAACACAAAGAAACGACAAAGCAAATCCTCCTAAATTGTAAACATAAAAACTATTCTCGTCATTCCAAGGCTTTAGACACCAAATCTGAGCTCTGTAAACATGAACTCTTAATAATTGAAAGCCCAGTCCCGTGAAAACGCCACCCGAAGTACCCGTACTTGTAAACATTACCAGTATTTTCGTCATTTCACAGCTTTCCACGGGAAACCTCCGTGATTGAATTCGACAGGAAAGGTAGTAAGAATCTATTTATGTGTACTTGAGGGGTTTATTACACGTTCTTAATCATTTCTGGGAACTCTCATTGTTTATTTTAACAGTTTTACCACAATTAGACAGTTTGCTTAGAAGTATTTACTGGAACCGCCACCATTTTAACTGATTCACACAAAAAAAACGCCAAAGCCAATCCTCCTAAATTGTAAACACAAAAACTATTCTCGTGATTCAAAGGCTTTAGACACCAATTCTGAGCTCTGTAAACATGAACTCTTAATATTTGAAAGCACAGTCCCGTGAAAACGCCACCAGAAGTACCCGTACTTGTAAACATTACCAGTATTTTCGTCATTTCACAGCTTTCCACTGGAAACCTCCGTGATTGAATTCGACAGTAAATGTAGTAAGAATCTATTTACGTGTACTTGAGGTGTTTATTACACGTTCTTAATCATTTCTGGGAACTACCATTGTGTATTTTCACAGTTTTACCACAATTAGACAGTTTGCTTAGAACTGTTTACTGGAACCGCCACCATTTTAACTGATTCACACAAAAAAAACGCCAAAGCCAATCCTCCTAAATTGTAAACATAAAAACTATTCTCGTGATTCAAAGGCTTTAGACACCAATTCTGAGCTCTGTAAACATGAACTCTTAATAATTGAAAGCAAAGTCCCGTGAAAACACCACCCGAAGTACCCGTACTTGTAAACATTACCAGTATTTTCGTCATTTCACAGCTTTCCACTCGAAACCTCCGTGATTGAATTCGACAGTAAATGTAGTAAAAATCTATTTACGTGTACTTGAGATGTTTATTACACGTTCTTAATCATTTCGGGGAACTATCATTGTGTATTTTAACAGTTTTACCACAATTAGAAAGTTTGCTTAGAAGTGTTTCCTGGAACCGCCACCATTTTAACTGATTAACACAAAGAAACGACAAAGCAAATCCTCCTAAATTGTAAACATAAAAACTATTTTCGTCATTCCAAGGCTTTAGACACCAAATCTGAGCTCTGTAAACATGAACTCTTAATAATTGAAAGCCCAGTCCCGTGAAAACGCCACCCGAAGTACCCGGACTTGTAAACATTACCTTATTTTCGTCATTTCACAGCTTTCCACTCGAAATCTCCGTGATTGAATTCGACAGGAAAGGTAGTAAGAATCTATTAGGTGTACTTGAGGTGTTTATTAAACGTTCTTAATCATTTCTGGGAACTCTCATTGTGTATTTTAACAGTTTTAACACAATTAGACAGTTTGCTTAGAAGTATTTCCTGGAACCGTCACCATTTTAACTGATACACACAAAAAAAAGCCAAAGCCAATCCTCCAAAATTGTAAATATAAAAACTATTCTCATCAATCCAAGGCTTTAGACACCAATTCTGAGCTCTGTAAACATGAACTCTTAATAATTGAAAGCACAGTCCCGTGAAAACGCCACCCGAAGTACCCGGACTTGTAAACATTACCAGTATTTTCGTCATTTCACAGCTTTACACGGGAAACCTCTGTAATTGAATTCGACAGTATATGTAGTAAGAATCTATTTACGTGTACTTGAGGTGTTTATTACACGTTCTTAATCATTTCTGGGAACTCTCATTGTGTATTTTAACAGTTTTACCAAAATTAGGCAGTTTGCTTAGAAGTATTTACTAGAACCGTCACCATTTTAACGGACTAAAAAAAAAAAACAAAAAACGCCGAACCCAATCCTCCTTAATTGTAAACATAAACACTATTCTCATCATTCCAAGGCTTTACACACCAATTCTGAGCTCTGTAAACATGAACTCTTAATAATTGAAAGCACAGTCCCGTGAAAACGCCACCCGAAGTACCCGGATTTATAAACATTACCAGTATTTTCGTCATTTCACAGCTTTACACGGGAAACCTCTGTAATTGAATTCGACAGTATATGTAGTAAGAATCTATTTACGTGTACTTGAGGTGTTTATTACACGTTCTTAATCATTTCTGGGAACTCTCATTGTGTATTTTAACAGTTTTACCAAAATTAGGCAGTTTGCTTAGAAGTATTTACTAGAACCCTCACCATTTTAACTGACTAAAAAAAAAAAAAAAAACGCCGAACCCAATCCTCCTTAATTGTAAACATAAACACTATTCTCGTCATTCCAAGGCTTTAGACACCAATTGTGAGCTCTGTAAACATGAACTCTTAATAATTGAAAGCACAGAACCATGAAAACGCCACCGGAAGTACCCGGACTTGTAAACATTACCAGTATTTTCGTGATTCCACAGCTTTCCACGGGAAACCTCTGTGATTGAATTCGACAGTAAATGTAGTAAGAATCTATTTAGGTGAACTTGAAGTGTTTCTTCCACGTTCTTAATCATTTCTGGGAACTCTCATTGTGTATTTTAACAGTTTTACCAAAATTAGGCAGTTTGCTTAGAAGTATTTACTAGAACCGTCACCATTTTAACTGAATCACACACAAAAACGCTGAACCCAATCCTCCTTAATTGTAAACATAAACACTATTCTCGTCATTCCAAGGCTTTACACACCAATTCTGAGCTCTGTAAACATGAACTCTAAATATTTGAAAGCACAGTCCCGTGAAAACGCCACCAGAAGTACCCGTACTTGTAAACATTACCAGTATTTTCGTCATTTCACAGCTTTCCACTGGAAACCTCCGTGATTGAATTCGACAGTAAATGTAGTAAGAATCTATTTACGTGTACTTGAGGTGTTTATTACACGTTCTTAATCATTTCTGGGAACTACCATTGTGTATTTTCACAGTTTTACCACAATTAGACAGTTTGCTTAGAACTGTTTACTGGAACCGCCACCATTTTAACTGATTCACACAAAAAAAACGCCAAAGCCAATCCTCCTAAATTGTAAACATAAAAACTATTCTCGTGATTCAAAGGCTTTAGACACCAATTCTGAGCTCTGTAAACATGAACTCTTAATAATTGAAAGCAAAGTCCCGTGAAAACACCACCCGAAGTACCCGTACTTGTAAACATTACCAGTATTTTCGTCATTTCACAGCTTTCCACTCGAAACCTCCGTGATTGAATTCGACAGTAAATGTAGTAAAAATCTATTTACGTGTACTTGAGATGTTTATTACACGTTCTTAATCATTTCTGGGAACTATCATTGTGTATTTTAACAGTTTTACCACAATTAGAAAGTTTGCTTAGAAGTGTTTCCTGGAACCGCCACCATTTTAACTGATTAACACAAAGAAACGACAAAGCAAATCCTCCTAAATTGTAAACATAAAAACTATTCTCGTCATTCCAAGGCTTTAGACACCAAATCTGAGCTCTGTAAACATGAACTCTTAATAATTGAAAGCCCAGTCCCGTGAAAACGCCACCCGAAGTACCCGGACTTGTAAACATTACCTTATTTTCGTCATTTCACAGCTTTCCACTCGAAATCTCCGTGATTGAATTCGACAGTAAATGTAGTAAAAATCTATTTACGTGTACTTGAGATGTTTATTACACGTTCTTAATCATTTCTGGGAACTATCATTGTGTATTTTAACAGTTTTACCACAATTAGACAGTTTGCTTAGAAGTATTTCCTGGAACCGTCACCATTTTAACTGATACACACAAAAAAAAGCCAAAGCCAATCCTCCAAAATTGTAAATATAAAAACTATTCTCATCAATCCAAGGCTTTAGACACCAATTCTGAGCTCTGTAAACATGAACTCTTAATAATTGAAAGCACAGTCCCGTGAAAACGCCACCCAAAGTACCCGGACTTGTAAACATTACCAGTATTTTCGTCATTTCACAGCTTTACACGGGAAACCTCTGTAATTGAATTCGACAGTATATGTAGTAAGAATCTATTTACGTGTACTTGAGGTGTTTATTACACGTTCTTAATCATTTCTGGGAACTCTCATTGTGTATTTTAACAGTTTTACCAAAATTAGGCAGTTTGCTTAGAAGTATTTACTAGAACCGTCACCATTTTAACTGACTAAAAAAAAAAAAAAAAAAACGCCAAAGCCAATCCTCCTAAATTGTAAACACAAAAACTATTCTCGTGATTCAAAGGCTTTAGACACCAATTCTGAGCTCTGTAAACATGAACTCTTAATATTTGAAAGCACAGTCCCTTGAAAACGCCACCAGAAGTACCCGGACTTGTAAACATTACCAGTATTTTCGTCATTTCACAGCTTTCCACTGGAAACCTCCGTGATTGAATTCGACAGTAAATGTAGTAAGAATCTATTTACGTGTACTTGAGATGTTTATTACACGTTCTTAATCATTTCTGGGAACTACCATTGTGTATTTTCACAGTTTTACCACAATTATACAGTTTGCTTAGAACTGTTTACTGGAACCGCCACCATTTTAACTGATTCACACAAAAAAAACGCCAAAGCCAATCCTCCTAAATTGTAAACATAAAAACTATTCTCGTGATTCAAAGGCTTTAGACACCAATTCTGAGCTCTGTAAACATGAACTCTTAATAATTGAAAGCAAAGTCCCGTGAAAACACCACCCGAAGTACCCGTACTTGTAAACATTACCAGTATTTTCGTCATTTCACAGCTTTCCACTCGAAACCTCCGTGATTGAATTCGACAGTAAATGTAGTAAAAATCTATTTACGTGTACTTGAGATGTTTATTACACGTTCTTAATCATTTCGGGGAACTATCATTGTGTATTTTAACAGTTTTACCACAATTAGAAAGTTTGCTTAGAAGTGTTTCCTGGAACTGCCACCATTTTACCTGATTAACACAAAGAAACGACAAAGCAAATCCTCCTAAATTGTAAACATAAAAACTATTTTCGTCTTTCCAAGGCTTTAGACACCAAATCTGAGCTCTGTAAACATGAACTCTTAATAATTGAAAGCCCAGTCCGTGAAAACGCCACCCGAAGTACCCGGACTTGTAAACATTACCTTATTTTCGTCATTTCACAGCTTTCCACTCGAAATCTCCGTGATTGAATTCGACAGGAAAGGTAGTAAGAATCTATTTACGTGTACTTGAGGTGTTTATTAAACGTTCTTAATCATTTCTGGGAACTCTCATTGTGTATTTTAACAGTTTTAACACAATTAGACAGTTTGCTTAGAAGTATTTCCTGGAACCGTCACCATTTTAACTGATACACACAAAAAAAAGCCAAAGCCAATCCTCCAAAATTGTAAATATAAAAACTATTCTCATCAATCCAAGGCTTTAGACACCAATTCTGAGCTCTGTAAACATGAACTCTTAATAATTGAAAGCACAGTCCCGTGAAAACGCCACCCGAAGTACCCGGACTTGTAAACATTACCAGTATTTTCGTCATTTCACAGCTTTACACGGGAAACCTCTGTAATTGAATTCGACAGTATATGTAGTAAGAATCTATTTACGTGTACTTGAGGTGTTTATTACACGTTCTTAATCATTTCTGGGAACTCTCATTGTGTATTTTAACAGTTTTACCAAAATTAGGCAGTTTGCTTAGAAGTATTTACTAGAACCGTCACCATTTTAACGGACTAAAAAAAAAAAAAAAAACACGCCGAACCCAATCCTCCTTAATTGTAAACATAAACACTATTCTCATCATTCCAAGGCTTTACACACCAATTCTGAGCTCTGTAAACATGAACTCTTAATAATTGAAAGCACAGTCCCGTGAAAACGCCACCCGAAGTACCCGGATTTATAAACATTACCAGTATTTTCGTCATTTCACAGCTTTACACGGGAAACCTCTGTAATTGAATTCGACAGTATATGTAGTAAGAATCTATTTACGTGTACTTGAGGTGTTTATTACACGTTCTTAATCATTTCTGGGAACTCTCATTGTGTATTTTAACAGTTTTACCAAAATTAGGCAGTTGGCTTAGAAGTATTTACTAGAACCCTCACCATTTTAACTGACTAAAAAAAAAAAAAAAAACGCCGAACCCAATCCTCCTTAATTGTAAACATAAACACTATTCTCGTCATTCCAAGGCTTTAGACACCAATTCTGAGCTCTGTAAACATGAACTCTTAATAATTGAAAGCACAGAACCATGAAAACGCCACCGGAAGTACCCGGACTTGTAAACATTACCAGTATTTTCGTGATTCCACAGCTTTCCACGGGAAACCTCTGTGATTGAATTCGACAGTAAATGTAGTAAGAATCTATTTAGGTGAACTTGAAGTGTTTCTTCCACGTTCTTAATCATTTCTGGGAACTCTCATTGTGTATTTTAACAGTTTTACCAAAATTAGGCAGTTTGCTTAGAAGTATTTACTAGAACCGTCACCATTTTAACTGAATCACACACAAAAACGCTGAACCCAATCCTCCTTAATTGTAAACATAAACACTATTCTCGTCATTCCAAGGCTTTACACACCAATTCTGAGCTCTGTAAACATGAACTCTAAATATTTGAAAGCACAGTCCCGTGAAAACGCCACCAGAAGTACCCGTACTTGTAAACATTACCAGTATTTTCGTCATTTCACAGCTTTCCACTGGAAACCTCCGTGATTGAATTCGACAGTAAATGTAGTAAGAATCTATTTACGTGTACTTGAGGTGTTTATTACACGTTCTTAATCATTTCTGGGAACTACCATTGTGTATTTTCACAGTTTTACCACAATTAGACAGTTTGCTTAGAACTGTTTACTGGAACCGCCACCATTTTAACTGATTCACACAAAAAAAACGCCAAAGCCAATCCTCCTAAATTGTAAACATAAAAACTATTCTCGTGATTCAAAGGCTTTAGACACCAATTCTGAGCTCTGTAAACATGAACTCTTAATAATTGAAAGCAAAGTCCCGTGAAAACACCACCCGAAGTACCCGTACTTGTAAACATTACCAGTATTTTCGTCATTTCACAGCTTTCCACTCGAAACCTCCGTGATTGAATTCGACAGTAAATGTAGTAAAAATCTATTTACGTGTACTTGAGATGTTTATTACACGTTCTTAATCATTTCTGGGAACTATCATTGTGTATTTTAACAGTTTTACCACAATTAGAAAGTTTGCTTAGAAGTGTTTCCTGGAACCGCCACCATTTTAACTGATTAACACAAAGAAACGACAAAGCAAATCCTCCTAAATTGTAAACATAAAAACTATTCTCGTCATTCCAAGGCTTTAGACACCAAATCTGAGCTCTGTAAACATGAACTCTTAATAATTGAAAGCCCAGTCCCGTGAAAACGCCACCCGAAGTACCCGGACTTGTAAACATTACCTTATTTTCGTCATTTCACAGCTTTCCACTCGAAATCTCCGTGATTGAATTCGACAGTAAATGTAGTAAAAATCTATTTACGTGTACTTGAGATGTGTATTACACGTTCTTAATCATTTCTGGGAACTATCATTGTGTATTTTAACAGTTTTACCACAATTAGACAGTTTGCTTAGAAGTATTTCCTGGAACCGTCACCATTTTAACTGATACACACAAAAAAAAGCCAAAGCCAATCCTCCAAAACTGTAAATATAAAAACTATTCTCATCAATCCAAGGCTTTAGACACCAATTCTGAGCTCTGTAAACATGAACTCTTAATAATTGAAAGCACAGTCCCGTGAAAACGCCACCCAAAGTACCCGGACTTGTAAACATTACCAGTATTTTCGTCATTTCACAGCTTTACACGGGAAACCTCTGTAATTGAATTCGACAGTATATGTAGTAAGAATCTATTTACGTGTACTTGAGGTGTTTATTACACGTTCTTAATCATTTCTGGGAACTCTCATTGTGTATTTTAACAGTTTTACCAAAATTAGGCAGTTTGCTTAGAAGTATTTACTAGAACCGTCACCATTTTAACTGACTAAAAAAAAAAAAAAAAAAACGCCGAACCCAATCCTCCTTAATTGTAAACATAAACACTATTCTCGTCATTCCAAGGCTTTAGACACCAATTCTGAGCTCTGTAAACATGAACTCTTAATAATTGAAAGCACAGAACCATGAAAACGCCACCGGAAGTACCCGGACTTGTAAACATTACCAGTATTTTCGTGATTCCACAGCTTTCCACGGGAAACCTCTGTGATTGAATTCGACAGTAAATGTAGTAAGAATCTATTTAGGTGAACTTGAAGTGTTTCTTCCACGTTCTTAATCATTTCTGGGAACTCTCATTGTGTATTTTAACAGTTTTACCAAAATTAGGCAGTTTGCTTAGAAGTATTTACTAGAACCGTCACCATTTTAACTGACTAAAAAAAAAAAAAAAACGCCAAAGCCAATCCTCCTAAATTGTAAACACAAAAACTATTCTCATGATTCAAAGGCTTTAGACACCAATTCTGAGCTCTGTAAACATGAACTCTTAATATTTGAAAGCACAGTCCCTTGAAAACGCCACCAGAAGTACCCGTACTTGTAAACATTACCAGTATTTTCGTCATTTCACAGCTTTCCACTGGAAACCTCCGTGATTGAATTCGACAGTAAATGTAGTAAGAATCTATTTACGTGTACTTGAGATGTTTATTACACGTTCTTAATCATTTCTGGGAACTACCATTGTGTATTTTCAAAGTTTTACCACAATTAGACAGTTTGCTTAGAACTGTTTACTGGAACCGCCACCATTTTAACTGATTCACACAAAAAAAACGCCAAAGCCAATCCTCCTAAATTGTAAACATAAAAACTATTCTCGTGATTCAAAGGCTTTAGACACCAATTCTGAGCTCTGTAAACATGAACTCTTAATAATTGAAAGCAAAGTCCCGTGAAAACACCACCCGAAGTACCCGTACTTGTAAACATTACCAGTATTTTCGTCATTTCACAGCTTTCCACTCGAAACCTCCGTGATTGAATTCGACAGTAAATGTAGTAAAAATCTATTTACGTGTACTTGAGATGTTTATTACACGTTCTTAATCATTTCTGGGAACTATCATTGTGTATTTTAACAGTTTTACCACAATTAGAAAGTTTGCTTAGATGTGTTTCCTGGAACCGCCACCATTTTAACTGATTAACACAAAGAAACGACAAAGCAAATCCTCCTAAATTGTAAACATAAAAACTATTCTCGTCATTCCAAGGCTTTAGACACCAAATCTGAGCTCTGTAAACATGAACTCTTAATAATTGAAAGCCCAGTCCCGTGAAAACGCCACCCGAAGTACCCGTACTTGTAAACATTACCTTATTTTCGTCATTTCACAGCTTTCCACTCGAAATCTCCGTGATTGAATTCGACAGTAAATGTAGTAAAAATCTATTTACGTGTACTTGAGATGTTTATTACACGTTCTTAATCATTTCTGAGAACTATCATTGTGTATTTTAACAGTTTTACCACAATTAGACAGTTTGCTTAGAAGTGTTTACTAGAACCGCCACCATTTTAACTGATTAACACAAAGAAACGACAAAGCAAATCCTCCTAAATTGTAAACACAAAAACTATTCTCGTCATTCCAAGGCTTTAGACACCAAATCTGAGCTCTGTAAACATGAACTCTTAATAATTGAAAGCCCAGTCCCGTGAAAACGCCACCCGAAGTACCCGGACTTGTAAACATTACCAGTATTTTCGTCATTTCACAGCTTTCCACTGGAAACCTCCGTGATTGAATTCGACAGGAAAGGTAGTAAGAATCTATTTACGTGTACTTGAGGTGTTTATTAAACGTTCTTAATCATTTCTGGGAACTCTCATTGTGTATTTTAACAGTTTTACCACAATTAGACAGTTTGCTTAGAAGTATTTCCTGGAACCGTCACCATTTTAACTGATACACACAAAAAAAAGCCAAAGCCAATCCTCCAAAATTGTAAATATAAAAACTATTCTCATCAATCCAAGGCTTTAGACACCAATTCTGAGCTCTGTAAACATGAACTCTTAATAATTGAAAGCACAGTCCCGTGAAAACGCCACCCGAAGTACCCGGATTTATAAACATTACCAGTATTTTCGTCATTTCACAGCTTTACACGGGAAACCTCTGTAATTGAATTCGACAGTATATGTAGTAAGAATCTATTTACGTGTACTTGAGGTGTTTATTACAGGTTCTTAATCATTTCTGGGAACTCTCATTGTGTATTTTAACAGTTTTACCAAAATTAGGCAGTTTGCTTAGAAGTATTTACTAGAACCATCACCATTTTAACTGATTCACACAAAAAAACGCCGAACCCAATCCTCCTATATTGTAAACATAAACACTATTCTCGTCATTCCAAGGCTTTAGACACAAATTCTGAGATCTGTAAACATGAACTCTTAATAATTGAAAGCACAGTCCCGTGAAAACGCCACCCGAAGTACCCGGATTTATAAACATTACCAGTATTTTCGTCATTTCACAGCTTTACACGGGAAACCTCTGTAATTGAATTCGACAGTATATGTAGTAAGAATCTATTTACGTGTACTTGAGGTGTTTATTACACGTTCTTAATCATTTCTGGGAACTCTCATTGTGTATTTTAACAGTTTTACCAAAATTAGGCAGTTTGCTTAGAAGTATTTACTAGAACCGTCACCATTTTAACTGACTAAAAAAAAAAAAAAAAAAAACGCCGAACCCAATCCTCCTTAATTGTAAACATAAACACTATTCTCGTCATTCCAAGGCTTTACACACCAATTCTCAGCTCTGTAAACATGAACTCTTAATAATTGAAAGCACAGTCCCGTGAAAACGCCACCCGAAGTACCCGGATTTATAAACATTACCAGTATTTTCGTCATTTCACAGCTTTACACGGGAAACTTCTGTGATTGAATTCGACAGTAAATGTAGTAAGAATCTATTTAGGTGAACTTGAAGTGTTTCTTCCACGTTCTTAATCATTTCTGGGAACTCTCATTGTGTATTTTAACAGTTTTACCAAAATTAGGCAGTTTGCTTAGAAGTATTTACTAGAACCGTCACCATTTTAACTGACTAAAAAAAAAAAAAAAAAAAAACGCCGAACCCAATCCTCCTTAATTGTAAACATAAACACTATTCTCGTCATTCCAAGGCTTTACACACCAATTCTGAGCTCTGTAAACATGAACTCTTAATAATTGAAAGCACAGAACCATGAAAACGCCACCGGAAGTACCCGGACTTGTAAACATTACCAGTATTTTCGTCATTCCACAGCTTTCCACGGGAAACCTCTGTGATTGAATTCGACAGTAAATGTAGTAAGAATCTATTTAGGTGAACTTGAAGTGTTTCTTCCACGTTCTTAATCATTTCTGGGAACTCTCATTGTGTATTTTAACAGTTTTACCAATATTAGGCAGTTCGCTTAGAAGTATTTACTAGAACCGTCACCATTTTAACTGAATCACACACAAAAACGCCGAACCCAATCCTCCTTAATTGTAAACATAAACACTATTCTCGTCATTCCAAGGCTTTACACACCAATTCTCAGCTCTGAGAACATGAACTCTTAATAATTGAAAGCACAGTCCCGTGAAAACGCCACCCGAAGTACCCGGATTTATAAACATTACCAGTATTTTCGTCATTTCACAGCTTTCCACGGGAAACCTCTGTAATTGAATTCGACAGTAAATGTAGTAAGAATCTATTTACGTGTACTTGAGGTGTTTATTACACGTTCTTAATCATTTCTGGGAACTCTCATTGTGTATTTTAACAGTTTTACCAAAATTAGGCAGTTTGCTTAGAAGTATTCACTAGAACCGTCACCATTTTAACTGAATCACACACAAAAACCCCGAACCCAATCCTCCTTAATTGTAAACATAAACATTATTCTCGTCATTCCAAGGCTTTACACACCAATTCTCAGCTCTGTAAACATGAACTCTTAATAATTGAAAGCACAGTCCCGTGAAAACGCCACCCGAAGTACCCGGATTTATAAACATTACCAGTATTTTCGTCATTTCACAGCTTTACACGGGAAACCTCTGTAATTGAATTCGACAGTATATGTAGTAAGAATCTATTTACGTGTACTTGAGGTGTTTATTACACGTTCTTAATCATTTTTGGGAACTCTCATTGTGTATTTTAACAGTTTTACCAAAATTAGGCAGTTTGCTTAGAAGTATTTACTAGAACCGTCACCATTTTAACTGACTAAAAAAAAAAAAAAACGCCGAACCCAATCCTCCTTAATTGTAAAAATAAACACTATTCTCGTCATTCCAAGGCTTTACACACCAATTCTGAGCTCTGTAAACATGAACTCTTAATAATTGAAAGCACAGAACCATGAAAACGCCACCGGAAGTACCCGGACTTGTAAACATTACCAGTATTTTCGTCATTCCACAGCTTTCCACGGGAAACCTCTGTGATTGAATTCGACAGTAAATGTAGTAAGAATCTATTTAGGTGAACTTGAAGTGTTTCTTCCACGTTCTTAATCATTTCTGGGAACTCTCATTGTGTATTTTAACAGTTTTACCAAAATTAGGCAGTTTGCTTAGAAGTATTTACTAGAACCGTCACCATTTTAACTGAATCACACACAAAAACGCCGAACCCAATCCTCCTTAATTGTAAACATTAAACACTATTCTCGTCATTCCAAGGCTTTACACACCAATTCTCAGCTCTGTAAACATGAACTCTTAATAATTGAAAGCAGAGTCCCGTGAAAACGCCACCCGAAGTACCCGGAGTTGTAAATATTACCTGTATTTTCGTCATTTCATGGCTTTCCACGGGAAACCTCCATGATTGAATTCGACAGTTAATTTAGTAAGAATCTATTTACGTGTACTTGAGGTGTTTATTACACGTTCTTAATCATTTCTGGAAACTCTCATTGTGTATTTTATCAGTTTTACCAAAATTAGGCAGTTTGCTTAGAAGTATTTACTGAAACCGTCACCATTTTAACTGATTCACACAAAAAAACGCCGAACCCAATCCTCCTATATTGGAAACATAAACACTATTCATGTCATTCCAAGGCTTTAGACACCAATTCTGAGCTCTGTAAACATGAACTCTTAATAATTGAAAGCACAGTCCCGTGAAAACGCCACCCAAAGTACCCGGACTTGTAAACATTACCAGTATTTTCGTCATTTCACAGCTTTACACGGGAAACCTCTGTAATTGAATTCGACAGTATATGTAGTAAGAATCTATTTACGTGTACTTGAGGTGTTTATTACACGTTCTTAATCATTTCTGGGAACTCTCATTGTGTATTTTAACAGTTTTACCAAAATTAGGCAGTTTGCTTAGAAGTATTTACTAGAACCGTCACCATTTTAACTGACTAAAAAAAAAAAAAAAAAAACGCCAAAGCCAATCCTCCTAAATTGTAAACACAAAAACTATTCTCGTGATTCAAAGGCTTTAGACACCAATTCTGAGCTCTGTAAACATGAACTCTTAATATTTGAAAGCACAGTCCCTTGAAAACGCCACCAGAAGTACCCGGACTTGTAAACATTACCAGTATTTTCGTCATTTCACAGCTTTCCACTGGAAACCTCCGTGATTGAATTCGACAGTAAATGTAGTAAGAATCTATTTACGTGTACTTGAGATGTTTATTACACGTTCTTAATCATTTCTGGGAACTACCATTGTGTATTTTCACAGTTTTACCACAATTATACAGTTTGCTTAGAACTGTTTACTGGAACCGCCACCATTTTAACTGATTCACACAAAAAAAACGCCAAAGCCAATCCTCCTAAATTGTAAACATAAAAACTATTCTCGTGATTCAAAGGCTTTAGACACCAATTCTGAGCTCTGTAAACATGAACTCTTAATAATTGAAAGCAAAGTCCCGTGAAAACACCACCCGAAGTACCCGTACTTGTAAACATTACCAGTATTTTCGTCATTTCACAGCTTTCCACTCGAAACCTCCGTGATTGAATTCGACAGTAAATGTAGTAAAAATCTATTTACGTGTACTTGAGATGTTTATTACACGTTCTTAATCATTTCGGGGAACTATCATTGTGTATTTTAACAGTTTTACCACAATTAGAAAGTTTGCTTAGAAGTGTTTCCTGGAACCGCCACCATTTTACCTGATTAACACAAAGAAACGACAAAGCAAATCCTCCTAAATTGTAAACATAAAAACTATTTTCGTCTTTCCAAGGCTTTAGACACCAAATCTGAGCTCTGTAAACATGAACTCTTAATAATTGAAAGCCCAGTCCCGTGAAAACGCCACCCGAAGTACCCGGACTTGTAAACATTACCTTATTTTCGTCATTTCACAGCTTTCCACTCGAAATCTCCGTGATTGAATTCGACAGGAAAGGTAGTAAGAATCTATTTACGTGTACTTGAGGTGTTTATTAAACGTTCTTAATCATTTCTGGGAACTCTCATTGTGTATTTTAACAGTTTTAACACAATTAGACAGTTTGCTTAGAAGTATTTCCTGGAACCGTCACCATTTTAACTGATACACACAAAAAAAAGCCAAAGCCAATCCTCCAAAATTGTAAATATAAAAACTATTCTCATCAATCCAAGGCTTTAGACACCAATTCTGAGCTCTGTAAACATGAACTCTTAATAATTGAAAGCACAGTCCCGTGAAAACGCCACCCGAAGTACCCGGACTTGTAAACATTACCAGTATTTTCGTCATTTCACAGCTTTACACGGGAAACCTCTGTAATTGAATTCGACAGTATATGTAGTAAGAATCTATTTACGTGTACTTGAGGTGTTTATTACACGTTCTTAATCATTACTGGGAACTCTCATTGTGTATTTTAACAGTTTTACCAAAATTAGGCAGTTTGCTTAGAAGTATTTACTAGAACCGTCACCATTTTAACGGACTAAAAAAAAAAAAAAAAACACGCCGAACCCAATCCTCCTTAATTGTAAACATAAACACTATTCTCATCATTCCAAGGCTTTACACACCAATTCTGAGCTCTGTAAACATGAACTCTTAATAATTGAAAGCACAGTCCCGTGAAAACGCCACCCGAAGTACCCGGATTTATAAACATTACCAGTATTTTCGTCATTTCACAGCTTTACACGGGAAACCTCTGTAATTGAATTCGACAGTATATGTAGTAAGAATCTATTTACGTGTACTTGAGGTGTTTATTACACGTTCTTAATCATTTCTGGGAACTCTCATTGTGTATTTTAACAGTTTTACCAAAATTAGGCAGTTCGCTTAGAAGTATTTACTAGAACCGTCACCATTTTAACTGAATCACACACAAAAACGCCGAACCCAATCCTCCTTAATTGTAAACATAAACACTATTCTCGTCATTCCAAGGCTTTACACACCAATTCTCAGCTCTGAGAACATGAACTCTTAATAATTGAAAGCACAGTCCCGTGAAAACGCCACCCGAAGTACCCGGATTTATAAACATTACCAGTATTTTCGTCATTTCACAGCTTTCCACGGGAAACCTCTGTAATTGAATTCGACAGTAAATGTAGTAAGAATCTATTTACGTGTACTTGAGGTGTTTATTACACGTTCTTAATCATTTCTGGGAACTCTCATTGTGTATTTTAACAGTTTTACCAAAATTAGGCAGTTTGCTTAGAAGTATTCACTAGAACCGTCACCATTTTAACTGAATCACACACAAAAACCCCGAACCCAATCCTCCTTAATTGTAAACATAAACATTATTCTCGTCATTCCAAGGCTTTACACACCAATTCTCAGCTCTGTAAACATGAACTCTTAATAATTGAAAGCACAGTCCCGTGAAAACGCCACCCGAAGTACCCGGATTTATAAACATTACCAGTATTTTCGTCATTTCACAGCTTTACACGGGAAACCTCTGTAATTGAATTCGACAGTATATGTAGTAAGAATCTATTTACGTGTACTTGAGGTGTTTATTACACGTTCTTAATCATTTTTGGGAACTCTCATTGTGTATTTTAACAGTTTTACCAAAATTAGGCAGTTTGCTTAGAAGTATTTACTAGAACCGTCACCATTTTAACTGACTAAAAAAAAAAAAAAACGCCGAACCCAATCCTCCTTAATTGTAAAAATAAACACTATTCTCGTCATTCCAAGGCTTTACACACCAATTCTGAGCTCTGTAAACATGAACTCTTAATAATTGAAAGCACAGAACCATGAAAACGCCACCGGAAGTACCCGGACTTGTAAACATTACCAGTATTTTCGTCATTCCACAGCTTTCCACGGGAAACCTCTGTGATTGAATTCGACAGTAAATGTAGTAAGAATCTATTTAGGTGAACTTGAAGTGTTTCTTCCACGTTCTTAATCATTTCTGGGAACTCTCATTGTGTATTTTAACAGTTTTACCAAAATTAGGCAGTTTGCTTAGAAGTATTTACTAGAACCGTCACCATTTTAACTGAATCACACACAAAAACGCCGAACCCAATCCTCCTTAATTGTAAACATAAACACTATTCTCGTCATTCCAAGGCTTTACACACCAATTCTCAGCTCTGTAAACATGAACTCTTAATAATTGAAAGCAGAGTCCCGTGAAAACGCCACCCGAAGTACCCGGAGTTGTAAATATTACCAGTATTTTCGTCATTTCATGGCTTTCCACGGGAAACCTCCATGATTGAATTCGACAGTTAATTTAGTAAGAATCTATTTACGTGTACTTGAGGTGTTTATTACACGTTCTTAATCATTTCTGGAAACTCTCATTGTGTATTTTATCAGTTTTACCAAAATTAGGCAGTTTGCTTAGAAGTATTTACTGAAACCGTCACCATTTTAACTGATTCACACAAAAAAACGCCGAACCCAATCCTCCTATATTGGAAACATAAACACTATTCATGTCATTCCAAGGCTTTAGACACCAATTCTGAGCTCTGTAAACATGAACTCTTAATAATTGAAAGCACAGTCCCGTGAAAACGCCACCCAAAGTACCCGGACTTGTAAACATTACCAGTATTTTCGTCATTTCACAGCTTTACACGGGAAACCTCTGTAATTGAATTCGACAGTATATGTAGTAAGAATCTATTTACGTGTACTTGAGGTGTTTATTACACGTTCTTAATCATTTCTGGGAACTCTCATTGTGTATTTTAACAGTTTTACCAAAATTAGGCAGTTTGCTTAGAAGTATTTACTAGAACCGTCACCATTTTAACTGACTAAAAAAAAAAAAAAAAAAAGCCAAAGCCAATCCTCCTAAATTGTAAACACAAAAACTATTCTCGTGATTCAAAGGCTTTAGACACCAATTCTGAGCTCTGTAAACATGAACTCTTAATATTTGAAAGCACAGTCCCTTGAAAACGCCACCAGAAGTACCCGGACTTGTAAACATTACCAGTATTTTCGTCATTTCACAGCTTTCCACTGGAAACCTCCGTGATTGAATTCGACAGTAAATGTAGTAAGAATCTATTTACGTGTACTTGAGATGTTTATTACACGTTCTTAATCATTTCTGGGAACTACCATTGTGTATTTTCACAGTTTTACCACAATTATACAGTTTGCTTAGAACTGTTTACTGGAACCGCCACCATTTTAACTGATTCACACAAAAAAAACGCCAAAGCCAATCCTCCTAAATTGTAAACATAAAAACTATTCTCGTGATTCAAAGGCTTTAGACACCAATTCTGAGCTCTGTAAACATGAACTCTTAATAATTGAAAGCAAAGTCCCGTGAAAACACCACCCGAAGTACCCGTACTTGTAAACATTACCAGTATTTTCGTCATTTCACAGCTTTCCACTCGAAACCTCCGTGATTGAATTCGACAGTAAATGTAGTAAAAATCTATTTACGTGTACTTGAGATGTTTATTACACGTTCTTAATCATTTCGGGGAACTATCATTGTGTATTTTAACAGTTTTACCACAATTAGAAAGTTTGCTTAGAAGTGTTTCCTGGAACCGCCACCATTTTACCTGATTAACACAAAGAAACGACAAAGCAAATCCTCCTAAATTGTAAACATAAAAACTATTTTCGTCTTTCCAAGGCTTTAGACACCAAATCTGAGCTCTGTAAACATGAACTCTTAATAATTGAAAGCCCAGTCCCGTGAAAACGCCACCCGAAGTACCCGGACTTGTAAACATTACCTTATTTTCGTCATTTCACAGCTTTCCACTCGAAATCTCCGTGATTGAATTCGACAGGAAAGGTAGTAAGAATCTATTTACGTGTACTTGAGGTGTTTATTAAACGTTCTTAATCATTTCTGGGAACTCTCATTGTGTATTTTAACAGTTTTAACACAATTAGACAGTTTGCTTAGAAGTATTTACTAGAACCGTCACCATTTTAACGGACTAAAAAAAAAAAAAAAAAACACGCCGAACCCAATCCTCCTTAATTGTAAACATAAACACTATTCTCATCATTCCAAGGCTTTACACACCAATTCTGAGCTCTGTAAACATGAACTCTTAATAATTGAAAGCACAGTCCCGTGAAAACGCCACCCGAAGTACCCGGATTTATAAACATTACCAGTATTTTCGTCATTTCACAGCTTTACACGGGAAACCTCTGTAATTGAATTCGACAGTATATGTAGTAAGAATCTATTTACGTGTACTTGAGGTGTTTATTACACGTTCTTAATCATTTCTGGGAACTCTCATTGTGTATTTTAACAGTTTTACCAAAATTAGGCAGTTGGCTTAGAAGTATTTACTAGAACCCTCACCATTTTAACTGACTAAAAAAAAAAAAAAAAACGCCGAACCCAATCCTCCTTAATTGTAAACATAAACACTATTCTCGTCATTCCAAGGCTTTAGACACCAATTCTGAGCTCTGTAAACATGAACTCTTAATAATTGAAAGCACAGAACCATGAAAACGCCACCGGAAGTACCCGGACTTGTAAACATTACCAGTATTTTCGTGATTCCACAGCTTTCCACGGGAAACCTCTGTGATTGAATTCGACAGTAAATGTAGTAAGAATCTATTTAGGTGAACTTGAAGTGTTTCTTCCACGTTCTTAATCATTTCTGGGAACTCTCATTGTGTATTTTAACAGTTTTACCAAAATTAGGCAGTTTGCTTAGAAGTATTTACTAGAACCGTCACCATTTTAACTGAATCACACACAAAAACGCTGAACCCAATCCTCCTTAATTGTAAACATAAACACTATTCTCGTCATTCCAAGGCTTTACACACCAATTCTGAGCTCTGTAAACATGAACTCTAAATATTTGAAAGCACAGTCCCGTGAAAACGCCACCAGAAGTACCCGTACTTGTAAACATTACCAGTATTTTCGTCATTTCACAGCTTTCCACTGGAAACCTCCGTGATTGAATTCGACAGTAAATGTAGTAAGAATCTATTTACGTGTACTTGAGGTGTTTATTACACGTTCTTAATCATTTCTGGGAACTACCATTGTGTATTTTCACAGTTTTACCACAATTAGACAGTTTGCTTAGAACTGTTTACTGGAACCGCCACCATTTTAACTGATTCACACAAAAAAAACGCCAAAGCCAATCCTCCTAAATTGTAAACATAAAAACTATTCTCGTGATTCAAAGGCTTTAGACACCAATTCTGAGCTCTGTAAACATGAACTCTTAATAATTGAAAGCAAAGTCCCGTGAAAACACCACCCGAAGTACCCGTACTTGTAAACATTACCAGTATTTTCGTCATTTCACAGCTTTCCACTCGAAACCTCCGTGATTGAATTCGACAGTAAATGTAGTAAAAATCTATTTACGTGTACTTGAGATGTTTATTACACGTTCTTAATCATTTCTGGGAACTATCATTGTGTATTTTAACAGTTTTACCACAATTAGAAAGTTTGCTTAGAAGTGTTTCCTGGAACCGCCACCATTTTAACTGATTAACACAAAGAAACGACAAAGCAAATCCTCCAAAATTGTAAACATAAAAACTATTCTCGTCATTCCAAGGCTTTAGACACCAAATCTGAGCTCTGTAAACATGAACTCTTAATAATTGAAAGCCCAGTCCCGTGAAAACGCCACCCGAAGTACCCGGACTTGTAAACATTACCTTATTTTCGTCATTTCACAGCTTTCCACTCGAAATCTCCGTGATTGAATTCGACAGGAAAGGTAGTAAAAATCTATTTACGTGTACTTGAGATGTTTATTACACGTTCTTAATCATTTCTGGGAACTATCATTGTGTATTTTAACAGTTTTACCACAATTAGACAGTTTGCTTAGAAGTATTTCCTGGAACCGTCACCATTTTAACTGATACACACAAAAAAAAGCCAAAGCCAATCCTCCAAAATTGTAAATATAAAAACTATTCTCATCAATCCAAGGCTTTAGACACCAATTCTGAGCTCTGTAAACATGAACTCTTAATAATTGAAAGCACAGTCCCGTGAAAACGCCACCCAAAGTACCCGGACTTGTAAACATTACCAGTATTTTCGTCATTTCACAGCTTTACACGGGAAACCTCTGTAATTGAATTCGACAGTATATGTAGTAAGAATCTATTTACGTGTACTTGAGGTGTTTATTACACGTTCTTAATCATTTCTGGGAACTCTCATTGTGTATTTTAACAGTTTTACCAAAATTAGGCAGTTTGCTTAGAAGTATTTACTAGAACCGTCACCATTTTAACTGACTAAAAAAAAAAAAAAAAAACGCCAAAGCCAATCCTCCTAAATTGTAAACACAAAAACTATTCTCGTGATTCAAAGGCTTTAGACACCAATTCTGAGCTCTGTAAACATGAGCTCTTAATATTTGAAAGCACAGTCCCTTGAAAACGCCACCAGAAGTACCCGGACTTGTAAACATTACCAGTATTTTCGTCATTTCACAGCTTTCCACTGGAAACCTCCGTGATTGAATTCGACAGTAAATGTAGTAAGAATCTATTTACGTGTACTTGAGGTGTTTATTACACGTTCTTAATCATTTCTGGGAACTCTCATTGTGTATTTTAACAGTTTTACCAAAATTAGGCAGTTTGCTTAGAAGTATTTACTAGAACCGTCACCATTTTAACTGACTAAAAAAAAAAAAAAAAAAACGCCGAACCCAATCCTCCTTAATTGTAAACATAAACACTATTCTCGTCATTCCAAGGCTTTAGACACCAATTCTGAGCTCTGTAAACATGAACTCTTAATAATTGAAAGCACAGAACCATGAAAACGCCACCGGAAGTACCCGGACTTGTAAACATTACCAGTATTTTCGTGATTCCACAGCTTTCCACGGGAAACCTCTGTGATTGAATTCGACAGTAAATGTAGTAAGAATCTATTTAGGTGAACTTGAAGTGTTTCTTCCACGTTCTTAATCATTTCTGGGAACTCTCATTGTGTATTTTAACAGTTTTACCAAAATTAGGCAGTTTGCTTAGAAGTATTTACTAGAACCGTCACCATTTTAACTGACTAAAAAAAAAAAAAAAACGCCAAAGCCAATCCTCCTAAATTGTAAACACAAAAACTATTCTCATGATTCAAAGGCTTTAGACACCAATTCTGAGCTCTGTAAACATGAACTCTTAATATTTGAAAGCACAGTCCCTTGAAAACGCCACCAGAAGTACCCGTACTTGTAAACATTACCAGTATTTTCGTCATTTCACAGCTTTCCACTGGAAACCTCCGTGATTGAATTCGACAGTAAATGTAGTAAGAATCTATTTACGTGTACTTGAGATGTTTATTACAAGTTCTTAATCATTTCTGGGAACTACCATTGTGTATTTTCAAAGTTTTACCACAATTAGACAGTTTGCTTAGAACTGTTTACTGGAACCGCCACCATTTTAACTGATTCACACAAAAAAAACGCCAAAGCCAATCCTCCTAAATTGTAAACATAAAAACTATTCTCGTGATTCAAAGGCTTTAGACACCAATTCTGAGCTCTGTAAACATGAACTCTTAATAATTGAAAGCAAAGTCCCGTGAAAACATCACCCGAAGTACCCGTACTTGTAAACATTACCAGTATTTTCGTCATTTCACAGCTTTCCACTCGAAACCTCCGTGATTGAATTCGACAGTAAATGTAGTAAAAATCTATTTACGTGTACTTGAGATGTTTATTACACGTTCTTAATCATTTCTGGGAACTATCATTGTGTATTTTAACAGTTTTACCACAATTAGAAAGTTTGCTTAGATGTGTTTCCTGGAACCGCCACCATTTTAACTGATTAACACAAAGAAACGACAAAGCAAATCCTCCTAAATTGTAAACATAAAAACTATTCTCGTCATTCCAAGGCTTTAGACACCAAATCTGAGCTCTGTAAACATGAACTCTTAATAATTGAAAGCCCAGTCCCGTGAAAACGCCACCCGAAGTACCCGTACTTGTAAACATTACCTTATTTTCGTCATTTCACAGCTTTCCACTCGAAATCTCCGTGATTGAATTCGACAGTAAATGTAGTAAAAATCTATTTACGTGTACTTGAGATGTTTATTACACGTTCTTAATCATTTCTGAGAACTATCATTGTGTATTTTAACAGTTTTACCACAATTAGACAGTTTGCTTAGAAGTGTTTACTAGAACCGCCACCATTTTAACTGATTAACACAAAGAAACGACAAAGCAAATCCTCCTAAATTGTAAACACAAAAACTATTCTCGTCATTCCAAGGCTTTAGACACCAAATCTGAGCTCTGTAAACATGAACTCTTAATAATTGAAAGCCCAGTCCCGTGAAAACGCCACCCGAAGTACCCGGACTTGTAAACATTACCAGTATTTTCGTCATTTCACAGCTTTCCACTGGAAACCTCCGTGATTGAATTCGACAGGAAAGGTAGTAAGAATCTATTTACGTGTACTTGAGGTGTTTATTAAACGTTCTTAATCATTTCTGGGAACTCTCATTGTGTATTTTAACAGTTTTACCACAATTAGACAGTTGGCTTAGAAGTATTTCCTGGAACCGTCACCATTTTAACTGATACACACAAAAAAAAGCCAAAGCCAATCCTCCAAAATTGTAAATATAAAAACTATTCTCATCAATCCAAGGCTTTAGACACCAATTCTGAGCTCTGTAAACATGAACTCTTAATAATTGAAAGCACAGTCCCGTGAAAACGCCACCCGAAGTACCCGGATTTATAAACATTACCAGTATTTTCGTCATTTCACAGCTTTACACGGGAAACCTCTGTAATTGAATTCGACAGTATATGTAGTAAGAATCTATTTACGTGTACTTGAGGTGTTTATTACAGGTTCTTAATCATTTCTGGGAACTCTCATTGTGTATTTTAACAGTTTTACCAAAATTAGGCAGTTTGCTTAGAAGTATTTACTAGAACCATCACCATTTTAACTGATTCACACAAAAAAACGCCGAACCCAATCCTCCTATATTGTAAACATAAACACTATTCTCGTCATTCCAAGGCTTTAGACACCAATTCTGAGATCTGTAAACATGAACTCTTAATAATTGAAAGCACAGTCCCGTGAAAACGCCACCCGAAGTACCCGGATTTATAAACATTACCAGTATTTTCGTCATTTCACAGCTTTACACGGGAAACCTCTGTAATTGAATTCGACAGTATATGTAGTAAGAATCTATTTACGTGTACTTGAGGTGTTTATTACACGTTCTTAATCATTTCTGGGAACTCTCATTGTGTATTTTAACAGTTTTACCAAAATTAGGCAGTTTGCTTAGAAGTATTTACTAGAACCGTCACCATTTTAACTGACTAAAAAAAAAAAAAAAAAAAACGCCGAACCCAATCCTCCTTAATTGTAAACATAAACACTATTCTCGTCATTCCAAGGCTTTACACACCAATTCTCAGCTCTGTAAACATGAACTCTTAATAATTGAAAGCACAGTCCCGTGAAAACGCCACCCGAAGTACCAGGAGTTGTAAATATTACCAGTATTTTCGTCATTTCATGGCTTTCCACGGGAAACCTCCATGATTGAATTCGACAGTTAATTTAATAAGAATCTATTTACGTGTACTTGAGGTGTTTATTACACGTTCTTAATCATTTCTGGAAACTCTCATTGTGTATTTTATCAGTTTTACCAAAATTAGGCAGTTTGCTTAGAAGTATTTACTGAAACCGTCACCATTTTAACTGATTCACACACAAAAACGCCGAACCCAATCCTGCTATATTGGAAACATAAACACTATTCATGTCATTCCAAGGCTTTAGACACCAATTCTGAGCTCTGTAAACATGAACTCTTAATAATTGAAAGCACAGTCCCGTGAAAACGCCACCCGAAGTACCCGGATTTATAAACATTACCAGTATTTTCGTCATTTCACAGCTTTACACGGGAAACTTCTGTGATTGAATTCGACAGTAAATGTAGTAAGAATCTATTTAGGTGAACTTGAAGTGTTTCTTCCACGTTCTTAATCATTTCTGGGAACTCTCATTGTGTATTTTAACAGTTTTACCAAAATTAGGCAGTTTGCTTAGAAGTATTTACTAGAACCGTCACCATTTTAACTGACTAAAAAAAAAAAAAAAAAAAAACGCCGAACCCAATCCTCCTTAATTGTAAACATAAACACTATTCTCGTCATTCCAAGGCTTTACACACCAATTCTGAGCTCTGTAAACATGAACTCTTAATAATTGAAAGCACAGAACCATGAAAACGCCACCGGAAGTACCCGGACTTGTAAACATTACCAGTATTTTCGTCATTCCACAGCTTTCCACGGGAAACCTCTGTGATTGAATTCGACAGTAAATGTAGTAAGAATCTATTTAGGTGAACTTGAAGTGTTTCTTCCACGTTCTTAATCATTTCTGGGAACTCTCATTGTGTATTTTAACAGTTTTACCAATATTAGGCAGTTCGCTTAGAAGTATTTACTAGAACCGTCACCATTTTAACTGAATCACACACAAAAACGCCGAACCCAATCCTCCTTAATTGTAAACATAAACACTATTCTCGTCATTCCAAGGCTTTACACACCAATTCTCAGCTCTGAGAACATGAACTCTTAATAATTGAAAGCACAGTCCCGTGAAAACGCCACCCGAAGTACCCGGATTTATAAACATTACCAGTATTTTCGTCATTTCACAGCTTTCCACGGGAAACCTCTGTAATTGAATTCGACAGTAAATGTAGTAAGAATCTATTTACGTGTACTTGAGGTGTTTATTACACGTTCTTAATCATTTCTGGGAACTCTCATTGTGTATTTTAACAGTTTTACCAAAATTAGGCAGTTTGCTTAGAAGTATTCACTAGAACCGTCACCATTTTAACTGAATCACACACAAAAACCCCGAACCCAATCCTCCTTAATTGTAAACATAAACATTATTCTCGTCATTCCAAGGCTTTACACACCAATTCTCAGCTCTGTAAACATGAACTCTTAATAATTGAAAGCACAGTCCCGTGAAAACGCCACCCGAAGTACCCGGATTTATAAACATTACCAGTATTTTCGTCATTTCACAGCTTTACACGGGAAACCTCTGTAATTGAATTCGACAGTATATGTAGTAAGAATCTATTTACGTGTACTTGAGGTGTTTATTACACGTTCTTAATCATTTTTGGGAACTCTCATTGTGTATTTTAACAGTTTTACCAAAATTAGGCAGTTTGCTTAGAAGTATTTACTAGAACCGTCACCATTTTAACTGACTAAAAAAAAAAAAAAACGCCGAACCCAATCCTCCTTAATTGTAAAAATAAACACTATTCTCGTCATTCCAAGGCTTTACACACCAATTCTGAGCTCTGTAAACATGAACTCTTAATAATTGAAAGCACAGAACCATGAAAACGCCACCGGAAGTACCCGGACTTGTAAACATTACCAGTATTTTCGTCATTCCACAGCTTTCCACGGGAAACCTCTGTGATTGAATTCGACAGTAAATGTAGTAAGAATCTATTTAGGTGAACTTGAAGTGTTTCTTCCACGTTCTTAATCATTTCTGGGAACTCTCATTGTGTATTTTAACAGTTTTACCAAAATTAGGCAGTTTGCTTAGAAGTATTTACTAGAACCGTCACCATTTTAACTGAATCACACACAAAAACGCCGAACCCAATCCTCCTTAATTGTAAACATAAACACTATTCTCGTCATTCCAAGGCTTTACACACCAATTCTCAGCTCTGTAAACATGAACTCTTAATAATTGAAAGCAGAGTCCCGTGAAAACGCCACCCGAAGTACCCGGAGTTGTAAATATTACCAGTATTTTCGTCATTTCATGGCTTTCCACGGGAAACCTCCATGATTGAATTCGACAGTTAATTTAGTAAGAATCTATTTACGTGTACTTGAGGTGTTTATTACACGTTCTTAATCATTTCTGGAAACTCTCATTGTGTATTTTATCAGTTTTACCAAAATTAGGCAGTTTGCTTAGAAGTATTTACTGAAACCGTCACCATTTTAACTGATTCACACAAAAAAACGCCGAACCCAATCCTCCTATATTGGAAACATAAACACTATTCATGTCATTCCAAGGCTTTAGACACCAATTCTGAGCTCTGTAAACATGAACTCTTAATAATTGAAAGCACAGTCCCGTGAAAACGCCACCCGAAGTACCCGGATTTATAAACATTACCAGTATTTTCGTCATTTCACAGCTTTACACGGGAAACCTCTGTAATTGAATTCGACAATATATGTAGTAAGAATCTATTTACGTGTACTTGAGGTGTTTATTACACGTTCTTAATCATTTCTGGGAACTCTCATTGTGTATTTTAACAGTTTTACCAAAATTAGGCAGTTTGCTTAGAAGTATTTACTAGAACCGTCACCATTTGAAATGACTAAAAAAAAAAAAAAAAACGCCGAACCCAATCCTCCTTAATTGTAAACATAAACACTATTCTCGTCATTCCAAGGCTTTAGACACCAATTCTGAGCTCTGTAAACATGAACTCTTAATAATTGAAAGCACAGAACCATGAAAACGACACCGGAAGTACCCGGACTTGTAAACATTACCAGTATTTTCGTCATTCCACAGCTTTCCACGGGAAACCTCTGTGATTGAATTTGACAGTAAATGTAGTAAGAATCTATTTAGGTGAACTTGAAGTGTTTCTTCCACGTTCTTAATCATTTCTGGGAACTCTCATTGTGTATTTTAACAGTTTTACCAAAATTAGGCAGTTTGCTTAGAAGTATTTACTAGAACCGTCACCATTTTAACTGAATCACACACAAAAACGCCGAACCCAATCCTCCTTAATTGTAAACATAAACACTATTCTCGTCATTCCAAGGCTTTAGACACCAATTCTGAGCTCTGTAAACATGAACTCTTAATAATTGAAAGCACAGTCCCGTGAAAACGCCACCCGAAGTACCCCCATTTATAAACATTACCAGTATTTTCGTCATTTCACAGCTTTACAAGGGAAACCTCTGTAATTGAATTCGACAGTATATGTAGTAAGAATCTATTTACGTGTACTTGAGGTGTTTATTACACGTTCTTAATCATTTCTGGAAACTCTCATTGTGTATTTTATCAGTTTTACCAAAATTAGGCAGTTTGCTTAGAAGTATTTACTGAAACCGTCACCATTTTAACTGATTCACACAAAAAAACGCCGAACCCAATCCTCCTATATTGTAAACATAAACACTATTCTCGTCATTCCAAGGCTTTAGACACCAATTCTGAGCTCTGTAAACATGAACTCTTAATAATTGAAAGCAAAGTCCCGTGAAAACACCACCCGAAGTACCCGTACTTGTAAACATTACCAGTATTTTCGTCATTTCACAGCTTTCCACTGGAAACCTCCGTGATTGAATTCGACAGTAAATGTAGTAAGAATCTCTTTACGTGTACTTGAGATGTTTATTACACGTTCTTAATCATTTCTGGGAACTACCATTGTGTATTTTCACAGTTTTACCACAATTAGACAGTTTGCTTAGAACTGTTTACTGGAACCGCCACCATTTTAACTGATTCACACAAAAAAAACGCCAAAGCCAATCCTCCTAAATTGTAAACATAAAAACTATTCTCGTGATTCAAAGGCTTTAGACACCAATTCTGAGCTCTGTAAACATGAACTCTTAATAATTGAAAGCACAGTCCCGTGAAAACGCCACCCGAAGTACCCGGAGTTGTAAATATTACCAGTATTTTCGTCATTTCATGGCTTTCCACGGGAAACCTCCATGATTGAATTCGACAGTTAATTTAGTAAGAATCTATTTACGTGTACTTGAGGTGTTTATTACACGTTCTTAATCATTTCTGGAAACTCTCATTGTGTATTTTATCAGTTTTACCAAAATTAGGCAGTTTGCTTAGAAGTATTTACTGAAACCGTCACCATTTTAACTGATTCACACAAAAAAACGCCGAACCCAATCCTCCTATATTGGAAACATAAACACTATTCATGTCATTCCAAGGCTTTAGACACCAATTCTGAGCTCTGTAAACATGAACTCTTAATAATTGAAAGCACAGTCCCGTGAAAACGCCACCCGAAGTACCCGGATTTATAAACATTACCAGTATTTTCGTCATTTCACAGCTTTACACGGGAAACCTCTGTAATTGAATTCGACAGTATATGTAGTAAGAATCTATTTACGTGTCCTTGAGGTGTTTATTACACGTTCTTAATCATTTCTGGGAACTCTCATTGTGTATTTTAACAGTTTTACCAAAATTAGGCAGTTTGCTTAGAAGTATTTACTAGAACCGTCACCATTTGAACTGACTAAAAAAAAAAAAAAAAACGCCGAACCCAATCCTCCTTAATTGTAAACATAAACACTATTCTCGTCATTCCAAGGCTTTACACACCAATTCTGAGCTCTGTAAACATGAACTCTTAATAATTGAAAGCACAGAACCATGAAAACGCCACCGGAAGTACCCGGACTTGTAAACATTACCAGTATTTTCGTCATTCCACAGCTTTCCACGGGAAACCTCTGTGATTGAATTCGACAGTAAATGTAGTAAGAATCTATTTAGGTGAACTTGAAGTGTTTCTTCCACGTTCTTAATCATTTCTGGGAACTCTCATTGTGTATTTTAACAGTTTTACCAAAATTAGGCAGTTTGCTTAGAAGTATTTACTAGAACCGTCACCATTTTAACTGAATCACACACAAAAACGCCGAACCCAATCCTCCTTAATTGTAAACATAAACACTATTCTCGTCATTCCAAGGCTTTACACACCAATTCTCAGCTCTGTAAACATGAACTCTTAATAATTGAAAGCACAGTCCCGTGAAAACGCCACCCGAAGTACCCGGAACTGTAAATATTACCAGTATTTTCGTCATTTCATGGCTTTCCACGGGAAACCTCCATGATTGAATTCGACAGTTAATTTAGTAAGAATCTATTTACGTGTACTTGAGGTGTTTATTACACGTTCTTAATCATTTCTGGAAACTCTCATTGTGTATTTTATCAGTTTTACCAAAATTAGGCAGTTTGCTTAGAAGTATTTACTGAAACCGTCACCATTTTAACTGATTCACACAAAAAAACGCCGAACCCAATCCTCCTATATTGGAAACATAAACACTATTCATGTCATTCCAAGGCTTTAGACACCAATTCTGAGCTCTGTAAACATGAACTCTTAATAATTGAAAGCACAGTCCCGTGAAAACGCCACCCGAAGTACCCGGATTTATAAACATTACCAGTATTTTCGTCATTTCACAGCTTTACACGGGAAACCTCTGTGATTGAATTCGACAGTAAATGTAGTAAGAATCTATTTAGGTGAACTTGAAGTGTTTCTTCCACGTTCTTAATCATTTCTGGGAACTCTCATTGTGTATTTTAACAGTTTTACCAAAATTAGGCAGTTTGCTTAGAAGTATTTACTAGAACCGTCACCATTTTAACTGACTAAAAAAAAAAAAAAAAAAACGCCGAACCCAATCCTCCTTAATTGTAAACATAAACACTATTCTCGTCATTCCAAGGCTTTACACACCAATTCTGAGCTCTGTAAACATGAACTCTTAATAATTGAAAGCACAGAACCATGAAAACGCCACCGGAAGTACCCGGACTTGTAAACATTACCAGTATTTTCGTCATTCCACAGCTTTCCACGGGAAACCTCTGTGATTGAATTCGACAGTAAATGTAGTAAGAATGTATTTAGGTGAACTTGAAGTGTTTATTACACGTTCTTAATCATTTCTGGGAACTCTCATTGTGTATTTTAACAGTTTTACCAAAATTAGGCAGTTTGCTTAGAAGTATTCACTAGAACCGTCACCATTTTAACTGAATCACACACAAAAACCCCGAACCCAATCCTCCTTAATTTTAAACATAAACACTATTCTCGTCATTCCAAGGCTTTACACACCAATTCTCAGCTCTGTAAACATGAACTCTTAATAATTGAAAGCACAGTCCCGTGAAAACGCCACCCGAAGTACCCGGATTTATAAACATTACCAGTATTTTCGTCATTTCACAGCTTTACACGGGAAACCTCTGTAATTGAATTCGACAGTATATGTAGTAAGAATCTATTTACGTGTACTTGAGGTGTTTATTACACGTTCTTAATCATTTCTGGGAACTCTCATTGTGTATTTTAACAGTTTTACCAAAATTAGGCAGTTTGCTTAGAAGTATTTACTAGAACCGTCACCATTTTAACTGAATCACACACAAAAACGCCGAACACAATCCTCCTTAATTGTAAACATAAACACAATTCTCGTCATTCCAAGGCTTTACACACCAATTCTCAGCTCTGTAAACATGAACTCTTAATAATTGAAAGCACAGTCCCGTGGAAACGCCACCCGAAGTACCCGGAGTTGTAAATATTACCAGTATTTTCGTCATTTCATGGCTTTCCACGGGAAACCTCCATGATTGAATTCGACAGTTAATTTAGTAAGAATCTATTTACGTGTACTTGAGGTGTTTATTACACGTTCTTAATCATTTCTGGAAACTCTCATTGTGTATTTTATCAGTTTTACCAAAATTAGGCAGTTTGCTTAGAAGTATTTACTGAAACCGTCACCATTTTAACTGATTCACACAAAAAAACGCCGAACCCAATCCTCCTATATTGGAAACATAAACACTATTCATGTCATTCCAAGGCTTTAGACACCAATTCTGAGCTCTGTAAACATGAACTCTTAATAATTGAAAGCACAGTCCCGTGAAAACGCCACCCGAAGTACCCGGATTTATAAACATTACCAGTATTTTCGTCATTTCACAGCTTTACACGGGAAACCTCTGTAATTGAATTCGACAGTA
This sequence comes from Myotis daubentonii, assembly GCF_963259705.1. NCBI lineage: Eukaryota > Metazoa > Chordata > Mammalia > Chiroptera > Vespertilionidae > Myotis > Myotis daubentonii. The sequence continues at coordinate 462,160 of NC_081852.1, forward strand.
TATGTAGTAAGAATCTATTTACGTGTACTTGAGGTGTTTATTACACGTTCTTAATCATTTCTGGGAACTACCATTGTGTATTTTCACAGTTTTACCACAATTAGACAGTTTGCTTAGAACTGTTTACTGGAACCGCCACCATTTTAACTGATTCACACAAAAAAAACGCCAAAGCCAATCCTCCTAAATTGTAAACATAAAAACTATTCTCGTGATTCAAAGGCTTTAGACACCAATTCTGAGCTCTGTAAACATGAACTCTTAATAATTGAAAGCACAGTCCCGTGAAAACGCCACCCGAAGTACCCGGAGTTGTAAATATTACCAGTATTTTCGTCATTTCATGGCTTTCCACGGGAAACCTCCATGATTGAATTCGACAGTTAATTTAGTAAGAATCTATTTACGTGTACTTGAGGTGTTTATTACACGTTCTTAATCATTTCTGGGAACTACCATTGTGTATTTTCACAGTTTTACCACAATTAGACAGTTTGCTTAGAACTGTTTACTGAAACCGTCACCATTTTAACTGATTCACACAAAAAAACGCCGAACCCAATCCTCCTATATTGTAAACATAAACACTATTCTCGTCATTCCAAGGCTTTAGACACCAATTCTGAGATCTGTAAACATGAACTCTTAATAATTGAAAGCACAGTCCCTTGAAAACGCCACCCGAAGTACCCGGATTTATAAACATTACCAGTATTTTCGTCATTTCACAGCTTTACACGGGAAACCTCTGTAATTGAATTCGACAGTATATGTAGTAAGAATCTATTTACGTGTACTTGAGGTGTTTATTACACGTTCTTAATCATTTCTGGGAACTCTCATTGTGTATTTTAACAGTTTTACCAAAATTAGGCAGTTTGCTTAGAAGTATTTACTAGAACCGTCACCATTTTAACTGACTAAAAAAAAAAAAAAAAACGCCGAACCCAATCCTCCTTAATTGTAAACATAAACACTATTCTCGTCATTCCAAGGCTTTACACACCAATTCTGAGCTCTGTAAACATGAACTCTTAATAATTGAAAGCACAGAACCATGAAAACGCCACCGGAAGTACCCGGACTTGTAAACATAACCAGTATTTTCGTCATTCCACAGCTTTCCACGGGAAACCTCTGTGATTGAATTCGACAGTAAATGTAGTAAGAATCTATTTAGGTGAACTTGAAGTGTTTCTTCCACGTTCTTAATCATTTCTGGGAACTCTCATTGTGTATTTTAACAGTTTTACCAAAATTAGGCAGTTTGCTTAGAAGTATTTACTAGAACCGTCACCATTTTAACTGAATCACACACAAAAACGCCGAACCCAATCCTCCTTAATTGTAAACATAAACACTATTCTCGTCATTCCAAGGCTTTACACACCAATTCTAAGCTCTGTAAACATGAACTCTTAATAATTGAAAGCACAGTCCCGTGAAAACGCCACCCGAAGTACCCGGAGTTGTAAATATTACCAGTATTTTCGTCATTTCATGGCTTTCCACGGGAAACCTCCATGATTGAATTCGACAGTTAATTTAGTAAGAATCTATTTACGTGTACTTGAGGTGTTTATTACACGTTCTTAATCATTTCTGGAAACTCTCATTGTGTATTTTATCAGTTTTACCAAAATTAGGCAGTTTGCTTAGAAGTATTTACTGAAACCGTCACCATTTTAACTGATTCACACACAAAAACGCCGAACCCAATCCTCCTATATTGGAAACAGAAACACTATTCATGTCATTCCAAGGCTTTAGACACCAATTCTGAGCTCTGTAAACATGAACTCTTAATAATTGAAAGCACAGTCCCGTGAAAACGCCACCCGAAGTACCCGGATTTATAAACATTACCAGTATTTTCGTCATTTCACAGCTTTACACGGGAAACCTCTGTGATTGAATTCGACAGTAAATGTAGTAAGAATCTATTTAGGTGAACTTGAAGTGTATCTTCCACGTTCTTAATCATTTCTGGGAACTCTCATTGTGTATTTTAACAGTTTTACCAAAATTAGGCAGTTTGCTTAGAAGTATTTACTAGAACCGTCACCATTTTAACTGACTAAAAAAAAAAAAAAAAAACGCCGAACCCAATCCTCCTTAATTGTAAACATAAACACTATTCTCGTCATTCCAAGGCTTTAGACACCAATTCTGAGCTCTGTAAACATGAACTCTTAATAATTGAAAGCACAGAACCATGAAAACGCCACCGGAAGTACCCGGACTTGTAAACATTACCAGTATTTTCGTCATTCCACAGCTTTCCACGGGAAACCTCTGTGATTGAATTCGACAGTAAATGTAGTAAGAATGTATTTAGGTGAACTTGAAGTGTTTCTTCCACGTTCTTAATCATTTCTGGGAACTCTCATTGTGTATTTTAACAGTTTTACCAATATTAGGCAGTTTGCTTAGAAGTATTTACTAGAACCGTCACCATTTTAACTGAATCACACACAAAAACGCCGAACCCAATCCTCCTTAATTGTAAACATAAACACTATTCTCGTCATTCCAAGGCTTTACACACCAATTCTCAGCTCTGAGAACATGAACTCTTAATAATTGAAAGCACAGTCCCGTGAAAACGCCACCCGAAGTACCCGGATTTATAAACATTACCAGTATTTTCGTCATTTCACAGCTTTCCACGGGAAACCTCTGTAATTGAATTCGACAGTAAATGTAGTAAGAATCTATTTACGTGTACTTGAGGTGTTTATTACACGTTCTTAATCATTTCTGGGAACTCTCATTGTGTATTTTAACAGTTTTACCAAAATTAGGCAGTTTGCTTAGAAGTATTCACTAGAACCGTCACCATTTTAACTGAATCACACACAAAAACCCCGAACCCAATCCTCCTTAATTGTAAACATAAACACTATTCTCGTCATTCCAAGGCTTTACACACCAATTCTGAGCTCTGTAAACATGAACTCTTAATAATTGAAAGCACAGAACCATGAAAACGCCACCGGAAGTACCCGGACTTGTAAACATTACCAGTATTTTCGTCATTCCACAGCTTTCCACGGGAAACCTCTGTGATTGAATTCGACAGTAAATGTAGTAAGAATCTATTTACGTGTACTTGAGGTGTTTATTACACGTTCTTAATCATTTCTGGGAACTCTCATTGTGTATTTTATCAGTTTTACCAAAATTAGACAGTTTGCTTAGAAGTATTTACTGAAACCGTCACCATTTTAACTGATTCACAAAAAAAAACGCCGAACCCAATCCTCCTATATTGTAAACATAAACACAATTCTCGTCATTCCAAGGCTTTAGACACCAATTCTGAGCTCTGTAAACATGACCTCTTAAAAATTGAAAGCACAGTCCCGTGAAAACGCCACCCGAAGTACCCGGAGTTGTAAATATTACCAGTATTTTCGTCATTTCATGGCTTTCCACGGGAAACCTCCATGATTGAATTCGACAGTTAATTTAGTAAGAATCTATTTACGTGTACTTGAGGTGTTTATTACACGTCCTTAATCATTTCTGGGAACTCTCATTGTGTATTTTAACAGTTTTACCAAAATTAGGCAGTTTGCTTAGAAGTATTTACTGAAACCGTCACCATTTTAACTGATTCACACAAAAAAACGCCGAACCCAATCCTCATATATTGGAAACATAAACACTATTCATGTCATTCCAAGGCTTTAGACACCAATTCTGAGCTCTGTAAACATGAACTCTTAATAATTGAAAGCACAGTCCCGTGAAAACGCCACCCGAAGTACCCGGATTTATAAACATTACCAGTATTTTCGTCATTTCACAGCTTTACACGGGAAACCTCTGTAATTGAATTCGACAGTATATGTAGTAAGAATCTATTTACGTGTACTTGAGGTGTTTATTACACGTTCTTAATCATTTCTGGGAACTCTCATTGTGTATTTTAACAGTTTTACCAAAATTAGGCAGTTTGCTTAGAAGTATTTACTAGAACCGTCACCATTTGAACTGACTAAAAAAAAAAAAAAAAACGTCGAACCCAATCCTCCTTAATTGTAAACATAAACAGTATTCTCGTCATTCCAAGGCTTTAGACACCAATTCTGAGCTCTGTAAACATGAACTCTTAATAATTGAAAGCACAGTCCCGTGAAAACGCCACCCGAAGTACCCGGACTTGTAAACATTACCAGTATTTTCGTCATTCCACAGCTTTCCACTGGAAACCTCGTGATTGAATTCGACAGTATATGTAGTAAGAATCTATTTAGGTGAACTTGAAGTGTTTCTTCCACGTTCTTAATCATTTCTGGGAACTCTCATTGTGTATTTTAACAGTTTTACCAAAATTAGGCAGTTTGCTTAGAAGTATTTACTAGAACCGTCACCATTTTAACTGAATCACACACAAAAACGCCGAACCCAATCCTCCTTAATTGTAAACATAAACACTATTCTCGTCATTCCAAGGCTTTACACACCAATTCTGAGCTCTGTAAACATGAACTCTTAATAATTGAAAGCACAGTCCCGTGAAAACGCCACCCGAAGTACCCGGATTTATAAACATTACCAGTATTTTCGTCATTTCACAGCTTTACACGGGAAACCTCTGTAATTGAATTCGACAGTATATGTAGTAAGAATCTATTTACGTGTACTTGAGGTGTTTATTACACGTTCTTAATCATTTCTGGGAACTCTCATTGTGTATTTTAACAGTTTTACCAAAATTAGGCAGTTTGCTTAGAAGTATTTACTAGAACCGTCACCATTTTAACTGACTAAAAAAAAAAAAAAAAACGCCGAACCCAATCCTCCTTAATTGTAAACATAAACACTATTCTCGTCATTCCAAGGCTTTACACGCCAATTCTGAGCTCTGTAAACATGAACTCTTAATAATTGAAAGCACAGTCCCGTGAAAACGCCACCCGAAGTGCCCGGATTTATAAACATTACCAGTATTTTGGTCATTTCACAGCTTTACACGGGAAACCTCTGTAATTGAATTCGACAGTATATGTAGTAAGAATCTATTTACGTGTACTTGAGGTGTTTATTACACGTTCTTAATCATTTCTGGGAACTCTCATTGTGTATTTTAACAGTTTTACCAAAATTAGGCAGTTTGCTTAGAAGTATTTACTAGAACCGTCACCATTTTAACTGACTAAAAAAAAAAAAAAAAAACGCCGAACCCAATCCTCCTTAATTGTAAACATAAACACTATTCTCGTCATTCCAAGGCTTTAGACACCAATTCTGAGCTCTGTAAACATGAACTCTTAATAAATGAAAGCACAGTCCCGTGAAAACGCCACCCGAAGTACCGGGATTTATAAACATTACCAGTATTTTCGTCATTTCACAGCTTTACACGGGAAACCTCTGTAATTGAATTCGACAGTATATGTAGTAAGAATCTATTTACGTGTACTTGAGGTGTTTATTACACGTTCTTAATCATTTCTGGGAACTCTAATTGTGTATTTTAACAGTTTTACCAAAATTAGGCAGTTTGCTTAGAAGTATTTACTAGAACCGTCACCATTTTAACTGACTAAAAAAAAAAAAAAAAAACGCCGAACCCAATCCTCCTTAATTGTAAACATAAACACTATTCTCGTCAATCCAAGGCTTTAGACACCAATTCTGAGCTCTGTAAACATGAACTCTTAATAATTGAAACCACAGAACCATGAAAACGACACCGGAAGTACCCGGACTTGTAAACATTACCAGTATTTTCGTCATTCCACAGCTTTCCACGGGAAACCTCTGTGATTGAATTCGACAGTAAATGTAGTAAGAATCTATTTAGGTGAACTTGAAGTGTTTCTTCCACGATCTTAATCATTTCTGGGAACTCTCATTGTGTATTTTAACAGTTTTACCAAAATTAGGCAGTTTGCTTAGAAGTATTTACTAGAACCGTCACCATTTTAACTGAATCACACACAAAAACGCCGAACCCAATCCTCCTTAATTGTAAACATAAACACTATTCTCGTCATTCCAAGGCTTTACACACCAATTCTGAGCTCTGTAAACATGAACTCTTAATAATTGAAAGCACAGTCCCGTGAAAACGCCACCCGAAGTACCCGGATTTATAAACATTACCAGTATTTTCGTCATTTCACAGCTTTACACGGGAAACCTCTGTAATTGAATTCGACAGTATATGTAGTAAGAATCTATTTACGTGTACTTGAGGTGTTTATTACACGTTCTTAATCATTTCTGGGAACTCTCATTGTGTATTTTAACAGTTTTACCAAAATTAGGCAGTTTGCTTAGAAGTATTTACTAGAACCGTCACCATTTTAACTGATTCACACAAAAAAACGCCGAACCCAATCCTCCTTAATTGTAAACATAAACACTATTCTCGTCATTCCAAGGCTTTACACGCCAATTCTGAGCTCTGTAAACATGAACTCTAAATAATTGAAAGCACAGTCCCGTGAAAACGCCACCCGAAGTGCCCGGATTTATAAACATTACCAGTATTTTGGTCATTTCACAGCTTTACACGGGAAACCTCTGTAATTGAATTCGACAGTATATGTAGTAAGAATCTATTTACGTGTACTTGAGGTGTTTATTACACGTTCTTAATCATTTCTGGGAACTCTCATTGTGTATTTTAACAGTTTTACCAAAATTAGGCAGTTTGCTTAGAAGTATTTACTAGAACCGTCACCATTTTAACTGACTAAAAAAAAAAAAAAAAAAAACGCCGAACCCAATCCTCCTTAATTGTAAACATAAACACTATTCTCGTCATTCCAAGGCTTTAGACACCAATTCTGAGGTCTGTAAACATGAACTCTTAATAATTGAAAGCACAGTCCCGTGAAAACGCCACCCGAAGTACCCGGATTTATAAACATTACCAGTATTTTCGTCATTTCACAGCTTTACACGGGAAACCTCTGTAATTGAATTCGACAGTATATGTAGTAAGAATCTATTTACGTGTACTTGAGGTGTTTATTACACGTTCTTAATCATTTCTGGGAACTCTCATTGTGTATTTTATCAGTTTTACCAAAATTAGACAGTTTGCTTAGAAGTATTTACTGAAACCGTCACCATTTTAACTGATTCACACAAAAAAACGCCGAACCCAATCCTCCTATATTGTAAACATAAACACTATTCTCGTCATTCCAAGGCTTTAGACACCAATTCTGAGCTCTGTAAACATGAACTCTTAATAATTGAAAGCACAGTCCCGTGAAAACGCCACCCGAAGTACCCGTACTTGTAAACATTACCAGTATTTTCGTCATTTCACAGCTTTACACGGGAAACCTCTGTAATTGAATTCGACAGTATATGTAGTAAGAATCTATTTACGTGTACTTGAGGTGTTTATTACACGTTCTTAATCATTTCTGGGAACTCTCATTGTGTATTTTAACAGTTTTACCAAAATTAGGCAGTTTGCTTAGAAGTATTTACTAGAACCGTCACCATTTTAACTGAATCACACACAAAAACGCCGAACCCAATCCTCCTTAATTGTAAACATAAACACTATTCTCGTCATTCCAAGGCTTTACACACCAATTCTGAGCTCTGTAAACATGAACTCTTAATAATTGAAAGCACAGTCCCGTGAAAACGCCACCCGAAGTACCCGGATTTATAAACATTACCAGTATTTTCGTCATTTCACAGCTTTACACGGGAAACCTCTGTAATTGAATTCGACAGTATATGTAGTAAGAATCTATTTACGTGTACTTGAGGTGTTTATTACACGTTCTTAATCATTTCTGGGAACTCTCATTGTGTATTTTAACAGTTTTACCAAAATTAGGCAGTTTGCTTAGAAGTATTTACTAGAACCGTCACCATTTTAACTGACTAAAAAAAAAAAAAAAACGCCGAACCCAATCCTCCTTAATTGTAAACATAAACACTATTCTCGTCATTCCAAGGCTTTACACGCCAATTCTGAGCTCTGTAAACATGAACTCTTAATAATTGAAAGCACAGTCCCGTGAAAACGCCACCCGAAGTGCCCGGATTTATAAACATTACCAGTATTTTGGTCATTTCACAGCTTTACACGGGAAACCTCTGTAATTGAATTCGACAGTATATGTAGTAAGAATCTATTTACGTGTACTTGAGGTGTTTATTACACGTTCTTAATCATTTCTGGGAACTCTCATTGTGTATTTTAACAGTTTTACCAAAATTAGGCAGTTTGCTTAGAAGTATTTACTAGAACCGTCACCATTTTAACTGACTAAAAAAAAAAAAAAAAAAACGCCCAACCCAATCCTCCTTAATTGTAAACATAAACACTATTCTCGTCATTCCAAGGCTTTAGACACCAATTCTGAGCTCTGTAAACATGAACTCTTAATAATTGAAAGCACAGTCCCGTGAAAACGCCACCCGAAGTACCCGGAGTTGTAAATATTACCAGTATTTTCGTCATTTCATGGCTTTCCACGGGAAAACTCCATGATTGAATTCGACAGTTAATTTAATAAGAATCTATTTACGTGTACTTGAGGTGTTTATTACACGTTCTTAATCATTTCTGGGAACTCTCATTGTGTATTTTATCAGTTTTACCAAAATTAGACAGTTTGCTTAGAAGTTTTTACTGAAACCGTCACCATTTTAACTGATTCACACAAAAAAACGCCAAACCCAATCCTCCTATATTGTAAACATAAACACTATTCTCGTCATTCCAAGGCTTTACACACCAATTCTGAGCTCTGTAAACATGAACTCTTAATAATTGAAAGCACAGTCCCGTGAAAACGCCACCCGAAGTACCCGGATTTATAAACATTACCAGTATTTTCGTCATTTCACAGCTTTACACGGGAAACCTCTGTAATTGAATTCGACAGTATATGTAGTAAGAATCTATTTACGTGTACTTGAGGTGTTTATTACACGTTCTTAATCATTTCTGGGAACTCTCATTGTGTATTTTAACAGTTTTACCAAAATTAGGCAGTTTGCTTAGAAGTATTTACTAGAACCGTCACCATTTTAACTGACTAAAAAAAAAAAAAAAAAACGCCGAACCCAATCCTCCTTAATTGTAAACATAAACACTATTCTCGTCATTCCAAGGCTTTACATGCCAATTCTGAGCTCTGTAAACATGAACTCTTAATAATTGAAAGCACAGTCCCGTGAAAACGCCACCCGAAGTGCCCGGATTTATAAACATTACCAGTATTTTGGTCATTTCACAGCTTTACACGGGAAACCTCTGTAATTGAATTCGACAGTATATGTAGTAAGAATCTATTTACGTGTACTTGAGGTGTTTATTACACGTTCTTAATCATTTCTGGGAACTCTCATTGTGTATTTTAACAGTTTTACCAAAATTAGGCAGTTTGCTTAGAAGTATTTACTAGAACCGTCACCATTTTAACTGACTAAAAAAAAAAAAAAAACGCCGAACCCAATCGTCCTTAATTGTAAACATAAACACTATTCTCGTCATTCCAAGGCTTTAGACACCAATTCTGAGCTCTGTAAACATGAACTCTTAATAATTGAAAGCACAGTCCCGTGAAAACGCCACCCGAAGTACCCGGAGTTGTAAATATTACCAGTATTTTCGTCATTTCATGGCTTTCCACGGGAAAACTCCATGATTGATTTCGACAGTTAATTTAATAAGAATCTATTTACGTGTACTTGAGGTGTTTATTACACGTTCTTAATCATTTCTGGGAACTCTCATTGTGTATTTTATCAGTTTTACCAAAATTAGACAGTTTGCTTAGAAGTATTTACTGAAACCGTCACCATTTTAACTGATTCACACAAAAAAACGCCGAACCCAATCCTCCTATATTGTAAACATAAACACTATTCTCGTCATTCCAAGGCTTTAGACACCAATTCTGAGCTCTGTAAACATGAACTCTTAATAATTGAAAGCACAGTCCCGTGAAAACGCCACCCGAAGTACCCGGATTTATAAACATTACCAGTATTTTCGTCATTTCACAGCTTTACTCGGGAAACCTCTGTAATTGAATTCGACAGTATATGTAGTAAGAATCTATTTACGTGTACTTGAGGTGTTTATTACACGTTCTTAATCATTTCTGGGAACTCTCATTGTGTATTTTAACAGTTTTACCAAAATTAGGCAGTTTGCTTAGAAGTATTTACTAGAACCGTCACCATTTGAACTGACTAAAAAAAAAAAAAAAAAACGCCGAACCCAATCCTCCGTAATTGTAAACATAAACACTATTCTCGTCATTCCAAGGCTTTAGACACCAATTCTGAGCTCTGTAAACATGAACTCTTAATAATTGAAAGCACAGAACCATGAAAACGCCACCGGAAGTACCCGGACTTGTAAACATTACCAGTATTTTCGTCATTCCACAGCTTTCCACGGGAAACCTCTGTGATTGAATTCGACAGTAAATGTAGTAAGAATCTATATAGGTGAACTTGAAGTGTTTCTTCCACGTTCTTAATCATTTCTGGGAACTCTCATTGTGTATTTTAACAGTTTTACCAAAATTAGGCAGTTTGCTTAGAAGTATTTACTAGAACCGTCACCATTTTAACTGAATCACACACAAAAACGCCGAACCCAATCCTCCTTAATTGTAAACATAAACACTATTCTCGTCATTCCAAGGCTTTAGACACCAATTCTGAGCTCTGTAAACATGAACTCTTAATAATTGAAAGCACAGTCCCGTGAAAACGCCACCCGAAGTACCCGGAGTTGTAAATATTACCAGTATTTTCGTCATTTCATGGCTTTCCACGGGAAAACTCCATGATTGAATTCGACAGTTAATTTAATAAGAATCTATTTACGTGTACTTGAGGTGTTTATTACACGTCCTTAATCATTTCTGGGAACTCTCATTGTGTATTTTATCAGTTTTACCAAAATTAGACAGTTTGCTTAGAAGTATTTACTGAAACCGTCACCATTTTAACTGATTCACACAAAAAAACGCCGAACCCAATCCTCCTATATTGGAAACATAAACACTATTCATGTCATTCCAAGGCTTTAGACACCAATTCTGAGCTCTGTAAACATGAACTCATAATAATTGAAAGCACAGTCCCGTGAAAACGCCACCCGAAGTACCCGGATTTATAAACATTACCAGTATTTTCGTCATTTCACAGCTTTACACGGGAAACCTCTGTAATTGAATTCAACAGTATATGTAATAAGAATCTATTTACGTGTACTTGAGGTGTTTATTACACGTTCTTAATCATTTCTGGGAACTCTAATTGTGTATTTTAACAGTTTTACCAAAATTAGGCAGTTTGCTTAGAAGTATTTACTAGAACCGTCACCATTTGAACTGACTAAAAAAAAAAAAAAAAACGCCGAACCCAATCCTCCTTAATTGTAAACATAAACACTATTCTCGTCATTCCAAGGCTTTAGACACCAATTCTGAGCTCTGTAAACATGAACTCTTAATAATTGAAAGCACAGAACCATGAAAACGACACCGGAAGTACCCGGACTTGTAAACATTACCAGTATTTTCGTCATTCCACAGCTTTCCACGGGAAACCTCTGTGATTGAATTCGACAGTAAATGTAGTAAGAATCTATTTAGGTGAACTTGAAGTGTTTCTTCCACGTTCTTAATCATTTCTGGGAACTCTCATTGTGTATTTTAACAGTTTTACCAAAATTAGGCAGTTTGCTTAGAAGTATTTACTAGAACCGTCACCATTTTAACTGAATCACACACAAAAACGCCGAACCCAATCCTCCTTAATTGTAAACATAAACACTATTCTCGTCATTCCAAGGCTTTACACACCAATTCTGAGCTCTGTAAACATGAACTCTTAATAATTGAAAGCACAGTCCCGTGAAAACGCCACCCGAAGTACCCGGATTTATAAACATTACCAGTATTTTCGTCATTTCACAGCTTTACACGGGAAACCTCTGTAATTGAATTCGACAGTATATGTAGTAAGAATCTATTTACGTGTACTTGAGGTGTTTATTACACGTTCTTAATCATTTCTGGGAACTCTCATTGTGTATTTTAACAGTTTTACCAAAATTAGGCAGTTTGCTTAGAAGTACTTACTAGAACCGTCACCATTTTAACTGATTCACACAAAAAAACGCCGAACCCAATCCTCCTTAATTGTAAACATAAACACTATTCTCGTCATTCCAAGGCTTTACACGCCAATTCTGAGCTCTGTAAACATGAACTCTTAATAATTGAAAGCACAGTCCCGTGAAAACGCCACCCGAAGTACCCGGATTTATAAACATTACCAGTATTTTCGTCATTTCACAGCTTTACACGGGAAACCTCTGTGATTGAATTCGACAGTAAATGTAGTAAGAATCTATTTAGGTGAACTTGAAGTGTTTCTTCCACGTTCTTAATCATTTCTGGGAAGTCTCATTGTGTATTTTAACAGTTTTACCAAAATTAGGCAGTTTGCTTAGAAGTATTTACTAGAACCGTCACCATTTTAACTGAATCACACACAAAAACGCCGCACCCAATCCTCCTTAATTGTAAACATAAACACTATTCTCGTCATTCCAAGGCTTTACACACCAATTCTGAGATCTGTAAACATGAACTCTTAATAATTGAAAGCACAGTCCCGTGAAAACGCCACCCGAAATACCCGGATTTATAAACATTACCAGTATTTTCGTCATTTCACAGCTTTACACGGGAAACCTCTGTAATTGAATTCGACAGTATATGTAGTAAGAATCCATTTACGTGTACTTGAGGTGTTTATTACACGTTCTTAATCATTTCTGGGAACTCTCATTGTGTATTTTAACAGTTTTACCAAAATTAGGCAGTTTGCTTAGAAGTATTTACTAGAACCGTCACCATTTTAACTGACTAAAAAAAAAAAAAAAAACGCCGAACCCAATCCTCCTTAATTGTAAACATAAACACTATTCTCGTCATTCCAAGGCTTTACACACCAATTCTGAGCTCTGTAAACATGAACTCTTAATAATTGAAAGCACAGTCCCGTGAAAACGCCACCCGAAGTACCCGGATTTATAAACATTACCAGTATTTTCGTCATTTCACAGCTTTACACGGGAAAACTCTGTAATTGAATTCGACAGTATATGTAGTAAGAATCCATTTACGTGTACTTGAGGTGTTTATTACACGTTCTTAATCATTTCTGGGAACTCTCATTGTGTATTTTAACAGTTTTACCAAAATTAGGCAGTTTGCTTAGAAGTATTTACTAGAACCGTCACCATTTTAACTGACTAAAAAAAAAAAAAAAAAAAAACGCCGAACCCAATCCTCCTTAATTGTAAACATAAACACTATTCTCGTCATTCCAAGGCTTTAGACACCAATTATGAGCTCTGTAAACATGAACTCTTAATAATTGAAAGCACAGTCCCGTGAAAACGCCACCCGAAGTACCCGGATTTATAAACATTACCAGTATTTTCGTCATTTCACAGCTTTACACGGGAAACCTCTGTAATTGAATTCGACAGTATATGTAGTAAGAATCCATTTACGTGTACTTGAGGTGTTTATTACACGTTCTTAATCATTTCTGGGAACTCTCATTGTGTATTTTAACAGTTTTACCAAAATTAGGCAGTTTGCTTAGAAGTATTTACTAGAACCGTCACCATTTTAACTGACTAAAAAAAAAAAAAAAAACGCCGAACCCAATCCTCCTTAATTGTAAACATAAACACTATTCTCGTCATTCCAAGGCTTTACACACCAATTCTGAGCTCTGTAAATATGAACTCTTAATAATTGAAAGCACAGAACCATGAAAATGCCACCGGAAGTACCCGGACTTGTAAACATTACCAGTATTTTCGTCATTCCACAGCTTTCCACGGGAAACCTCTGTGATTGAATTCGACAGTAAATGTAGTAAGAATCTATTTAGGTGAACTTGACGTGTTTCTTCCACGTTCTTAATCATTTCTGGGAACTCTCATTGTGTATTTTAACAGTTTTACCAAAATTAGGCAGTTTGCTTAGAAGTATTTACTAGAACCGTCACCATTTTAACTGACTAAAAAAAAAAAAAAAAAAAAACGCCGAACCCAATCCTCCTTAATTGTAAACATAAACACTATTCTCGTCATTCCAAGGCTTTAGACACCAATTATGAGCTCTGTAAACATGAACTCTTAATATTTGAAAGCACAGTCCCGTGAAAACGCCACCAGAAGTACCCGTACTTGTAAACATTACCAGTATTTTCGTCATTTCACAGCTTTCCACTAGAAACCTCCGTGATTGAATTCTACAGTAAATGTAGTAAGAATCTATTTACGTGTACTTGAGGTGTTTATTACACGTTCTTAATCATTTCTGGGAACTATCATTGTGTATTTTCACAGTTTTACCACAATTAGACAGTTTGCTTATGACTGTTTACTGGAACCGCCACCATTTTAACTGATTCACACAACAAAAACGCCGAAGCCAATCCTCCTAAATTGTAAACATAAAAACTATTCTCGTGATTCAAAGGCTTTAGACACCAATTCTGAGCTCTGTAAACATGAACTCTTAATAATTGAAAGCAAAGTCCCGTGAAAACGCCACCCGAAGTACCCGGACTTGTAAACATTACCAGTATTTTCGTCATTCCACAGCTTTCCACGGGAAACCTCTGTGATTGAATTCAACAGTAAATGTAGTAAGAATCTATTTAGGGGAACTTGAAGTGTTTCTTCCATGTTTTTAATCATTTCTGGGAACTCTCATTGTGTATTTTAACAGTTTTACCAAAATTAGGCAGTTTGCTTAGAAGTATTTACTAGAACCGTCACCATTTTAACTGAATCACACACAAAAACGCCGAACCCAATCCTCCTTAATTGTAAACATAAACACTATTCTCGTCATTCCAAGGCTTTACACACCAATTCTGAGATCTGTAAACATGAACTCTTAATAATTGAAAGCACAGTCCCGTGAAAACGCCACCCGAAGTACCCGGATTTATAAACATTACCAGTATTTTCGTCATTTCACAGCTTTACACGGGAAACCTCTGTAATTGAATTCGACAGTATATGTAGTAAGAATCCATTTACGTGTACTTGAGGTGTTTATTACACGTTCTTAATCATTTCTGGGAACTCTCATTGTGTATTTTAACAGTTTTACCAAAATTAGGCAGTTTGCTTAGAAGTATTTACTAGAACCGTCACCATTTTAACTGACTAAAAAAAAAAAAAAAAACGCCGAACCCAATCCTCCTTAATTGTAAACATAAACACTATTCTCGTCATTCCAAGGCTTTAGACACCAATTCTGAGCTCTGTAAAAATAAACTCTTAATAATTGAAAGCACAGTCCCGTGAAAACGCCACCCGAAGTACCCGGATTTATAAACATTACCAGTATTTTCGTCATTTCACAGCTTTACACGGGAAACCTCTGTAATTGAATTCGACAGTATATGTAGTAAGAATCTATTTACGTGTACTTGAGGTGTTTATTACACGTTCTTAATCATTTCTGGGAACTCTCATTGTGTATTTTAACAGTTTTACCAAAATTAGGCAGTTTGCTTAGAAGTATTTACTAGAACCGTCACCATTTTAACTGACTAAAAAAAAAAAAAAAAAAACGCCAAACCCAATCCTCCTTAATTGTAAACATAAACACTATTCTCGTCATTCCAAGGCTTTAGACACCAATTCTGAGCTCTGTAAACATGAACTCTTAATATTTGAAAGCACAGTCCCGTGAAAACGCCACCAGAAGTACCTGTACTTGTAAACATTACCAGTATTTTCGTCATTTCACAGCTTTCCACTAGAAACCTCCGTGATTGAATTCTACAGTAAATGTAGTAAGAATCTATTTACGTGTACTTGAGGTTTTTATTACACGTTCTTAATCATTTCTGGGAACTATCATTGTGTATTTTCACAGTTTTACCACAATTAGACAGTTTGCTTATGACTGTTTACTGGAACCGCCACCATTTTAACTGATTCACACAACAAAAACGCCGAAGCCAATCCTCCTAAATTGTAAACATAAAAACTATTCTCGTGATTCAAAGGCTTTAGACACCAATTCTGAGCTCTGTAAACATGAACTCTTAATAATTGAAAGCAAAGTCCCGTGAAAACGCAACCCGAAGTACCCGGACTTGTAAACATTACCAGTATTTTCGTCATTCCACAGCTTTCCACGGGAAACCTCTGTGATTGAATTCGACAGTAAATGTAGTAAGAATCTATTTAGGGGAACTTGAAGTGTTTCTTCCATGTTTTTAATCATTTCTGGGAACTCTCATTGTGTATTTTAACAGTTTTACCAAAATTAGGCAGTTTGCTTAGAAGTATTTACTAGAACCGTCACCATTTTAACTGAATCACACACAAAAACGCCGAACCCAATCCTCCTTAATTGTAAACATAAACACTATTCTCGTCATTCCAAGGCTTTACACACCAATTCTGAGCTCTGTAAACATGAACTCTTAATAATTGAAAGCACAGTCCCGTGAAAACGCCACCCGAAGTACCCGGATTTATAAACATTACCAGTATTTTCGTCATTTCACAGCTTTACACGGGAAACCTCTGTAATTGAATTCGACAGTATATGTAGTAAGAATCCATTTACGTGTACTTGAGGTGTTTATTACACGTTCTTAATCATTTCTGGGAACTCTCATTGTGTATTTTATCAGTTTTACCAAAATTAGACAGTTTGCTTAGAAGTATTTACTGAAACCGTCACCATTTTAACTGATTCACACAAAAAAACGCCGAACCCAATCCTCCTATATTGTAAACATAAACACTATTCTCGTCATTCCAAGGCTTTAGACACCAATTCTGAGCTCTGTAAACATGAACTCTTAATAATTGAAAGCACAGTCCCGTGAAAACGCCACCCGAAGTACCCGGATTTATAAACATTACCAGTATTTTCGTCATTTCACAGCTTTACACGGGAAACCTCTGTAATTGAATTCGACAGTATATGTAGTAAGAATCTATTTACGTGTACTTGAGGTGTTTATTACACGTTCTTAATCATTTCTGGGAACTCTCATTGTGTATTTTAACAGTTTTACCAAAATTAGGCAGTTTGCTTAGAAGTATTTACTAGAACCGTCACCATTTTAACTGACTAAAAAAAAAAAAAAAAAACGCCGAACCCAATCCTCCTTAATTGTAAACATAAACACTATTCTCGTCATTCCAAGGCTTTAGACACCAATTCTGAGCTCTGTAAACATGAACTCTTAATAATTGAAAGCACAGAACCATGAAAACGCCACCGGAAGTACCCGGACTTGTAAACATTACCAGTATTTTCGTCATTCCACAGCTTTCCACGGGAAACCTCTGTGATTGAATTCGACAGTAAATGTAGTAAGAATCTATTTAGGTGAACTTGAAGTGTTTCTTCCACGTTCTTAATCATTTCTGGGAAGTCTCATTGTGTATTTTAACAGTTTTACCAAAATTAGGCAGTTTGCTTAGAAGTATTTACTAGAACCGTCACCATTTTAACTGAATCACACACAAAAACGCCGCACCCAATCCTCCTTAATTGTAAACATAAACACTATTCTCGTCATTCCAAGGCTTTACACACCAATTCTGAGATCTGTAAACATGAACTCTTAATAATTGAAAGCACAGTCCCGTGAAAACGCCACCCGAAATACCCGGATTTATAAACATTACCAGTATTTTCGTCATTTCACAGCTTTACACGGGAAACCTCTGTAATTGAATTCGACAGTATATGTAGTAAGAATCCATTTACGTGTACTTGAGGTGTTTATTACACGTTCTTAATCATTTCTGGGAACTCTCATTGTGTATTTTAACAGTTTTACCAAAATTAGGCAGTTTGCTTAGAAGTATTTACTAGAACCGTCACCATTTTAACTGACTAAAAAAAAAAAAAAAAACGCCGAACCCAATCCTCCTTAATTGTAAACATAAACACTATTCTCGTCATTCCAAGGCTTTACACACCAATTCTGAGCTCTGTAAACATGAACTCTTAATAATTGAAAGCACAGTCCCGTGAAAACGCCACCCGAAGTACCCGGATTTATAAACATTACCAGTATTTTCGTCATTTCACAGCTTTACACGGGAAAACTCTGTAATTGAATTCGACAGTATATGTAGTAAGAATCCATTTACGTGTACTTGAGGTGTTTATTACACGTTCTTAATCATTTCTGGGAACTCTCATTGTGTATTTTAACAGTTTTACCAAAATTAGGCAGTTTGCTTAGAAGTATTTACTAGAACCGTCACCATTTTAACTGACTAAAAAAAAAAAAAAAAAAAAAACGCCGAACCCAATCCTCCTTAATTGTAAACATAAACACTATTCTCGTCATTCCAAGGCTTTAGACACCAATTATGAGCTCTGTAAACATGAACTCTTAATAATTGAAAGCACAGTCCCGTGAAAACGCCACCCGAAGTACCCGGATTTATAAACATTACCAGTATTTTCGTCATTTCACAGCTTTACACGGGAAACCTCTGTAATTGAATTCGACAGTATATGTAGTAAGAATCCATTTACGTGTACTTGAGGTGTTTATTACACGTTCTTAATCATTTCTGGGAACTCTCATTGTGTATTTTATCAGTTTTACCAAAATTAGACAGTTTGCTTAGAAGTATTTACTAGAACCGTCACCATTTTAACTGAATCACACACAAAAACGCCGAACCCAATCCTCCTTAATTGTAAACATAAACACTATTCTCGTCATTCCAAGGCTTTACACACCAATTCTGAGATCTGTAAACATGAACTCTTAATAATTGAAAGCACAGTCCCGTGAAAACGCCACCCGAAATACCCGGATTTATAAACATTACCAGTATTTTCGTCATTTCACAGCTTTACACGGGAAACCTCTGTAATTGAATTCGACAGTATATGTAGTAAGAATCCATTTACGTGTACTTGAGGTGTTTATTACACGTTCTTAATCATTTCTGGGAACTCTCATTGTGTATTTTAACAGTTTTACCAAAATTAGGCAGTTTGCTTAGAAGTATTTACTAGAACCGTCACCATTTTAACTGACTAAAAAAAAAAAAAAAAACGCCGAACCCAATCCTCCTTAATTGTAAACATAAACACTATTCTCGTCATTCCAAGGCTTTACACACCAATTCTGAGCTCTGTAAATATGAACTCTTAATAATTGAAAGCACAGAACCATGAAAATGCCACCGGAAGTACCCGGACTTGTAAACATTACCAGTATTTTCGTCATTCCACAGCTTTCCACGGGAAACCTCTGTGATTGAATTCGACAGTAAATGTAGTAAGAATCTATTTAGGTGAACTTGACGTGTTTCTTCCACGTTCTTAATCATTTCTGGGAACTCTCATTGTGTATTTTAACAGTTTTACCAAAATTAGGCAGTTTGCTTAGAAGTATTTACTAGAACCGTCACCATTTTAACTGACTAAAAAAAAAAAAAAAAAAAAAACGCCGAACCCAATCCTCCTTAATTGTAAACATAAACACTATTCTCGTCATTCCAAGGCTTTAGACACCAATTATGAGCTCTGTAAACATGAACTCTTAATAATTGAAAGCACAGTCCCGTGAAAACGCCACCCGAAGTACCCGGATTTATAAACATTACCAGTATTTTCGTCATTTCACAGCTTTACACGGGAAACCTCTGTAATTGAATTCGACAGTATATGTAGTAAGAATCCATTTACGTGTACTTGAGGTGTTTATTACACGTTCTTAATCATTTCTGGGAACTCTCATTGTGTATTTTATCAGTTTTACCAAAATTAGACAGTTTGCTTAGAAGTATTTACTAGAACCGTCACCATTTTAACTGAATCACACACAAAAACGCCGAACCCAATCCTCCTTAATTGTAAACATAAACACTATTCTCGTCATTCCAAGGCTTTACACACCAATTCTGAGATCTGTAAACATGAACTCTTAATAATTGAAAGCACAGTCCCGTGAAAACGCCACCCGAAATACCCGGATTTATAAACATTACCAGTATTTTCGTCATTTCACAGCTTTACACGGGAAACCTCTGTAATTGAATTCGACAGTATATGTAGTAAGAATCCATTTACGTGTACTTGAGGTGTTTATTACACGTTCTTAATCATTTCTGGGAACTCTCATTGTGTATTTTAACAGTTTTACCAAAATTAGGCAGTTTGCTTAGAAGTATTTACTAGAACCGTCACCATTTTAACTGAATCACACACAAAAACGCCGAACCCAATCCTCCTTAATTGTAAACATAAACACTATTCTCGTCATTCCAAGGCTTTACACACCAATTCTGAGCTCTGTAAACATGAACTCTTAATAATTGAAAGCACAGTCCCGTGAAAACGCCACCCGAAGTACCCGGATTTATAAACATTACCAGTATTTTCGTCATTTCACAGCTTTACACGGGAAACCTCTGTAATTGAATTCGAAAGTATATGTAGTAAGAATCCATTTACGTGTACTTGAGGTGTTTATTACACGTTCTTAATCATTTCTGGGAACTCTCATTGTGTATTTTAACAGTTTTACCAAAATTAGGCAGTTTGCTTAGAAGTATTTACTAGAACCGTCACCATTTTAACTGAATCACACACAAAAACGCCGAACCCAATCCTCCTTAATTGTAAACATAAACACTATTCTCGTCATTCCAAGGCTTTACACACCAATTCTGAGCTCTGTAAACATGAACTCTTAATAATTGAAAGCACAGTCCCGTGAAAACGCCACCCGAAGTACCCGGATTTATAAACATTACCAGTATTTTCGTCATTTCACAGCTTTACACGGGAAACCTCTGTAATTGAATTCGAAAGTATATGTAGTAAGAATCCATTTACGTGTACTTGAGGTGTTTATTACACGTTCTTAATCATTTCTGGGAACTCTCATTGTGTATTTTAACAGTTTTACCAAAATTAGGCAGTTTGCTTAGAAGTATTTACTAGAACCGTCACCATTTTAACTGACTAAAAAAAAAAAAAAAAAACGCCGAACCCAATCCTCCTTAATTGTAAACATAAACACTATTCTCGTCATTCCAAGGATTTAGACACCAATTCTGAGCTCTGTAAACATGAACTCTTAATAATTGAAAGCACAGAACCATGAAAACGCCACCGGAAGTACCCGGACTTGTAAACATTACCAGTATTTTCGTCATTCCACAGCTTTCCATGGGAAACCTCTGTGATTGAATTCGACAGTAAATGTAGTAAGAATCTATTTAGGTGAACTTGACGAGTTTCTTCCACGTTCTTAATCATTTCTGGGCACTCTCATTGTGTATTTTAACAGTTTTACCAAAATTAGGCAGTTTGCTTAGAAGTATTTACTAGAACCATCACCATTTTAACTGAATCACACACAAAAACGCTGAACCCAATCCTCCTTAATTGTAAACATAAACACTATTCTCGTCATTCCAAGGCTTTACACACCAATTCTGAGATCTGTAAACATGAACTCTTAATAATTGAAAGCACAGTCCCGTGAAAACGCCACCCGAAGTACCCGGATTTATAAACATTACCAGTATTTTCGTCATTTCACAGCTTTACACGGGAAACCTCTGTAATTGAATTCGACAGTATATGTAGTAAGAATCCATTTACGTGTACTTGAGGTGTTTATTACACGTTCTTAATCATTTCTGGGAACTCTCATTGTGTATTTTAACAGTTTTACCAAAATTAGGCAGTTTGCTTAGAAGTATTTACTAGAACCGTCACCATTTTAACTGACTAAAAAAAAACAAAAAAACGCCGAACCCAATCCTCCTTAATTGTAAACATAAACACTATTCTTGTCATTCCAAGGCTTTACACACCAATTCTGAGCTCTGTAAACATGAACTCTTAATAATTGAAAGCACAGTCCCGTGAAAACGCCACCCGAAGTACCCGGATTTATAAACATTACCAGTATTTTCATCATTTCACAGCTTTACACGGGAAACCTCTGTAATTGAATTCGACAGTATATTTAGTAAGAATCTATTTACGTGTACTTGAGGTGTTTATTACACGTTCTTAATCATTTCTGGGAACTCTCATTGTGTATTTTATCAGTTTTACCAAAATTAGACAGTTTGCTTAGAAGTATTTACTGAAACCGTCACCATTTTAACTGATTCACACAAAAAAACGCCGAACCCAATCCTCCTATATTTTAAACATAAACACTATTCTCGTCATTCCAAGGCTTCAGACACCAATTCTGAGCTCTGTAAACATGAACTCTTAATAATTGAAAGCACAGTCCCGTGAAAACGCCACCCGAAGTACCCGGATTTATAAACATTACCAGTATTTTCGTCATTTCACAGCTTTACACGGGAAGCCTCTGTAATTGAATTCGACAGTATATGTAGTAAGAATCTATTTACGTGTACTTGAGGTGTTTATTACACGTTCTTAATCATTTCTGGGAACTCTCATTGTGTATTTTAACAGTTTTACCAAAATTAGGCAGTTTGCTTAGAAGTATTTACTAGAACCGTCACCATTTTAACTGACTAAAAAAAAAAAAAAAAACGCCGAACCCAATCCTCCTTAATTGTAAACATAAACACTATTCTCGTCATTCCAAGGCTTTACACACCAATTCTGAGCTCTGTAAACATGAACTCTTAATAATTGAAAGCACAGAACCATGAAAACGCCACCGGAAGTACCCGGACTTGTAAACATTACCAGTATTTTCGTCATTCCACAGCTTTCCAAGGGAAACCTCTGTGATTGAATTCGACAGTAAATGTAGTAAGAATCTATTTAGGTGAACTTGACGTGTTTCTTCCACGTTCTTAATCATTTCTGGGCACTCTCATTGTGTATTTTAACAGTTTTACCAAAATTAGGCAGTTTGCTTAGAAGTATTTACTAGAACCGTCACCATTTTAACTGAATCACACACAAAAACGCCGAACCCAATCCTCCTTAATTGTAAACATAAACACTATTCTCGTCATTCCAAGGCTTTACACACCAATTCTGAGATCTGTAAACATGAACTCTTAATAATTGAAAGCACAGTCCCGTGAAAACGCCACCCGAAGTACCCGGATTTATAAACATTACCAGTATTTTCGTCATTTCACAGCTTTACACGGGAAACCTCTGTAATTGAATTCGACAGTATATGTAGTAAGAATCCATTTACGTGTACTTGAGGTGTTTATTACACGTTCTTAATCATTTCTGGGAACTCTCATTGTGTATTTTAACAGTTTTACCAAAATTAGGCAGTTTGCTTAGAAGTATTTACTAGAACCGTCACCATTTTAACTGACTAAAAAAAAACAAAAAAACGCCGAACCCAATCCTCCTTAATTGTAAACATAAACACTATTCTTGTCATTCCAAGGCTTTACACACCAATTCTGAGCTCTGTAAACATGAACTCTTAATAATTGAAAGCACAGTCCCGTGAAAACGCCACCCGAAGTACCCGGATTTATAAACATTACCAGTATTTTCGTCATTTCACAGCTTTACACGGGAAACCTCTGTAATTGAATTCGACAGTATATGTAGTAAGAATCTATTTACGTGTACTTGAGGTGTTTATTACACGTTCTTAATCATTTCTGGGAACTCTCATTGTGTATTTTATCAGTTTTACCAAAATTAGACAGTTTGCTTAGAAGTATTTACTGAAACCGTCACCATTTTAACTGATTCACACAAAAAAACGCCGAACCCAATCCTCCTATATTGTAAACATAAACACTATTCTCGTCATTC
The DNA here is from genome assembly GCF_963259705.1 of Myotis daubentonii. Taxonomy (NCBI): domain Eukaryota; kingdom Metazoa; phylum Chordata; class Mammalia; order Chiroptera; family Vespertilionidae; genus Myotis; species Myotis daubentonii. The sequence continues at coordinate 485,973 of NC_081852.1, forward strand.
CAAGGCTTCAGACACCAATTCTGAGCACTGTAAACATGAACTCTTAATAATTGAAAGCACAGTCCCGTGAAAACGCCACCCGAAGTACCCGGATTTATAAACATTACCAGTATTTTCGTCATGTCACAGCTTTACACGGGAAACCTCTGTAATTGAATTCGACAGTATATGTAGTAAGAATCTATTTACGTGTACTTGAGGTGTTTATTACACGTTCTTAATCATTTCTGGGAACTCTCATTGTGTATTTTAACAGTTTTACCAAAATTAGGCAGTTTGCTTAGAAGTATTTACTAGAACCGTCACCGTTTTAACTGACTAAAAAAAAAAAAAAAAACGCCGAACCCAATCCTCCTTAATTGTAAACATAAACACTATTCTCGTCATTCCAAGGCTTTAGACACCAATTCTGAGCTCTGTAAACATGAACTCTTAATAATTGAAAGCACAGAACCATGAAAACGCCACCGGAAGTACCCGGACTTGTAAACATTACCAGTATTTTCGTCATTCCACAGCTTTCCACGGGAAACCTCTGTGATTGAATTCGACAGTAAATGTAGTAAGAATCTATTTAGGTGAACTTGAAGTGTTTCTTCCACGTTCTTAATCATTTCTGGGAACTCTCATTGTGTATTTTAACAGTTTTACCAAAATTAGGCAGTTTGCTTAGAAGTATTTACTAGAACCGTCACCATTTTAACTGAATCACACACAAAAACGCCGAACCCAATCCTCCTTAATTGTAAACATAAACACTATTCTCGTCATTCCAAGGCTTTACACACCAATTCTGAGCTCTGTAAACATGAACTCTTAATAATTGAAAGCACAGTCCCGTGAAAACGCCACCCGAAGTACCCGGATTTATAAACATTACCAGTATTTTCGTCATTTCACAGCTTTACACGGGAAACCTCTGTAATTGAATTCGAAAGTATATGTAGTAAGAATCTATTTAGGTGAACTTGACGTGTTTCTTCCACGTTCTTAATCATTTCTGGGCACTCTCATTGTGTATTTTAACAGTTTTACCAAAATTAGGCAGTTTGCTTAGAAGTATTTACTAGAACCGTCACCATTTTAACTGAATCACACACAAAAACGCCGAACCCAATCCTCCTTAATTGTAAACATAAACACTATTCTCGTCATTCCAAGGCTTTACACACCAATTCTGAGATCTGTAAACATGAACTCTTAATAATTGAAAGCACAGTCCCGTGAAAACGCCACCCGAAGTACCCGGATTTATAAACATTACCAGTATTTTCGTCATTTCACAGCTTTACACGGGAAACCTCTGTAATTGAATTCGACAGTATATGTAGTAAGAATCCATTTACGTGTACTTGAGGTGTTTATTACACGTTCTTAATCATTTCTGGGAACTCTCATTGTGTATTTTAACAGTTTTACCAAAATTAGGCAGTTTGCTTAGAAGTATTTACTAGAACCGTCACCATTTTAACTGACTAAAAAAAAACAAAAAAACGCCGAACCCAATCCTCCTTAATTGTAAACATAAACACTATTCTTGTCATTCCAAGGCTTTACACACCAATTCTGAGCTCTGTAAACATGAACTCTTAATAATTGAAAGCACAGTCCCGTGAAAACGCCACCCGAAGTACCCGGATTTATAAACATTACCAGTATTTTCATCATTTCACAGCTTTACACGGGAAACCTCTGTAATTGAATTCGACAGTATATTTAGTAAGAATCTATTTACGTGTACTTGAGGTGTTTATTACACGTTCTTAATCATTTCTGGGAACTCTCATTGTGTATTTTATCAGTTTTACCAAAATTAGACAGTTTGCTTAGAAGTATTTACTGAAACCGTCACCATTTTAACTGATTCACACAAAAAAACGCCGAACCCAATCCTCCTATATTGTAAACATAAACACTATTCTCGTCATTCCAAGGCTTCAGACACCAATTCTGAGCTCTGTAAACATGAACTCTTAATAATTGAAAGCACAGTCCCGTGAAAACGCCACCCGAAGTACCCGGATTTATAAACATTACCAGTATTTTCGTCATTTCACAGCTTTACACGGGAAACCTCTGTAATTGAATTCGACAGTATATGTAGTAAGAATCCATTTACGTGTACTTGAGGTGTTTATTACACGTTCTTAATCATTTCTGGGAACTCTCATTGTGTATTTTAACAGTTTTACCAAAATTAGGCAGTTTGCTTAGAAGTATTTACTAGAACCGTCACCATTTTAACTGACTAAAAAAAAACAAAAAAACGCCGAACCCAATCCTCCTTAATTGTAAACATAAACACTATTCTTGTCATTCCAAGGCTTTACACACCAATTCTGAGCTCTGTAAACATGAACTCTTAATAATTGAAAGCACAGTCCCGTGAAAACGCCACCCGAAGTACCCGGATTTATAAACATTACCAGTATTTTCGTCATTTCACAGCTTTACACGGGAAACCTCTGTAATTGAATTCGACAGTATATGTAGTAAGAATCTATTTACGTGTACTTGAGGTGTTTATTACACGTTCTTAATCATTTCTGGGAACTCTCATTGTGTATTTTATCAGTTTTACCAAAATTAGACAGTTTGCTTAGAAGTATTTACTGAAACCGTCACCATTTTAACTGATTCACACAAAAAAACGCCGAACCCAATCCTCCTATATTGTAAACATAAACACTATTCTCGTCATTCCAAGGCTTCAGACACCAATTCTGAGCACTGTAAACATGAACTCTTAATAATTGAAAGCACAGTCCCGTGAAAACGCCACCCGAAGTACCCGGATTTATAAACATTACCAGTATTTTCGTCATGTCACAGCTTTACACGGGAAACCTCTGTAATTGAATTCGACAGTATATGTAGTAAGAATCTATTTACGTGTACTTGAGGTGTTTATTACACGTTCTTAATCATTTCTGGGAACTCTCATTGTGTATTTTAACAGTTTTACCAAAATTAGGCAGTTTGCTTAGAAGTATTTACTAGAACCGTCACCGTTTTAACTGACTAAAAAAAAAAAAAAAAACGCCGAACCCAATCCTCCTTAATTGTAAACATAAACACTATTCTCGTCATTCCAAGGCTTTAGACACCAATTCTGAGCTCTGTAAACATGAACTCTTAATAATTGAAAGCACAGAACCATGAAAACGCCACCGGAAGTACCCGGACTTGTAAACATTACCAGTATTTTCGTCATTCCACAGCTTTCCACGGGACACCTCTGTGATTGAATTCGACAGTAAATGTAGTAAGAATCTATTTAGGTGAACTTGAAGTGTTTCTTCCACGTTCTTAATCATTTCTGGGAACTCTCATTGTGTATTTTAACAGTTTTACCAAAATTAGGCAGTTTGCTTAGAAGTATTTACTAGAACCGTCACCATTTTAACTGAATCACACACAAAAACGCCGAACCCAATCCTCCTTAATTGTAAACATAAACACTATTCTCGTCATTCCAAGGCTTTACACACCAATTCTGAGCTCTGTAAACATGAACTCTTAATAATTGAAAGCACAGTCCCGTGAAAACGCCACCCGAAGTACCCGGATTTATAAACATTACCAGTATTTTCGTCATTTCACAGCTTTACACGGGAAACCTCTGTAATTGAATTCGAAAGTATATGTAGTAAGAATCTATTTAGGTGAACTTGACGTGTTTCTTCCACGTTCTTAATCATTTCTGGGCACTCTCATTGTGTATTTTAACAGTTTTACCAAAATTAGGCAGTTTGCTTAGAAGTATTTACTAGAACCGTCACCATTTTAACTGAATCACACACAAAAACGCCGAACCCAATCCTCCTTAATTGTAAACATAAACACTATTCTCGTCATTCCAAGGCTTTACACACCAATTCTGAGATCTGTAAACATGAACTCTTAATAATTGAAAGCACAGTCCCGTGAAAACGCCACCCGAAGTACCCGGATTTATAAACATTACCAGTATTTTCGTCATTTCACAGCTTTACACGGGAAACCTCTGTAATTGAATTCGACAGTATATGTAGTAAGAATCCATTTACGTGTACTTGAGGTGTTTATTACACGTTCTTAATCATTTCTGGGAACTCTCATTGTGTATTTTAACAGTTTTACCAAAATTAGGCAGTTTGCTTAGAAGTATTTACTAGAACCGTCACCATTTTAACTGACTAAAAAAAAACAAAAAAACGCCGAACCCAATCCTCCTTAATTGTAAACATAAACACTATTCTTGTCATTCCAAGGCTTTACACACCAATTCTGAGCTCTGTAAACATGAACTCTTAATAATTGAAAGCACAGTCCCGTGAAAACGCCACCCGAAGTACCCGGATTTATAAACATTACCAGTATTTTCATCATTTCACAGCTTTACACGGGAAACCTCTGTAATTGAATTCGACAGTATATTTAGTAAGAATCTATTTACGTGTACTTGAGGTGTTTATTACACGTTCTTAATCATTTCTGGGAACTCTCATTGTGTATTTTATCAGTTTTACCAAAATTAGACAGTTTGCTTAGAAGTATTTACTGAAACCGTCACCATTTTAACTGATTCACACAAAAAAACGCCGAACCCAATCCTCCTATATTGTAAACATAAACACTATTCTCGTCATTCCAAGGCTTCAGACACCAATTCTGAGCTCTGTAAACATGAACTCTTAATAATTGAAAGCACAGTCCCGTGAAAACGCCACCCGAAGTACCCGGATTTATAAACATTACCAGTATTTTCGTCATTTCACAGCTTTACACGGGAAACCTCTGTAATTGAATTCGACAGTATATGTAGTAAGAATCTATTTACGTGTACTTGAGGTGTTTATTACACGTTCTTAATCATTTCTGGGAACTCTCATTGTGTATTTTAACAGTTTTACCAAAATTAGGCAGTTTGCTTAGAAGTATTTACTAGAACCGTCACCATTTTAACTGACTAAAAAAAAAAAAAAAAAACGCCGAACCCAATCCTCCTTAATTGTAAACATAAACACTATTCTCGTCATTCCAAGGCTTTAGACACCAATTCTGAGCTCTGTAAACATGAACTCTTAATAATTGAAAGCACAGAACCATGAAAACGCCACCGGAAGTACCCGGACTTGTAAACATTACCAGTATTTTCGTCATTCCACAGCTTTCCACGGGAAACCTCTGTGATTGAATTCGACAGTAAATGTAGTAAGAATCTATTTAGGTGAACTTGAAGTGTTTCTTCCACGTTCTTAATCATTTCTGGGAACTCTCATTGTGTATTTTAACAGTTTTACCAAAATTAGGCAGTTTGCTTAGAAGTATTTACTAGAACCGTCACCATTTTAACTGAATCACACACAAAAACGCCGAACCCAATCCTCCTATATTGTAAACATAAACACTATTCTCGTCATTCCAAGGCTTTAGACACCTACTCTGAGCTCTGTAAACATGAACTCTTCATAATTGAAAGCACAGTCCCGTGAAAACGCCACCCGAAGTGCCCGGATTTATAAACATTACCAGTATTTTCGTCATTTCACAGCTTTACACGGGAAACCTCTGTAATTGAATTCGACAGTATATGTAGTAAGAATCTATTTACGTGTACTTGAGGTGTTTATTACACGTTCTTAATCATTTCTGGGAACTCTCATTGTGTATTTTAACAGTTTTACCAAAATTAGGCAGTTTGCTTAGAAGTATTTACTAGAACCGTCACCATTTTTACTGACTAAAAAAAAAAAAAAAAAACGCCAAACCCAATCCTCCTTAATTGTAAACATAAACACTATTCTCGTCATTCCAAGGCTTTAGACACCAATTCTGAGCTCTGTAAACATGAACTCTTAATAATTGAAAGCACAGAACCATGAAAACGCCACCGGAAGTACCCGGACTTGTAAACATTACCAGTATTTTCGTCATTTCACAGCTTTCCACTAGAAACCTCCGTGATTGAATTCTACAGTAAATGTAGTAAGAATCTATTTACGTGTACTTGAGGTGTTTATTACACGTTCTTAATCATTTCTGGGAACTATCATTGTGTATTTTCACAGTTTTACCACAATTAGACAGTTTGCTTATGACTGTTTACTGGAACCGCCACCATTTTAACTGATTCACACAACAAAAACGCCGAAGCCAATCCTCCTAAATTGTAAACATAAAAACTATTCTCGTGATTCAAAGGCTTTAGACACCAATTCTGAGCTCTGTAAACATGAACTCTTAATAATTGAAAGCAAAGTCCCGTGAAAACGCCACCCGAAGTACCCGGACTTGTAAACATTACCAGTATTTTCGTCATTCCACAGCTTTCCACGGGAAACCTCTGTGATTGAATTCGACAGTAAATGTAGTAAGAATCTATTTAGGGGAACTTGAAGTGTTTCTTCCATGTTTTTAATCATTTCTGGGAACTCTCATTGTGTATTTTAACAGTTTTACCAAAATTAGGCAGTTTGCTTAGAAGTATTTACTAGAACCGTCACCATTTTAACTGAATCACACACAAAAACGCCGAACCCAATCCTCCTTAATTGTAAACATAAACACTATTCTCGTCATTCCAAGGCTTTACACACCAATTCTGAGCTCTGTAAACATGAACTCTTAATAATTGAAAGCACAGTCCCGTGAAAACGCCACCCGAAGTACCCGGATTTATAAACATTACCAGTATTTTCGTCATTTCACAGCTTTACACGGGAAACCTCTGTAATTGAATTCGACAGTATATGTAGTAAGAATCCATTTACGTGTACTTGAGGTGTTTATTACACGTTCTTAATCATTTCTGGGAACTCTCATTGTGTATTTTATCAGTTTTACCAAAATTAGACAGTTTGCTTAGAAGTATTTACTGAAACCGTCACCATTTTAACTGATTCACACAAAAAAACGCCGAACCCAATCCTCCTATATTGTAAACATAAACACTATTCTCGTCATTCCAAGGCTTTAGACACCAATTCTGAGCTCTGTAAACATGAACTCTTAATAATTGAAAGCACAGTCCCGTGAAAACGCCACCCGAAGTACCCGGATTTATAAACATTACCAGAATTTTCGTCATTTCACAGCTTTACACGGGAAACCTCTGTAATTGAATTCGACAGTATATGTAGTAAGAATCTATTTACGTGTACTTGAGGTGTTTATTACACGTTCTTAATCATTTCTGGGAACTCTCATTGTGTATTTTAACAGTTTTACCAAAATTAGGCAGTTTGCTTAGAAGTATTTACTAGAACCGTCACCATTTTAACTGACTAAAAAAAAAAAAAAAAAACGCCGAACCCAATCCTCCTTAATTGTAAATATAAACACTATTCTCGTCATTCCAAGGCTTTAGACACGAATTCTGAGCTCTGTAAACATGAACTCTTAATAATTGAAAGCACAGAACCATGAAAACGCCACCGGAAGTACCCGGACTTGTAAACATTACCAGTATTTTCGTCATTCCACAGCTTTCCACGGGAAACCTCTGTGATTGAATTCGACAGTAAATGTAGTAAGAATCTATTTAGGTGAACTTGAAGTGTTTCTTCCACGTTCTTAATCATTTCTGGGAAGTCTCATTGTGTATTTTAACAGTTTTACCAAAATTAGGCAGTTTGCTTAGAAGTATTTACTAGAACCGTCACCATTTTAACTGAATCACACACAAAAACGCCGAACCCAATCCTCCTTAATTGTAAACATAAACACTATTCTCGTCATTCCAAGGCTTTACACACCAATTCTGAGATCTGTAAACATGAACTCTTAATAATTGAAAGCACAGTCCCGTGAAAACGCCACCCGAAGTACCCGGATTTATAAACATTACCAGTATTTTCGTCATTTCACAGCTTTACACGGGAAACCTCTGTAATTGAATTCGACAGTATATGTAGTAAGAATCTATTTACGTGTACTTGAGGTGTTTATTACATGTTCTTAATCATTTCTGGGAACTCTCATTGTGTATTTTAACAGTTTTACCAAAATTAGGCAGTTTGCTTAGAAGTATTTACTAGAACCGTCACCATTTTAACTGACTAAAAAAAAAAAAAAAAAACGCCAAACCCAATCCTCCTTAATTGTAAACATAAACACTATTCTCGTCATTCCAAGGCTTTAGACACCAATTCTGAGCTCTGTAAACATGAACTCTTAATAATTGAAAGCACAGAACCATGAAAACGCCAACGGAAGTACCCGGACTTGTAAACATTACCAGTATTTTCGTCATTTCACAGCTTTCCACTAGAAACCTCCGTGATTGAATTCTACAGTAAATGTAGTAAGAATCTATTTACGTGTACTTGAGGTGTTTATTACACGTTCTTAATCATTTCTGGGAACTATCATTGTGTATTTTCACAGTTTTACCACAATTAGACAGTTTGCTTATGACTGTTTACTGGAACCGCCACCATTTTAACTGATTCACACAACAAAAACGCCGAAGCCAATCCTCCTAAATTGTAAACACAAAAACTATTCTCGTGATTCAAAGGCTTTAGACACCAATTCTGAGCTCTGTAAACATGAACTCTTAATAATTGAAAGCAAAGTCCCGTGAAAACGCCACCCGAAGTACCCGGACTTGTAAACATTACCAGTATTTTCGTCATTCCACAGCTTTCCACGGGAAACCTCTGTGATTGAATTCGACAGTAAATGTAGTAAGAATCTATTTAGGGGAACTTGAAGTGTTTCTTCCATGTTTTTAATCATTTCTGGGAACTCTCATTGTGTATTTTAACAGTTTTACCAAAATTAGGCAGTTTGCTTAGAAGTATTTACTAGAACCGTCACCATTTTAACTGAATCACACACAAAAACGCCGAACCCAATCCTCCTATATTGTAAACATAAACACTATTCTCGTCATTCCAAGGCTTTAGACACCAATTCTGAGCTCTGTAAACATGAACTCTTAATAATTGAAAGCACAGTCCCGTGAAAACGCCACCCGAAGTACCCGGATTTATAAACATTACCAGAATTTTCGTCATTTCACAGCTTTACACGGGAAACCTCTGTAATTGAATTCGACAGTATATGTAGTAAGAATCTATTTACGTGTACTTGAGGTGTTTATTACACGTTCTTAATCATTTCTGGGAACTCTCATTGTGTATTTTAACAGTTTTACCAAAATTAGGCAGTTTGCTTAGAAGTATTTACTAGAACCGTCACCATTTTAACTGACTAAAAAAAAAAAAAAAAAAACGCCGAACCCAATCCTCCTTAATTGTAAACATAAACACTATTCTCGTCATTCCAAGGCTTTAGACACCAATTCTGAGCTCTGTAAACATGAACTCTTAATAATTGAAAGCACAGAACCATGAAAACGCCACCGGAAGTACCCGGACTTGTAAACATTACCAGTATTTTCGTCATTCCACAGCTTTCCACGGGAAACCTCTGTGATTGAATTCGACAGTAAATGTAGTAAGAATCTATTTAGGTGAACTTGAAGTGTTTCTTCCACGTTCTTAATCATTTCTGGGAACTCTCATTGTGTATTTTAACAGTTTTACCAAAATTAGGCAGTTTGCTTAGAAGTATTTACTAGAACCGTCACCATTTTAACTGAACCACACACAAAAACGCCGAACCCAATCCTCCTTAATTGTAAACATAAACACTATTCTCGTCATTCCAAGGCTTTACACACCAATTCTGAGATCTGTAAACATGAACTCTTAATAATTGAAAGCACAGTCCCGTGAAAACGCCACCCGAAGTACCCGGATTTATAAACATTACCAGTATTTTCGTCATTTCACAGCTTTACACGGGAAACCTCTGTAATTGAATTCGACAGTATATGTAGTAAGAATCCATTTACGTGTACTTGAGGTGTTTATTACACGTTCTTAATCATTTCTGGGAACTCTCATTGTGTATTTTAACAGTTTTACCAAAATTAGGCAGTTTGCTTAGAAGTATTTACTAGAACCGTCACCATTTTAACTGACTAAAAAAAAACAAAAAAACGCCGAACCCAATCCTCCTTAATTGTAAACATAAACACTATTCTTGTCATTCCAAGGCTTTACACACCAATTCTGAGCTCTGTAAACATGAACTCTTAATAATTGAAAGCACAGTCCCGTGAAAACGCCACCCGAAGTACCCGGATTTATAAACATTACCAGTATTTTCATCATTTCACAGCTTTACACGGGAAACCTCTGTAATTGAATTCGACAGTATATTTAGTAAGAATCTATTTACGTGTACTTGAGGTGTTTATTACACGTTCTTAATCATTTCTGGGAACTCTCATTGTGTATTTTATCAGTTTTACCAAAATTAGACAGTTTGCTTAGAAGTATTTACTGAAACCGTCACCATTTTAACTGATTCACACAAAAAAACGCCGAACCCAATCCTCCTATATTGTAAACATAAACACTATTCTCGTCATTCCAAGGCTTCAGACACCAATTCTGAGCTCTGTAAACATGAACTCTTAATAATTGAAAGCACAGTCCCGTGAAAACGCCACCCGAAGTACCCGGATTTATAAACATTACCAGTATTTTCGTCATTTCACAGCTTTACACGGGAAACCTCTGTAATTGAATTCGACAGTATATGTAGTAAGAATCTATTTACGTGTACTTGAGGTGTTTATTACACGTTCTTAATCATTTCTGGGAACTCTCATTGTGTATTTTAACAGTTTTACCAAAATTAGGCAGTTTGCTTAGAAGTATTTACTAGAACCGTCACCATTTTAACTGACTAAAAAAAAAAAAAAAAACGCCGAACCCAATCCTCCTTAATTGTAAACATAAACACTATTCTCGTCATTCCAAGGCTTTAGAAACCAATTCTGAGCTCTGTAAACATGAACTCTTAATAATTGAAAGCACAGAACCATGAAAACGCCACCGGAAGTACCCGGACTTGTAAACATTACCAGTATTTTCATCATTCCACAGCTTTCCACGGGAAACCTCTGTGATTGAATTCGACAGTAAATGTAGTAAGAATCTATTTAGGTGAACTTGAAGTGTTTCTTCCACGTTCTTAATCATTTCTGGGAACTCTCATTGTGTATTTTAACAGTTTTACCAAAATTAGGCAGTTTGCTTAGAAGTATTTACTAGAACCGTCACCATTTTAACTGAATCACACACAAAAACGCCGAACCCAATCCTCCTTAATTGTAAACATAAACACTATTCTCGTCATTCCAAGGCTTTACACACCAATTCTGAGCTCTGTAAACATGAACTCTTAATAATTGAAAGCACAGTCCCGTGAAAACGCCACCCGAAGTACCCGGATTTATAAACATTACCAGTATTTTCGTCATTTCACAGCTTTACACGGGAAACCTCTGTAATTGAATTCGAAAGTATATGTAGTAAGAATCCATTTACGTGTACTTGAGGTGTTTATTACACGTTCTTAATCATTTCTGGGAACTATCATTGTGTATTTTAACAGTTTTACCAAAATTAGGCAGTTTGCTTAGAAGTATTTACTAGAACCGTCACCATTTTAACTGACTAAAAAAAAAAAAAAAAAAACGCCGAACCCAATCCTCCTTAATTGTAAACATAAACATTATTCTCGTCATTCCAAGGCTTTAGACACCAATTCTGAGCTCTGTAAACATGAACTCTTAATAATTGAAAGCACAGTCCCGTGAAAACGCGACCCGAAGTACCCGGATTTATAAACATTACCAGTATTTTCGTCATTTCACAGCTTTACACGGGAAACCTCTGTAATTGAATTCGACAGTATATGTAGTAAGAATCTATTTACGTGTACTTGAGGTGTTTATTACACGTTCTTAATCATTTCTGGGAACTCTCATTGTGTATTTTAACAGTTTTACCAAAATTAGGCAGTTTGCTTAGAAGTATTTACTAGAACCGTCACCATTTTAACTGACTAAAAAAAAAAAAAAAAACGCCGAACCCAATCCTCCTTAATTGTAAACATAAACACTATTCTCGTCATTCCAAGGCTTTAGAAACCAATTCTGAGCTCTGTAAACATGAACTCTTAATAATTGAAAGCACAGAACCATGAAAACGCCACCGGAAGTACCCGGACTTGTAAACATTACCAGTATTTTCATCATTCCACAGCTTTCCACTGGAAACCTCTGTGATTGAATTCGACAGTAAATGTAGTAAGAATCTATTTAGGTGAACTTGACGTGTTTCTTCCACGTTCTTAATCATTTCTGGGAACTCTCATTGTGTATTTTAACAGTTTTACCAAAATTAGGCAGTTTGCTTAGAAGTATTTACAAGAACCGTCACCATTTTAACTGAATCACACACAAAAACGCCGAACCCAATCCTCCTTAATTGTAAACATAAACACTATTCTCGTCATTCCAAGGCTTTACACACCAATTCTGAGCTCTGTAAACATGAACTCTTAATAATTGAAAGCACAGTCCCGTGAAAACGCCACCCGAAGTACCCGGATTTATAAACATTACCAGTATTTTCGTCATTTCACAGCTTTACACGGGAAACCTCTGTAATTGAATTCGAAAGTATATGTAGTAAGAATCCATTTACGTGTACTTGAGGTGTTTATTACACGTTCTTAATCATTTCTGGGAACTATCATTGTGTATTTTAACAGTTTTACCAAAATTAGGCAGTTTGCTTAGAAGTATTTACTAGAACCGTCACCATTTTAACTGACTAAAAAAAAAAAAAAAAAACGCCGAACCCAATCCTCCTTAATTGTAAACATAAACATTATTCTCGTCATTCCAAGGCTTTAGACACCAATTCTGAGCTCTGTAAACATGAACTCTTAATAATTGAAAGCACAGTCCCGTGAAAACGCCACCCGAAGTACCCGGATTTATAAACATTACCAGTATTTTCGTCATTTCACAGCTTTACACGGGAAACCTCTGTAATTGAATTCGACAGTATATGTAGTAAGAATCTATTTATGTGTACTTGAGGTGTTTATTACAGGTTCTTAATCATTTCTGGGAACTCTCATTGTGTATTTTAACAGTTTTACCAAAATTAGGCAGTTTGCTTAGAAGTATTTACTAGAACCATCACCATTTTAACTGACTAAAAAAAAAAAAAAAAAACGCCGAACCCAATCCTCCTTAATTGTAAACATAAACACTATTCTCGTCATTCCAAGGCTTTAGACACCAATTCTGAGCTCTGTAAACATGAACTCTTAATAATTGAAAGCACAGAACCATGAAAACGCCACCGGAAGTACCCGGACTTGTAAACATTACCAGTATTTTCGTCATTCCACAGCTTTCCATGGGAAACCTCTGTGATTGAATTCGACAGTAAATGTAGTAAGAATCTATTTAGGTGAACTTGACGTGTTTCTTCCACGTTCTTAATCATTTCTGGGAACTCTCATTGTGTATTTTAACAGTTTTACCAAAATTAGGCAGTTTGCTTAGAAGTATTTACTAGAACCGTCACCATTTTAACTGACTAAAAAAAAACAAAAAAACGCCGAACCCAATCCTCCTTAATTGTAAACATAAACACTATTCTTGTCATTCCAAGGCTTTACACACCAATTCTGAGCTCTGTAAACATGAACTCTTAATAATTGAAAGCACAGTCCCGTGAAAACGCCACCCGACGTACCCGGATTTATAAACATTACCAGTATTTTCATCATTTCACAGCTTTACACGGGAAACCTCTGTAATTGAATTCGACAGTATATTTAGTAAGAATCTATTTACGTGTACTTGAGGTGTTTATTACACGTTCTTAATCATTTCTGGGAACTCTCATTGTGTATTTTATCAGTTTTACCAAAATTAGACAGTTTGCTTAGAAGTATTTACTGAAACCTTCACCATTTTAACTGATTCACACAAAAAAACGCCGAACCCAATCCTCCTATATTGTAAACATAAACACTATTCTCGTCATTCCAAGGCTTTAGACACCAATTCTGAGCTCTGTAAACATGAACTCTTAATAATTGAAAGCACAGTCCCGTGAAAACGCCACCCGAAGTACCCGGATTTATAAACATTACCAGTATTTTCGTCATTTCACAGCTTTACACGGGAAACCTCTGTAATTGAATTCGACAGTATATGTAGTAAGAATCTATTTACGTGTACTTGAGGTGTTTATTACACGTTCTTAATCATTTCTGGGAACTCTCATTGTGTATTTTAACAGTTTTACCAAAATTAGGCAGTTTGCTTAGAAGTATTTACTAGAACCATCACCATTTTAACTGACTAAAAAAAAAAAAAAAACGCCGAACCCAATCCTCCTTAATTGTAAACATAAACACTATTCTCGTCATTCCAAGGCTTTAGACACCAATTCTGAGCTCTGTAAACATGAACTCTTAATAATTGAAAGCACAGAACCATGAAAACGCCACCGGAAGTACCCGGACTTGTAAACATTACCAGTATTTTCGTCATTCCACAGCTTTCCATGGGAAACCTCTGTGATTGAATTCGACAGTAAATGTAGTAAGAATCTATTTAGGTGAACTTGACGTGTTTCTTCCACGTTCTTAATCATTTCTGGGAACTCTCATTGTGTATTTTAACAGTTTTACCAAAATTAGGCAGTTTGCTTAGAAGTATTTACTAGAACCGTCACCATTTTAACTGAATCACACACAAAAACGCCGAACCCAATCCTCCTTAATTGTAAACATAAACACTATTCTCGTCATTCCAAGGCTTTACACACCAATTCTGAGCTCTGTAAACATGAACTCTTAATAATTGAAAGCACAGTCCCGTGAAAACGCCACCCGAAGTACCCGGATTTATAAACATTACCAGTATTTTCGTCATTTCACAGCTTTACACGGGAAACCTCTGTAATTGAATTCGACAGTATATGTAGTAAGAATCCATTTACGTGTACTTGAGGTGTTTATTACACGTTCTTAATCATTTCTGGGAACTCTCATTGTTTATTTTATCAGTTTTACCAAAATTAGACAGTTTGCTTAGAAGTATTTACTGAAACCGTCACCATTTTAACTGATTCACACAAAAAAACGCCAAACCCAATCCTCCTATATTGTAAACATAAACACTATTCTCGTCATTCCAAGGCTTTAGACACCAATTCTGAGCTCTGTAAACATGAACTCTTAATAATTGAAAGCACAGTCCCGTGAAAACGCCACCCGAAGTACCCGGATTTATAAACATTACCAGTATTTTCGTCATTTCACAGCTTTACACGGGAAACCTCTGTAATTGAATTCGACAGTATATGTAGTAAGAATCCATTTACGTGTACTTGAGGTGTTTATTACACGTTCTTAATCATTTCTGGGAACTCTCATTGTGTATTTTAACAGTTTTACCAAAATTAGGCAGTTTGCTTAGAAGTATTTACTAGAACCGTCACCATTTTAACTGACTAAAAAAAAACAAAAAAACGCCGAACCCAATCCTCCTTAATTGTAAACATAAACACTATTCTTGTCATTCCAAGGCTTTACACACCAATTCTGAGCTCTGTAAACATGAACTCTTAATAATTGAAAGCACAGTCCCGTGAAAACGCCACCCGAAGTACCCGGATTTATAAACATTACCAGTATTTTCATCATTTCACAGCTTTACACGGGAAACCTCTGTAATTGAATTCGACAGTATATTTAGTAAGAATCTATTTACGTGTACTTGAGGTGTTTATTACACGTTCTTAATCATTTCTGGGAACTCTCATTGTGTATTTTATCAGTTTTACCAAAATTAGACAGTTTGCTTAGAAGTATTTACTGAAACCGTCACCATTTTAACTGATTCACACAAAAAAACGCCGAACCCAATCCTCCTATATTGTAAACATAAACACTATTCTCGTCATTCCAAGGCTTCAGACACCAATTCTGAGCTCTGTAAACATGAACTCTTAATAATTGAAAGCACAGTCCCGTGAAAACGCCACCCGAAGTACCCGGATTTATAAACATTACCAGTATTTTCGTCATTTCACAGCTTTACACGGGAAACCTCTGTAATTGAATTCGACAGTATATGTAGTAAGAATCTATTTACGTGTACTTGAGGTGTTTATTACACGTTCTTAATCATTTCTGGGAACTCTCATTGTGTATTTTAACAGTTTTACCAAAATTAGGCAGTTTGCTTAGAAGTATTTACTAGAACCGTCACCATTTTAACTGACTAAAAAAAAAAAAAAAAACGCCGAACCCAATCCTCCTTAATTGTAAACATAAACACTATTCTCGTCATTCCAAGGCTTTAGAAACCAATTCTGAGCTCTGTAAACATGAACTCTTAATAATTGAAAGCACAGAACCATGAAAACGCCACCGGAAGTACCCGGACTTGTAAACATTACCAGTATTTTCATCATTCCACAGCTTTCCACGGGAAACCTCTGTGATTGAATTCGACAGTAAATGTAGTAAGAATCTATTTAGGTGAACTTGAAGTGTTTCTTCCACGTTCTTAATCATTTCTGGGAACTCTCATTGTGTATTTTAACAGTTTTACCAAAATTAGGCAGTTTGCTTAGAAGTATTTACTAGAACCGTCACCATTTTAACTGAATCACACACAAAAACGCCGAACCCAATCCTCCTTAATTGTAAACATAAACACTATTCTCGTCATTCCAAGGCTTTACACACCAATTCTGAGCTCTGTAAACATGAACTCTTAATAATTGAAAGCACAGTCCCGTGAAAACGCCACCCGAAGTACCCGGATTTATAAACATTACCAGTATTTTCGTCATTTCACAGCTTTACACGGGAAACCTCTGTAATTGAATTCGAAAGTATATGTAGTAAGAATCCATTTACGTGTACTTGAGGTGTTTATTACACGTTCTTAATCATTTCTGGGAACTATCATTGTGTATTTTAACAGTTTTACCAAAATTAGGCAGTTTGCTTAGAAGTATTTACTAGAACCGTCACCATTTTAACTGACTAAAAAAAAAAAAAAAAAAACGCCGAACCCAATCCTCCTTAATTGTAAACATAAACATTATTCTCGTCATTCCAAGGCTTTAGACACCAATTCTGAGCTCTGTAAACATGAACTCTTAATAATTGAAAGCACAGTCCCGTGAAAACGCGACCCGAAGTACCCGGATTTATAAACATTACCAGTATTTTCGTCATTTCACAGCTTTACACGGGAAACCTCTGTAATTGAATTCGACAGTATATGTAGTAAGAATCTATTTACGTGTACTTGAGGTGTTTATTACACGTTCTTAATCATTTCTGGGAACTCTCATTGTGTATTTTAACAGTTTTACCAAAATTAGGCAGTTTGCTTAGAAGTATTTACTAGAACCGTCACCATTTTAACTGACTAAAAAAAAAAAAAAAAACGCCGAACCCAATCCTCCTTAATTGTAAACATAAACACTATTCTCGTCATTCCAAGGCTTTAGAAACCAATTCTGAGCTCTGTAAACATGAACTCTTAATAATTGAAAGCACAGAACCATGAAAACGCCACCGGAAGTACCCGGACTTGTAAACATTACCAGTATTTTCATCATTCCACAGCTTTCCACTGGAAACCTCTGTGATTGAATTCGACAGTAAATGTAGTAAGAATCTATTTAGGTGAACTTGACGTGTTTCTTCCACGTTCTTAATCATTTCTGGGAACTCTCATTGTGTATTTTAACAGTTTTACCAAAATTAGGCAGTTTGCTTAGAAGTATTTACAAGAACCGTCACCATTTTAACTGAATCACACACAAAAACGCCGAACCCAATCCTCCTTAATTGTAAACATAAACACTATTCTCGTCATTCCAAGGCTTTACACACCAATTCTGAGCTCTGTAAACATGAACTCTTAATAATTGAAAGCACAGTCCCGTGAAAACGCCACCCGAAGTACCCGGATTTATAAACATTACCAGTATTTTCGTCATTTCACAGCTTTACACGGGAAACCTCTGTAATTGAATTCGAAAGTATATGTAGTAAGAATCCATTTACGTGTACTTGAGGTGTTTATTACACGTTCTTAATCATTTCTGGGAACTATCATTGTGTATTTTAACAGTTTTACCAAAATTAGGCAGTTTGCTTAGAAGTATTTACTAGAACCGTCACCATTTTAACTGACTAAAAAAAAAAAAAAAAAACGCCGAACCCAATCCTCCTTAATTGTAAACATAAACATTATTCTCGTCATTCCAAGGCTTTAGACACCAATTCTGAGCTCTGTAAACATGAACTCTTAATAATTGAAAGCACAGTCCCGTGAAAACGCCACCCGAAGTACCCGGATTTATAAACATTACCAGTATTTTCGTCATTTCACAGCTTTACACGGGAAACCTCTGTAATTGAATTCGACAGTATATGTAGTAAGAATCTATTTATGTGTACTTGAGGTGTTTATTACAGGTTCTTAATCATTTCTGGGAACTCTCATTGTGTATTTTAACAGTTTTACCAAAATTAGGCAGTTTGCTTAGAAGTATTTACTAGAACCATCACCATTTTAACTGACTAAAAAAAAAAAAAAAAACGCCGAACCCAATCCTCCTTAATTGTAAACATAAACACTATTCTCGTCATTCCAAGGCTTTAGACACCAATTCTGAGCTCTGTAAACATGAACTCTTAATAATTGAAAGCACAGAACCATGAAAACGCCACCGGAAGTACCCGGACTTGTAAACATTACCAGTATTTTCGTCATTCCACAGCTTTCCATGGGAAACCTCTGTGATTGAATTCGACAGTAAATGTAGTAAGAATCTATTTAGGTGAACTTGACGTGTTTCTTCCACGTTCTTAATCATTTCTGGGAACTCTCATTGTGTATTTTAACAGTTTTACCAAAATTAGGCAGTTTGCTTAGAAGTATTTACTAGAACCGTCACCATTTTAACTGACTAAAAAAAAACAAAAAAACGCCGAACCCAATCCTCCTTAATTGTAAACATAAACACTATTCTTGTCATTCCAAGGCTTTACACACCAATTCTGAGCTCTGTAAACATGAACTCTTAATAATTGAAAGCACAGTCCCGTGAAAACGCCACCCGACGTACCCGGATTTATAAACATTACCAGTATTTTCATCATTTCACAGCTTTACACGGGAAACCTCTGTAATTGAATTCGACAGTATATTTAGTAAGAATCTATTTACGTGTACTTGAGGTGTTTATTACACGTTCTTAATCATTTCTGGGAACTCTCATTGTGTATTTTATCAGTTTTACCAAAATTAGACAGTTTGCTTAGAAGTATTTACTGAAACCTTCACCATTTTAACTGATTCACACAAAAAAACGCCGAACCCAATCCTCCTATATTGTAAACATAAACACTATTCTCGTCATTCCAAGGCTTTAGACACCAATTCTGAGCTCTGTAAACATGAACTCTTAATAATTGAAAGCACAGTCCCGTGAAAACGCCACCCGAAGTACCCGGATTTATAAACATTACCAGTATTTTCGTCATTTCACAGCTTTACACGGGAAACCTCTGTAATTGAATTCGACAGTATATGTAGTAAGAATCTATTTACGTGTACTTGAGGTGTTTATTACACGTTCTTAATCATTTCTGGGAACTCTCATTGTGTATTTTAACAGTTTTACCAAAATTAGGCAGTTTGCTTAGAAGTATTTACTAGAACCATCACCATTTTAACTGACTAAAAAAAAAAAAAAAACGCCGAACCCAATCCTCCTTAATTGTAAACATAAACACTATTCTCGTCATTCCAAGGCTTTAGACACCAATTCTGAGCTCTGTAAACATGAACTCTTAATAATTGAAAGCACAGAACCATGAAAACGCCACCGGAAGTACCCGGACTTGTAAACATTACCAGTATTTTCGTCATTCCACAGCTTTCCATGGGAAACCTCTGTGATTGAATTCGACAGTAAATGTAGTAAGAATCTATTTAGGTGAACTTGACGTGTTTCTTCCACGTTCTTAATCATTTCTGGGAACTCTCATTGTGTATTTTAACAGTTTTACCAAAATTAGGCAGTTTGCTTA
The DNA here is from genome assembly GCF_963259705.1 of Myotis daubentonii. Taxonomy (NCBI): domain Eukaryota; kingdom Metazoa; phylum Chordata; class Mammalia; order Chiroptera; family Vespertilionidae; genus Myotis; species Myotis daubentonii. The sequence continues at coordinate 505,983 of NC_081852.1, forward strand.
GAAGTATTTACTAGAACCGTCACCATTTTAACTGAATCACACACAAAAACGCCGAACCCAATCCTCCTTAATTGTAAACATAAACACTATTCTCGTCATTCCAAGGCTTTACACACCAATTCTGAGCTCTGTAAACATGAACTCTTAATAATTGAAAGCACAGTCCCGTGAAAACGCCACCCGAAGTACCCGGATTTATAAACATTACCAGTATTTTCGTCATTTCACAGCTTTACACGGGAAACCTCTGTAATTGAATTCGACAGTATATGTAGTAAGAATCCATTTACGTGTACTTGAGGTGTTTATTACACGTTCTTAATCATTTCTGGGAACTCTCATTGTTTATTTTATCAGTTTTACCAAAATTAGACAGTTTGCTTAGAAGTATTTACTGAAACCGTCACCATTTTAACTGATTCACACAAAAAAACGCCAAACCCAATCCTCCTATATTGTAAACATAAACACTATTCTCGTCATTCCAAGGCTTTAGACACCAATTCTGAGCTCTGTAAACATGAACTCTTAATAATTGAAAGCACAGTCCCGTGAAAACGCCACCCGAAGTACCCGGATTTATAAACATTACCAGTATTTTCGTCATTTCACAGCTTTACACGGGAAACCTCTGTAATTGAATTCGACAGTATATGTAGTAAGAATCCATTTACGTGTACTTGAGGTGTTTATTACACGTTCTTAATCATTTCTGGGAACTCTCATTGTGTATTTTATCAGTTTTACCAAAATTAGACAGTTTGCTTAGAAGTATTTACTGAAACCGTCACCATTTTAACTGATTCACACAAAAAAACGCCGAACCCAATCCTCCTATATTGTAAACAAAAACACTATTCTCGTCATTCCAAGGCTTTAGACACCAATTCTGAGCTCTGTAAACATGAACTCTTAATAATTGAAAGCACAGTCCCGTGAAAACGCCACCCGAAGTACCCGGATTTATAAACATTACCAGTATTTTCGTCATTTCACAGCTTTACACGGGAAACCTCTGTAATTGAATTCGACAGTATATGTAGTAAGAATCTATTTACGTGTACTTGAGGTGTTTATTACACGTTCTTAATCATTTCTGGGAACTCTCATTGTGTATTTTAACAGTTTTACCAAAATTAGGCAGTTTGCTTAGAAGTATTTACTAGAACCGTCACCATTTTAACTGACTAAAAAAAAAAAAAAAAACGCCGAACCCAATCCTCCTTAATTGTAAACATAAACACTATTCTCGTCATTCCAAGGCTTTAGACACCAATTCTGAGCTCTGTAAACATGAACTCTTAATAATTGAAAGCACAGAACCATGAAAACGCCACCGGAAGTACCCGGACTTGTAAACATTACCAGTATTTTCGTCATTCCACAGCTTTCCACGGGAAACCTCTGTGATTGAATTCGACAGTAAATGTAGTAAGAATCTATTTAGGTGAACTTGAAGTGTTTCTTCCACGTTCTTAATCATTTCTGGGAACTCTCATTGTGTATTTTAACAGTTTTACCAAAATTAGGCAGTTTGCTTAGAAGTATTTACTAGAACCGTCACCATTTTAACTGAATAACACACAAAAACGCCGAACCCAATCCTCCTTAATTGTAAACATAAACACTATTCTCGTCATTCCAAGGCTTTACACACCAATTCTGAGATCTGTAAACATGAACTCTTAATAATTGAAAGCACAGTCCCGTGAAAACGCCACCCGAAGTACCCAGATTTATAAACATTACCAGTATTTTCGTCATTTCACAGCTTTACACGGGAAACCTCTGTAATTGAATTCGACAGTATATGTAGTAAGAATCCATTTACGTGTACTTGAGGTGTTTATTACACGTTCTTAATCATTTCTGGGAACTCTCATTGTGTATTTTAACAGTTTTACCAAAATTAGGCAGTTTGCTTAGAAGTATTTACTAGAACCGTCACCATTTTAACTGACTAAAAAAAAAAAAAAAAAACGCCGAACCCAATCCTCCTTAATTGTAAACATAAACATTATTCTCGTCATTCCAAGGCTTTAGACACCAATTCTGAGCTCTGTAAAAATAAACTCTTAATAATTGAAAGCACAGTCCCGTGAAAACGCCACCCGAAGTACCCGGATTTATAAACATTACCAGTATTTTCGTCATTTCACAGCTTTACACGGGAAACCTCTGTAATTGAATTCGACAGTATATGTAGTAAGAATCTATTTACGTGTACTTGAGGTGTTTATTACACGCTCTTAATCATTTCTGGGAACTCTCATTGTGTATTTTAACAGTTTTACAAAATTCGGCAGTTTGCTTAGAAGTATTTACTAGAACCGTCACCATTTTAACTGACTAAAAAAAAAAAAAAAAAACGCCGAACCCAATCCTCCTTAATTGTAAACATAAACACTATTCTCGTCATTCCAAGGCTTTAGACACCAATTCTGAGCTCTGTAAACATGAACTCTTAATAATTGAAAGCACAGAACCATGAAAACGCCACCGGAAGTACCCGGACTTGTAAACATTACCAGTATTTTCGTCATTCCACAGCTTTCCACGGGAAACCTCTGTGATTGAATTCGACAGTAAATGTAGTAAGAATCTATTTAGGTGAACTTGACGTGTTTCTTCCACGTTCTTAATCATTTCTGGGAACTCTCATTGTGTATTTTAACAGTTTTACCAAAATTAGGCAGTTTGCTTAGAAGTATTTACTAGAACCGTCACCATTTTAACTGAATCACACACAAAAACGCCGAACCCAATCCTCCTTAATTGTAAACATAAACACTATTCTCGTCATTCCAAGGCTTTACACACCAATTCTGAGATCTGTAAACATGAACTCTTAATAATTGACAGCACAGTCCCGTGAAAACGCCACCCGAAGTACCCGGATTTATAAACATTACCAGTATTTTCGTCATTTCACAGCTTTACACGGAAAACCTCTGTAATTGAATTCGACAGTATATGTAGTAAGAATCCATTTACATGTACTTGAGGTGTTTATTACACGTTCTTAATCATTTCTGGGAACTCTCATTGTGTATTTTATCAGTTTTACCAAAATTAGACAGTTTGCTTAGAAGTATTTACTGAAACCTTCACCATTTTAACTGATTCACACAAAAAAACGCCGAACCCAATCCTCCTATATTGTAAACATAAACACTATTCTCGTCATTCCAAGGCTTTAGACACCAATTCTGAGCTCTGTAAACATGAACTCTTAATAATTGAAAGCACAGTCCCGTGAAAACGCCACCCGAAGTATCCGGATTTATAAACATTACCAGTATTTTCGTCATTTCACAGCTTTACACGGGAAACCTCTGTAATTGAATTCGACAGTATATGTAGTAAGAATCTATTTACGTGTACTTGAGGTGTTTATTACACGTTCTTAATCATTTCTGGGAACTCTCATTGTGTATTTTAACAGTTTTACCAAAATTAGGCAGTTTGCTTAGAAGTATTTACTAGAACCGTCACCATTTTAACTGACTAAAAAAAAACAAAAAAAACGCCGAACCCAATCCTCCTTAATTGTAAACATAAACATTATTCTCGTCATTCCAAGGCTTTAGACACCAATTCTGAGCTCTGTAAAAATAAACTCTTAATAATTGAAAGCACAGTCCCGTGAAAACGCCACCCGAAGTACCCGGATTTATAAACATTACCAGTATTTTCGTCATTTCACAGCTTTACACGGGAAACCTCTGTAATTGAATTCGACAGTATATGTAGTAAGAATCTATTTACGTGTACTTGAGGTGTTTATTACACGTTCTTAATCATTTCTGGGAACTATCATTGTGTATTTTAACAGTTTTACCAAAATTAGGCAGTTTGCTTAGAAGTATTTACTAGAACCGTCACCATTTTAACTGACTAAAAAAAAAAAAAAAAAACGCCGAACCCAATCCTCCTTAATTGTAAACATAAACACTATTCTCGTCATTCCAAGGCTTTAGACACCAATTCTGAGCTCTGTAAACATGAACTCTTAATAATTGAAAGCACAGAACCATGAAAACGCCAACGGAAGTACCCGGACTTGTAAACATTACCAGTATTTTCGTCATTCCACAGCTTTCCACGGGAAACCTCTGTGATTGAATTCGACAGTAAATGTAGTAAGAATCTATTTAGGTGAACTTGACGTGTTTCTTCCACGTTCTTAATCATTTCTGGGAACTCTCATTGTGTATTTTAACAGTTTTACCAAAATTAGGCAGTTTGCTTAGAAGTATTTACTAGAACCGTCACCATTTTAACTGAATCACACACAAAAACGCCGAACCCAATCCTCCTTAATTGTAAACATAAACACTATTCTCGTCATTCCAAGGCTTTACACACCAATTCTGAGATCTGTAAACATGAACTCTTAATAATTGAAAGCACAGTCCCGTGAAAACGCCACCCGAAGTACCCGGATTTATAAACATTACCAGTATTTTCGTCATTTCACAGCTTTACACGGAAAACCTCTGTAATTAAATTCGACAGTATATGTAGTAAGAATCCATTTACATGTACTTGAGGTGTTTATTACACGTTCTTAATCATTTCTGGGAACTCTCATTGTGTATTTTATCAGTTTTACCAAAATTAGACAGTTTGCTTAGAAGTATTTACTGAAACCTTCACCATTTTAACTGATTCACACAAAAAAACGCCGAACCCAATCCTCCTATATTGTAAACATAAACACTATTCTCGTCATTCCAAGGCTTTAGACACCAATTCTGAGCTCTGTAAACATGAACTCTTAATAATTGAAAGCACAGTCCCGTGAAAACGCCACCCGAAGTACCCGGATTTATAAACATTACCAGTATTTTCGTCATTTCACAGCTTTACACGGGAAACCTCTGTAATTGAATTCGACAGTATATGTAGTAAGAATCTATTTACGTGTACTTGAGGTGTTTATTACACGTTCTTAATCATTTCTGGGAACTCTCATTGTGTATTTTAACAGTTTTACCAAAATTAGGCAGTTTGCTTAGAAGTATTTACTAGAACCATCACCATTTTAACTGACTAAAAAAAAAAAAAAACGCCGAACCCAATCCTCCTTAATTGTAAACATAAACACTATTCTCGTCATTCCAAGGCTTTAGACACCAATTCTGAGCTCTGTAAACATGAACTCTTAATAATTGAAAGCACAGAACCATGAAAACGCCACCGGAAGTACCCGGACTTGTAAACATTAGCAGTATTTTCGTCATTCCACAGCTTTCCATGGGAAACCTCTGTGATTGAATTCGACAGTAAATGTAGTAAGAATCTATTTAGGTGAACTTGACGTGTTTCTTCCACGTTCTTAATCATTTCTGGGAACTCTCATTGTGTATTTTAACAGTTTTACCAAAATTAGGCAGTTTGCTTAGAAGTATTTACTAGAACCGTCACCATTTTAACTGAATCACACACAAAAACGCCGAACCCAATCCTCCTTAATTGTAAACATAAACACTATTCTCGTCATTCCAAGGCTTTACACACCAATTCTGAGCTCTGTAAACATGAACTCTTAATAATTGAAAGCACAGTCCCGTGAAAACGCCACCCGAAGTACCCGGATTTATAAACATTACCAGTATTTTCGTCATTTCACAGCTTTACACGGGAAACCTCTGTAATTGAATTCGACAGTATATGTAGTAAGAATCCATTTACGTGTACTTGAGGTGTTTATTAGACGTTCTTAATCATTTCTGGGAACTCTCATTGTGTATTTTATCAGTTTTACCAAAATTAGACAGTTTGCTTAGAAGTATTTACTGAAACCGTCACCATTTTAACTGATTCACACAAAAAAACGCCGAACCCAATCCTCCTATATTGTAAACATAAACAATATTCTCGTCATTCCAAGGCTTTAGACACCAATTCTGAGCTCTGTAAACATGAACTCTTAATAATTGAAAGCACAGTCCCGTGAAAACGCCACCCGAAGTACCCGGATTTATAAACATTACCAGTATTTTCGTCATTTCACAGCTTTACACGGGAAACCTCTGTAATTGAATACGACAGTATATGTAGTAAGAATCCATTTACGTGTACTTGAGGTGTTTATTACACGTTCTTAATCATTTCTGGGAACTCTCATTGTGTATTTTAACAGTTTTACCAAAATTAGGCAGTTTGCTTAGAAGTATTTACTAGAACCGTCACCATTTTAACTGACTAAAAAAAAACAAAAAAACGCCGAACCCAATCCTCCTTAATTGTAAACATAAACACTATTCTTGTCATTCCAAGGCTTTACACACCAATTCTGAGCTCTGTAAACATGAACTCTTAATAATTGAAAGCACAGTCCCGTGAAAACGCCACCCGACGTACCCGGATTTATAAACATTACCAGTATTTTCATCATTTCACAGCTTTACACGGGAAACCTCTGTAATTGAATTCGACAGTATATTTAGTAAGAATCTATTTACGTTTACTTGAGGTGTTTATTACACGTTCTTAATCATTTCTGGGAACTCTCATTGTGTATTTTATCAGTTTTACCAAAATTAGACAGTTTGCTTAGAAGTATTTACTGAAACCGTCACCATTTTAACTGATTCACACAAAAAAACGCCGAACCCAATCCTCCTATATTGTAAACATAAACACTATTCTCGTCATTCCAAGGCTTTAGACACCAATTCTGAGCTCTGTAAACATGAACTCTTAATAATTGAAAGCACAGTCCCGTGAAAACGCCACCCGAAGTACCCGGATTTATAAACATTACCAGTATTTTCGTCATTTCACAGCTTTACACGGGAAACCTCTGTAATTGAATTCGACAGTATATGTAGTAAGAATCTATTTACGTGTACTTGAGGTGTTTATTACACGTTCTTAATCATTTCTGGGAACTCTCATTGTGTATTTTAACAGTTTTACCAAAATTAGGCAGTTTGCTTAGAAGTATTTACTAGAACCGTCACCATTTTAACTGACTAAAAAAAAAAAAAAAAACGCCGAACCCAATCCTCCTTAATTGTAAACATAAACACTATTCTCGTCATTCCAAGGCTTTAGACACCAATTCTGAGCTCTGTAAACATGAACTCTTAATAATTGAAAGCACAGAACCATGAAAACGCCACCGGAAGTACCCGGACTTGTAAACATTACCAGTATTTTCGTCATTCCACAGCTTTCCACGGGAAACCTCTGTGATTGAATTCGACAGTAAATGTAGTAAGAATCTATTTAGGTGAACTTGAAGTGTTTCTTCCACGTTCTTAATCATTTCTGGGAACTCTCATTGTGTATTTTAACAGTTTAACCAAAATTAGGCAGTTTGCTTAGAAGTATTTACTAGAACCGTCACCATTTTAACTGAATCACACACAAAAACGCCGAACCCAATCCTCCTTAATTGTAAACATAAACACTATTCTCGTCATTCCAAGGCTTTACACACCAATTCTGAGATCTGTAAACATGAACTCTTAATAATTGAAAGCACAGTCCCGTGAAAACGCCACCCGAAGTACCCGGATTTATAAACATTACCAGTATTTTCGTCATTTCACAGCTTTACACGGGAAACCTCTGTAATTGAATTCGACAGTATATGTAGTAAGAATCCATTTACGTGTACTTGAGGTGTTTATTACACGTTCTTAATCATTTCTGGGAACTCTCATTGTGTATTTTAACAGTTTTACCAAAATTAGGCAGTTTGCTTAGAAGTATTTACTAGAACCGTCACCATTTTAACTGACTAAAAAAAAACAAAAAAAACGCCGAACCCAATCCTCCTTAATTGTAAACATAAACATTATTCTCGTCATTCCAAGGCTTTAGACACCAATTCTGAGCTCTGTAAAAATAAACTCTTAATAATTGAAAGCACAGTCCCGTGAAAACGCCACCCGAAGTACCCGGATTTATAAACATTACCAGTATTTTCGTCATTTCACAGCTTTACACGGGAAACCTCTGTAATTGAATTCGACAGTATATGTAGTAAGAATCTATTTACGTGTACTTGAGGTGTTTATTACACGCTCTTAATCATTTCTGGGAACTCTCATTGTGTATTTTAACAGTTTTACCAAAATTCGGCAGTTTGCTTAGAAGTATTTACTAGAACCGTCACCATTTTAACTGACTAAAAAAAAAAAAAAAAAACGCCGAACCCAATCCTCCTTAATTGTAAACATAAACACTATTCTCGTCATTCCAAGGCTTTAGACACCAATTCTGAGCTCTGTAAACATGAACTCTTAATAATTGAAAGCACAGAACCATGAAAACGCCACCGGAAGTACCCGGACTTGTAAACATTAGCAGTATTTTCGTCATTCCACAGCTTTCCATGGGAAACCTCTGTGATTGAATTCGACAGTAAATGTAGTAAGAATCTATTTAGGTGAACTTGACGTGTTTCTTCCACGTTCTTAATCATTTCTGGGAACTCTCATTGTGTATTTTAACAGTTTTACCAAAATTAGGCAGTTTGCTTAGAAGTATTTACTAGAACCGTCACCATTTTAACTGAATCACACACAAAAACGCCGAACCCAATCCTCCTTAATTGTAAACATAAACACTATTCTCGTCATTCCAAGGCTTTACACACCAATTCTGAGCTCTGTAAACATGAACTCTTAATAATTGAAAGCACAGTCCCGTGAAAACGCCACCCGAAGTACCCGGATTTATAAACATTACCAGTATTTTCGTCATTTCACAGCTTTACACGGGAAACCTCTGTAATTGAATTCGACAGTATATGTAGTAAGAATCCATTTACGTGTACTTGAGGTGTTTATTAGACGTTCTTAATCATTTCTGGGAACTCTCATTGTGTATTTTATCAGTTTTACCAAAATTAGACAGTTTGCTTAGAAGTATTTACTGAAACCGTCACCATTTTAACTGATTCACACAAAAAAACGCCGAACCCAATCCTCCTATATTGTAAACATAAACACTATTCTCGTCATTCCAAGGCTTTAGACACCAATTCTGAGCTCTGTAAACATGAACTCTTAATAATTGAAAGCACAGTCCCGTGAAAACGCCACCCGAAGTACCCGGATTTATAAACATTACCAGTATTTTCGTCATTTCACAGCTTTACACGGGAAACCTCTGTAATTGAATTCGACAGTATATGTAGTAAGAATCTATTTACGTGTACTTGAGGTGTTTATTACACGTTCTTAATCATTTCTGGGAACTCTCATTGTGTATTTTAACAGTTTTACCAAAATTAGGCAGTTTGCTTAGAAGTATTTACTAGAACCGTCACCATTTTAACTGACTAAAAAAAAAAAAAAAAACGCCGAACCCAATCCTCCTTAATTGTAAACATAAACACTATTCTCGTCATTCCAAGGCTTTAGACACCAATTCTGAGCTCTGTAAACATGAACTCTTAATAATTGAAAGCACAGAACCATGAAAACGCCACCGGAAGTACCCGGACTTGTAAACATTACCAGTATTTTCGTCATTCCACAGCTTTCCACGGGAAACCTCTGTGATTGAATTCGACAGTAAATGTAGTAAGAATCTATTTAGGTGAACTTGAAGTGTTTCTTCCACGTTCTTAATCATTTCTGGGAACTCTCATTGTGTATTTTAACAGTTTAACCAAAATTAGGCAGTTTGCTTAGAAGTATTTACTAGAACCGTCACCATTTTAACTGAATCACACACAAAAACGCCGAACCCAATCCTCCTTAATTGTAAACATAAACACTATTCTCGTCATTCCAAGGCTTTACACACCAATTCTGAGATCTGTAAACATGAACTCTTAATAATTGAAAGCACAGTCCCGTGAAAACGCCACCCGAAGTACCCGGATTTATAAACATTACCAGTATTTTCGTCATTTCACAGCTTTACACGGGAAACCTCTGTAATTGAATTCGACAGTATATGTAGTAAGAATCCATTTACGTGTACTTGAGGTGTTTATTACACGTTCTTAATTATTTCTGGGAACTCTCATTGTGTATTTTAACAGTTTTACCAAAATTAGGCAGTTTGCTTAGAAGTATTTACTAGAACCGTCACCATTTTAACTGACTAAAAAAAAACAAAAAAAACGCCGAACCCAATCCTCCTTAATTGTAAACATAAACATTATTCTCGTCATTCCAAGGCTTTAGACACCAATTCTGAGCTCTGTAAAAATAAACTCTTAATAATTGAAAGCACAGTCCCGTGAAAACGCCACCCGAAGTACCCGGATTTATAAACATTACCAGTATTTTCGTCATTTCACAGCTTTACACGGGAAACCTCTGTAATTGAATTCGACAGTATATGTAGTAAGAATCTATTTACGTGTACTTGAGGTGTTTATTACACGCTCTTAATCATTTCTGGGAACTCTCATTGTGTATTTTAACAGTTTTACCAAAATTCGGCAGTTTGCTTAGAAGTATTTACTAGAACCGTCACCATTTTAACTGACTAAAAAAAAAAAAAAAAAACGCCGAACCCAATCCTCCTTAATTGTAAACATAAACACTATTCTCGTCATTCCAAGGCTTTAGACACCAATTCTGAGCTCTGTAAACATGAACTCTTAATAATTGAAAGCACAGAACCATGAAAACGCCACCGGAAGTACCCGGACTTGTAAACATTAGCAGTATTTTCGTCATTCCACAGCTTTCCATGGGAAACCTCTGTGATTGAATTCGACAGTAAATGTAGTAAGAATCTATTTAGGTGAACTTGACGTGTTTCTTCCACGTTCTTAATCATTTCTGGGAACTCTCATTGTGTATTTTAACAGTTTTACCAAAATTAGGCAGTTTGCTTAGAAGTATTTACTAGAACCGTCACCATTTTAACTGAATCACACACAAAAACGCCGAACCCAATCCTCCTTAATTGTAAACATAAACACTATTCTCGTCATTCCAAGGCTTTACACACCAATTCTGAGCTCTGTAAACATGAACTCTTAATAATTGAAAGCACAGTCCCGTGAAAACGCCACCCGAAGTACCCGGATTTATAAACATTACCAGTATTTTCGTCATTTCACAGCTTTACACGGGAAACCTCTGTAATTGAATTCGACAGTATATGTAGTAAGAATCCATTTACGTGTACTTGAGGTGTTTATTAGACGTTCTTAATCATTTCTGGGAACTCTCATTGTGTATTTTATCAGTTTTACCAAAATTAGACAGTTTGCTTAGAAGTATTTACTGAAACCGTCACCATTTTAACTGATTCACACAAAAAAACGCCGAACCCAATCCTCCTATATTGTAAACATAAACACTATTCTCGTCATTCCAAGGCTTTAGACACCAATTCTGAGCTCTGTAAACATGAACTCTTAATAATTGAAAGCACAGTCCCGTGAAAACGCCACCCGAAGTACCCGGATTTATAAACATTACCAGTATTTTCGTCATTTCACAGCTTTACACGGGAAACCTCTGTAATTGAATTCGACAGTATATGTAGTAAGAATCTATTTACGTGTACTTGAGGTGTTTATTACACGTTCTTAATCATTTCTGGGAACTCTCATTGTGTATTTTAACAGTTTTACCAAAATTAGGCAGTTTGCTTAGAAGTATTTACTAGAACCGTCACCATTTTAACTGACTAAAAAAAAAAAAAAAAACGCCGAACCCAATCCTCCTTAATTGTAAACATAAACACTATTCTCGTCATTCCAAGGCTTTAGACACCAATTCTGAGCTCTGTAAACATGAACTCTTAATAATTGAAAGCACAGAACCATGAAAACGCCACCGGAAGTACCCGGACTTGTAAACATTACCAGTATTTTCGTCATTCCACAGCTTTCCACGGGAAACCTCTGTGATTGAATTCGACAGTAAATGTAGTAAGAATCTATTTAGGTGAACTTGAAGTGTTTCTTCCACGTTCTTAATCATTTCTGGGAACTCTCATTGTGTATTTTAACAGTTTAACCAAAATTAGGCAGTTTGCTTAGAAGTATTTACTAGAACCGTCACCATTTTAACTGAATCACACACAAAAACGCCGAACCCAATCCTCCTTAATTGTAAACATAAACACTATTCTCGTCATTCCAAGGCTTTACACACCAATTCTGAGATCTGTAAACATGAACTCTTAATAATTGAAAGCACAGTCCCGTGAAAACGCCACCCGAAGTACCCGGATTTATAAACATTACCAGTATTTTCGTCATTTCACAGCTTTACACGGGAAACCTCTGTAATTGAATTCGACAGTATATGTAGTAAGAATCCATTTACGTGTACTTGAGGTGTTTATTACACGTTCTTAATCATTTCTGGGAACTCTCATTGTGTATTTTAACAGTTTTACCAAAATTAGGCAGTTTGCTTAGAAGTATTTACTAGAACCGTCACCATTTTAACTGACTAAAAAAAAACAAAAAAAACGCCGAACCCAATCCTCCTTAATTGTAAACATAAACATTATTCTCGTCATTCCAAGGCTTTAGACACCAATTCTGAGCTCTGTAAAAATAAACTCTTAATAATTGAAAGCACAGAACCATGAAAACGCCACCGGAAGTACCCGGACTTGTAAACATTACCAGTATTTTCGTCATTCCACAGCTTTCCACGGGAAACCTCTGTGATTGAATTCGACAGTAAATGTAGTAAGAATCTATTTAGGTGAACTTGACGTGTTTCTTCCACGTTCTTAATCATTTCTGGGAACTCTCATTGTGTATTTTAACAGTTTTACCAAAATTAGGCAGTTTGCTTAGAAGTATTTACTAGAACCGTCACCATTTTAACTGAATCACACACAAAAACGCCGAACCCAATCCTCCTTAATTGTAAACATAAACACTATTCTCGTCATTCCAAGGCTTTACACACCAATTCTGAGATCTGTAAACATGAACTCTTAATAATTGAAAGCACAGTCCCGTGAAAACGCCACCCGAAGTACCCGGATTTATAAACATTACCAGTATTTTCGTCATTTCACAGCTTTACACGGGAAACCTCTGTAATTGAATTCGACAGTATATGTAGTAAGAATCCATTTACATGTACTTGAGGTGTTTATTACACGTTCTTAATCATTTCTGGGAACTCTCATTGTGTATTTTATCAGTTTTACCAAAATTAGACAGTTTGCTTAGAAGTATTTACTGAAACCTTCACCATTTTAACTGATTCACACAAAAAAACGCCGAACCCAATCCTCCTATATTGTAAACATAAACACTATTCTCGTCATTCCAAGGCTTTAGACACCAATTCTGAGCTCTGTAAACATGAACTCTTAATAATTGAAAGCACAGTCCCGTGAAAACGCCACCCGAAGTACCCGGATTTATAAACATTACCAGTATTTTCGTCATTTCACAGCTTTACACGGGAAACCTCTGTAATTGAATTCGACAGTATATGTAGTAAGAATCTATTTACGTGTACTTGAGGTGTTTATTACACGTTCTTAATCATTTCTGGGAACTCTCATTGTGTATTTTAACAGTTTTACCAAAATTAGGCAGTTTGCTTAGAAGTATTTACTAGAACCGTCACCATTTTAACTGACTAAAAAAAAACAAAAAAAACGCCGAACCCAATCCTCCTTAATTGTAAACATAAACATTATTCTCGTCATTCCAAGGCTTTAGACACCAATTCTGAGCTCTGTAAAAATAAACTCTTAATAATTGAAAGCACAGTCCCGTGAAAACGCCACCCGAAGTACCCGGATTTATAAACATTACCAGTATTTTCGTCATTTCACAGCTTTACACGGGAAACCTCTGTAATTGAATTCGACAGTATATGTAGTAAGAATCCATTTACGTGTACTTGAGGTGTTTATTACACGTTCTTAATCATTTCTGGGAACTCTCATTGTGTATTTTAACAGTTTTACCAAAATTAGGCAGTTTGCTTAGAAGTATTTACTAGAACCGTCACCATTTTAACTGACTAAAAAAAAAAAAAAAAAACGCCGAACCCAATCCTCCTTAATTGTAAACATAAACACTATTCTCGTCATTCCAAGGCTTTAGACACCAATTCTGAGCTCTGTAAACATGAACTCTTAATAATTGAAAGCACAGAACCATGAAAACGCCAACGGAAGTACCCGGACTTGTAAACATTACCAGTATTTTCGTCATTCCACAGCTTTCCACGGGAAACCTCTGTGATTGAATTCGACAGTAAATGTAGTAAGAATCTATTTAGGTGAACTTGACGTGTTTCTTCCACGTTCTTAATCATTTCTGGGAACTCTCATTGTGTATTTTAACAGTTTTACCAAAATTAGGCAGTTTGCTTAGAAGTATTTACTAGAACCGTCACCATTTTAACTGAATCACACACAAAAACGCCGAACCCAATCCTCCTTAATTGTAAACATAAACACTATTCTCGTCATTCCAAGGCTTTACACACCAATTCTGAGATCTGTAAACATGAACTCTTAATAATTGAAAGCACAGTCCCGTGAAAACGCCACCCGAAGTACCCGGATTTATAAACATTACCAGTATTTTCGTCATTTCACAGCTTTACACGGGAAACCTCTGTAATTGAATTCGACAGTATATGTAGTAAGAATCTATTTACGTGTACTTGAGGTGTTTATTACACGTTCTTAATCATTTCTGGGAACTCTCATTGTGTATTTTAACAGTTTTACCAAAATTAGGCAGTTTGCTTAGAAGTATTTACTAGAACCATCACCATTTTAACTGACTAAAAAAAAAAAAAAAACGCCGAACCCAATCCTCCTTAATTGTAAACATAAACACTATTCTCGTCATTCCAAGGCTTTAGACACCAATTCTGAGCTCTGTAAACATGAACTCTTAATAATTGAAAGCACAGAACCATGAAAACGCCACCGGAAGTACCCGGACTTGTAAACATTACCAGTATTTTCGTCATTCCACAGCTTTCCACGGGAAACCTCTGTGATTGAATTCGACAGTAAATGTAGTAAGAATCTATTTAGGTGAACTTGAAGTGTTTCTTCCACGTTCTTAATCATTTCTGGGAACTCTCATTGTGTATTTTAACAGTTTAACCAAAATTAGGCAGTTTGCTTAGAAGTATTTACTAGAACCGTCACCATTTTAACTGAATCACACACAAAAACGCCGAACCCAATCCTCCTTAATTGTAAACATAAACACTATTCTCGTCATTCCAAGGCTTTACACACCAATTCTGAGATCTGTAAACATGAACTCTTAATAATTGAAAGCACAGTCCCGTGAAAACGCCACCCGAAGTACCCGGATTTATAAACATTACCAGTATTTTCGTCATTTCACAGCTTTACACGGGAAACCTCTGTAATTGAATTCGACAGTATATGTAGTAAGAATCCATTTACGTGTACTTGAGGTGTTTATTACACGTTCTTAATCATTTCTGGGAACTCTCATTGTGTATTTTAACAGTTTTACCAAAATTAGGCAGTTTGCTTAGAAGTATTTACTAGAACCGTCACCATTTTAACTGACTAAAAAAAAACAAAAAAAACGCCGAACCCAATCCTCCTTAATTGTAAACATAAACATTATTCTCGTCATTCCAAGGCTTTAGACACCAATTCTGAGCTCTGTAAAAATAAACTCTTAATAATTGAAAGCACAGAACCATGAAAACGCCACCGGAAGTACCCGGACTTGTAAACATTACCAGTATTTTCGTCATTCCACAGCTTTCCACGGGAAACCTCTGTGATTGAATTCGACAGTAAATGTAGTAAGAATCTATTTAGGTGAACTTGACGTGTTTCTTCCACGTTCTTAATCATTTCTGGGAACTCTCATTGTGTATTTTAACAGTTTTACCAAAATTAGGCAGTTTGCTTAGAAGTATTTACTAGAACCGTCACCATTTTAACTGAATCACACACAAAAACGCCGAACCCAATCCTCCTTAATTGTAAACATAAACACTATTCTCGTCATTCCAAGGCTTTACACACCAATTCTGAGATCTGTAAACATGAACTCTTAATAATTGAAAGCACAGTCCCGTGAAAACGCCACCCGAAGTACCCGGATTTATAAACATTACCAGTATTTTCGTCATTTCACAGCTTTACACGGGAAACCTCTGTAATTGAATTCGACAGTATATGTAGTAAGAATCCATTTACATGTACTTGAGGTGTTTATTACACGTTCTTAATCATTTCTGGGAACTCTCATTGTGTATTTTATCAGTTTTACCAAAATTAGACAGTTTGCTTAGAAGTATTTACTGAAACCTTCACCATTTTAACTGATTCACACAAAAAAACGCCGAACCCAATCCTCCTATATTGTAAACATAAACACTATTCTCGTCATTCCAAGGCTTTAGACACCAATTCTGAGCTCTGTAAACATGAACTCTTAATAATTGAAAGCACAGTCCCGTGAAAACGCCACCCGAAGTACCCGGATTTATAAACATTACCAGTATTTTCGTCATTTCACAGCTTTACACGGGAAACCTCTGTAATTGAATTCGACAGTATATGTAGTAAGAATCTATTTACGTGTACTTGAGGTGTTTATTACACGTTCTTAATCATTTCTGGGAACTCTCATTGTGTATTTTAACAGTTTTACCAAAATTAGGCAGTTTGCTTAGAAGTATTTACTAGAACCGTCACCATTTTAACTGACTAAAAAAAAACAAAAAAAACGCCGAACCCAATCCTCCTTAATTGTAAACATAAACATTATTCTCGTCATTCCAAGGCTTTAGACACCAATTCTGAGCTCTGTAAAAATAAACTCTTAATAATTGAAAGCACAGTCCCGTGAAAACGCCACCCGAAGTACCCGGATTTATAAACATTACCAGTATTTTCGTCATTTCACAGCTTTACACGGGAAACCTCTGTAATTGAATTCGACAGTATATGTAGTAAGAATCCATTTACGTGTACTTGAGGTGTTTATTACACGTTCTTAATCATTTCTGGGAACTCTCATTGTGTATTTTAACAGTTTTACCAAAATTAGGCAGTTTGCTTAGAAGTATTTACTAGAACCGTCACCATTTTAACTGACTAAAAAAAAAAAAAAAAAACGCCGAACCCAATCCTCCTTAATTGTAAACATAAACACTATTCTCGTCATTCCAAGGCTTTAGACACCAATTCTGAGCTCTGTAAACATGAACTCTTAATAATTGAAAGCACAGAACCATGAAAACGCCAACGGAAGTACCCGGACTTGTAAACATTACCAGTATTTTCGTCATTCCACAGCTTTCCACGGGAAACCTCTGTGATTGAATTCGACAGTAAATGTAGTAAGAATCTATTTAGGTGAACTTGACGTGTTTCTTCCACGTTCTTAATCATTTCTGGGAACTCTCATTGTGTATTTTAACAGTTTTACCAAAATTAGGCAGTTTGCTTAGAAGTATTTACTAGAACCGTCACCATTTTAACTGAATCACACACAAAAACGCCGAACCCAATCCTCCTTAATTGTAAACATAAACACTATTCTCGTCATTCCAAGGCTTTACACACCAATTCTGAGATCTGTAAACATGAACTCTTAATAATTGAAAGCACAGTCCCGTGAAAACGCCACCCGAAGTACCCGGATTTATAAACATTACCAGTATTTTCGTCATTTCACAGCTTTACACGGGAAACCTCTGTAATTGAATTCGACAGTATATGTAGTAAGAATCTATTTACGTGTACTTGAGGTGTTTATTACACGTTCTTAATCATTTCTGGGAACTCTCATTGTGTATTTTAACAGTTTTACCAAAATTAGGCAGTTTGCTTAGAAGTATTTACTAGAACCATCACCATTTTAACTGACTAAAAAAAAAAAAAAAACGCCGAACCCAATCCTCCTTAATTGTAAACATAAACACTATTCTCGTCATTCCAAGGCTTTAGACACCAATTCTGAGCTCTGTAAACATGAACTCTTAATAATTGAAAGCACAGAACCATGAAAACGCCACCGGAAGTACCCGGACTTGTAAACATTAGCAGTATTTTCGTCATTCCACAGCTTTCCATGGGAAACCTCTGTGATTGAATTCGACAGTAAATGTAGTAAGAATCTATTTAGGTGAACTTGACGTGTTTCTTCCACGTTCTTAATCATTTCTGGGAACTCTCATTGTGTATTTTAACAGTTTTACCAAAATTAGGCAGTTTGCTTAGAAGTATTTACTAGAACCGTCACCATTTTAACTGAATCACACAAAAAAACGCCGAACCCAATCCTCCTTAATTGTAAACATAAACACTATTCTCGTCATTCCAAGGCTTTACACACCAATTCTGAGCTCTGTAAACATGAACTCTTAATAATTGAAAGCACAGTCCCGTGAAAACGCCACCCGAAGTACCCGGATTTATAAACATTACCAGTATTTTCGTCATTTCACAGCTTTACACGGGAAACCTCTGTAATTGAATTCGACAGTATATGTAGTAAGAATCCATTTACGTGTACTTGAGGTGTTTATTAGACGTTCTTAATCATTTCTGGGAACTCTCATTTTGTATTTTATCAGTTTTACCAAAATTAGACAGTTTGCTTAGAAGTATTTACTGAAACCGTCACCATTTTAACTGATTCACACAAAAAAACGCCGAACCCAATCCTCCTATATTGTAAACATAAACACTATTCTCGTCATTCCAAGGCTTTAGACACCAATTCTGAGCTCTGTAAACATGAACTCTTAATAATTGAAAGCACAGTCCCGTGAAAACGCCACCCGAAGTACCCGGATTTATAAACATTACCAGTATTTTCGTCATTTCACAGCTTTACACGGGAAACCTCTGTAATTGAATTCGACAGTATATGTAGTAAGAATCCATTTACGTGTACTTGAGGTGTTTATTACACGTTCTTAATCATTTCTGGGAACTCTCATTGTGTATTTTAACAGTTTTACCAAAATTAGGCAGTTTGCTTAGAAGTATTTACTAGAACCGTCACCATTTTAACTGACTAAAAAAAAACAAAAAAACGCCGAACCCAATCCTCCTTAATTGTAAACATAAACACTATTCTTGTCATTCCAAGGCTTTACACACCAATTCTGAGCTCTGTAAACATGAACTCTTAATAATTGAAAGCACAGTCCCGTGAAAACGCCACCCGACGTACCCGGATTTATAAACATTACCAGTATTTTCATCATTTCACAGCTTTACACGGGAAACCTCTGTAATTGAATTCGACAGTATATTTAGTAAGAATCTGTTTACGTTTACTTGAGGTGTTTATTACACGTTCTTAATCATTTCTGGGAACTCTCATTGTGTATTTTATCAGTTTTACCAAAATTAGACAGTTTGCTTAGAAGTATTTACTGAAACCGTCACCATTTTAACTGATTCACACAAAAAAACGCCGAACCCAATCCTCCTATATTGTAAACATAAACACTATTCTCGTCATTCCAAGGCTTTAGACACCAATTCTGAGCTCTGTAAACATGAACTCTTAATAATTGAAAGCACAGTCCCGTGAAAACGCCACCCGAAGTACCCGGATTTATAAACATTACCAGTATTTTCGTCATTTCACAGCTTTACACGGGAAACCTCTGTAATTGAATTCGACAGTATATGTAGTAAGAATCTATTTACGTGTACTTGAGGTGTTTATTACACGTTCTTAATCATTTCTGGGAACTCTCATTGTGTATTTTAACAGTTTTACCAAAATTAGGCAGTTTGCTTAGAAGTATTTACTAGAACCGTCACCATTTTAACTGACTAAAAAAAAAAAAAAAAAAAACGCCGAACCCAATCCTCCTTAATTGTAAACATAAACACTATTCTCGTCATTCCAAGGCTTTAGACACCAATTCTGAGCTCTGTAAACATGAACTCTTAATAATTGAAAGCACAGAACCATGAAAACGCCACCGGAAGTACCCGGACTTGTAAACATTACCAGTATTTTCGTCATTCCACAGCTTTCCACGGGAAACCTCTGTGATTGAATTCGACAGTAAATGTAGTAAGAATCTATTTAGGTGAACTTGAAGTGTTTCTTCCACGTTCTTAATCATTTCTGGGAACTCTCATTGTGTATTTTAACAGTTTTACCAAAATTAGGCAGTTTGCTTAGAAGTATTTACTAGAACCGTCACCATTTTAACTGAATCACACACAAAAACGCCGAACCCAATCCTCCTTAATTGTAAACATAAACACTATTCTCGTCATTCCAAGGCTTTACACACCAATTCTGAGATCTGTAAACATGAACTCTTAATAATTGAAAGCACAGTCCCGTGAAAACGCCACCCGAAGTACCCGGATTTATAAACATTACCAGTATTTTCGTCATTTCACAGCTTTACACGGGAAACCTCTGTAATTGAATTCGACAGTATATGTAGTAAGAATCCATTTACGTGTACTTGAGGTGTTTATTACACGTTCTTAATCATTTCTGGGAACTCTCATTGTGTATTTTAACAGTTTTACCAAAATTAGGCAGTTTGCTTAGAAGTATTTACTAGAACCGTCACCATTTTAACTGACTAAAAAAAAACAAAAAAACGCCGAACCCAATCCTCCTTAATTGTAAACATAAACACTATTCTTGTCATTCCAAGGCTTTACACACCAATTCTGAGCTCTGTAAACATGAACTCTTAATAATTGAAAGCACAGTCCCGTGAAAACGCCACCCGACGTACCCGGATTTATAAACATTACCAGTATTTTCATCATTTCACAGCTTTACACGGGAAACCTCTGTAATTGAATTCGACAGTATATTTAGTAAGAATCTATTTACGTTTACTTGAGGTGTTTATTACACGTTCTTAATCATTTCTGGGAACTCTCATTGTGTATTTTATCAGTTTTACCAAAATTAGACAGTTTGCTTAGAAGTATTTACTGAAACCGTCACCATTTTAACTGATTCACACAAAAAAACGCCGAACCCAATCCTCCTATATTGTAAACATAAACACTATTCTCGTCATTCCAAGGCTTTAGACACCAATTCTGAGCTCTGTAAACATGAACTCTTAATAATTGAAAGCACAGTCCCGTGAAAACGCCACCCGAAGTACCCGGATTTATAAACATTACCAGTATTTTCGTCATTTCACAGCTTTACACGGGAAACCTCTGTAATTGAATTCGACAGTATATGTAGTAAGAATCTATTTACGTGTACTTGAGGTGTTTATTACACGTTCTTAATCATTTCTGGGAACTCTCATTTTGTATTTTAACAGTTTTACCAAAATTAGGCAGTTTGCTTAGAAGTATTTACTAGAACCGTCACCATTTTAACTGACTAAAAAAAAAAAAAAAACGCCGAACCCAATCCTCCTTAATTGTAAACATAAACACTATTCTCGTCATTCCAAGGCTTTAGACACCAATTCTGAGCTCTGTAAACATGAACTCTTAATAATTGAAAGCACAGAACCATGAAAACGCCACCGGAAGTACCCGGACTTGTAAACATTACCAGTATTTTCGTCATTCCACAGCTTTCCACGGGAAACCTCTGTGATTGAATTCGACAGTAAATGTAGTAAGAATCTATTTAGGTGAACTTGAAGTGTTTCTTCCACGTTCTTAATCATTTCTGGGAACTCTCATTGTGTATTTTAACAGTTTAACCAAAATTAGGCAGTTTGCTTAGAAGTATTTACTAGAACCGTCACCATTTTAACTGAATCACACACAAAAACGCCGAACCCAATCCTCCTTAATTGTAAACATAAACACTATTCTCGTCATTCCAAGGCTTTACACACCAATTCTGAGATCTGTAAACATGAACTCTTAATAATTGAAAGCACAGTCCCGTGAAAACGCCACCCGAAGTACCCGGATTTATAAACATTACCAGTATTTTCGTCATTTCACAGCTTTACACGGGAAACCTCTGTAATTGAATTCGACAGTATATGTAGTAAGAATCCATTTACGTGTACTTGAGGTGTTTATTACACGTTCTTAATCATTTCTGGGAACTCTCATTGTGTATTTTAACAGTTTTACCAAAATTAGGCAGTTTGCTTAGAAGTATTTACTAGAACCGTCACCATTTTAACTGACTAAAAAAAAACAAAAAAAACGCCGAACCCAATCCTCCTTAATTGTAAACATAAACATTATTCTCGTCATTCCAAGGCTTTAGACACCAATTCTGAGCTCTGTAAAAATAAACTCTTAATAATTGAAAGCACAGAACCATGAAAACGCCACCGGAAGTACCCGGACTTGTAAACATTACCAGTATTTTCGTCATTCCACAGCTTTCCACGGGAAACCTCTGTGATTGAATTCGACAGTAAATGTAGTAAGAATCTATTTAGGTGAACTTGACGTGTTTCTTCCACGTTCTTAATCATTTCTGGGAACTCTCATTGTGTATTTTAA
The DNA here is from genome assembly GCF_963259705.1 of Myotis daubentonii. Classification (NCBI taxonomy): domain Eukaryota; kingdom Metazoa; phylum Chordata; class Mammalia; order Chiroptera; family Vespertilionidae; genus Myotis; species Myotis daubentonii. The sequence goes on from NC_081852.1 coordinate 528,372, forward strand.
CAGTTTTACCAAAATTAGGCAGTTTGCTTAGAAGTATTTACTAGAACCGTCACCATTTTAACTGAATCACACACAAAAACGCCGAACCCAATCCTCCTTAATTGTAAACATAAACACTATTCTCGTCATTCCAAGGCTTTACACACCAATTCTGAGATCTGTAAACATGAACTCTTAATAATTGAAAGCACAGTCCCGTGAAAACGCCACCCGAAGTACCCGGATTTATAAACATTACCAGTATTTTCGTCATTTCACAGCTTTACACGGGAAACCTCTGTAATTGAATTCGACAGTATATGTAGTAAGAATCTATTTACGTGTACTTGAGGTGTTTATTACACGTTCTTAATCATTTCTGGGAACTCTCATTTTGTATTTTAACAGTTTTACCAAAATTAGGCAGTTTGCTTAGAAGTATTTACTAGAACCGTCACCATTTTAACTGACTAAAAAAAAAAAAAAAAACGCCGAACCCAATCCTCCTTAATTGTAAACATAAACACTATTCTCGTCATTCCAAGGCTTTAGACACCAATTCTGAGCTCTGTAAACATGAACTCTTAATAATTGAAAGCACAGAACCATGAAAACGCCACCGGAAGTACCCGGACTTGTAAACATTACCAGTATTTTCGTCATTCCACAGCTTTCCACGGGAAACCTCTGTGATTGAATTCGACAGTAAATGTAGTAAGAATCTATTTAGGTGAACTTGAAGTGTTTCTTCCACGTTCTTAATCATTTCTGGGAACTCTCATTGTGTATTTTAACAGTTTAACCAAAATTAGGCAGTTTGCTTAGAAGTATTTACTAGAACCGTCACCATTTTAACTGAATCACACACAAAAACGCCGAACCCAATCCTCCTTAATTGTAAACATAAACACTATTCTCGTCATTCCAAGGCTTTACACACCAATTCTGAGATCTGTAAACATGAACTCTTAATAATTGAAAGCACAGTCCCGTGAAAACGCCACCCGAAGTACCCGGATTTATAAACATTACCAGTATTTTCGTCATTTCACAGCTTTACACGGGAAACCTCTGTAATTGAATTCGACAGTATATGTAGTAAGAATCCATTTACGTGTACTTGAGGTGTTTATTACACGTTCTTAATCATTTCTGGGAACTCTCATTGTGTATTTTAACAGTTTTACCAAAATTAGGCAGTTTGCTTAGAAGTATTTACTAGAACCGTCACCATTTTAACTGACTAAAAAAAAACAAAAAAAACGCCGAACCCAATCCTCCTTAATTGTAAACATAAACATTATTCTCGTCATTCCAAGGCTTTAGACACCAATTCTGAGCTCTGTAAAAATAAACTCTTAATAATTGAAAGCACAGAACCATGAAAACGCCACCGGAAGTACCCGGACTTGTAAACATTACCAGTATTTTCGTCATTCCACAGCTTTCCACGGGAAACCTCTGTGATTGAATTCGACAGTAAATGTAGTAAGAATCTATTTAGGTGAACTTGACGTGTTTCTTCCACGTTCTTAATCATTTCTGGGAACTCTCATTGTGTATTTTAACAGTTTTACCAAAATTAGGCAGTTTGCTTAGAAGTATTTACTAGAACCGTCACCATTTTAACTGAATCACACACAAAAACGCCGAACCCAATCCTCCTTAATTGTAAACATAAACACTATTCTCGTCATTCCAAGGCTTTACACACCAATTCTGAGATCTGTAAACATGAACTCTTAATAATTGAAAGCACAGTCCCGTGAAAACGCCACCCGAAGTACCCGGATTTATAAACATTACCAGTATTTTCGTCATTTCACAGCTTTACACGGGAAACCTCTGTAATTGAATTCGACAGTATATGTAGTAAGAATCCATTTACATGTACTTGAGGTGTTTATTACACGTTCTTAATCATTTCTGGGAACTCTCATTGTGTATTTTATCAGTTTTACCAAAATTAGACAGTTTGCTTAGAAGTATTTACTGAAACCTTCACCATTTTAACTGATTCACACAAAAAAACGCCGAACCCAATCCTCCTATATTGTAAACATAAACACTATTCTCGTCATTCCAAGGCTTTAGACACCAATTCTGAGCTCTGTAAACATGAACTCTTAATAATTGAAAGCACAGTCCCGTGAAAACGCCACCCGAAGTACCCGGATTTATAAACATTACCAGTATTTTCGTCATTTCACAGCTTTACACGGGAAACCTCTGTAATTGAATTCGACAGTATATGTAGTAAGAATCTATTTACGTGTACTTGAGGTGTTTATTACACGTTCTTAATCATTTCTGGGAACTCTCATTGTGTATTTTAACAGTTTTACCAAAATTAGGCAGTTTGCTTAGAAGTATTTACTAGAACCGTCACCATTTTAACTGACTAAAAAAAAACAAAAAAAACGCCGAACCCAATCCTCCTTAATTGTAAACATAAACACTATTCTCGTCATTCCAAGGCTTTACACACCAATTCTGAGCTCTGTAAACATGAACTCTTAATAATTGAAAGCACAGTCCCGTGAAAACGCCACCCGAAGTACCCGGATTTATAAACATTACCAGTATTTTCGTCATTTCACAGCTTTACACGGGAAACCTCTGTAATTGAATTCGACAGTATATGTAGTAAGAATCCATTTACGTGTACTTGAGGTGTTTATTAGACGTTCTTAATCATTTCTGGGAACTCTCATTTTGTATTTTATCAGTTTTACCAAAATTAGACAGTTTGCTTAGAAGTATTTACTGAAACCGTCACCATTTTAACTGATTCACACAAAAAAACGCCGAACCCAATCCTCCTATATTGTAAACATAAACACTATTCTCGTCATTCCAAGGCTTTAGACACCAATTCTGAGCTCTGTAAACATGAACTCTTAATAATTGAAAGCACAGTCCCGTGAAAACGCCACCCGAAGTACCCGGATTTATAAACATTACCAGTATTTTCGTCATTTCACAGCTTTACACGGGAAACCTCTGTAATTGAATTCGACAGTATATGTAGTAAGAATCCATTTACGTGTACTTGAGGTGTTTATTACACGTTCTTAATCATTTCTGGGAACTCTCATTGTGTATTTTAACAGTTTTACCAAAATTAGGCAGTTTGCTTAGAAGTATTTACTAGAACCGTCACCATTTTAACTGACTAAAAAAAAACAAAAAAACGCCGAACCCAATCCTCCTTAATTGTAAACATAAACACTATTCTTGTCATTCCAAGGCTTTACACACCAATTCTGAGCTCTGTAAACATGAACTCTTAATAATTGAAAGCACAGTCCCGTGAAAACGCCACCCGACGTACCCGGATTTATAAACATTACCAGTATTTTCATCATTTCACAGCTTTACACGGGAAACCTCTGTAATTGAATTCGACAGTATATTTAGTAAGAATCTGTTTACGTTTACTTGAGGTGTTTATTACACGTTCTTAATCATTTCTGGGAACTCTCATTGTGTATTTTATCAGTTTTACCAAAATTAGACAGTTTGCTTAGAAGTATTTACTGAAACCGTCACCATTTTAACTGATTCACACAAAAAAACGCCGAACCCAATCCTCCTATATTGTAAACATAAACACTATTCTCGTCATTCCAAGGCTTTAGACACCAATTCTGAGCTCTGTAAACATGAACTCTTAATAATTGAAAGCACAGTCCCGTGAAAACGCCACCCGAAGTACCCGGATTTATAAACATTACCAGTATTTTCGTCATTTCACAGCTTTACACGGGAAACCTCTGTAATTGAATTCGACAGTATATGTAGTAAGAATCTATTTACGTGTACTTGAGGTGTTTATTACACGTTCTTAATCATTTCTGGGAACTCTCATTGTGTATTTTAACAGTTTTACCAAAATTAGGCAGTTTGCTTAGAAGTATTTACTAGAACCGTCACCATTTTAACTGACTAAAAAAAAAAAAAAAAAACGCCGAACCCAATCCTCCTTAATTGTAAACATAAACACTATTCTCGTCATTCCAAGGCTTTAGACACCAATTCTGAGCTCTGTAAACATGAACTCTTAATAATTGAAAGCACAGAACCATGAAAACGCCACCGGAAGTACCCGGACTTGTAAACATTACCAGTATTTTCGTCATTCCACAGCTTTCCACGGGAAACCTCTGTGATTGAATTCGACAGTAAATGTAGTAAGAATCTATTTAGGTGAACTTGAAGTGTTTCTTCCACGTTCTTAATCATTTCTGGGAACTCTCATTGTGTATTTTAACAGTTTTACCAAAATTAGGCAGTTTGCTTAGAAGTATTTACTAGAACCGTCACCATTTTAACTGAATCACACACAAAAACGCCGAACCCAATCCTCCTTAATTGTAAACATAAACACTATTCTCGTCATTCCAAGGCTTTACACACCAATTCTGAGATCTGTAAACATGAACTCTTAATAATTGAAAGCACAGTCCCGTGAAAACGCCACCCGAAGTACCCGGATTTATAAACATTACCAGTATTTTCGTCATTTCACAGCTTTACACGGGAAACCTCTGTAATTGAATTCGACAGTATATGTAGTAAGAATCCATTTACGTGTACTTGAGGTGTTTATTACACGTTCTTAATCATTTCTGGGAACTCTCATTGTGTATTTTAACAGTTTTACCAAAATTAGGCAGTTTGCTTAGAAGTATTTACTAGAACCGTCACCATTTTAACTGACTAAAAAAAAAACAAAAAAACGCCGAACCCAATCCTCCTTAATTGTAAACATAAACACTATTCTCGTCATTCCAAGACTTTACACACCAATTCTGAGATCTGTAAACATGAACTCTTAATAATTGAAAGCACAGTCCCGTGAAAACGCCACCCGAAGTACCCGGATTTATAAACATTACCAGTATTTTCGTCATTTCACAGCTTTACACGGAAAACCTCTGTAATTGAATTCGACAGTATATGTAGTAAGAATCCATTTACATGTACTTGAGGTGTTTATTACACGTTCTTAATCATTTCTGGGAACTCTCATTGTGTATTTTATCAGTTTTACCAAAATTAGACAGTTTGCTTAGAAGTATTTACTGAAACCTTCACCATTTTAACTGATTCACACAAAAAAACGCCGAACCCAATCCTCCTATATTGTAAACATAAACACTATTCTCGTCATTCCAAGGCTTTAGACACCAATTCTGAGCTCTGTAAACATGAACTCTTAATAATTGAAAGCACAGTCCCGTGAAAACGCCACCCGAAGTACCCGGATTTATAAACATTACCAGTATTTTCGTCATTTCACAGCTTTACACGGGAAACCTCTGTAATTGAATTCGACAGTATATGTAGTAAGAATCTATTTACGTGTACTTGAGGTGTTTATTACACGTTCTTAATCATTTCTGGGAACTCTCATTGTGTATTTTAACAGTTTTACCAAAATTAGGCAGTTTGCTTAGAAGTATTTACTAGAACCGTCACCATTTTAACTGACTAAAAAAAAACAAAAAAAACGCCGAACCCAATCCTCCTTAATTGTAAACATAAACATTATTCTCGTCATTCCAAGGCTTTAGACACCAATTCTGAGCTCTGTAAAAATAAACTCTTAATAATTGAAAGCACAGTCCCGTGAAAACGCCACCCGAAGTACCCGGATTTATAAACATTACCAGTATTTTCGTCATTTCACAGCTTTACACGGGAAACCTCTGTAAATGAATTCGACAGTATATGTAGTAAGAATCTATTTACGTGTACTTGAGGTGTTTATTACACGTTCTTAATCATTTCTGGGAACTCTCATTGTGTATTTTAACAGTTTTACCAAAATTAGGCAGTTTGCTTAGAAGTATTTACTAGAACCGTCACCATTTTAACTGACTAAAAAAAAAAAAAAAAAACGCCGAACCCAATCCTCCTTAATTGTAAACATAAACACTATTCTCGTCATTCCAAGGCTTTAGACACCAATTCTGAGCTCTGTAAACATGAACTCTTAATAATTGAAAGCACAGAACCATGAAAACGCCAACGGAAGTACCCGGACTTGTAAACATTACCAGTATTTTCGTCATTCCACAGCTTTCCACGGGAAACCTCTGTGATTGAATTCGACAGTAAATGTAGTAAGAATCTATTTAGGTGAACTTGACGTGTTTCTTCCACGTTCTTAATCATTTCTGGGAACTCTCATTGTGTATTTTAACAGTTTTACCAAAATTAGGCAGTTTGCTTAGAAGTATTTACTAGAACCGTCACCATTTTAACTGAATCACACACAAAAACGCCGAACCCAATCCTCCTTAATTGTAAACATAAACACTATTCTCGTCATTCCAAGGCTTTACACACCAATTCTGAGATCTGTAAACATGAACCCTTAATAATTGAAAGCACAGTCCCGTGAAAACGCCACCCGAAGTACCCGGATTTATAAACATTACCAGTATTTTCGTCATTTCACAGCTTTACACGGGAAACCTCTGTAATTGAATTCGACAGTATATGTAGTAAGAATCTATTTACGTGTACTTGAGGTGTTTATTACACGTTCTTAATCATTTCTGGGAACTCTCATTGTGTATTTTAACAGTTTTACCAAAATTAGGCAGTTTGCTTAGAAGTATTTACTAGAACCATCACCATTTTAACTGACTAAAAAAAAAAAAAAAACGCCGAACCCAATCCTCCTTAATTGTAAACATAAACACTATTCTCGTCATTCCAAGGCTTTAGACACCAATTCTGAGCTCTGTAAACATGAACTCTTAATAATTGAAAGCACAGAACCATGAAAACGCCACCGGAAGTACCCGGACTTGTAAACATTAGCAGTATTTTCGTCATTCCACAGCTTTCCATGGGAAACCTCTGTGATTGAATTCGACAGTAAATGTAGTAAGAATCTATTTAGGTGAACTTGACGTGTTTCTTCCACGTTCTTAATCATTTCTGGGAACTCTCATTGTGTATTTTAACAGTTTTACCAAAATTAGGCAGTTTGCTTAGAAGTATTTACTAGAACCGTCACCATTTTAACTGAATCACACACAAAAACGCCGAACCCAATCCTCCTTAATTGTAAACATAAACACTATTCTCGTCATTCCAAGGCTTTACACACCAATTCTGAGCTCTGTAAACATGAACTCTTAATAATTGAAAGCACAGTCCCGTGAAAACGCCACCCGAAGTACCCGGATTTATAAACATTACCAGTATTTTCGTAATTTCACAGCTTTACACGGGAAACCTCTGTAATTGAATTCGACAGTATATGTAGTAAGAATCCATTTACGTGTACTTGAGGTGTTTATTAGACGTTCTTAATCATTTCTGGGAACTCTCATTGTGTATTTTATCAGTTTTACCAAAATTAGACAGTTTGCTTAGAAGTATTTACTGAAACCGTCACCATTTTAACTGATTCACACAAAAAAACGCCGAACCCAATCCTCCTATATTGTAAACATAAACACTATTCTCGTCATTCCAAGGCTTTAGACACCAATTCTGAGCTCTGTAAACATGAACTCTTAATAATTGAAAGCACAGTCCCGTGAAAACGCCACCCGAAGTACCCGGATTTATAAACATTACCAGTATTTTCGTCATTTCACAGCTTTACACGGGAAACCTCTGTAATTGAATTCGACAGTATATGTAGTAAGAATCTATTTACGTGTACTTGAGGTGTTTATTACACGTTCTTAATCATTTCTGGGAACTCTCATTGTGTATTTTAACAGTTTTACCAAAATTAGGCAGTTTGCTTAGAAGTATTTACTAGAACCGTCACCATTTTAACTGACTAAAAAAAAAAAAAAAAAACGCCGAACCCAATCCTCCTTAATTGTAAACATAAACACTATTCTCGTCATTCCAAGGCTTTAGACACCAATTCTGAGCTCTGTAAACATGAACTCTTAATAATTGAAAGCACAGAACCATGAAAACGCCAACGGAAGTACCCGGACTTGTAAACATTACCAGTATTTTCGTCATTCCACAGCTTTCCACGGGAAACCTCTGTGATTGAATTCGACAGTAAATGTAGTAAGAATCTATTTAGGTGAACTTGACGTGTTTCTTCCACGTTCTTAATCATTTCTGGGAACTCTCATTGTGTATTTTAACAGTTTTACCAAAATTAGGCAGTTTGCTTAGAAGTATTTACTAGAACCGTCACCATTTTAACTGAATCACACACAAAAACGCCGAACCCAATCCTCCTTAATTGTAAACATAAACACTATTCTCGTCATTCCAAGGCTTTACACACCAATTCTGAGCTCTGTAAACATGAACTCTTAATAATTGAAAGCACAGTCCCGTGAAAACGCCACCCGAAGTACCCGGATTTATAAACATTACCAGTATTTTCGTCATTTCACAGCTTTACACGGGAAACCTCTGTAATTGAATTCGACAGTATATGTAGTAAGAATCCATTTACGTGTACTTGAGGTGTTTATTAGACGTTCTTAATCATTTCTGGGAACTCTCATTGTGTATTTTATCAGTTTTACCAAAATTAGACAGTTTGCTTAGAAGTATTTACTGAAACCGTCACCATTTTAACTGATTCACACAAAAAAACGCCGAACCCAATCCTCCTATATTGTAAACATAAACACTATTCTCGTCATTCCAAGGCTTTAGACACCAATTCTGAGCTCTGTAAACATGAACTCTTAATAATTGAAAGCACAGTCCCGTGAAAACGCCACCCGAAGTACCCGGATTTATAAACATTACCAGTATTTTCGTCATTTCACAGCTTTACACGGGAAACCTCTGTAATTGAATTCGACAGTATATGTAGTAAGAATCCATTTACGTGTACTTGAGGTGTTTATTACACGTTCTTAATCATTTCTGGGAACTCTCATTGTGTATTTTAACAGTTTTACCAAAATTAGGCAGTTTGCTTAGAAGTATTTACTAGAACCGTCACCATTTTAACTGACTAAAAAAAAACAAAAAAACGCCGAACCCAATCCTCCTTAATTGTAAACATAAACACTATTCTTGTCATTCCAAGGCTTTACACACCAATTCTGAGCTCTGTAAACATGAACTCTTAATAATTGAAAGCACAGTCCCGTGAAAACGCCACCCGACGTACCCGGATTTATAAACATTACCAGTATTTTCATCATTTCACAGCTTTACACGGGAAACCTCTGTAATTGAATTCGACAGTATATTTAGTAAGAATCTATTTACCTTTACTTGAGGTGTTTATTACACGTTCTTAATCATTTCTGGGAACTCTCATTGTGTATTTTATCAGTTTTACCAAAATTAGACAGTTTGCTTAGAAGTATTTACTGAAACCGTCACCATTTTAACTGATTCACACAAAAAAACGCCGAACCCAATCCTCCTATATTGTAAACATAAACACTATTCTCGTCATTCCAAGGCTTTAGACACCAATTCTGAGCTCTGTAAACATGAACTCTTAATAATTGAAAGCACAGTCCCGTGAAAACGCCACCCGAAGTACCCGGATTTATAAACATTACCAGTATTTTCGTCATTTCACAGCTTTACACGGGAAACCTCTGTAATTGAATTCGACAGTATATGTAGTAAGAATCTATTTACGTGTACTTGAGGTGTTTATTACACGTTCTTAATCATTTCTGGGAACTCTCATTGTGTATTTTAACAGTTTTACCAAAATTAGGCAGTTTGCTTAGAAGTATTTACTAGAACCGTCACCATTTTAACTGACTAAAAAAAAAAAAAAAAAACGCCGAACCCAATCCTCCTTAATTGTAAACATAAACACTATTCTCGTCATTCCAAGGCTTTAGACACCAATTCTGAGCTCTGTAAACATGAACTCTTAATAATTGAAAGCACAGAACCATGAAAACGCCACCGGAAGTACCCGGATTTGTAAACATTACCAGTATTTTCGTCATTCCACAGCTTTCCACGGGAAACCTCTGTGATTGAATTCGACAGTAAATGTAGTAAGAATCTATTTAGGTGAACTTGAAGTGTTTCTTCCACGTTCTTAATCATTTCTGGGAACTCTCATTGTGTATTTTAACAGTTTTACCAAAATTAGGCAGTTTGCTTAGAAGTATTTACTAGAACCGTCACCATTTTAACTGAATCACACACAAAAACGCCGAACCCAATCCTCCTTAATTGTAAACATAAACACTATTCTCGTCATTCCAAGGCTTTACACACCAATTCTGAGATCTGTAAACATGAACTCTTAATAATTGAAAGCACAGTCCCGTGAAAACGCCACCCGAAGTACCCGGATTTATAAACATTACCAGTATTTTCGTCATTTCACAGCTTTACACGGGAAACCTCTGTAATTGAATTCGACAGTATATGTAGTAAGAATCCATTTACGTGTACTTGAGGTGTTTATTACACGTTCTTAATCATTTCTGGGAACTCTCATTGTGTATTTTAACAGTTTTACCAAAATTAGGCAGTTTGCTTAGAAGTATTTACTAGAACCGTCACCATTTTAACTGACTAAAAAAAAAAAAAAAAAACGCCGAACCCAATCCTCCTTAATTGTAAACATAAACACTATTCTCGTCATTCCAAGGCTTTAGACACCAATTCTGAGCTCTGTAAAAATAAACTCTTAATAATTGAAAGCACAGTCCCGTGAAAACGCCACCCGAAGTACCCGGATTTATAAACATTACCAGTATTTTCGTCATTTCACAGCTTTACACGGGAAACCTCTGTAATTGAATTCGACAGTATATGTAGTAAGAATCCATTTACGTGTACTTGAGGTGTTTATTACACGTTCTTAATCATTTCTGGGAACTCTCATTGTGTATTTTAACAGTTTTACCAAAATTAGGCAGTTTGCTTAGAAGTATTTACTAGAACCGTCACCATTTTAACTGACTAAAAAAAAACAAAAAAACGCCGAACCCAATCCTCCTTAATTGTAAACATAAACACTATTCTCGTCATTCCAAGACTTTACACACCAATTCTGAGCTCTGTAAACATGAACTCTTAATAATTGAAAGCACAGTCCCGTGAAAACGCCACCCGAAGTACCCGGATTTATAAACATTACCAGTATTTTCGTAATTTCACAGCTTTACACGGAAAACCTCTGTAATTGAATTCGACAGTATATGTAGTAAGAATCCATTTACATGTACTTGAGGTGTTTATTACACGTTCTTAATCATTTCTGGGAACTCTCATTGTGTATTTTATCAGTTTTACCAAAATTAGACAGTTTGCTTAGAAGTATTTACTGAAACCTTCACCATTTTAACTGATTCACACAAAAAAACGCCGAACCCAATCCTCCTATATTGTAAACATAAACACTATTCTCGTCATTCCAAGGCTTTAGACACCAATTCTGAGCTCTGTAAACATGAACTCTTAATAATTGAAAGCACAGTCCCGTGAAAACGCCACCCGAAGTACCCGGATTTATAAACATTACCAGTATTTTCGTCATTTCACAGCTTTACACGGGAAACCTCTGTAATTGAATTCGACAGTATATGTAGTAAGAATCCATTTACGTGTACTTGAGGTGTTTATTACACGTTCTTAATCATTTCTGGGAACTCTCATTGTGTATTTTAACAGTTTTACCAAAATTAGGCAGTTTGCTTAGAAGTATTTACTAGAACCGTCACCATTTTAACTGACTAAAAAAAAACAAAAAAACGCCGAACCCAATCCTCCTTAATTGTAAACATAAACACTATTCTTGTCATTCCAAGGCTTTACACACCAATTCTGAGCTCTGTAAACATGAACTCTTAATAATTGAAAGCACAGTCCCGTGAAAACGCCACCCGACGTACCCGGATTTATAAACATTACCAGTATTTTCATCATTTCACAGCTTTACACGGGAAACCTCTGTAATTGAATTCGACAGTATATTTAGTAAGAATCTATTTACCTTTACTTGAGGTGTTTATTACACGTTCTTAATCATTTCTGGGAACTCTCATTGTGTATTTTATCAGTTTTACCAAAATTAGACAGTTTGCTTAGAAGTATTTACTGAAACCGTCACCATTTTAACTGATTCACACAAAAAAACGCCGAACCCAATCCTCCTATATTGTAAACATAAACACTATTCTCGTCATTCCAAGGCTTTAGACACCAATTCTGAGCTCTGTAAACATGAACTCTTAATAATTGAAAGCACAGTCCCGTGAAAACGCCACCCGAAGTACCCGGATTTATAAACATTACCAGTATTTTCGTCATTTCACAGCTTTACACGGGAAACCTCTGTAATTGAATTCGACAGTATATGTAGTAAGAATCTATTTACGTGTACTTGAGGTGTTTATTACACGTTCTTAATCATTTCTGGGAACTCTCATTGTGTATTTTAACAGTTTTACCAAAATTAGGCAGTTTGCTTAGAAGTATTTACTAGAACCGTCACCATTTTAACTGACTAAAAAAAAAAAAAAAAACGCCGAACCCAATCCTCCTTAATTGTAAACATAAACACTATTCTCGTCATTCCAAGGCTTTAGACACCAATTCTGAGCTCTGTAAACATGAACTCTTAATAATTGAAAGCACAGAACCATGAAAACGCCACCGGAAGTACCCGGATTTGTAAACATTACCAGTATTTTCGTCATTCCACAGCTTTCCACGGGAAACCTCTGTGATTGAATTCGACAGTAAATGTAGTAAGAATCTATTTAGGTGAACTTGAAGTGTTTCTTCCACGTTCTTAATCATTTCTGGGAACTCTCATTGTGTATTTTAACAGTTTTACCAAAATTAGGCAGTTTGCTTAGAAGTATTTACTAGAACCGTCACCATTTTAACTGAATCACACACAAAAACGCCGAACCCAATCCTCCTTAATTGTAAACATAAACACTATTCTCGTCATTCCAAGGCTTTACACACCAATTCTGAGATCTGTAAACATGAACTCTTAATAATTGAAAGCACAGTCCCGTGAAAACGCCACCCGAAGTACCCGGATTTATAAACATTACCAGTATTTTCGTCATTTCACAGCTTTACACGGGAAACCTCTGTAATTGAATTCGACAGTATATGTAGTAAGAATCCATTTACGTGTACTTGAGGTGTTTATTACACGTTCTTAATCATTTCTGGGAACTCTCATTGTGTATTTTAACAGTTTTACCAAAATTAGGCAGTTTGCTTAGAAGTATTTACTAGAACCGTCACCATTTTAACTGACTAAAAAAAAAAAAAAAAAACGCCGAACCCAATCCTCCTTAATTGTAAACATAAACACTATTCTCGTCATTCCAAGGCTTTAGACACCAATTCTGAGCTCTGTAAAAATAAACTCTTAATAATTGAAAGCACAGTCCCGTGAAAACGCCACCCGAAGTACCCGGATTTATAAACATTACCAGTATTTTCGTCATTTCACAGCTTTACACGGGAAACCTCTGTAATTGAATTCGACAGTATATGTAGTAAGAATCCATTTACGTGTACTTGAGGTGTTTATTACACGTTCTTAATCATTTCTGGGAACTCTCATTGTGTATTTTAACAGTTTTACCAAAATTAGGCAGTTTGCTTAGAAGTATTTACTAGAACCGTCACCATTTTAACTGACTAAAAAAAAACAAAAAAACGCCGAACCCAATCCTCCTTAATTGTAAACATAAACACTATTCTCGTCATTCCAAGACTTTACACACCAATTCTGAGCTCTGTAAACATGAACTCTTAATAATTGAAAGCACAGTCCCGTGAAAACGCCACCCGAAGTACCCGGATTTATAAACATTACCAGTATTTTCGTAATTTCACAGCTTTACACGGAAAACCTCTGTAATTGAATTCGACAGTATATGTAGTAAGAATCCATTTACATGTACTTGAGGTGTTTATTACACGTTCTTAATCATTTCTGGGAACTCTCATTGTGTATTTTATCAGTTTTACCAAAATTAGACAGTTTGCTTAGAAGTATTTACTGAAACCTTCACCATTTTAACTGATTCACACAAAAAAACGCCGAACCCAATCCTCCTATATTGTAAACATAAACACTATTCTCGTCATTCCAAGGCTTTAGACACCAATTCTGAGCTCTGTAAACATGAACTCTTAATAATTGAAAGCACAGTCCCGTGAAAACGCCACCCGAAGTACCCGGATTTATAAACATTACCAGTATTTTCGTCATTTCACAGCTTTACACGGGAAACCTCTGTAATTGAATTCGACAGTATATGTAGTAAGAATCTATTTACGTGTACTTGAGGTGTTTATTACACGTTCTTAATCATTTCTGGGAACTCTCATTGTGTATTTTAACAGTTTTACCAAAATTAGGCAGTTTGCTTAGAAGTATTTACTAGAACCGTCACCATTTTAACTGACTAAAAAAAAACAAAAAAAACGCCGAACCCAATCCTCCTTAATTGTAAACATAAACATTATTCTCGTCATTCCAAGGCTTTAGACCCAATTCTGAGCTCTGTAAAAATAAACTCTTAATAATTGAAAGCACAGTCCCGTGAAAACGCCACCCGAAGTACCCGGATTTATAAACATTACCAGTATTTTCGTCATTTCACAGCTTTACACGGGAAACCTCTGTAATTGAATTCGACAGTATATGTAGTAAGAATCTATTTACGTGTACTTGAGGTGTTTATTACACGTTCTTAATCATTTCTGGGAACTCTCATTGTGTATTTTAACAGTTTTACCAAAATTAGGCAGTTTGCTTAGAAGTATTTACTAGAACCGTCACCATTTTAACTGACTAAAAAAAAAAAAAAAAACGCCGAACCCAATCCTCCTTAATTGTAAACATAAACACTATTCTCGTCATTCCAAGGCTTTAGACACCAATTCTGAGCTCTGTAAACATGAACTCTTAATAATTGAAAGCACAGAACCATGAAAACGCCAACGGAAGTACCCGGACTTGTAAACATTACCAGTATTTTCGTCATTCCACAGCTTTCCACGGGAAACCTCTGTGATTGAATTCGACAGTAAATGTAGTAAGAATCTATTTAGGTGAACTTGACGTGTTTCTTCCACGTTCTTAATCATTTCTGGGAACTCTCATTGTGTATTTTAACAGTTTTACCAAAATTAGGCAGTTTGCTTAGAAGTATTTACTAGAACCGTCACCATTTTAACTGAATCACACACAAAAACGCCGAACCCAATCCTCCTTAATTGTAAACATAAACACTATTCTCGTCATTCCAAGGCTTTACACACCAATTCTGAGATCTGTAAACATGAACTCTTAATAATTGAAAGCACAGTCCCGTGAAAACGCCACCCGAAGTACCCGGATTTATAAACATTACCAGTATTTTCGTCATTTCACAGCTTTACACGGGAAACCTCTGTAATTGAATTCGACAGTATATGTAGTAAGAATCTATTTACGTGTACTTGAGGTGTTTATTACACGTTCTTAATCATTTCTGGGAACTCTCATTGTGTATTTTAACAGTTTTACCAAAATTAGGCAGTTTGCTTAGAAGTATTTACTAGAACCATCACCATTTTAACTGACTAAAAAAAAAAAAAAAACGCCGAACCCAATCCTCCTTAATTGTAAACATAAACACTATTCTCGTCATTCTAAGGCTTTAGACACCAATTCTGAGCTCTGTAAACATGAACTCTTAATAATTGAAAGCACAGAACCATGAAAACGCCACCGGAAGTACCCGGACTTGTAAACATTAGCAGTATTTTCGTCATTCCACAGCTTTCCATGGGAAACCTCTGTGATTGAATTCGACAGTAAATGTAGTAAGAATCTATTTAGGTGAACTTGACGTGTTTCTTCCACGTTCTTAATCATTTCTGGGAACTCTCATTGTGTATTTTAACAGTTTTACCAAAATTAGGCAGTTTGCTTAGAAGTATTTACTAGAACCGTCACCATTTTAACTGAATCACACACAAAAACGCCGAACCCAATCCTCCTTAATTGTAAATATAAACACTATTCTCGTCATTCCAAGGCTTTACACACCAATTCTGAGCTCTGTAAACATGAACTCTTAATAATTGAAAGCACAGTCCCGTGAAAACGCCACCCGAAGTACCCGGATTTATAAACATTACCAGTATTTTCGTCATTTCACAGCTTTACACGGGAAACCTCTGTAATTGAATTCGACAGTATATGTAGTAAGAATCCATTTACGTGTACTTGAGGTGTTTATTAGACGTTCTTAATCATTTCTGGGAACTCTCATTGTGTATTTTATCAGTTTTACCAAAATTAGACAGTTTGCTTAGAAGTATTTACTGAAACCGTCACCATTTTAACTGATTCACACAAAAAAACGCCGAACCCAATCCTCCTATATTGTAAACATAAACACTATTCTCGTCATTCCAAGGCTTTAGACACCAATTCTGAGCTCTGTAAACATGAACTCTTAATAATTGAAAGCACAGTCCCGTGAAAACGCCACCCGAAGTACCCGGATTTATAAACATTACCAGTATTTTCGTCATTTCACAGCTTTACACGGGAAACCTCTGTAATTGAATTCGACAGTATATGTAGTAAGAATCCATTTACGTGTACTTGAGGTGTTTATTACACGTTCTTAATCATTTCTGGGAACTCTCATTGTGTATTTTAACAGTTTTACCAAAATTAGGCAGTTTGCTTAGAAGTATTTACTAGAACCGTCACCATTTTAACTGACTAAAAAAAAACAAAAAAACGCCGAACCCAATCCTCCTTAATTGTAAACATAAACACTATTCTTGTCATTCCAAGGCTTTACACACCAATTCTGAGCTCTGTAAACATGAACTCTTAATAATTGAAAGCACAGTCCCGTGAAAACGCCACCCGACGTACCCGGATTTATAAACATTACCAGTATTTTCATCATTTCACAGCTTTACACGGGAAACCTCTGTAATTGAATTCGACAGTATATTTAGTAAGAATCTATTTACGTTTACTTGAGGTGTTTATTACACGTTCTTAATCATTTCTGGGAACTCTCATTGTGTATTTTATCAGTTTTACCAAAATTAGACAGTTTGCTTAGAAGTATTTACTGAAACCGTCACCATTTTAACTGATTCACACAAAAAAACGCCGAACCCAATCCTCCTATATTGTAAACATAAACACTATTCTCGTCATTCCAAGGCTTTAGACACCAATTCTGAGCTCTGTAAACATGAACTCTTAATAATTGAAAGCACAGTCCCGTGAAAACGCCACCCGAAGTACCCGGATTTATAAACATTACCAGTATTTTCGTCATTTCACAGCTTTACACGGGAAACCTCTGTAATTGAATTCGACAGTATATGTAGTAAGAATCTATTTACGTGTACTTGAGGTGTTTATTACACGTTCTTAATCATTTCTGGGAACTCTCATTGTGTATTTTAACAGTTTTACCAAAATTAGGCAGTTTGCTTAGAAGTATTTACTAGAACCGTCACCATTTTAACTGACTAAAAAAAAAAAAAAAAACGCCGAACCCAATCCTCCTTAATTGTAAACATAAACACTATTCTCGTCATTCCAAGGCTTTAGACACCAATTCTGAGCTCTGTAAACATGAACTCTTAATAATTGAAAGCACAGAACCATGAAAACGCCACCGGAAGTACCCGGACTTGTAAACATTACCAGTATTTTCGTCATTCCACAGCTTTCCACGGGAAACCTCTGTGATTGAATTCGACAGTAAATGTAGTAAGAATCTATTTAGGTGAACTTGAAGTGTTTCTTCCACGTTCTTAATCATTTCTGGGAACTCTCATTGTGTATTTTAACAGTTTTACCAAAATTAGGCAGTTTGCTTAGAAGTATTTACTAGAACCGTCACCATTTTAACTGAATCACACACAAAAACGCCGAACCCAATCCTCCTTAATTGTAAACATAAACACTATTCTCGTCATTCCAAGGCTTTACACACCAATTCTGAGATCTGTAAACATGAACTCTTAATAATTGAAAGCACAGTCCCGTGAAAACGCCACCCGAAGTACCCGGATTTATAAACATTACCAGTATTTTCGTCATTTCACAGCTTTACACGGGAAACCTCTGTAATTGAATTCGACAGTATATGTAGTAAGAATCCATTTACGTGTACTTGAGGTGTTTATTACACGTTCTTAATCATTTCTGGGAACTCTCATTGTGTATTTTAACAGTTTTACCAAAATTAGGCAGTTTGCTTAGAAGTATTTACTAGAACCGTCACCATTTTAACTGACTAAAAAAAAAAAAAAAAAACGCCGAACCCAATCCTCCTTAATTGTAAACATAAACACTATTCTCGTCATTCCAAGGCTTTAGACACCAATTCTGAGCTCTGTAAAAATAAACTCTTAATAATTGAAAGCACAGTCCCGTGAAAACGCCACCCGAAGTACCCGGATTTATAAACATTACCAGTATTTTCGTCATTTCACAGCTTTACACGGGAAACCTCTGTAATTGAATTCGACAGTATATGTAGTAAGAATCCATTTACGTGTACTTGAGGTGTTTATTACACGTTCTTAATCATTTCTGGGAACTCTCATTGTGTATTTTAACAGTTTTACCAAAATTAGGCAGTTTGCTTAGAAGTATTTACTAGAACCGTCACCATTTTAACTGACTAAAAAAAAACAAAAAAACGCCGAACCCAATCCTCCTTAATTGTAAACATAAACACTATTCTCGTCATTCCAAGACTTTACACACCAATTCTGAGCTCTGTAAACATGAACTCTTAATAATTGAAAGCACAGTCCCGTGAAAACGCCACCCGAAGTACCCGGATTTATAAACATTACCAGTATTTTCATCATTTCACAGCTTTACACGGGAAACCTCTGTAATTGAATTCGACAGTATATTTAGTAAGAATCTATTTACGTGTACTTGAGGTGTTTATTACACGTTCTTAATCATTTCTGGGAACTCTCATTGTGTATTTTATCAGTTTTACCAAAATTAGACAGTTTGCTTAGAAGTATTTACTGAAACCGTCACCATTTTAACTGATTCACACAAAAAAACGCCGAACCCAATCCTCCTATATTGTAAACATAAACACTATTCTCGTCATTCCAAGGCTTTAGACACCAATTCTGAGCTCTGTAAACATGAACTCTTAATAATTGAAAGCACAGTCCCGTGAAAACGCCACCCGAAGTACCCGGATTTATAAACATTACCAGTATTTTCGTCATTTCACAGCTTTCCACGGGAAACCTCTGTAATTGAATTCGACAGTATATGTAGTAAGAATCTATTTACGTGTACTTGAGGTGTTTATTACACGTTCTTAATCATTTCTGGGAACTCTCATTGTGTATTTTAACAGTTTTACCAAAATTAGGCAGTTTGCTTAGAAGTATTTACTAGAACCGTCACCATTTTAACTGACTAAAAAAAAAAAAAAAAACGCCGAACCCAATCCTCCTTAATTGTAAACATAAACACTATTCTCGTCATTCCAAGGCTTTAGACACCAATTCTGAGCTCTGTAAACATGAACTCTTAATAATTGAAAGCACAGAACCATGAAAACGCCACCGGAAGTACCCGGACTTGTAAACATTACCAGTATTTTCGTCATTCCACAGCTTTCCACGGGAAACCTCTGTGATTGAATTCGACAGTAAATGTAGTAAGAATCTATTTAGGTGAACTTGAAGTGTTTCTTCCACGTTCTTAATCATTTCTGGGAACTCTCATTGTGTATTTTAACAGTTTTACCAAAATTAGGCAGTTTGCTTAGAAGTATTTACTAGAACCGTCACCATTTTAACTGAATCACACACAAAAACGCCGAACCCAATCCTCCTTAATTGTAAACATAAACATTATTCTCGTCATTCCAAGGCTTTACACACCAATTCTGAGATCTGTAAACATGAACTCTTAATAATTGAAAGCACAGTCCCGTGAAAACGCCACCCGAAGTACCCGGATTTATAAACATTACCAGTATTTTCGTCATTTCACAGCTTTACACGGGAAACCTCTGTAATTGAATTCGACAGTATATGTAGTAAGAATCCATTTACGTGTACTTGAGGTGTTTATTACACGTTCTTAATCATTTCTGGGAACTCTCATTGTGTATTTTAACAGTTTTACCAAAATTAGGCAGTTTGCTTAGAAGTATTTACTAGAACCGTCACCATTTTAACTGACTAAAAAAAAAAAAAAAAAACGCCGAACCCAATCCTCCTTAATTGTAAACATAAACACTATTCTCATCATTCCAAGGCTTTAGACACCAATTCTGAGCTCTGTAAAAATAAACTCTTAATAATTGAAAGCACAGTCCCGTGAAAACGCCACCCGAAGTACCCGGATTTATAAACATTACCAGTATTTTCGTCATTTCACAGCTTTACACGGGAAACCTCTGTAATTGAATTCGACAGTATATGTAGTAAGAATCTATTTACGTGTACTTGAGGTGTTTATTACACGTTCTTAATCATTTCTGGGAACTCTCATTGTGTATTTTAACAGTTTTACCAAAATTAGGCAGTTTGCTTAGAAGTATTTACTAGAACCGTCACCATTTTAACTGAATCACACACAAAAACGCCGAACCCAATCCTCCTTAATTGTAAACATAAACACTATTCTCGTCATTCCAAGGCTTTACACACCAATTCTGAGCTCTGTAAACATGAACTCTTAATAATTGAAAGCACAGTCCCGTGAAAACGCCACCCGAAGTACCCGGATTTATAAACATTACCAGTATTTTCGTCATTTCACAGCTTTACACGGGAAACCTCTGTAATTGAATTCGACAGTATATGTAGTAAGAATCCATTTACGTGTACTTGAGGTGTTTATTAGACGTTCTTAATCATTTCTGGGAACTCTCATTGTGTATTTTATCAGTTTTACCAAAATTAGACAGTTTGCTTAGAAGTATTTACTGAAACCGTCACCATTTTAACTGATTCACACAAAAAAACGCCGAACCCAATCCTCCTATATTGTAAACATAAACACTATTCTCGTCATTCCAAGGCTTTAGACACCAATTCTGAGCTCTGTAAACATGAACTCTTAATAATTGAAAGCACAGTCCCGTGAAAACGCCACCCGAAGTACCCGGATTTATAAACATTACCAGTATTTTCGTCATTTCACAGCTTTACACGGGAAACCTCTGTAATTGAATTCGACAGTATATGTAGTAAGAATCCATTTACGTGTACTTGAGGTGTTTATTACACGTTCTTAATCATTTCTGGGAACTCTCATTGTGTATTTTAACAGTTTTACCAAAATTAGGCAGTTTGCTTAGAAGTATTTACTAGAACCGTCACCATTTTAACTGACTAAAAAAAAACAAAAAAACGCCGAACCCAATCCTCCTTAATTGTAAACATAAACACTATTCTCGTCATTCCAAGGCTTTACACACCAATTCTGAGCTCTGTAAACATGAACTCTTAATAATTGAAAGCACAGTCCCGTGAAAACGCCACCCGAAGTACCCGGATTTATAAACATTACCAGTATTTTCGTCATTTCACAGCTTTACACGGGAAACCTCTGTAATTGAATTCGACAGTATATGTAGTAAGAATCCATTTACGTGTACTTGAGGTGTTTATTAGACGTTCTTAATCATTTCTGGGAACTCTCATTGTGTATTTTATCAGTTTTACCAAAATTAGACAGTTTGCTTAGAAGTATTTACTGAAACCGTCACCATTTTAACTGATTCACACAAAAAAACGCCGAACCCAATCCTCCTATATTGTAAACATAAACACTATTCTCGTCATTCCAAGGCTTTAGACACCAATTCTGAGCTCTGTAAACATGAACTCTTAATAATTGAAAGCACAGTCCCGTGAAAACGCCACCCGAAGTATCCGGATTTATAAACATTACCAGTATTTTCGTCATTTCACAGCTTTACACGGGAAACCTCTGTAATTGAATTCGACAGTATATGTAGTAAGAATCCATTTACGTGTACTTGAGGTGTTTATTACACGTTCTTAATCATTTCTGGGAACTCTCATTGTGTATTTTAACAGTTTTACCAAAATTAGGCAGTTTGCTTAGAAGTATTTACTAGAACCGTCACCATTTTAACTGACTAAAAAAAAACAAAAAAACGCCGAACCCAATCCTCCTTAATTGTAAACATAAACACTATTCTCGTCATTCCAAGGCTTTACACACCAATTCTGAGCTCTGTAAACATGAACTCTTAATAATTGAAAGCACAGTCCCGTGAAAACGCCACCCGAAGTACCCGGATTTATAAACATTACCAGTATTTTCGTCATTTCACAGCTTTACACGGGAAACCTCTGTAATTGAATTCGACAGTATATGTAGTAAGAATCCATTTACGTGTACTTGAGGTGTTTATTAGACGTTCTTAATCATTTCTGGGAACTCTCATTGTGTATTTTATCAGTTTTACCAAAATTAGACAGTTTGCTTAGAAGTATTTACTGAAACCGTCACCATTTTAACTGATTCACACAAAAAAACGCCGAACCCAATCCTCCTATATTGTAAACATAAACACTATTCTCGTCATTCCAAGGCTTTAGACACCAATTCTGAGCTCTGTAAACATGAACTCTTAATAATTGAAAGCACAGTCCCGTGAAAACGCCACCCGAAGTACCCGGATTTATAAACATTACCAGTATTTTCGTCATTTCACAGCTTTACACGGGAAACCTCTGTAATTGAATTCGACAGTATATGTAGTAAGAATCCATTTACGTGTACTTGAGGTGTTTATTACACGTTCTTAATCATTTCTGGGAACTCTCATTGTGTATTTTAACAGTTTTACCAAAATTAGGCAGTTTGCTTAGAAGTATTTACTAGAACCGTCACCATTTTAACTGACTAAAAAAAAACAAAAAAACGCCGAACCCAATCCTCCTTAATTGTAAACATAAACACTATTCTCGTCATTCCAAGATTTTACACACCAATTCTGAGCTCTGTAAACATTAACTCTTAATAATTGAAAGCACAGTCCCGTGAAAACGCCACCCGAAGTACCCGGATTTATAAACATTACCAGTATTTTCATCATTTCACAGCTTTACACGGGAAACCTCTGTAATTGAATTCGAGAGTATATTTAGTAAGAATCTATTTACGTGTACTTGAGGTGTTTATTACACGTTCTTAATCATTTCTGGGAACTCTCATTGTGTATTTTATCAGTTTTACCAAAATTAGACAGTTTGCTTAGAAGTATTTACTGAAACCGTCACCATTTTAACTGATTCACACAAAAAAACGCCGAACCCAATCCTCCTATATTGTAAACATAAACACTATTCTCGTCATTCCAAGGCTTTAGACACCAATTCTGAGCTCTGTAAACATGAACTCTTAATAATTGAAAGCACAGTCCCGTGAAAACGCCACCCGAAGTACCCGGATTTATAAACATTACCAGTATTTTCGTCATTTCACAGCTTTACACGGGAAACCTCTGTAATTGAATTCGACAGTATATGTAGTAAGAATCTATTTACGTGTACTTGAGGTGTTTATTACACGTTCTTAATCATTTCTGGGAACTCTCATTGTGTATTTTAACAGTTTTACCAAAATTAGGCAGTTTGCTTAGAAGTATTTACTAGAACCGTCACCATTTTAACTGACTAAAAAAAAAAAAAAAAAACGCCGAACCCAATCCTCCTTAATTGTAAACATAAACACTATTCTCGTCATTCCAAGGCTTTAGACACCAATTCTGAGCTCTGTAAACATGAACTCTTAATAATTGAAAGCACAGTCCCGTGAAAACGCCACCCGAAGTACCCGGATTTATAAACATTACCAGTATTTTCATCATTTCACAGCTTTACACGGGAAACCTCTGTAATTGAATTCGACAGTATATTTAGTAAGAATCTATTTACGTGTACTTGAGGTGTTTATTACACGTTCTTAATCATTTCTGGGAACTCTCATTGTGTATTTTATCAGTTTTACCAAAATTAGACAGTTTGCTTAGAAGTATTTACTGAAACCGTCACCATTTTAACTGATTCACACAAAAAAACGCCGAACCCAATCCTCCTATATTGTAAACATAAACACTATTCTCGTCATTCCAAGGCTTTAGACACCAATTCTGAGCTCTGTAAACATGAACACTTAATAATTGAAAGCACAGTCCCGTGAAAACGCCACCCGAAGTACCCGGATTTATAAACATTACCAGTATTTTCGTCATTTCACAGCTTTACACGGGAAACCTCTGTAATTGAATTCGACAGTATATGTAGTAAGAATCTATTTACGTGTACTTGAGGTGTTTATTACACGTTCTTAATCATTTCTGGGAACTCTCATTGTGTATTTTAACAGTTTTACCAAAATTAGGCAGTTTGCTTAGAAGTATTTACTAGAACCGTCACCATTTTAACTGACTAAAAAAAAAAAAAAAAACGCCGAACCCAATCCTCCTTAATTGTAAACATAAACACTATTCTCGTCATTCCAAGGCTTTAGACACCAATTCTGAGCTCTGTAAACATGAACTCTTAATAATTGAAAGCACAGAACCATGAAAACGCCACCGGAAGTACCCGGACTTGTAAACATTACCAGTATTTTCGTCATTCCACAGCTTTCCACGGGAAACCTCTGTGATTGAATTCGACAGTAAATGTAGTAAGAATCTATTTAGGTGAACTTTAAGTGTTTCTTCCACGTTCTTAATCATTTCTGGGAACTCTCATTGTGTATTTTAACAGTTTTACCAAAATTAGGCAGTTTGCTTAGAAGTATTTACTAGAACCGTCACCATTTTAACTGAATCACACACAAAAACGCCGAACCCAATCCTCCTTAATTGTAAACATAAACATTATTCTCGTCATTCCAAGGCTTTACACACCAATTCTGAGATCTGTAAACATGAACTCTTAATAATTGAAAGCACAGTCCCGTGAAAACGCCACCCGAAGTACCCGGATTTATAAACATTACCAGTATTTTCGTCATTTCACAGCTTTACACGGGAAACCTCTGTAATTGAATTCGACAGTATATGTAGTAAGAATCTATTTACGTGTACTTGAGGTGTTTATTACACGTTCTTAATCATTTCTGGGAACTCTCATTGTGTATTTTAACAGTTTTACCAAAATTAGGCAGTTTGCTTAGAAGTATTTACTAGAACCGTCACCATTTTAACTGACTAAAAAAAAAAAAAAAAAAAACGCCGAACCCAATCCTCCTTAATTGTAAACATAAACACTATTCTCGTCATTCCAAGGCTTTAGACACCAATTCTGAGCTCTGTAAAAATAAACTCTTAATAATTGAAAGCACAGTCCCGTGAAAACGCCACCCGAAGTACCCGGATTTATAAACATTACCAGTATTTTCGTCATTTCACAGCTTTACACGGGAAACCTCTGTAATTGAATTCGACAGTATATGTAGTAAGAATCTATTTACGTGTACTTGAGGTGTTTATTACACGTTCTTAATCATTTCTGGGAACTCTCATTGTGTATTTTAACAGTTTTACCAAAATTAGGCAGTTTGCTTAGAAGTATTTACTAGAACCGTCACCATTTTAACTGACTAAAAAAAAAAAAAAAAAACGCCGAACCCAATCCTCCTTAATTGTAAACATAAACACTATTCTCGTCATTCCAAGGCTTTAGACACCAATTCTGAGCTCTGTAAACATGAACTCTTAATAATTGAAAGCACAGAACCATGAAAACGCCACCGGAAGTACCCGGACTTGTAAACATTACCAGTATTTTCGTCATTCCACAGCTTTCCACGGGAAACCTCTGTGATTGAATTCGACAGTAAATGTAGTAAGAATCTATTTAGGTGAACTTGAAGTGTTTCTTCCACGTTCTTAATCATTTCTGGGAACTCTCATTGTGTATTTTAACAGTTTTACCAAAATTAGGCAGTTTGCTTAGAAGTATTTACTAGAACCGTCACCATTTTAACTGAATCACACACAAAAACGCCGAACCCAATCCTCCTTAATTGTAAACATAAACACTATTCTCGTCATTCCAAGGCTTTACACACCAATTCTGAGCTCTGTAAACATGAACTCTTAATAATTGAAAGCACAGTCCCGTGAAAACGCCACCCGAAGTACCCGGATTTATAAACATTACCAGTATTTTCGTCATTTCACAGCTTTACACGGGAAACCTCTGTAATTGAATTCGACAGTATATGTAGTAAGAATCCATTTACGTGTACTTGAGGTGTTTATTACACGTTCTTAATCATTTCTGGGAACTCTCATTGTGTATTTTAACAGTTTTACCAAAATTAGGCAGTTTGCTTAGAAGTA
The DNA here is from genome assembly GCF_963259705.1 of Myotis daubentonii. Classification (NCBI taxonomy): domain Eukaryota; kingdom Metazoa; phylum Chordata; class Mammalia; order Chiroptera; family Vespertilionidae; genus Myotis; species Myotis daubentonii. The sequence goes on from NC_081852.1 coordinate 554,705, forward strand.
TTTACTAGAACCGTCACCATTTTAACTGAATCACAAAAAAAAAAAAAAAACGCCGAACCCAATCCTCCTTAATTGTAAACATAAACACTATTCTCGTCATTCCAAGGCTTTAGACACCAATTCTGAGCTCTGTAAAAATAAACTCTTAATAATTGAAAGCACAGTCCCGTGAAAACGCCACCCGAAGTACCCGGATTTATAAACATTACCAGTATTTTCGTCATTTCACAGCTTTACACGGGAAACCTCTGTAATTGAATTCGACAGTATATGTAGTAAGAATCCATTTACGTGTACTTGAGGTGTTTATTACACGTTCTTAATCATTTCTGGGAACTCTCATTGTGTATTTTAACAGTTTTACCAAAATTAGGCAGTTTGCTTAGAAGTATTTACTAGAACCGTCACCATTTTAACTGACTAAAAAAAAACAAAAAAACGCCGAACCCAATCCTCCTTAATTGTAAACATAAACACTATTCTCATCATTCCAAGACTTTACACACCAATTCTGAGCTCTGTAAACATGAACTCTTAATAATTGAAAGCACAGTCCCGTGAAAACGCCACCCGAAGTACCCGGATTTATAAACATTACCAGTATTTTCATCATTTCACAGCTTTACACGGGAAACCTCTGTAATTGAATTCGACAGTATATTTAGTAAGAATCTATTTACGTGTACTTGAGGTGTTTCTTCCACGTTCTTAATCATTTCTGGGAACTCTCATTGTGTATTTTAACAGTTTTACCAAAATTAGGCAGTTTGCTTAGAAGTATTTACTAGAACCGTCACCATTTTAACTGAATCACACACAAAAACGCCGAACCCAATCCTCCTTAATTGTAAACATAAACATTATTCTCGTCATTCCAAGGCTTTACACACCAATTCTGAGATCTGTAAACATGAACTCTTAATAATTGAAAGCACAGTCCCGTGAAAACGCCACCCGAAGTACCCGGATTTATAAACATTACCAGTATTTTCGTCATTTCACAGCTTTACACGGGAAACCTCTGTAATTGAATTCGACAGTATATGTAGTAAGAATCCATTTACGTGTACTTGAGGTGTTTATTACACGTTCTTAATCATTTCTGGGAACTCTCATTGTGTATTTTAACAGTTTTACCAAAATTAGGCAGTTTGCTTAGAAGTATTTACTAGAACCGTCACCATTTTAACTGACTAAAAAAAAAAAAAAAAACGCCGAACCCAATCCTCCTTAATTGTAAACATAAACACTATTCTCGTCATTCCAAGGCTTTAGACACCAATTCTGAGCTCTGTAAAAATAAACTCTTAATAATTGAAAGCACAGTCCCGTGAAAACGCCACCCGAAGTACCCGGATTTATAAACATTACCAGTATTTTCGTCATTTCACAGCTTTACACGGGAAACCTCTGTAATTGAATTCGACAGTATATGTAGTAAGAATCTATTTACGTGTACTTGAGGTGTTTATTACACGTTCTTAATCATTTCTGGGAACTCTCATTGTGTATTTTAACAGTTTTACCAAAATTAGGCAGTTTGCTTAGAAGTATTTACTAGAACCGTCACCATTTTAACTGAATCACACACAAAAACGCCGAACCCAATCCTCCTTAATTGTAAACATAAACACTATTCTCGTCATTCCAAGGCTTTACACACCAATTCTGAGCTCTGTAAACATGAACTCTTAATAATTGAAAGCACAGTCCCGTGAAAACGCCACCCGAAGTACCCGGATTTATAAACATTACCAGTATTTTCGTCATTTCACAGCTTTACACGGGAAACCTCTGTAATTGAATTCGACAGTATATGTAGTAAGAATCCATTTACGTGTACTTGAGGTGTTTATTAGACATTCTTAATCATTTCTGGGAACTCTCATTGTGTATTTTATCAGTTTTACCAAAATTAGACAGTTTGCTTAGAAGTATTTACTGAAACCGTCACCATTTTAACTGATTCACACAAAAAAACGCCGAACCCAATCCTCCTATATTGTAAACATAAACACTATTCTCGTCATTCCAAGGCTTTAGACACCAATTCTGAGCTCTGTAAACATGAACTCTTAATAATTGAAAGCACAGTCCCGTGAAAACGCCACCCGAAGTACCCGGATTTATAAACATTACCAGTATTTTCGTCATTTCACAGCTTTACACGGGAAACCTCTGTAATTGAATTCGACAGTATATGTAGTAAGAATCCATTTACGTGTACTTGAGGTGTTTATTACACGTTCTTAATCATTTCTGGGAACTCTCATTGTGTATTTTAACAGTTTTACCAAAATTAGGCAGTTTGCTTAGAAGTATTTACTAGAACCGTCACCATTTTAACTGACTAAAAAAAAACAAAAAAACGCCGAACCCAATCCTCCTTAATTGTAAACATAAACACTATTCTCGTCATTCCAAGGCTTTACACACCAATTCTGAGCTCTGTAAACATGAACTCTTAATAATTGAAAGCACAGTCCCGTGAAAACGCCACCCGAAGTACCCGGATTTATAAACATTACCAGTATTTTCGTCATTTCACAGCTTTACACGGGAAACCTCTGTAATTGAATTCGACAGTATATGTAGTAAGAATCCATTTACGTGTACTTGAGGTGTTTATTAGACGTTCTTAATCATTTCTGGGAACTCTCATTGTGTATTTTATCAGTTTTACCAAAATTAGACAGTTTGCTTAGAAGTATTTACTGAAACCGTCACCATTTTAACTGATTCACACAAAAAAACGCCGAACCCAATCCTCCTATATTGTAAACATAAACACTATTCTCGTCATTCCAAGGCTTTAGACACCAATTCTGAGCTCTGTAAACATGAACTCTTAATAATTGAAAGCACAGTCCTGTGAAAACGCCACCCGAAGTACCCGGATTTATAAACATTACCAGTATTTTCGTCATTTCACAGCTTTACACGGGAAACCTCTGTAATTGAATTCGACAGTATATGTAGTAAGAATCCATTTACGTGTACTTGAGGTGTTTATTACACGTTCTTAATCATTTCTGGGAACTCTCATTGTGTATTTTAACAGTTTTACCAAAATTAGGCAGTTTGCTTAGAAGTATTTACTAGAACCGTCACCATTTTAACTGACTAAAAAAAAACAAAAAAACGCCGAACCCAATCCTCCTTAATTGTAAACATAAACACTATTCTCGTCATTCCAAGACTTTACACACCAATTCTGAGCTCTGTAAACATGAACTCTTAATAATTGAAAGCACAGTCCCGTGAAAACGCCACCCGAAGTACCCGGATTTATAAACATTACCAGTATTTTCATCATTTCACAGCTTTACACGGGAAACCTCTGTAATTGAATTCGAGAGTATATTTAGTAAGAATCTATTTACGTGTACTTGAGGTGTTTATTACACGTTCTTAATCATTTCTGGGAACTCTCATTGTGTATTTTATCAGTTTTACCAAAATTAGACAGTTTGCTTAGAAGTATTTACTGAAACCGTCACCATTTTAACTGATTCACACAAAAAAACGCCGAACCCAATCCTCCTATATTGTAAACATAAACACTATTCTCGTCATTCCAAGGCTTTAGACACCAATTCTGAGCTCTGTAAACATGAACTCTTAATAATTGAAAGCACAGTCCCGTGAAAACGCCACCCGAAGTACCCGGATTTATAAACATTACCAGTATTTTCGTCATTTCACAGCTTTACACGGGAAACCTCTGTAATTGAATTCGACAGTATATGTAGTAAGAATCTATTTACGTGTACTTGAGGTGTTTATTACACGTTCTTAATCATTTCTGGGAACTCTCATTGTGTATTTTAACAGTTTTACCAAAATTAGGCAGTTTGCTTAGAAGTATTTACTAGAACCGTCACCATTTTAACTGACTAAAAAAAAAAAAAAAAACGCCGAACCCAATCCTCCTTAATTGTAAACATAAACACTATTCTCGTCATTCCAAGGCTTTAGACACCAATTCTGAGCTCTGTAAACATGAACTCTTAATAATTGAAAGCACAGTCCCGTGAAAACGCCACCCGAATTACCCGGATTTATAAACATTACCAGTATTTTCATCATTTCACAGCTTTACACGGGAAACCTCTGTAATTCTATTCGACAGTATATTTAGTAAGAATCTATTTACGTGTACTTGAGGTGTTTATTACACGTTCTTAATCATTTCTGGGAACTCTCATTGTGTATTTTATCAGTTTTACCAAAATTAGACAGTTTGCTTAGAAGTATTTACTGAAACCGTCACCATTTTAACTGATTCACACAAAAAAACGCCGAACCCAATCCTCCTATATTGTAAACATAAACACTATTCTCGTCATTCCAAGGCTTTAGACACCAATTCTGAGCTCTGTAAACATGAACACTTAATAATTGAAAGCACAGTCCCGTGAAAACGCCACCCGAAGTACCCGGATTTATAAACATTACCAGTATTTTCGTCATTTCACAGCTTTACACGGGAAACCTCTGTAATTGAATTCGACAGTATATGTAGTAAGAATCTATTTACGTGTACTTGAGGTGTTTATTACACGTTCTTAATCATTTCTGGGAACTCTCATTGTGTATTTTAACAGTTTTACCAAAATTAGGCAGTTTGCTTAGAAGTATTTACTAGAACCGTCACCATTTTAACTGACTAAAAAAAAAAAAAAAAAACGCCGAACCCAATCCTCCTTAATTGTAAACATAAACACTATTCTCGTCATTCCAAGGCTTTAGACACCAATTCTGAGCTCTGTAAACATGAACTCTTAATAATTGAAAGCACAGAACCATGAAAACGCCACCGGAAGTACCCGGACTTGTAAACATTACCAGTATTTTCGTCATTCCACAGCTTTCCACGGGAAACCTCTGTGATTGAATTCGACAGTAAATGTAGTAAGAATCTATTTAGGTGAACTTTAAGTGTTTCTTCCACGTTCTTAATCATTTCTGGGAACTCTCATTGTGTATTTTAACAGTTTTACCAAAATTAGGCAGTTTGCTTAGAAGTATTTACTAGAACCGTCACCATTTTAACTGAATCACACACAAAAACGCCGAACCCAATCCTCCTTAATTGTAAACATAAACATTATTCTCGTCATTCCAAGGCTTTACACACCAATTCTGAGATCTGTAAACATGAACTCTTAATAATTGAAAGCACAGTCCCGTGAAAACGCCACCCGAAGTACCCGGATTTATAAACATTACCAGTATTTTCGTCATTTCACAGCTTTACACGGGAAACCTCTGTAATTGAATTCGACAGTATATGTAGTAAGAATCCATTTACGTGTACTTGAGGTGTTTATTACACGTTCTTAATCATTTCTGGGAACTCTCATTGTGTATTTTAACAGTTTTACCAAAATTAGGCAGTTTGCTTAGAAGTATTTACTAGAACCGTCACCATTTTAACTGACTAAAAAAAAAAAAAAAAAAACGCCGAACCCAATCCTCCTATATTGTAAACATAAACACTATTCTCGTCATTCCAAGGCTTTAGACACCAATTCTGAGCTCTGTAAAAATAAACTCTTAATAATTGAAAGCACAGTCCCGTGAAAACGCCACCCGAAGTACCCGGATTTATAAACATTACCAGTATTTTCGTCATTTCACAGCTTTACACGGGAAACCTCTGTAATTGAATTCGACAGTATATGTAGTAAGAATCTATTTACGTGTACTTGAGGTGTTTATTACACGTTCTTAATCATTTCTGGGAACTCTCATTGTGTATTTTAACAGTTTTACCAAAATTAGGCAGTTTGCTTAGAAGTATTTACTAGAACCGTCACCATTTTAACTGACTAAAAAAAAAAAAAAAAACGCCGAACCCAATCCTCCTTAATTGTAAACATAAACACTATTCTCGTCATTCCAAGGCTTTAGACACCAATTCTGAGCTCTGTAAACATGAACTCTTAATAATTGAAAGCACAGAACCATGAAAACGCCACCGGAAGTACCCGGACTTGTAAACATTACCAGTATTTTCGTCATTCCACAGCTTTCCACGGGAAACCTCTGTGATTGAATTCGACAGTAAATGTAGTAAGAATCTATTTAGGTGAACTTGAAGTGTTTCTTCCACGTTCTTAATCATTTCTGGGAACTCTCATTGTGTATTTTAACAGTTTTACCAAAATTAGGCAGTTTGCTTAGAAGTATTTACTAGAACCGTCACCATTTTAACTGAATCACACACAAAAACGCCGAACCCAATCCTCCTTAATTGTAAACATAAACACTATTCTCGTCATTCCAAGGCTTTACACACCAATTCTGAGCTCTGTAAACATGAACTCTTAATAATTGAAAGCACAGTCCCGTGAAAACGCCACCCGAAGTACCCGGATTTATAAACATTACCAGTATTTTCGTCATTTCACAGCTTTACACGGGAAACCTCTGTAATTGAATTCGACAGTATATGTAGTAAGAATCCATTTACGTGTACTTGAGGTGTTTATTACACGTTCTTAATCATTTCTGGGAACTCTCATTGTGTATTTTAACAGTTTTACCAAAATTAGGCAGTTTGCTTAGAAGTATTTACTAGAACCGTCACCATTTTAACTGACTAAAAAAAAAAAAAAAAAAACGCCGAACCCAATCCTCCTTAATTGTAAACATAAACACTATTCTCGTCATTCCAAGGCTTTAGACACCAATTCTGAGCTCTGTAAACATGAACTCTTAATATTTGAAAGCACAGTCCCGTGAAAACGCCACCGGAAGTACCCGTACTTGTAAACATTACCAGTATTTTCGTCATTTCACAGCTTTCCACTAGAAACCTCCGTGATTGAATTCTACAGTAAATGTAGTAAGAATCTATTTACGTGTACTTGAGGTGTTTATTACACGTTCTTAATCATTTCTGGGAACTATCATTGTGTATTTTCACAGTTTTACCACAATTAGACAGTTTGCTTAGAACTGTTTACTGGAACCGCCACCATTTTAACTGATTCACACAACAAAAACGCCGAAGCCAATCCTCCTAAATGGTAAACATAAAAACTATTCTCATGATTCAAAGGCTTTAGACACCAATTCTGAGCTCTGTAAACATGAACTCTTAATAATTGAAAGCACAGTCCCGTGAAAACGCCACCCGAAGTACCCGGATTTATAAACATTACCAGTATTTTCGTCATTTCACAGCTTTACACGGGAAACCTCTGTAATTGAATTCGACAGTATATGTAGTAAGAATCCATTTACGTGTACTTGAGGTGTTTATTAGACGTTCTTAATCATTTCTGGGAACTCTCATTGTGTATTTTATCAGTTTTACCAAAATTAGACAGTTTGCTTAGAAGTATTTACTGAAACCGTCACCATTTTAACTGATTCACACAAAAAAACGCCGAACCCAATCCTCCTATATTGTAAACATAAACACTATTCTCGTCATTCCAAGGCTTTAGACACCAATTCTGAGCTCTGTAAACATGAACTCTTAATAATTGAAAGCACAGTCCCGTGAAAACGCCACCCGAAGTACCCGGATTTATAAACATTACCAGTATTTTCGTCATTTCACAGCTTTACACGGGAAACCTCTGTAATTGAATTCGACAGTATATGTAGTAAGAATCCATTTACGTGTACTTGAGGTGTTTATTACACGTTCTTAATCATTTCTGGGAACTCTCATTGTGTATTTTAACAGTTTTACCAAAATTAGGCAGTTTGCTTAGAAGTATTTACTAGAACCGTCACCATTTTAACTGACTAAAAAAAAACAAAAAAACGCCGAACCCAATCCTCCTTAATTGTAAACATAAACACTATTCTTGTCATTCCAAGGCTTTACACACCAATTCTGAGATCTGTAAACATGAACTCTTAATAATTGAAAGCACAGTCCCGTGAAAACGCCACCCGACGTACCCGGATTTATAAACATTACCAGTATTTTCATCATTTCACAGCTTTACACGGGAAACCTCTGTAATTGAATTCGACAGTATATTTAGTAAGAATCTATTTACGTTTACTTGAGGTGTTTATTACACGTTCTTAATCATTTCTGGGAACTCTCATTGTGTATTTTATCAGTTTTACCAAAATTAGACAGTTTGCTTAGAAGTATTTACTGAAACCGTCACCATTTTAACTGATTCACACAAAAAAACGCCGAACCCAATCCTCCTATATTGTAAACATAAACACTATTCTCGTCATTCCAAGGCTTTAGACACCAATTCTGAGCTCTGTAAACATGAACTCTTAATAATTGAAAGCACAGTCCCGTGAAAACGCCACCCGAAGTACCCGGATTTATAAACATTACCAGTATTTTCGTCATTTCACAGCTTTACACGGGAAACCTCTGTAATTGAATTCGACAGTATATGTAGTAAGAATCTATTTACGTGTACTTGAGGTGTTTATTACACGTTCTTAATCATTTCTGGGAACTCTCATTGTGTATTTTAACAGTTTTACCAAAATTAGGCAGTTTGCTTAGAAGTATTTACTAGAACCATCACCATTTTAACTGAATCACACACAAAAACGCCGAACCCAATCCTCCTTAATTGTAAACATAAACACTATTCTCGTCATTCCAAGACTTTACACACCAATTCTGAGCTCTGTAAACATGAACTCTTAATAATTGAAAGCACAGTCCCGTGAAAACGCCACCCGAAGTACCCGGATTTATAAACATTACCAGTATTTTCATCATTTCACAGCTTTACACGGGAAACCTCTGTAATTGAATTCGACAGTATATTTAGTAAGAATCTATTTACGTGTACTTGAGGTGTTTATTACACGTTCTTAATCATTTCTGGGAACTCTCATTGTGTATTTTATCAGTTTTACCAAAATTAGACAGTTTGCTTAGAAGTATTTACTGAAACCGTCACCATTTTAACTGATTCACACAAAAAAACGCCGAACCCAATCCTCCTATATTGTAAACATAAACACTATTCTCGTCATTCCAAGGCTTTAGACACCAATTCTGAGCTCTGTAAACATGAACTCTTAATAATTGAAAGCACAGTCCCGTGAAAACGCCACCCGAAGTACCCGGATTTATAAACATTACCAGTATTTTCGTCATTTCACAGCTTTACACGGGAAACCTCTGTAATTGAATTCGACAGTATATGTAGTAAGAATCTATTTACGTGTACTTGAGGTGTTTATTACACGTTCTTAATCATTTCTGGGAACTCTCATTGTGTATTTTAACAGTTTTACCAAAATTAGGCAGTTTGCTTAGAAGTATTTACTAGAACCGTCACCATTTTAACTGACTAAAAAAAAAAAAAAAAAAACGCCAAACCCAATCCTCCTTAATTGTAAACATAAACACTATTCTCGTCATTCCAAGGCTTTAGACACCAATTCTGAGCTCTGTAAACATGAACTCTTAATAATTGAAAGCACAGAACCATGAAAACGCCACCGGAAGTACCCGGACTTGTAAACATTACCAGTATTTTCGTCATTCCACAGCTTTCCACGGGAAACCTCTGTGATTGAATTCGACAGTAAATGTAGTAAAAATCTATTTAGGTGAACTTGAAGTGTTTCTTCCACGTTCTTAATCATTTCTGGGAAGTCTCATTGTGTATTTTAACAGTTTTACCAAAATTAGGCAGTTTGCTTAGAAGTATTTACTAGAACCGTCACCATTTTAACTGAATCACACACAAAAACGCCGAACCCAATCCTCCTTAATTGTAAACATAAACATTATTCTCGTCATTCCAAGGCTTTACACACCAATTCTGAGATCTGTAAACATGAACTCTTAATAATTGAAAGCACAGTCCCGTGAAAACGCCACCCGAAGTACCCGGATTTATAAACATTACCAGTATTTTCGTCATTTCACAGCTTTACACGGGAAACCTCTGTAATTGAATTCGACAGTATATGTAGTAAGAATCCATTTACGTGTACTTGAGGTGTTTATTACACGTTCTTAATCATTTCTGGGAACTCTCATTGTGTATTTTAACAGTTTTACCAAAATTAGGCAGTTTGCTTAGAAGTATTTACTAGAACCGTCACCATTTTAACTGACTAAAAAAAAAAAAAAAAAACGCCGAACCCAATCCTCCTTAATTGTAAACACAAACACTATTCTCGTCATTCCAAGGCTTTAGACACCAATTCTGAGCTCTGTAAACATGAACTCTTAATAATTGAAAGCACAGTCCCGTGAAAACGCCACCCGAAGTACCCGGATTTATAAACATTACCAGTATTTTCGTCATTTCACAGCTTTACACGGGAAACCTCTGTAATTGAATTCGACAGTATATGTAGTAAGAATCTATTTACGTGTACTTGAGGTGTTTATTACACGTTCTTAATCATTTCTGGGAACTCTCATTGTGTATTTTAACAGTTTTACCAAAATTAGGCAGTTTGCTTAGAAGTATTTACTAGAACCATCACCATTTTAACTGAATCACACACAAAAACGCCGAACCCAATCCTCCTTAATTGTAAACATAAACACTATTCTCGTCATTCCAAGACTTTACACACCAATTCTGAGCTCTGTAAACATGAACTCTTAATAATTGAAAGCACAGTCCCGTGAAAACGCCACCCGAAGTACCCGGATTTATAAACATTACCAGTATTTTCATCATTTCACAGCTTTACACGGGAAACCTCTGTAATTGAATTCGACAGTATATTTAGTAAGAATCTATTTACGTGTACTTGAGGTGTTTATTACACGTTCTTAATCATTTCTGGGAACTCTCATTGTGTATTTTATCAGTTTTACCAAAATTAGACAGTTTGCTTAGAAGTATTTACTGAAACCGTCACCATTTTAACTGATTCACACAAAAAAACGCCGAACCCAATCCTCCTATATTGTAAACATAAACACTATTCTCGTCATTCCAAGGCTTTAGACACCAATTCTGAGCTCTGTAAACATGAACTCTTAATAATTGAAAGCACAGTCCCGTGAAAACGCCACCCGAAGTACCCGGATTTATAAACATTACCAGTATTTTCGTCATTTCACAGCTTTACACGGGAAACCTCTGTAATTGAATTCGACAGTATATGTAGTAAGAATCTATTTACGTGTACTTGAGGTGTTTATTACACGTTCTTAATCATTTCTGGGAACTCTCATTGTGTATTTTAACAGTTTTACCAAAATTAGGCAGTTTGCTTAGAAGTATTTACTAGAACCGTCACCATTTTAACTGACTAAAAAAAAAAAAAAAAACGCCAAACCCAATCCTCCTTAATTGTAAACATAAACACTATTCTCGTCATTCCAAGGCTTTAGACACCAATTCTGAGCTCTGTAAACATGAACTCTTAATAATTGAAAGCACAGAACCATGAAAACGCCACCGGAAGTACCCGGACTTGTAAACATTACCAGTATTTTCGTCATTCCACAGCTTTCCACGGGAAACCTCTGTGATTGAATTCGACAGTAAATGTAGTAAGAATCTATTTAGGTGAACTTGAAGTGTTTCTTCCACGTTCTTAATCATTTCTGGGAAGTCTCATTGTGTATTTTAACAGTTTTACCAAAATTAGGCAGTTTGCTTAGAAGTATTTACTAGAACCGTCACCATTTTAACTGAATCACACACAAAAACGCCGAACCCAATCCTCCTTAATTGTAAACATAAACATTATTCTCGTCATTCCAAGGCTTTACACACCAATTCTGAGATCTGTAAACATGAACTCTTAATAATTGAAAGCACAGTCCCGTGAAAACGCCACCCGAAGTACCCGGATTTATAAACATTACCAGTATTTTCGTCATTTCACAGCTTTACACGGGAAACCTCTGTAATTGAATTCGACAGTATATGTAGTAAGAATCCATTTACGTGTACTTGAGGTGTTTATTACACGTTCTTAATCATTTCTGGGAACTCTCATTGTGTATTTTAACAGTTTTACCAAAATTAGGCAGTTTGCTTAGAAGTATTTACTAGAACCGTCACCATTTTAACTGACTAAAAAAAAAAAAAAAAAACGCCGAACCCAATCCTCCTTAATTGTAAACATAAACACTATTCTCGTCATTCCAAGGCTTTACACACCAATTCTGAGCTCTGTAAAAATAAACTCTTAATAATTGAAAGCACAGTCCCGTGAAAACGCCACCCGAAGTACCCGGATTTATAAATATTACCAGTATTTTCGTCATTTCACAGCTTTACACGGGAAACCTCTGTAATTGAATTCGACAGTATATGTAGTAAGAATCTATTTACGTGTACTTGAGGTGTTTATTACACGTTCTTAATCATTTCTGGGAACTCTCATTGTGTATTTTAACAGTTTTACCAAAATTAGGCAGTTTGCTTAGAAGTATTTACTAGAACCGTCACCATTTTAACTGACTAAAAAAAAAAAAAAAAACGCCGAACCCAATCCTCCTTAATTGTAAACATAAACACTATTCTCGTCATTCCAAGGCTTTACACACCAATTCTGAGCTCTGTAAACATGAACTCTTAATAATTGAAAGCACAGTCCCGTGAAAACGCCACCCGAAGTACCCGGATTTATAAACATTACCAGTATTTTCGTCATTTCACAGCTTTACACGGGAAAATTCTGTAATTGAATTCGACAGTATATGTAGTAAGAATCCATTTACGTGTACTTGAGGTGTTTATTACACGTTCTTAATCATTTCTGGGAACTCTCATTGTGTATTTTAACAGTTTTACCAAAATTAGGCAGTTTGCTTAGAAGTATTTACTAGAACCGTCACCATTTTAACTGACTAAAAAAAAAACAAAAAAAAAACGCCGAACCCAATCCTCCTTAATTGTAAACATAAACACTATTCTCGTCATTCCAAGGCTTTAGACACCAATTCTGAGCTCTGTAAACATGAACTCTTAATAATTGAAAGCACAGTCCCGTGAAAACGCCAACCGAAGTACCCGGATTTATAAACATTACCAGTATTTTCGTCATTTCACAGCTTTACACGGGAAACCTCTGTAATTGAATTCGACAGTATATGTAGTAAGAATCTATTTACGTGTACTTGAGGTGTTTATTACACGTTCTTAATCATTTCTGGGAACTCTCATTGTGTATTTTAACAGTTTTACCAAAATTAGGCAGTTTGCTTAGAAGTATTTACTAGAACCGTCACCATTTTAACTGATTCACACAAAAAAACGCCGAACCCAATCCTCCTATATTGTAAACATAAACACTATTCTCGTCATTCCAAGGCTTTAGACACCAATTCTGAGCTCTGTAAACATGAACTCTTAATAATTGAAAGCACAGTCCCGTGAAAACGCCACCCGAATTACCCGGATTTATAAACATTACCAGTATTTTCGTCATTTCACAGCTTTACACGGGAAACCTCTGTAATTGAATTCGACAGTATATGTAGTAAGAATCTATTTACGTGTACTTGAGGTGTTTATTACACGTTCTTAATCATTTCTGGGAACTCTCATTGTGTATTTTAACAGTTTTACCAAAATTAGGCAGTTTGCTTAGAAGTATTTACTAGAACCTTCACCATTTTAACTGACTAAAAAAAAAACAAAAAAAAAACGCCGAACCCAATCCTCCTTAATTGTAAACATAAACACTATTCTCGTCATTCCAAGGCTTTAGACACCAATTCTGAGCTCTGTAAACATGAACTCTTAATATTTGAAAGCACAGTCCCGTGAAAACGCCACCGGAAGTACCCGTACTTGTAAACATTACCAGTATTTTCGTCATTTCACAGCTTTCCACTAGAAACCTCCGTGATTGAATTCTACAGTAAATGTAGTAAGAATCTATTTACGTGTACTTGAGGTGTTTATTACACGTTCTTAATCATTTCTGGGAACTATCATTGTGTATTTTCACAGTTTTACCACAATTAGACAGTTTGCTTAGAACTGTTTACTGGAACCGCCACCATTTTAACTGATTCACACAACAAAAACGCCGAAGCCAATCCTCCTAAATTGTAAACATAAAAACTATTCTCGTGATTCAAAGGCTTTCGACACCAATTCTGAGCTCTGTAAACATGAACTCTTAATAATTGAAAGCAAAGTCCCGTGAAAACGCCACCCGAAGTACCCGGACTTGTAAACATTACCAGTATTTTCGTCATTCCACAGCTTTCCACGGGAAACCTCTGTGATTGAATTCGACAGTAAATGTAGTAAGAATCTATTTAGGTGAACTTGAAGTGTTTCTTCCATGTTTTTAATCATTTCTGGGAACTCTCATTGTGTACTTTAACAGTTTTACCAAAATTAGGCAGTTTGCTTAGAAGTATTTACTAGAACCGTCACCATTTTAACTGAATCACACACAAAAACGCCGAACCCAATCCTCCTTAATTGTAAACATAAACACTATTCTCGTCATTCCAAGGCTTTAGACACCAATTCTGAGCTCTGTAAACATGAACTCTTAATAATTGAAAGCACAGTCCCGTGAAAACGCCACCCGAAGTACCCGGATTTATAAACATTACCAGTATTTTCGTCATTTCACAGCTTTACAGGGGAAACCTCTGTAATTGAATTCGACAGTATATGTAGTAAGAATCCATTTACGTGTACTTGAGGTGTTTATTACACGTTCTTAATCATTTCTGGGAACTCTCATTGTGCATTTTAACAGTTTTACCAAAATTAGGCAGTTTGCTTAGAAGTATTTACTAGAACCGTCACCATTTTAACTGACTAAAAAAAAAAAAAAAAAACGCCGAACCCAATCCTCCTTAATTGTAAACATAAACACTATTCTCGTCATTCCAAGGCTTTAGACACCAATTCTGAGCTCTGTAAACATGAACTCTTAATAATTGAAAGCACAGTCCCGTGAAAACGCCACCCGAAGTACCCGGATTTATAAACATTACCAGTATTTTCGTCATTTCACAGCTTTACACGGGAAACCTCTGTAATTGAATTCGACAGTATATGTAGTAAGAATCTATTTACGTGTACTTGAGGTGTTTATTACACGTTCTTAATCATTTCTGGGAACTCTCATTGTGTATTTTAACAGTTTTACCAAAATTAGGCAGTTTGCTTAGAAGTATTTACTAGAACCGTCACCATTTTAACTGAATCACACACAAAAACGCCGAACCCAATCCTCCTTAATTGTAAACATAAACAATATTCTCATCATTCCAAGGCTTTACACACCAATTCTGAGCTCAGTAAACATGAACTCTTAATAATTGAAAGCACAGTCCCGTGAAAACGCCACCCGAAGTACCCAGACTTGTAAACATTACCAGTATTTTCGTCATTTCACAGCTTTCCACTGGAAACCTCCGTGATTGAATTCGACAGTAAATGTAGTTAAAATCTGTTTATGTGTACTTGAAGTGTTTCTTCCACGTTTTTAATCATTTCTGGGAACTCTCATTGTGTATTATCAGTTTTACCAAAATTAGACAGTTTGCTTAGAAGTATTTACTGAAACCGTCACCATTTTAACTGATTCACAAAAAAAAAACGCCAAAGCCAATCCTCCTAAATTGTAAACATAAAAACTATTCTCGTGATTCCAAGGCTTTAGACACCAATTCTGAGCTATGTAAAGAGGAACTCTTAATAATTGAAAGCACAGAACCATAAAAACGCCACCGGAAGTACCCGGACTTGTAAACATTACCAGTATTTTCGTCATTTCACAGCTTTCCACGGGAAACCTCTGTGATTGAATTCGACAGTAAATGTAGTAAGAATCTATTTACGTGTACTTGAGGTGTTTATTACACGTTCTTAATAATTTCTGGGCACTCTCATTGTGTATTTTAACATTTTTAGCAAAATTAGACATTTTGCATAGAAGTATTCACTAGAACCGTCACCATTTTAACTGAATCACACACAAAAACGCCGAACCCAATCCTCCTTAATTGTAAACATAAACACTATTCTCGTCATTCCAAGGCTTTACACACCAATTCTGAGCTCTGTAAACATGAACTCTTAATAATTGAAAGCACAGTCCCTTGAAAACGCCACTCGAAGTACCCGGATTTATAAACATTACCAGTATTTTCGTCATTTCACAGCTTTACACGGGAAACCTCTGTAATTGAATTCGACAGTATATGTAGTAAGAATCTATTTACGTGTACTTGAGGTGTTTATTACACGTTCTTAATCATTTCTGGGAACTCTCATTGTGTATTTTAACAGTTTTACCAAAATTAGGCAGTTTGCTTAGAAGTATTTACTAGAACCGTCACCATTTTAACTGACTAAAAAAAAAAAAAAAAACGCCGAACCCAATCCTCCTTAATTGTAAACATAAACACTATTCTCGTCATTCCAAGGCTTTAGACACCAATTCTGAGCTCTGTAAACATGAACTCTTAATAATTGAAAGCACAGTCCCGTGAAAACGCCACCCGAAGTACCCGGATTTATAAACATTACCAGTATTTTCGTCATTTCACAGCTTTACACGGGAAACCTCTGTAATTGAATTCGACAGTATATGTAGTAAGAATCTATTTACGTGTACTTGAGGTGTTTATTACACGTTCTTAATCATTTCTGGGAACTCTCATTGTGTATTTTAACAGTTTTACCAAAATTAGGCAGTTTGCTTAGAAGTATTTACTAGAACCGTCACCATTTTAACTGAATCACACACAAAAACGCCGAACCCAATCCTCCTTAATTGTAAACATAAACAATATTCTCATCATTCCAAGGCTTTACACACCAATTCTGAGCTCAGTAAACATGAACTCTTAATAATTGAAAGCACAGTCCCGTGAAAACGCCACCCGAAGTACCCAGACTTGTAAACATTACCAGTATTTTCGTCATTTCACAGCTTTCCACTGGAAACCTCCGTGATTGAATTCGACAGTAAATGTAGTTAAAATCTGTTTATGTGTACTTGAAGTGTTTCTTCCACGTTTTTAATCATTTCTGGGAACTCTCATTGTGTATTATCAGTTTTACCAAAATTAGACAGTTTGCTTAGAAGTATTTACTGAAACCGTCACCATTTTAACTGATTCACAAAAAAAAAACGCCAAAGCCAATCCTCCTAAATTGTAAACATAAAAACTATTCTCGTGATTCCAAGGCTTTAGACACCAATTCTGAGCTATGTAAACAGGAACTCTTAATAATTGAAAGCACAGAACCATAAAAACGCCACCGGAAGTACCCGGACTTGTAAACATTACCAGTATTTTCGTCATTTCACAGCTTTCCACTGGAAACCTCCGTGATTGAATTCGACAGTAAATGTAGTTAAAATCTGTTTATGTGTACTTGAAGTGTTTCTTCCACGTTTTTAATCATTTCTGGGAACTCTCATTGTGTATTATCAGTTTTACCAAAATTAGACAGTTTGCTTAGAAGTATTTACTGAAACCGTCACCATTTTAACTGATTCACAAAAAAAAAACGCCAAAGCCAATCCTCCTAAATTGTAAACATAAAAACTATTCTCGTGATTCCAAGGCTTTAGACACCAATTCTGAGCTATGTAAACAGGAACTCTTAATAATTGAAAGCACAGAACCATAAAAACGCCACCGGAAGTACCCGGACTTGTAAACATTACCAGTATTTTCGTCATTTCACAGCTTTCCACGGGAAACCTCTGTGATTGAATTCGACAGTAAATGTAGTAAGAATCTATTTACGTGTACTTGAGGTGTTTATTACACGTTCTTAATAATTTCTGGGCACTCTCATTGTGTATTTTAACATTTTTAGCAAAATTAGACATTTTGCATAGAAGTATTCACTAGAACCGTCACCATTTTAACTGAATCACACACAAAAACGCCGAACCCAATCCTCCTTAATTGTAAACATAAACACTATTCTCGTCATTCCAAGGCTTTACACACCAATTCTGAGCTCTGTAAACATGAACTCTTAATAATTGAAAGCACAGTCCCTTGAAAACGCCACTCGAAGTACCCGGATTTATAAACATTACCAGTATTTTCGTCATTTCACAGCTTTACACGGGAAACCTCTGTAATTGAATTCGACAGTATATGTAGTAAGAATCTATTTACGTGTACTTGAGGTGTTTATTACACGTTCTTAATCATTTCTGGGAACTCTCATTGTGTATTTTAACAGTTTTACCAAAATTAGGCAGTTTGCTTAGAAGTATTTACTAGAACCGTCACCATTTTAACTGACTAAAAAAAAAAAAAAAAACGCCGAACCCAATCCTCCTTAATTGTAAACATAAACACTATTCTCGTCATTCCAAGGCTTTAGACACCAATTCTGAGCTCTGTAAACATGAACTCTTAATAATTGAAAGCACAGTCCCGTGAAAACGCCACCCGAAGTACCCGGATTTATAAACATTACCAGTATTTTCGTCATTTCACAGCTTTACACGGGAAACCTCTGTAATTGAATTCGACAGTATATGTAGTAAGAATCTATTTACGTGTACTTGAGGTGTTTATTACACGTTCTTAATCATTTCTGGGAACTCTCATTGTGTATTTTAACAGTTTTACCAAAATTAGGCAGTTTGCTTAGAAGTATTTACTAGAACCGTCACCATTTTAACTGAATCACACACAAAAACGCCGAACCCAATCCTCCTTAATTGTAAACATAAACAATATTCTCATCATTCCAAGGCTTTACACACCAATTCTGAGCTCAGTAAACATGAACTCTTAATAATTGAAAGCACAGTCCCGTGAAAACGCCACCCGAAGTACCCAGACTTGTAAACATTACCAGTATTTTCGTCATTTCACAGCTTTCCACTGGAAACCTCCGTGATTGAATTCGACAGTAAATGTAGTTAAAATCTGTTTATGTGTACTTGAAGTGTTTCTTCCACGTTTTTAATCATTTCTGGGAACTCTCATTGTGTATTATCAGTTTTACCAAAATTAGACAGTTTGCTTAGAAGTATTTACTGAAACCGTCACCATTTTAACTGATTCACAAAAAAAAAACGCCAAAGCCAATCCTCCTAAATTGTAAACATAAAAACTATTCTCGTGATTCCAAGGCTTTAGACACCAATTCTGAGCTATGTAAACAGGAACTCTTAATAATTGAAAGCACAGAACCATAAAAACGCCACCGGAAGTACCCGGACTTGTAAACATTACCAGTATTTTCGTCATTTCACAGCTTTCCACGGGAAACCTCTGTGATTGAATTCGACAGTAAATGTAGTAAGAATCTATTTACGTGTACTTGAGGTGTTTATTACACGTTCTTAATAATTTCTGGGCACTCTCATTGTGTATTTTAACATTTTTAGCAAAATTAGACATTTTGCATAGAAGTATTCACTAGAACCGTCACCATTTTAACTGAATCACACACAAAAACGCCGAACCCAATCCTCCTTAATTGTAAACATAAACACTATTCTCGTCATTCCAAGGCTTTACACACCAATTCTGAGCTCTGTAAACATGAACTCTTAATAATTGAAAGCACAGTCCCTTGAAAACGCCACTCGAAGTACCCGGATTTATAAACATTACCAGTATTTTCGTCATTTCACAGCTTTACACGGGAAACCTCTGTAATTGAATTCGACAGTATATGTAGTAAGAATCTATTTACGTGTACTTGAGGTGTTTATTACACGTTCTTAATCATTTCTGGGAACTCTCATTGTTTATTTTAACAGTTTTACCAAAATTAGGCAGTTTGCTTAGAAGTATTTACTAGAACCGTCACCATTTTAACTGAATCACACAAAAAAACGCCGAACCCAATCCTCCTTAATTGTAAACATAAACACTATTCTCGTCATTCCAAGGCTTTACACACCAATTCTGAGCTCTGTAAACATGAACTCTTAATAATTGAAAGCACAGTCCCGTGAAAACGCCACCCGAAGTACCCGGACTTGTAAACATTACCAGTATTTTCGTCATTTCACAGCTTTCCACTGGAAACCTCTGTGATTGAATTCGACAGTAAATGTAGTTAAAATCTGTTTATGTGTACTTGAAGTGTTTCTTCCACGTTTTTAATCATTTCTGGGAACTCTCATTGTGTATTATCAGTTTTACCAAAATTAGACAGTTTGCTTAGAAGTATTTACTGAAACCGTCACCATTTTAACTGATTCACAAAAAAAAACGCCAAAGCCAATCCTCCTAAATTGTAAACATAAAAACTATTCTCGTGATTCCAAGGCTTTAGACACCAATTCTGAGCTCTGTAAACAGGAACTCTTAATAATTGAAAGCACAGAACCGTAAAAACGCCACCGGAAGTACCCGGACTTGTAAACATTACCAGTATTTTCGTCATTCCACAGCTTTCCCCTGGAAACCTCCGTGATTGAATACGATATTAAATGTAGTAAGAATCTGTTTACGTGTACTTGAAGTGTTTCTTCCATGTTTTTAATCATTTCTGGAAACTATCATTGTGTATTTTAACAGTTTTACCAAAATTAGGCAGTTTGCTTAGAAGTATTTACTAGAACCGTCACCATTTTAACTGAATCACAAAAAAAAAAACGCCGAACCCAATCCTACTATATTGTAAACATAAAGACTATTCTCATCATTCCAAGGCTTTAGACACCTACTCTGAGCTCTGTAAACATGAACTCTTAATAATTGAAAGCACAGTCCCGTGAAAACGACACCCGAAGTACCCGGATTTATAAACATTACCAGTATTTTCGTCATTTCACAGCTTTACAAGGGAAACCTCTGTAATTGAATTCGACAGTATATGTTGTAAGAATCTATTTACGTGTACTTGAGGTGTTTATTACACGTTCTTAATCATTTCTGGGAACTCTCATTGTTTATTTTAACAGTTTTACCAAAATTAGGCAGTTTGCTTAGAAGTATTTACTAGAACCGTCACCATTTTAACTGAATCACACAAAAAAACGCCGAACCCAATCCTCCTTAATTGTAAACATAAACACTATTCTCGTCATTCCAAGGCTTTACGCACCAATTCTGAGCTTTGTAAACATGAACTCTTAATAATTGAATGCACAGTCCCGTGAAAACGCCCCCCGAAGTACCCGGACTTGTAAACATTACCAGTATTTTCGTCATTTCACAGCTTTCCACTGGAAACCTCCGTGATTGAATTCGACAGTAAATGTAGTTAAAATCTGTTTATGTGTACTTCAAGTGTTTCTTCCACGTTTTTAATCATTTCTGGGAACTATCATTGTGTATTATCAGTTTTACCAAAATTAGACAGTTTGCTTAGAAGTATTTACTGAAACCGTCACCATTTTAACTGATTCACAAAAAAAAACGCCAAAACCAATCCTCCTAAATTGTAAACATAAAAACTATTCTCGTGATTCCAAGGCTTTAGACACCAATTCTGAGCTCTGTAAACAGGAACTCTTAATAATTGAAAGCACAGAACCGTAAAAACACCACCGGAAGTACCCGGACTTGTAAACATTACCAGTATTTTCGTCATTCCACAGCTTTCCCCTGGAAACCTCCGTGATTGAATACGACATTAAATGTAGTAAGAATCTGTTTACGTGTACTTGAAGTGTTTCTTCCATGTTTTTAATCATTTCTGGAAACTATCATTATGTATTTTAAGAGTTTTAGCAAAATGAGGCAGTTTGCTTAGAAGTATTTACTAGAACCGTCACCATTTTAACTGAATCACAAAAAAAAAACGCCGAACCCAATCCTCCTATATTGTAAACATAAACACTATTCTCGTCATTCCAAGGCTTTAGACACCTACTCTGAGCTCTGTAAACATGAACTCTTAATAATTGAAAGCACAGTCCCGTGAAAACGCCACCCGAAGTACCCGGATTTATAAACATTACCAGTATTTTCGTCATTTCACAGCTTTACACGGGAAACCTCTGTAATTGAATTCGACAGTAAATGTAGTAAGAATCTATTTACGTGTACTTGAGGTGTTTATTACACGTTCTTAATCATTTCTGGGAACTCTCATTGTGTATTTTAACAGTTTTACCAAAATTAGGCAGTTTGCTTAGAAGTATTCACTAGAACCGTCACCATTTTAACTGAATCACACACAAAAACGCCGAACCCAATCCTCCTTAATTGTAAACATAAACACTATTCTCGTCATTCCAAGGCTTTACACACCAATTCTGAGCTCTGTAAACATGAACTCTTAATAATTGAAAGCACAGTCCCTTGAAAACGCCACTCGAAGTACCCGGATTTATAAACATTACCAGTATTTTCGTCATTTCACAGCTTTACACGGGAAACCTCTGTAATTGAATTCGACAGTATATGTAGTAAGAATCTATGTACGTGTACTTGAGGTGTTTATTACACGTTCTTAATCATTTCTGGGAACTCTCATTGTTTATTTTAACAGTTTTACCAAAATTAGGCAGTTTGCTTAGAAGTATTTACTAGAACCGTCACCATTTTAACTGAATCACACAAAAAAACGCCGAACCCAATCCTCCTTAATTGTAAACATAAACACTATTCTCGTCATTCCAAGGCTTTACACACCAATTCTGAGCTCTGTAAACATGAACTCTTAATAATTGAAAGCACAGTCCCGTGAAAACGCCACCCGAAGTACCCGGACTTGTAAACATTACCAGTATTTTCGTCATTTCACAGCTTTCCACTGGAAACCTCCGTGATTGAATTCGACAGTAAATGTAGTTAAAATCTGTTTATGTGTACTTGAAGTGTTTCTTCCACGTTTTTAATCATTTCTGGGAACTCTCATTGTGTATTATCAGTTTTACCAAAATTAGACAGTTTGCTTAGAAGTATTTACTGAAACCGTCACCATTTTAACTGATTCACAAAAAAAAACGCCAAAGCCAATCCTCCTAAATTGTAAACATAAATACTATTCTCGTGATTCCAAGGCTTTAGACACCAATTCTGAGCTCTGTAAACAGGAACTCTTAATAATTGAAAGCACAGAACCGTAAAAACGCCCCCCGAAGTACCCGGACTTGTAAACATTACCAGTATTTTCGTCATTTCACAGCTTTCCACTGGAAACCTCCGTGATTGAATTCGACAGTAAATGTAGTTAAAATCTGTTTATGTGTACTTCAAATGTTTCTTCCACGTTTTTAATCATTTCTGGGAACTATCATTGTGTATTATCAGTTTTACCAAAATTAGACAGTTTGCTTAGAAGTATTTACTGAAACCGTCACCATTTTAACTGATTCACAAAAAAAAACGCCAAAGCCAATCCTCCTAAATTGTAAACATAAAAACTATTCTCGTGATTCCAAGGCTTTAGACACCAATTCTGAGCTCTGTAAACAGGAACTCTTAATAATTGAAAGCACCGAACCATGAAAACGCCACCGGAAGTAACCGGACTTGTAAACATTACCAGTATTTTCGTCATTCCACAGCATTCCACGGGAAACCTCTGTGATTGAATCGACAGTAAATGTAGTAAGAATCTATTTACGTGTACTTGAAGTGTTTCTTACACGTTCTTAATCATTTCTGGGAACTCTCATTGTGTATTTTAACAGTTTTACCAAAATTAGGCAGTTTGCTTAGAAGTATTCACTAGAACCGTCACCATTTTAACTGAATCACACACAAAAACGCCGAACCCAATCCTCCTTAATTGTAAACATAAACACTATTCTCGTCATTCCAAGGCTTTACACACCAATTCTGAGCTCTGTAAACATGAACTCTTAATAATTGAAAGCACAGTCCCGTGAAAACGCCCCCGAAGTACCCGGACTTGTAAACATTACCAGTATTTTCGTCATTTCACAGCTTTCCACTGGAAACCTCCGTGATTGAATTCGACAGTAAATGTAGTTAAAATCTGTTTATGTGTACTTCAAGTGTTTCTTCCACGTTTTTAATCATTTCTGGGAACTATCATTGTGTATTATCAGTTTTACCAAAATTAGACAGTTTGCTTAGAAGTATTTACTGAAACCGTCACCATTTTAACTGATTCACAAAAAAAAACGCCAAAGCCAATCCTCCTAAATTGTAAACATAAAAACTATTCTCGTGATTCCAAGGCTTTAGACACCAATTCTGAGCTCTGTAAACAGGAACTCTTAATAATTGAAAGCACAGAACCGTAAAAACGCCACCGGAAGTACCCGGACTTGTAAACATTACCAGTATTTTCGTCTTTTCACAGCTTTCCACGGGAAACCTCTGTGATTGAATTCGACAGTAAATGTAGTAAGAATCTATTTACGTGTACTTGAGGTGTTTATTACACATTCTTAATCATTTCTGGGCACTCTCATTGTGTATTTTAACATTTTTAGCAAAATTAGACATTTTGCATAGAAGTATTTACCGGAACCGTCACCATTTCAACTGATTCACACAAAACACGCCAAAGCCAAACCTCCTAAATTGTAAATATAAACACTATTCTCGCCATTCCAAGGCTTTAGACACCAATTCTGAGCTCTGTAAACATGAACTCTTAATAATTGAAAGCACAGAACCTTGAAAACGCCACCGGAAGTACCCGGACTTGTAAACATTAAGAGTATTTTCGTCATTCCACAGCTTTCCCCTGGAAACCTCCGTGATTGAATACGACATTAAATGTAGTAAGAATCTGTTTACGTGTACTTGAAGTGTTTCTTCCATGTTTTTAATCATTTCTGGAAACTATCATTATGTATTTTAACAGTTTTAGCAAAATGAGGCAGTTTGCTTAGAAGTATTTACTAGAACCGTCACCATTTTAACTGAATCACAAAAAAAAAACGCCGAACCCAATCCTCCTATATTGTAAACATAAACACTATTCTCGTCATTCCAAGGCTTTAGACACCTACTCTGAGCTCTGTAAACATGAACTCTTAATAATTGAAAGCACAGTCCCGTGAAAACGCCACCCGAAGTACCCGGATTTATAAACATTACCAGTATTTTCGTCATTTCACAGCTTTACACGGGAAACCTCTGTAATTGAATTCGACAGTATATGTAGTAAGAATCTATTTACGTGTACTTGAGGTGTTTATTACACGTTCTTAATCATTTCTGGGAACTCTCATTGTGTATTTTAACAGTTTTACCAAAATTAGGCAGTTTGCTTAGAAGTATTTACTAGAACCGTCACCATTTTAACTGAATCACACAAAAAAACGCCGAACCCAATCCTCCTTAATTGTAAACATAAACACTATTCTCGTCATTCCAAGGCTTTACACACCAATTCTGAGCTCTGTAAACATGAACTCTTAATAATTGAAAGCACAGTCCCGTGAAAACGCCCCCCGAAGTACCCGGACTTGTAAACATTACCATTATTTTCGTCATTTCACAGCTTTCCACTGGAAACCTCCGTGATTGAATTCGACAGTAAATGTAGTTAAAATCTGTTTATGTGTACTTCAAGTGTTTCTTCCACGTTTTTAATCATTTCTGGGAACTATCATTGTGTATTATCAGTTTTACCAAAATTAGACAGTTTGCTTAGAAGTATTTACTGAAACCGTCACCATTTTAACTGATTCACAAAAAAAAACGCCAAAGCCAATCCTCCTAAATTGTAAATATAAACACTATTCTCGCCATTCCAAGGCTTTACACACCAATTCTGAGCTCTGTAAACAGGAACTCTTAATAATTGAAAGCACAGAACCGTAAAAACGCCACCGGAAGTACCCGGTTTTATAAACATTACCAGTATTTTCGTCATTTCACAGCTTTACACGGGAAACCTCTGTAATTGAATTCGACAGTAAATGTAGTAAGAATCTATTTACGTGTACTTGAGGTGTTTATTACACGTTCTTAATCATTTCTGGGAACTCTCATTGTGTATTTTAACAGTTTTACCAAAATTAGGCAGTTTGCTTAGAAGTATTTACTAGAACCGTCACCATTTTAACTGAATCACACACAAAAACGCCGAACCCAATCCTCCTTAATTGTAAACATAAACACTATTCTCGTCATTCCAAGGCTTTACACACCAATTCTGAGCTCTGTAAACATGAACTCTTAATAATTGAAAGCACAGTCCCGTGAAAACGCCACCCGAAGTACCCGGATTTATAAACATTACCAGTATTTTCCTCATTTCACAGCTTTACACGGGAAACCTCTGTAATTGAATTCGACAGTATATGTAGTAAGAATCTATTTACGTGTACTTGAGGTGTTTATTACACGTTCTTAATCATTTCTGGGAACTCTCATTGTGTATTTTAACAGTTTTACCAAAATTAGGCAGTTTGCTTAGAAGTATTTACTAGAACCGTCACCATTTTAACTGACTAAAAAAAAAAAAAAAAAACGCCGAACCCAATCCTCCTTAATTGTAAACATAAACACTATTCTCGTCATTCCAAGGCTTTACACACCAATTCTGAGCTCTGTAAACATGAACTCTTAATAATTGAAAGCACAGTCCCGTGAAAATGCCACCGGAAGTACCCGGACTTGTAAACATTACCAGTATTTTCGTCATTTCACAGCTTTCCACTGGAAACCTCCGTGATTGAATCCGACAGTAAATGTAGTTAAAATCTGTTTATGTGTACTTCAAGTGTTTCTTCCACGTTTTTAATCATTTCTGGGAACTATCATTGTGTATTATCAGTTTTACCAAAATTAGACAGTTTGCTTAGAAGTATTTACTGAAACCGTCACCATTTTAACTGATTCACAAAAAAAAACGCCAAAGCCAATCCTCCTAAATTGTAAACATAAAAACTATTCTCGTGATTCCAAGGCTTTAGACACCAATTCTGAGCTCTGTAAACAGGAACTCTTAATAATTGAAAGCACAGAACCGTAAAAACGCCACCGGAAGTACCCGGACTTGTAAACATTACCAGTATTTTCGTCTTTTCACAGCTTTCCACGGGAAACCTCTGTGATTGAATTCAACAGTAAATGTAGTAAGAATCTATTTACGTGTACTTGAGGTGTTTATTACACATTCTTAATCATTTCTGGGCACTCTCATTGTGTATTTTAACATTTTTAGCAAAATTAGACATTTTGCATAGAAGTATTTACCGGAACCGTCACCATTTCAACTGATTCACACAAAACACGCCAAAGCCAAACCTCCTAAATTGTAAATATAAACACTATTCTCGCCATTCCAAGGCTTTAGACACCAATTCTGAGCTCTGTAAACATGAACTCTTAATAATTGAAAGCACAGAACCTTGAAAACGCCACCGGAAGTACCCGGACTTGTAAACATTAAGAGTATTTTCGTCATTCCACAGCTTTCCCCTGGAAACCTCCGTGATTGAATACGACATTAAATGTAGTAAGAATCTGTTTACGTGTACTTGAAGTGTTTCTTCCATGTTTTTAATCATTTCTGGAAACTATCATTATGTATTTTAACAGTTTTAGCAAAATGAGGCAGTTTGCTTAGAAGTATTTACTAGAACCGTCACCATTTTAACTGAATCACAAAAAAAAAACGCCGAACCCAATCCTCCTATATTGTAAACATAAACACTATTCTCGTCATTCCAAGGCTTTAGACACCTACTCTGAGCTCTGTAAACATGAACTCTTAATAATTGAAAGCACAGTCCCGTGAAAACGACACCCGAAGTACCCGGACTTGTAAACATTACCAGTATTTTCGTCATTTCACAGCTTTCCACTGGAAACCTCCGTGATTGAATTCGACAGTAAATGTAGTTAAAATCTGTTTATGTGTACTTCAAGTGTTTCTTCCACGTTTTTAATCATTTCTGGGAACTCTCATTGTGTATTTTAACATTTTTAGCAAAATTAGACATTTTGCATAGAAGTATTTACCGGAACCGTCACCATTTCAACTGATTCACACAAAACACGCCAAAGCCAAACCTCCTAAATTGTAAACATAAACACTATTCTCGCCATTCCAAGGCTTTAGACACCAATTCTGAGCTCTGTAAACATGAACTCTTAATAATTGAAAGCACAGTCCCGTGAAAACGACACCCGAAGTACCCGGATTTATAAACATTACCAGTATTTTCGTCATTTCACAGCTTTACACGGGAAACCTCTGTAATTGAATTCGACAGTAAATGTAGTAAGAATCTATTTACGTGTACTTGAGGTGTTTATTACACGTTCTTAATCATTTCTGGGAACTCTCATTGTGTATTTTAACAGTTTTACCAAAATTAGGCAGTTTGCTTAGAAGTATTCACTAGAACCGTCACCATTTTAACTGAATCACACACAAAAACGCCGAACCCAATCCTCCTTAATTGTAAACATAAACACTATTCTCGTCATTCCAAGGCTTTACACACCAATTCTGAGCTCTGTAAACATGAACTCTTAATAATTGAAAGCACAGTCCCTTGAAAACGCCACTCGAAGTACCCGGACTTATAAACATTACCAGTATTTTCGTCATTTCACAGCTTTACACGGGAAACCTCTGTAATTGAATTCGACAGTATATGTTGTAAGAATCTATTTACGTGTACTTGAGGTGTTTATTACACGTTCTTAATCATTTCTGGGAACTCTCATTGTTTATTTTAACAGTTTTACCAAAATTAGGCAGTTTGCTTAGAAGTATTTACTAGAACCGTCACCATTTTAACTGAATCACACACAAAAACGCCGAACCCAATCCTCCTTAATTGTAAACATAAACACTATTCTCGTCATTCCAAGGCTTTACACACCAATTCTGAGCTCTGTAAACATGAACTCTTAATAATTGAAAGCACAGTCCCGTGAAAACGCGCCCCGAAGTACCCGGACTTGTAAACATTACCAGTATTTTCGTCATTTCACAGCTTTCCACTGGAAACCTCCGTGATTGAATTCGACCGTAAATGTAGTTAAAATCTGTTTATGTGTACTTCAAGTGTTTCTTCCACGTTTTTAATCATTTCTGGGAACTATCATTGTGTATTATCAGTTTTACCAAAATTAGACAGTTTGCTTAGAAGTATTTACTGAAACCGTCACCATTTTAACTGATTCACAAAAAAAAACGCCAAAGCCAATCCTCCTAAATTGTAAACATAAAAACTATTCTCGTGATTCCAAGGCTTTAGACACCAATTCTGAGCTCTGTAAACAGGAACTCTTAATAATTGAAAGCACAGAACCGTAAAAACGCCACCGGAAGTACCCGGACTTGTAAACATTACCAGTATTTTCGTCTTTTCACAGCTTTCCACGGGAAACCTCTGTGATTGAATTCGACAGTAAATGTAGTAAGAATCTATTTACGTGTACTTGAGGTGTTTATTACACGTTCTTAATCATTTCTGGGAACTCTCATTGTGTATTTTAACAGTTTTACCAAAATTAGGCAGTTTGCTTAGAAGTATTTACTAGAACCGTCACCATTTTAACTGAATCACACACAAAAACGCCGAACCCAATCCTCCTTAATTGTAAACATAAACACTATTCTCGTCATTCCAAGGCTTTACACACCAATTCTGAGCTCTGTAAACATGAACTCTTAATAATTGAAAGCACAGTCCCTTGAAAACGCCACTCGAAGTACCCGGATTTATAAACATTACCAGTATTTTCGTCATTTCACAGCTTTACACGGGAAACCTCTGTAATTGAATTCGACAGTATATGTAGTAAGAATCTATTTACGTGTACTTGAGGTGTTTATTCCACGTTCTTAATCATTTCTGGGAACTCTCATTGTTTATTTTAACAGTTTTACCAAAATTAGGCAGTTTGCTTAGAAGTATTTACTAGAACCGTCACCATTTTAACTGAATCACACAAAAAAACGCCGAACCCAATCCTCCTTAATTGTAAACATAAACACTATTCTCGTCATTCCAAGGCTTTACACACCAATTCTGAGCTCTGTAAACATGAACTCTTAATAATTGAAAGCACAGTCCCGTGAAAACGCCCCCCGAAGTACCCGGACTTGTAAACATTACCAGTATTTTCGTCATTTCACAGCTTTACACGGGAAACCTCTGTAATTGAATTCGACAGTAAATGTAGTAATGTGAGACCCTCAAGAGGGACCCTCACTCTGTCCCACAGATTGACGGCGACCCCAATCAACCGCAGGAGACGTCACTTGATGCAAAACGCAAGAGGCTTTATTCTTTATTCCAGCGCGCTGGGGCCCAACCCGTACTCACACAAGAGCAGAGGAGTTGTGCCCCCAGCAAGGAGTTTTTCAGCTAATTATATGCTAAAATCACACATCAGGGAGGGGTTGCATGCAGGAGGGTAAGAGGAGAACAAAGAAATTGTTTGTGTCTTGATAGGGATAAGGCACTCCTTCCTGGTGTTTTACAGCCTGTTCCTCTCAAGGTTGATTGAAGCTGGGTTTACTCAACCCATCCTTTGTTGGGGCTATCTCCTGTAATCGCCTTGGGGAGGGCGTCATTCCCTCTGTTCCTATCTCTAGTGGGAGAAACCTGGGGAGTTGAGATAAAACAGGCAGCTAGGCCTGGCAGCTGGGCTTGTGCAGTTTGTAACATTCTTTGATTCTTTCATTCCCCCATTTGCTTTTTGGTAAGTTCTAATCATGGAACTTCTGTCTCTAGACATTCTTCTTTGAAACTATCTCTCTGGCGGAGAGACTGGTGTTGCTGCCTGAGCACTAGTACCTGCATAGCACTTATTCCTTCTCTGATAAAGGTGACCAGTCGGTTTAAGATACAGGGCCCAAAAGTAAGAATTAAAAGCAATATAATAAGAGGACCCATAAGGGTGGATATGAGGGTCCACTGAGTCCTAGACTTCTTTATTTTGCCTGGGCTGTCTTAAGCCAGGTGTGATGAAGCCACGTCGGGATCCCGTCGACCTGACCGCCGTGGGGGTGGTCCTTTCAGTCCTTGGGTGGCAAATTTCTTTACCCAAACAGTGTCACCAGGTTGGAAGGGATGAACCGGATACAGGCAGATCATCTTGGATGTGCTTCTGGTCTGCTTGCTGGGTAGACTGTAAAACCTGAAAGAACTTGAGTAAACTGGTGAGATGAGTAGTACAGGGTCTGGAAGAGTCACTAGAATCTGTAAAGGCCCCACTGGTTTTAGGGCAGCCTCCTGGGCTGCTTTGTCTGCAGCCTAGTTCCCTCCTGCTTCTGGGGAGTCAGTGCCAGTTGACCCTTCGTCCTTGCTCTGCTTATGTCTCTCTAACTGCTTATTATATTACCTCAAGGATCCTGGCTCTGAATTCTTTCAGGGAAAATGGGCGTTGAATTCTCTTCTGTAGCTGCTTCGTGCTGAGGAGGGACAGAAGTTTCTCTCAGAGCCAAGAGATCCTTGCTATCTGTCAGAGGGACGATGAGGCCTGGGCACAGAAGGAGGTAGGCTTGTGACCTGGCAGAGACAAACTGTAACAAATGGTCTGGTGGGAGGGAAAGAAAACATTTCAGTTTTAATAACCTCTGTTGAAATAGGATTTTTCTCCTTAAAACTCCTCTATGGCTATCAAAAAGCCAAATCAAGATCAATTTATCTACTGTATTCAATTTGGCCTGATGTTTGCATAAATACAACAAGAATGGTAACTGACTACCTGTGCTGGAATCTCATGATTGAATCTTAATGTGCCCCATAGGGCCAGGAAGCCAAGCCATCCAGCTGCCATCAGGCCTGCCTGCTGTATCTGCTGTGTTAGGTGAATCCCTCACCTGTAGCAACTCCACCTGAGCCCACGCTCCAGGCTTTAAGGCCCATCTCAGTAGCCCTCCTACTCGTTGCGGCCCAGAGTGTGTGGGGGTTTCGCAGGGATGCAGAGGCATCCTTATTGCTCCCCTTCTACTCTGACCAACCGCCAGTGATGGTAGGGCATGGGCCTGACGCTCCAGCGCCAGCCATCTTCAGGGCTCCCAAGCAGGATACCAGGCTTTTCCTGTGGCACCTTTTTTCGGCTTCAAGTCTTCAGAGCTCAGACAGGTTTTTTTTAAAACATGATACTCCAGTCAAAGTTTTCACTAAATAAAACCACTACTGGAAACTGGTCTTATTGAATTTATGCAAAGAAATGTATTGCCATGACTTATTAAGCATTGCCAAATTTCGGAGGAATTACATAAGGAGAAAAAGCCACTGACCTGCCTTAACATCTTCTGATTTTCCTTGTAACTGTTAGATTTCTTTTATCATTTTTCCTAAGTACTTTGGCATAACTATTTACCCTCTGTTTAGGGAGGCAGAATGTAAATTATTTACTCTTTCTGACCTACTGGCCTGTATCATTTGATTAATTTCCTTTCAACATTTCTCTTCTCCTTCTTATCACATACACAACCTTTTTAAATTTTATACTTTCAAATTATCCTTTAAACCTTCTTTCTATGTCTTTTAAAAATGCATAACCATGCCTCAGACCTTCTACTCAGTAATTCCTTATTCTTAGAAACCTCAATCCTTTAATGATTACCATAAAGTAAACAGCCAGTATTTCTTAGATTACTAAGACCAGGTGCTTCCTTCCTTATGCAATTTCAAGTATACTGTATTCGTCTAATTTAGTCTTGGAAGGGTTAAAGAGAACAAAACGGGGCAGAGAGAAACTTACTGAGCTTAGCAGCTTGCGGCCTTGAGTCCAGCAGATAAGTAAAAATCAACAAAACTTCTGGTCTGCTTTCCCTGCCGACGGCCCCCCTCTTTTCTGTGTTAACCATTTCCTCAGCTGCTCTCCCTCCTAGATTTTCACTCAGGTACCCGCCTGACCAAAGTTTTGGAGCCACACAAAGGAGAGGAGAGGGCAGGCCCCCTCCCTCCACACTCGCACACTTTCAACAGACATTCATTCAGCAAAGGCATTTAGCTACCACAACACACAGTTTTTCTCAATCAGTAACATTTTTAAGAATAACCTTCAAAAATGCAAGACATAAGTTTTTATCATTTGAATTCAGTAAGCTACAAGGTCCCAAGTTCTCAGCAGTTCTGGAAAACCACACCTGAGGCTGGCAAGCAGGTTTGACCCAGCCCTTGACTTTAAAATGACCATAATGCTTAAAGGAGTAGTTTGAGTCTGTCCCATAGCGTCCGTCCAGTGAGTCCACAAAATCAAACAAAAGAACACAGACACCAAACAAACAAAGACACCTAAGAACAGCCTTCCGACCCCACGGAAGAAAAACTGAAAACAAGCCAAATGGGGGCTTTTACACCCCCCCAGATGGGGGCTCAAGGCGTCCCTTGACTCCTCCTCTACCCTTGGGGCGTCCCCCAGGGCTGCAACCTGTGGTCCTCCAGGCACGTCTACCGACCACTGTTTGGCCACTCTCACGAGTTGCCGAACGGCTGCCAAACCGAAAGCGCGCACTCAAATCCAGACCGCTTGACAAACACAAGACAGAGACAAACAACTCGGGGTACCCCTTCTTACCTCCAAGGTCGGCTCCGCGGATGAGGGGTGGTCGTCTAATCCAGGACGAGCCCCCAAATGTGAGACCCCCAAGAGGGACCCTCACTCTGTCCCACAGATTGACGGCGACCCCAATCAACCGCAGGAGACGTCACTTGATGCAAAACGCAAGAGGCTTTATTCTTTATTCCAGCGCGCTGGGGCCCAACCCGTACTCACACAAGAGCAGAGGAGTTGTGCCCCCAGCAAGGAGTTTTTCAGCTAATTATATGCTAAAATCACACATCAGGGAGGGGTTGCATGCAGGAGGGTAAGAGGAGAACAAAGAAATTGTTTGTGTCTTGATAGGGATAAGGCACTCCTTCCTGGTGTTTTACAGCCTGTTCCTCTCAAGGTTGATTGAAGCTGGGTTTACTCAACCCATCCTTTGTTGGGGCTATCTCCTGTAATAGCCTTGGGGAGGGCGTCATTCCCTCTGTTCCTATCTCTAGTGGGAGAAACCTGGGGAGTTGAGATAAAACAGGCAGCTAGGCCTGGCAGCTGGGCTTGTGCAGTTTGTAACATTCTTTGATTCTTTCAGTAAGATTCTATTTACGTGTACTTGAGGTGTTTATTACACGTTGTTAATCATTTCTGGGAACTCTCATTGTGTATTTTAACAGTTTTACCAAAATTAGGCAGTTTGCTTAGAAGTATTTACTAGAACCGTCACCATTTTAACTGAATCACACACAAAAACGCCGAACCCAATCCTCCTTAATTGTAAACATAAACACTATTCTCGTCATTCCAAGGCTTTACACACCAATTCTGAGCTCTGTAAACATGAACTCTTAATAATTGAAAGCACAGTCCCTTGAAAACGCCACTCGAAGTACCCGGATTTATAAACATTACCAGTATTTTCGTCATTTCACAGCTTTACACGGGAAACCTCTGTAATTGAATTCGACAGTATATGTGGTAAGAATCTATTTACGTGTACTTGAGGTGTTTATTACACGTTCTTAATCATTTCTGGGAACTCTCATTGTTTATTTTAACAGTTTTACCAAAATTAGGCAGTTTGCTTAGAAGTATTTACTAGAACCGTCACCATTTTAACTGACTAAAAAAAAAAAAAAAAACGCCGAACCCAATCCTCCTTAATTGTAAACATAAACACTATTCTCGTCATTCCAAGGCTTTAGACACCAATTCTGACCTCTGTAAACATGAACTCTTAATAATTGAAAGCACCGAACCATGAAAACGCCACCGGAAGTAACCGGACTTGTAAACATTACCAGTATTTTCGTCATTCCACAGCATTCCACGGGAAACCTCTGTGATTGAATTCGACAGTAAATGTAGTAAGAATCTATTTACGTGTACTTGAAGTGTTTCTTCCACGTTCTTAATCATTTCTGGGAACTCTCATTGTGTATTTTAACAGTTTTACCAAAATTAGGCAGTTTGCTTAGAAGTATTTACTAGAACCGTCACCATTTTAACTGAATCACACAAAAAAAACGCCGAACCCAATCCTCCTTAATTGTAAACATAAACACTATTCTCGTCATTCCAAGGCTTTACACACCAATTCTGAGCTCTGTAAACATGAACTCTTAATAATTGAAAGCACAGTCCCGTGAAAACGCCCCCCGAAGTACCCGGACTTGTAAACATTACCAGTATTTTCGTCATTTCACAGCTTTCCACTGGAAACCTCCGTGATTGAATTCGAGAGTAAATGTAGTTAAAATCTGTTTATGTGTACTTCAAGTGTTTCTTCCACGTTTTTAATCATTTCTGGGAACTATCATTGTGTATTATCAGTTTTACCAAAATTAGACAGTTTGCTTAGAAGTATTTACTGAAACCGTCACCATTTTAACTGATTCACAAAAAAAAACGCCAAAGCCAATCCTCCTAAATTGTAAACATAAAAACTATTCTCGTGATTCCAAGGCTTTAGACACCAATTCTGAGCTCTGTAAACAGGAACTCTTAATAATTGAAAGCACAGAACCGTAAAAACGCCACCGGAAGTACCCGGACTTGTAAACATTAAGAGTATTTTCGTCTTTTCACAGCTTTCCACGGGAAACCTCTGTGATTGAATTCGACAGTAAATGTAGTAAGAATCTATTTACGTGTACTTGAGGTGTTTATTACACATTCTTAATCATTTCTGGGCACTCTCATTGTGTATTTTAACATTTTTAGCAAAATTAGACATTTTGCATAGAAGTATTTACCGGAACCGTCACCATTTCAACTGATTCACACAAAACACGCCAAAGCCAAACCTCCTAAATTGTAAATATAAACACTATTCTCGCCATTCCAAGGCTTTACACACCAATTCTGAGCTCTGTAAACAGGAACTCTTAATAATTGAAAGCACAGAACCGTAAAAACGCCACCGGAAGTACCCGGTTTTATAAACATTACCAGTATTTTCGTCATTTCACAGCTTTACACGGGAAACCTCTGTAATTGAATTCGACAGTAAATGTAGTAAGAATCTATTTACGTGTACTTGAGGTATTTATTACACGTTCTTAATCATTTCTGGGAACTCTCATTGTGTATTTTAACAGTTTTACCAAAATTAGGCAGTTTGCTTAGAAGTATTCACTAGAACCGTCACCATTTTAACTGAATCACACACAAAAACGCCGAACCCAATCCTCCTTAATTGTAAACATAAACACTATTCTCGTCATTCCAAGGCTTTACACACCAATTCTGAGCTCTGTAAACATGAACTCTTAATAATTGAAAGCACAGTCCCGTGAAAACGCCACCTCAAGTACCCGGAGTTGTAAATATTACCAGTATTTTCGTCATTTCATGGCTTTCCACGGGAAACCTCCATGATTGAATTCGACAGTTAATTTAGTAAGAATCTATTTACGTGTACTTGAGGTGTTTATTACACGTTCTTAATCATTTCTGGGAACTCTCATTGTGTATTATCAGTTTTACCAAAATTAGACAGTTTGCTTAGAAGTATTTACTGAAACGGTCACCATTTTAACTGATTCACAAAAAAAAACGCCAAAGCCAATCCTCCTAAATTGTAAACATAAAAACTATTCTCGTGATTCCAAGGCTTTAGACACCAATTCTGAGCTCTGTAAACAGGAACTCTTAATAATTGAAAGCACAGAACCGTAAAAACGCCCCCGGAAGTACCCGGACTTGTAAACATTACCAGTATTTTCGTCATTTCACAGCTTTCCACGGGAAACCTCTGTGATTGAATTCGACAGTAAATGTAGTAAGAATCTATTTACGTGTACTTGAGGTGTTTATTACACGTTCTTAATCATTTCTGGGCACTCTCATTGTGTATTTTAACATTTTTAGCAAAATTAGACATTTTGAATAGAAGTATTTACCGGAAATGTCACCATTTCAACTGATTCACACAAAACACGCCAAAGCCAAACCTCCTAAATTGTAAACATAAACACTATTCTCGCAATTCCAAGGCTTTAGACACCAATTCTGAGCTCTGTAAACATGAACTCTTAATAATTGAAAGCACAGAACCGTGAAAACGCCACCGGAAGTACCCGGACTTGTAAACATTAAGAGTATTTTTGTCATTCCACAGCTTTCCCCTGGAAACCTCCGTGATTGAATACGACATTAAATGTAGTAAGAATCTGTTTACGTGTACTGGAAGTGTTTCTTCCATGTTTTTAATCATTTCTGGAAACTATCATTGTGTATTTTAACAGTTTTAGCAAAATGAGGCAGTTTGCTTAGAAGTATTTACTAGAACCGTCACCATTTTAACTGAATCACAAAAAAAAAAAACGCCGAAACCAATCCTCCTATATTGTAAACATAAACACTATTCTCGTCATTCCAAGGCTTTAGACACCTACTCTGAGCTCTGTAAACATGAACTCTTAATAATTGAAAGCACAGTCCCGTGAAAACGCCACCCGAAGTACCCGGTTTTATAAACATTACCAGTATTTTCGTCATTTCACAGCTTTACACGGGAAACCTCTGTAATTGAATTCGACAGTAAATGTAGTAAGAATCTATTTACATGTACTTGAGGTGTTTATTACACGTTCTTAATCATTTCTGGGAACTCTCATTGTGTATTTTAACATTTTTAGCAAAATTAGACATTTTGCATAGAAGTAATTACCGGAACCGTCACCATTTCAACTGATTCACACAAAACACGCCAAAGCCAAACCTCCTAAATTGTAAACATAAACACTATTCTCGCCATTCCAAGGCTTTAGACACCAATTCTGAGCTCTGTAAACATGAACTCTTAATAATTGAAAGCACAGTCCCGTGAAAATGACACCCGAAGTACCCGGATTTATAAACATTACCAGTATTTTCGTCATTTCACAGCTTTACACGGGAAACCTCTGTAATTGAATTCGACAGTAAATGTAGTAAGAATCTATTTACGTGTACTTGAGGTGTTTATTACACGTTCTTAATCATTTCTGGGAACTCTCATTGTGTATTTTAACAGTTTTACCAAAATTAGGCAGTTTGCTTAGAAGTATTTACTAGAACCGGCACCATTTTAACTGAATCACACACAAAAACGCCGAACCCAATCCTCCTTAATTGTAAACATAAACACTATTCTCGTCATTCCAAGGCTTTACACACCAATTCTGAGCTCTGTAAACATGAACTCTTAATAATTGAAAGCACAGTCCCGTGAAAACGCTACCCGAAGTACCCGGACTTGTAAACATTACCAGTATTTTCGTCATTTCACAGCTTTCCACTGGAAACCTCCGTGATTGAATTCCACAGTAAATGTAGTTAAAATCTGTTTATGTGTACTTGAAGTGTTTCTTCCACGTTTTTAATCATTTCTGGGAACTCTCATTGTGTATTATCAGTTTTACCAAAATTAGACAGTTTGCTTAGAAGTATTTACTGAAACCGTCACCATTTTAAATGATTCACAAAAAAAAAACGCCAAAGTCAATCCTCCTAAATTGTAAACATAAAAACTATTCTCGTGATTCCAAGGCTTTAGACACCAATTCTGAGCTCTGTAAACAGGAACTCTTAATAATTGAAAGCACAGAACCGTAAAAACGCCACCGGAAGTACCCGGACTTGTAAACATTACCAGTATTTTCGTCATTTCACAGCTTTCCACGGGAAACCTCTGTGATTGAATTCGACAGTAAATGTAGTAAGAAACTATTTACGTGTACTTGAGGTGTTTATTACACGTTCTTAATCATTTCTGGGCACACTCATTGTGTATTTTAACATTTTTAGCAAAATTAGACATTTTGAATAGAAGTATTTACCGGAAATGTCACCCTTTCAACTGATTCACACAAAACACGCCAAAGCCAAACCTCCTAAATTGTAAACATAAACACTATTCTCGACATTCCAAGGCTTTAGACACCAATTCTGAGCTCTGTAAACATGAACTCTTAATAATTGAAAGCACAGAACCGTGAAAACGCCACCGGAAGAACCCGGACTTGTAAACATTAAGAGTATTTTCGTCATTCCACAGCTTTCCCCTGGAAACCTCCGTGATTGAATACGACATTAAATGTAGTAAGAATCTGTTTACGTGTACTTGAAGTGTTTCTTCCATGTTTTTAATCATTTCTGGAAACTATCATTGTGTATTTTAACAGTTTTAGCAAAATGAGGCAGTTTGCTTAGAAGTATTTACTAGAACCGTCACCATTTTAACTGAATCACAAAAAAAAAAACGCCGAAACCAATCCTCCTATATTGTAAACATAAACACTATTCTCGTCATTCCAAGGCTTTAGACACCTACTCTGAGCTCTGTAAACATGAACTCTTAAAAATTGAAAGCACAGTCCCGTGAAAACGACACCCGAAGTACCCGGTTTTATAAACATTACCAGTATTTTCGTCTTTTCACAGCTTTACACGGGAAACCTCTGTAATTGAATTCGACAGTAAATGTAGTAAGAATCTATTTACGTGTACTTGAGGTGTTTATTACACGTTCTTAATCATTTCTGGGAACTCTCATTGTGTATTTTAACATTTTTAGCAAAATTAGACATTTTGCATAGAAGTATTTACCGGAACCGTCACCATTTCAACTGATTCACACAAAACACGCCAAAGCCAAACCTCCTAAATTGTAAACATAAACACTATTCTCGCCATTCCAAGGCTTTAGACACCAATTCTGAGCTCAGTAAACATGAACTCTTAATAATTGAAAGCACAGTCCCGTGAAAACGACAACCGAAGTACCCGGATTTATAAACATTACCAGTATTTTCGTCATTTCACAGCTTTACACGGGAAACCTCTGTAATTGAATTCGACAGTAAATGTAGTAAGAATCTATTTACGTGTACTTGAGGTGTTTATTACACGTTCTTAATCATTTCTGGGAACTCTCATTGTGTATTTTACGAGTTTTACCAAATTAGGCAGTTTGTTTAGAAGTATTTACTAGAACCGTCACCATTTTAACTGAATCACACACAAAAACGCCGAACCCAATCCTCCTTAATTGTAAACATAAACACTATTCTCGTCATTCCAAGGCTATACACACCAATTCTGAGCTCTGTAAACATGAACTCTTAATAATTGAAAGCACAGTCCCGTGAAAACGCCACCTCAAGTACCCGGAGTTGTAAATATTACCAGTATTTTCGTCATTTCATGGCTTTCCACGGGAAACCTCCATGATTGAATTCGACAGTTAATTTAGTAAGAATCTATTTACGTGTACTTGAGGTGTTTATTACACGTTCTTAATCATTTCTGGGAACTCTCATTGTGTATTTTAACAGTTTTACCAAAATTAGGCAGTTTGCTTAGAAGTATTTACTAGAACCGGCACCATTTTAACTGAATCACACACAAAAACGCCGAACCCAATCCTCCTTAATTGTAAACATAAACACTATTCTCGTCATTCCAAGGCTTTACACACCAATTCTGAGCTCTGTAAACATGAACTCTTAATAATTGAAAGCACAGTCCCGTGAAAACGCTACCCGAAGTACCCGGACTTGTAAACATTACCAGTATTTTCGTCATTTCACAGCTTTCCACTGGAAACCTCCGTGATTGAATTCCACAGTAAATGTAGTTAAAACCTGCTTATGTGTACTTGAAGTGTTTCTTCCACGTTTTTAATCATTTCTGGGAACTCTCATTGTGTATTATCAGTTTTACCAAAATTAGACAGTTTGCTTAGAAGTATTTACTGAAACCGTCACCATTTTAAATGATTCACAAAAAAAAAAACGCCAAAGTCAATCCTCCTAAATTGTAAACATAAAAACTATTCTCGTGATTCCAAGGCTTTAGACACCAATTCTGAGCTCTGTAAACAGGAACTCTTAATAATTGAAAGCACAGAACCGTAAAAACGCCACCGGAAGTACCCGGACTTGTAAACATTACCAGTATTTTCGTCATTTCACAGTTTTCCACGGGAAACCTCTGTGATTGAATTCGACAGTAAATGTAGTAAGAATCTATTTACGTGTACTTGAGGTGTTTATTACACGTTCTTAATCATTTCTGGGCACACTCATTGTGTATTTTAACATTTTTAGCAAAATTAGACATTTTGAATAGAAGTATTTACCGGAAATGTCACCCTTTCAACTGATTCACACAAAACACGCCAAAGCCAAACCTCCTAAATTGTAAACATAAACATTATTCTCGACATTCCAAGGCTTTAGACACCAATTCTGAGCTCTGTAAACATGAACTCTTAATAATTGAAAGCACAGAACCGTGAAAACGCCACCGGAAGAACCCGGACTTGTAAACATTAAGAGTATTTTCGTCATTCCACAGCTTTCCCCTGGAAACCTCCGTGATTGAATACGACATTAAATGTAGTAAGAATCTGTTTACGTGTACTTGAAGTGTTTCTTCCATGTTTTTAATCATTTCTGGAAACTATCATTGTGTATTTTAACAGTTTTAGCAAAATGAGGCAGTTTGCTTAGAAGTATTTACTAGAACCGTCACCATTTTAACTGAATCACAAAAAAAAAAACGCCGAAACCAATCCTCCTATATTGTAAACATAAACACTATTCTCGTCATTCCAAGGCTTTAGACACCTACTCTGAGCTCTGTAAACATGAACTCTTAAAAATTGAAAGCACAGTCCCGTGAAAACGACACCCGAAGTACCCGGTTTTATAAACATTACCAGTATTTTCGTCATTTCACAGCTTTACACGGGAAACCTCTGTAATTGAATTCGACAGTAAATGTAGTAAGAATCTATTTACGTGTACTTGAGGTGTTTATTACACGTTCTTAATCATTTCTGGGAACTCTCATTGTGTATTTTTAACATTTTTAGCAAAATTAGACATTTTGCATAGAAGTATTTACCGGAACCGTCACCATTTCAACTGATTCACACAAAACACGCCAAAGCCAAACCTCCTAAATTGTAAACATAAACACTATTCTCGCCATTCCAAGGCTTTAGACACCAATTCTGAGCTCAGTAAACATGAACTCTTAATAATTGAAAGCACAGTCCCGTGAAAACGACAACCGAAGTACCCGGATTTATAAACATTACCAGTATTTTCGTCATTTCACAGCTTTACACGGGAAACCTCTGTAATTGAATTCGACAGTAAATGTAGTAAGAATCTATTTACGTGTACTTGAGGTGTTTATAACACGTTCTTAATCATTTCTGGGAACTCTCATTGTGTATTTTAAAAGTTTTACCAAAATTAGGCAGTTTGCTTAGAAGTATTCACTAGAACCGTCACCATTTTAACTGAATCACACACAAAAACGCCGAACCCAATCCTCCTTAATTGTAAACATAAACACTATTCTCGTCATTCCAAGGCTTTACACACCAATTCTGAGCTCTGTAAACATGAACTCTTAATAATTGAAAGCACAGTCCCGTGAAAACGCCACCTCAAGTACCCGGAGTTGTAAATATTACCAGTATTTTCGTCATTTCATGGCTTTCCACGGGTAACCTCCATGATTGAATTCGACAGTTAATTTAGTAAGAATCTATTTACGTGTACTTGAGGTGTTTATTACACGTTCTTAATCATTTCTGGGAACTCTCATTGTGTATTTTAACAGTTTTACCAAAATTAGGCAGTTTGCTTAGAAGTATTTACTAGAACCGGCACCATTTTAACTGAATCACACACAAAAACGCCGAACCCAATCCTCCTTAATTGTAAACATAAACACTATTCTCGTCATTCCAAGGCTTTACACACCAATTCTGAGCTCTGTAAACATGAACTCTTAATAATTGAAAGCACAGTCCCGTGAAAACGCTACCCGAAGTACCCGGACTTGTAAACATTACCAGTATTTTCGTCATTTCACAGCTTTCCACTGGAAACCTCCGTGATTGAATTCCACAGTAAATGTAGTTAAAATCTGTTTATGTGTACTTGAAGTGTTTCTTCCACGTTTTTAATCATTTCTGGGAACTCTCATTGTGTATTATCAGTTTTACCAAAATTAGACAGTTTGCTTAGAAGTATTTACTGAAACCGTCACCATTTTAAATGATTCACAAAAAAAAACGCCAAAGTCAATCCTCCTAAATTGTAAACATAAAAACTATTCTCGTGATTCCAAGGCTTTAGACACCAATTCTGACCTCTGTAAACAGGAACTCTTAATAATTGAAAGCACAGAACCGTAAAAACGCCACCGGAAGTACCCGGACTTGTAAACATTACCAGTATTTTCGTCATTTCACAGCTTTCCACGGGAAACCTCTGTGATTGAATTCGACAGTA
The DNA here is from genome assembly GCF_963259705.1 of Myotis daubentonii. NCBI lineage: Eukaryota > Metazoa > Chordata > Mammalia > Chiroptera > Vespertilionidae > Myotis > Myotis daubentonii. The sequence goes on from NC_081852.1 coordinate 597,776, forward strand.
AATGTAGTAAGAATCTATTTACGTGTACTTGAGGTGTTTATTACACGTTCTTAATCATTTCTGGGCACACTCATTGTGTATTTTAACATTTTTAGCAAAATTAGACATTTTGAATAGAAGTATTTACCGGAAATGTCACCCTTTCAACTGATTCACACAAAACACGCCAAAGCCAAACCTCCTAAATTGTAAACATAAACACTATTCTCGCAATTCCAAGGCTTTAGACACCAATTCTGAGCTCTGTAAACATGAACTCTTAATAATTGAAAGCACAGAACCGTGAAAACGCCACCGGAAGAACCCGGACTTGTAAACATTAAGAGTATTTTCGTCATTCCACAGCTTTCCCCTGGAAACCTCCGTGATTGAATACGACATTAAATGTAGTAAGAATCTGTTTACGTGTACTTGAAGTGTTTCTTCCATGTTTTTAATCATTTCTGGAAACTATCATTGTGTATTTTAACAGTTTTAGCAAAATGAGGCACTTTGCTTAGAAGTATTTACTAGAACCGTCACCATTTTAACTGAATCACAAAAAAAAAAAAAACGCCGAAACCAATCATCCTATATTGTAAACATAAACACTATTCTCGTCATTCCAAGGCTTTAGACACCTACTCTGAGCTCTGTAAACATGAACTCTTAATAATTGAAAGCACAGTCCCGTGAAAACGACACCCGAAGTACCCGGTTTTATAAACATTACCAGTATTTTCGTCATTTCACAGCTTTACACGGGAAACCTCTGTAATTGAATTCGACAGTAAATGTAGTAAGAATCTATTTACGTGTACTTGAGGTGTTTATTACACGTTCTTAATCATTTCTGGGAACTCTCATTGTGTATTTTAACATTTTTAGCAAAATTAGACATTTTGCATAGGAGTATTTACCGGAACCGTCACCATTTCAACTGATTCACACAAAACACGCCAAAGCCAAACCTCCTAAATTGTAAACATAAACACTATTCTCGCCATTCCAAGGCTTTAGACACGATTTCTGAGCTCTGTAAACATGAACTCTTAATAATTGAAAGCACAGTCCCGTGAAAACGCCACCCGAAGTACCCGGATTTATAAACATTACCAGTATTTTCGTCATTTCACAGCTTTACACGGGAAACCTCTGTAATTGAATTCGACAGTATATGTAGTAAGAATCTATTTACGTGTACTTGAGGTGTTTCTTCCACGTTCTTAATCATTTCTGGGAACTCTCATTGTGTATTTTAACAGTTTTACCAAAATTAGGCAGTTTGCTTAGAATTATTTACTAGAACCGTCACCATTTTAACTGAATCACACACAAAAACGCCGAACCCAATCCTCCTTAATTGTAAACATAAACACTATTCTCGTCATTCCAAGGCTTTACACACCAATTCTGAGCTCTGTAAACATGAACTCTTAATAATTGAAAGCACAGTCCCGTGAAAACGCCACCCGAAGTACCCGGATTTATAAACATTACCAGTATTTTCGTCATTTCACAGCTTTACACAGGAAACCTCTGTAATTGAATTCGACAGTAAATGTAGTAAGAATCTATTTACGTGTACTTGAGGTGTTTATTACACGTTCTTAATCAATTCTGGGAACTCTCATTGTGTATTTTAACAGTTTTACCAAAATTAGGCAGTTTGCTTAGAAGTATTTACTAGAACCGTCAAGATTTTAACTGACTAAAAAAAAAAACAAAAAAAAACGCCGAACCCAATCCTCCTTAATTGTAAACATAAACACTATTCTCGTCATTCCAAGGCTTTAGACACCAATTCTGACCTCTGTAAACATGAACTCTTAATAACTGAAAGCACAGAACCATGAAAACGCCACCGGAAGTACCCGGACTTGTAAACATTACCAGTATTTTCGTCGTTCCAAAGCTTTCCACGGGAAACCTCTGTGATTGAATTCGACAGTAAATGTAGTAAGAATCTATTTACGTGTACTTGAAGTGTTTCTTCCACGTTCTTAATCATTTCTGGGAACTCTCATTGTGTATTTTAACAGTTTTACCAAAATTAGGCAGTTTGCTTAGAAGTATTCACTAGAACCGTCACCATTTTAACTGAATCACACACAAAAACGCCGAACCCAATCCTCCTTAATTGTAAACATAAACACTATTCTCGTCATTCCAAGGCTTTACACACCAATTCTGAGCTCTGTAAACATGAACTCTTAATAATTGAAAGCACAGTCCCGTGAAAACGCCACCCGAAGTACCCGGAGTTGTAAATATTACCAGTATTTTCGTCATTTCATGGCTTTCACGGGAAACCTCCATGATTGAATTCGACAGTTGATTTAGTAAGAATCTATTTACGTGTACTTGAGGTGTTTATTACACGTTCTTAATCATTTCTGGGAACTCTCATTGTGTATTTTAACAGTTTTACCAAAATTAGGCAGTTTGCTTAGAAGTATTTACTAGAACCGTCACCATTTTAACTGAATCACACACAAAAACGCCGAACCCAATCCTCCTTAATTGTAAACATAAACACTATTCTTGTCATTCCAAGGCTTTACACACCAATTCTGAGCTCTGTAAACATGAACTCTTAATAATTGAAAGCACAGTCCCGTGAAAACGCCACCCGAAGTACCCGGACTTGTAAACACTACCAGTATTTTCGTCATTTCACAGCTTTCCACTGGAAACCTCCGTGATTGAATTCGACAGTAAATGTAGTTAAAATCTGTTTATGTGTACTTGAGGTGTTTATTACACGTTCTTAATCATTTCTGGGCACTCTCATTGTGTATTTTAACAATTTTAGCAAAATTAGACATTTTGCATAGAAGTATTTACCGGAACCGTCACCATTTCAACTGATTCACACAGAACACGCCAAAGCCAAACCTCCTAAACTGTAAACATAAACACTATTCTCGCCATTCCAAGGCTTTAGACACCAATTCTGAGCTCTGTAAACATGAACTCTTAATAATTGAAAGCACAGAACCGTAAAAACGCCACCGGAAGTACCCGGACTTGTAAACATTAAGAGTATTTTCGTCATTCCACAGCTTTCCCCTGGAAACCTCCGTGATTGAATACGATATTAAATGTAGTAAGAATCCGTTTACGTGTACTTGAAGTGTTTCCTCCATGTTTTTAATCATTTCTGGAAACTATCATTGTGTATTTTAACAGTTTTAGCAAAATGAGGCAGTTTGCTTAGAAGTATTTACTAGAACCGGCACCATTTTAACTGAATCACACACAAAAACGCCGAACCCAATCCTCCTTAATTGTAAACATAAACACTATTCTCGTCATTCCAAGGCTTTACACACCAATTCTGAGCTCTGTAAACATGAACTCTTAATAATTGAAAGCACAGTCCCTTGAAAACGCCACCCGAAGTACCCGGATTTGTAAACATTACCAGTATTTTCGTCATTTCACAGCTTTTCACGGGAAACCTCTGTAATTGAATTCGACAGTAAATGTAGTAAGAATCTATTTACGTGTACTTGAGGTGTTTATTACACGTTCTTAATCAATTCTGGGAACTCTCATTGTGTATTTTAACAGTTTTACCAAAATTAGGCAGTTTGCTTAGAAGTATTTACTAGAACCGTCACCATTTTAACTGACTAAAAAAAAAAACAAAAAAAAAACGCCGAACCCAATCCTCCTTAAATGTAAACATAAACACTATTCTCGTCATTCCAAGGCTTTAGACACCTACTCTGAGCTCTGTAAACATGAACTCTTAATAACTGAAAGCACAGAACCATGAAAACGCCACCGGAAGTACCCGGACTTGTAAACATTACCAGTATTTTCGTCATTTCACAGCTTTACACGGGAAACCTCTGTAATTGAATTCGACAGTAAATGTAGTAAGAATCTATTTACGTGTACTTGAGGTGTTTATTACACGTTCTTAATCATTTCTGGGAACTCTCATTGTGTATTTTAACAGTTTTACCAAAATTAGGCAGTTTGCTTAGAATTATTTACTAGAACCGTCACCATTTTAACTGAATCACACACAAAAACGCCGAACCCAATCCTCCTTAATTGTAAACATAAACACTATTCTCGTCATTCCAAGGCTTTAGACACCTACTCTGAGCTCTGTAAACATGAACTCTTAATAATTGAAAGCACAGTCCCTTGAAAACGCCACCCGAAGTACCCGGATTTGTAAACATTACCAGTATTTTCGTCATTTCACAGCTTTTCACGGGAAACCTCTGTAATTGAATTCGACAGTAAATGTAGTAAGAATCTATTTACGTGTACTTGAGGTGTTTATTACACGTTCTTAATCAATTCTGGGAACTCTCATTGTGTATTTTAACAGTTTTACCAAAATTAGGCAGTTTGCTTAGAAGTATTTACTAGAACCGTCACCATTTTAACTGACTAAAAAAAAAACAAAAAAAAAACGCCGAACCCAATCCTCCTTAAATGTAAACATAAACACTATTCTCGTCATTCCAAGGCTTTAGACACCAATTCTGAGCTCAGTAAACATGAACTCTTAATAATTGAAAGCACAGTCCCGTGAAAACGACAACCGAAGTACCCGGATTTATAAACATTACCAGTATTTTCGTCATTTCACAGCTTTACACGGGAAACCTCTGTAATTGAATTCGACAGTAAATGTAGTAAGAATCTATTTACGTGTACTTGAGGTGTTTATTACACGTTCTTAATCATTTCTGGGAACTCTCATTGTGTATTTTACGAGTTTTACCAAATTAGGCAGTTTGTTTAGAAGTATTTACTAGAACCGTCACCATTTTAACTGAATCACACACAAAAACGCCGAACCCAATCCTCCTTAATTGTAAACATAAACACTATTCTCGTCATTCCAAGGCTTTACACACCAATTCTGAGCTCTGTAAACATGAACTCTTAATAATTGAAAGCACAGTCCCGTGAAAACGCCACCTCAAGTACCCGGAGTTGTAAATATCACCAGTATTTTCGTCATTTCATGGCTTTCCACGGGAAACCTCCATGATTGAATTCGACAGTTAATTTAGTAAGAATCTATTTACGTGTACTTGAGGTGTTTATTACACGTTCTTAATCATTTCTGGGAACTCTCATTGTGTATTTTAACAGTTTTACCAAAATTAGGCAGTTTGCTTAGAAGTATTTACTAGAACCGGCACCATTTTAACTGAATCACACACAAAAACGCCGAACCCAATCCTCCTTAATTGTAAACATAAACACTATTCTCGTCATTCCAAGGCTTTACACACCAATTCTGAGCTCTGTAAACATGAACTCTTAATAATTGAAAGCACAGTCCCGTGAAAACGCTACCCGAAGTACCCGGACTTGTAAACATTACCAGTATTTTCGTCATTTCACAGCTTTCCACTGGAAACCTCCGTGATTGAATTCCACAGTAAATGTAGTTAAAACCTGCTTATGTGTACTTGAAGTGTTTCTTCCACGTTTTTAATCATTTCTGGGAACTCTCATTGTGTATTATCAGTTTTACCAAAATTAGACAGTTTGCTTAGAAGTATTTACTGAAACCGTCACCATTTTAAATGATTCACAAAAAAAAAAACGCCAAAGTCAATCCTCCTAAATTGTAAACATAAAAACTATTCTCGTGATTCCAAGGCTTTAGACACCAATTCTGAGCTCTGTAAACAGGAACTCTTAATAATTGAAAGCACAGAACCGTAAAAACGCCACCGGAAGTACCCGGACTTGTAAACATTACCAGTATTTTCGTCATTTCACAGCTTTCCACGGGAAACCTCTGTGATTGAATTCGACAGTAAATGTAGTAAGAATCTATTTACGTGTACTTGAGGGGTTTATTACACGTTCTTAATCATTTCTGGGCACACTCATTGTGTATTTTAACATTTTTAGCAAAATTAGACATTTAGAATAGAAGTATTTACCGGAAATGTCACCCTTTCAACTGATTCACACAAAACACGCCAAAGCCAAACCTCCTAAATTGTAAACATAAACATTATTTTCGACATTCCAAGGCTTTAGACACCAATTCTGAGCTCTGTAAACATGAACTCTTAATAATTGAAAGCACAGAACCGTGAAAACGCCACCGGAAGAACCCGGACTTGTAAACATTAAGAGTATTTTCGTCATTCCACAGCTTTCCCCTGGAAACCTCCGTGATTGAATACGACATTAAATGTAGTAAGAATCTGTTTACGTGTACTTGAAGTGTTTCTTCCATGTTTTTAAGCATTTCTGGAAACTATCATTGTGTATTTTAACAGTTTTAGCAAAATGAGGCAGTTTGCTTAGAAGTATTTACTAGAACCGTCACCATTTTAACTGAATCACAAAAAAAAAAACGCCGAAACCAATCCTCCTATATTGTAAACATAAACACTATTCTCGTCATTCCAAGGCTTTAGACACCTACTCTGAGCTCTGTAAACATGAACTCTTAAAAATTGAAAGCACAGTCTCGTGAAAACGACACCCGAAGTACCCGGTTTTATAAACATTACCAGTATTTTCGTCATTTCACAGCTTTACACGGGAAACCTCTGTAATTGAATTCGACAGTAAATGTAGTAAGAATCTATTTACGTGTACTTGAGGTGTTTATTACACGTTCTTAATCATTTCTGGGAACTCTCATTGTGTATTTTAACATTTTTAGCAAAATTAGACATTTTGCATAGAAGTATTTACCGGAACCGTCACCATTTCAACTGATTCACACAAAACACGCCAAAGCCAAACCTCCTAAATTGTAAACATAAACACTATTCTCGCCATTCCAAGGCTTTAGACACCAATTCTGAGCTCAGTAAACATGAACTCTTAATAATTGAAAGCACAGTCCCGTGAAAACCACAACCGAAGTACCCGGATTTATAAACATTACCAGTATTTTCGTCATTTCACAGCTTTACACGGGAAACCTCTGTAATTGAATTCGACAGTAAATGTAGTAAGAATCTATTTACGTGTACTTGAGGTGTTTATTACACGTTCTTAATCATTTCTGGGAACTCTCATTGTGTATTTTAACAGTTTTACCAAAATTAGGCAGTTTGCTTAGAAGTATTCACTAGAACCGTCACCATTTTAACTGAATCACACACAAAAACGCCGAACCCAATCCTCCTTAATTGTAAACATAAACACTATTCTCGTCATTCCAAGGCTTTACACACCAATTCTGAGCTCTGTAAACATGAACTCTTAATAATTGAAAGCACAGTCCCGTGAAAACGCCACCTCAAGTACCCGGAGTTGTAAATATTACCAGTATTTTCGTCATTTCATGGATTTCCACGGGTAACCTCCATGATTGAATTCGACAGTTAATTTAGTAAGAATCTATTTACGTGTACTTGAGGTGTTTATTACACGTTCTTAATCATTTCTGGGAACTCTCATTGTGTATTATCAGTTTTACCAAAATTAGACAGTTTGCTTAGAAGTATTTACTGAAACCGTCACCATTTTAAATGATTCACAAAAAAAAACGCCAAAGTCAATCCTCCTAAATTGTAAACATAAAAACTATTCTCGTGATTCCAAGGCTTTAGACACCAATTCTGACCTCTGTAAACAGGAACTCTTAATAATTGAAAGCACAGAACCGTAAAAACGCCACCGGAAGTACCCGGACTTGTAAACATTACCAGTATTTTCGTCATTTCACAGCTTTCCACGGGAAACCTCTGTGATTGAATTCGACAGTAAATGTAGTAAGAATCTATTTACGTGTACTTGAGGTGTTTATTACACGTTCTTAATCATTTCTGGGCACACTCATTGTGTATTTTAACATTTTTAGCAAAATTAGACATTTTGAATAGAAGTATTTACCGGAAATGTCACCCTTTCAACTGATTCACACAAAACACGCCAAAGCCAAACCTCCTAAATTGTAAACATAAACACTATTCTCGCAATTCCAAGGCTTTAGACACCAATTCTGAGCTCTGTAAACATGAACTCTTAATAATTGAAAGCACAGAACCGTGAAAACGCCACCGGAAGAACCCGGACTTGTAAACATTAAGAGTATTTTCGTCATTCCACAGCTTTCCCCTGGAAACCTCCGTGATTGAATACGACATTAAATGTAGTAAGAATCTGTTTACGTGTACTTGAAGTGTTTCTTCCATGTTTTTAATCATTTCTGGAAACTATCATTGTGTATTTTAATAGTTTTAGCAAAATGAGGCACTTTGCTTAGAAGTATTTACTAGAACCGTCACCATTTTAACTGAATCACAAAAAAAAAAAACGCCGAAACCAATCCTCCTATATTGTAAACATAAACACTATTCTCGTCATTCCAAGGCTTTAGACACCTACTCTGAGCTCTGTAAACATGAACTCTTAATAATTGAAAGCACAGTCCCGTGAAAACGACACCCGAAGTACCCGGTTTTATAAACATTACCAGTATTTTCGTCATTTCACAGCTTTACACGGGAAACCTCTGTAATTGAATTCGACAGTAAATGTAGTAAGAATCTATTTACGTGTACTTGAGGTGTTTATTACACGTTCTTAATCATTTCTGGGAACTCTCATTGTGTATTTTAACATTTTTAGCAAAATTAGACATTTTGCATAGGAGTATTTACCGGAACCGTCACCATTTCAACTGATTCACACAAAACACGCCAAAGCCAAACCTCCTAAATTGTAAACATAAACACTATTCTCGCCATTCCAAGGCTTTAGACACGATTTCTGAGCTCTGTAAACATGAACTCTTAATAATTGAAAGCACAGTCCCGTGAAAACGCCACCCGAAGTACCCGGATTTATAAACATTACCAGTATTTTCGTCATTTCACAGCTTTACACGGGAAACCTTTGTAATTGAATTCGACAGTATATGTAGTAAGAATCTATTTACGTGTACTTGAGGTGTTTCTTCCACGTTCTTAATCATTTCTGGGAACTCTCATTGTGTATTTTAACAGTTTTACCAAAATTAGGCAGTTTGCTTAGAATTATTTACTAGAACCGTCACCATTTTAACTGAATCACACACAAAAACGCCGAACCCAATCCTCCTTAATTGTAAACATAAACACTATTCTCGTCATTCCAAGGCTTTACACACCAATTCTGAGCTCTGTAAACATGAACTCTTAATAATTGAAAGCACAGTCCCGTGAAAACGCCACCCGAAGTACCCGGATTTATAAACATTACCAGTATTTTCGTCATTTCACAGCTTTACACAGGAAACCTCTGTAATTGAATTCGACAGTAAATGTAGTAAGAATCTATTTACGTGTACTTGAGGTGTTTATTACACGTTCTTAATCAATTCTGGGAACTCTCATTGTGTATTTTAACAGTTTTACCAAAATTAGGCAGTTTGCTTAGAAGTATTTACTAGAACCGTCACCATTTTAACTGACTAAAAAAAAAAAAAAAAAAAAACGCCGAACCCAATCCTCCTTAATTGTAAACATAAACACTATTCTCGTCATTCCAAGGCTTTAGACACCAATTCTGACCTCTGTAAACATGAACTCTTAATAACTGAAAGCACAGAACCATGAAAACGCCACCGGAAGTACCCGGACTTGTAAACATTACCAGTATTTTCGTCGTTCCACAGCTTTCCACGGGAAACCTCTGTGATTGAATTCGACAGTAAATGTAGTAAGAATCTATTTACGTGTACTTGAAGTGTTTCTTCCACGTTCTTAATCATTTCTGGGAACTCTCATTGTGTATTTTAACAGTTTTACCAAAATTAGGCAGTTTGCTTAGAAGTATTCACTAGAACCGTTACCATTTTAACTGAATCACACACAAAAACGCCGAACCCAATCCTCCTTAATTGTAAACATAAACACTATTCTCGTCATTCCAAGGCTTTACACACCAATTCTGAGCTCTGTAAACATGAACTCTTAATAATTGAAAGCACAGTCCCGTGAAAACGACACCCGAAGTACCCGGTTTTATAAACATTACCAGTATTTTCGTCATTTCACAGCTTTACACGGGAAACTTCTGTAATTGAATTCGACAGTATATGTAGTAAGAATCTATTTACGTGTACTTGAGGTGTTTATTACACGTTCTTAATCATTTCTGAGAACTCTCATTGTGTATTTTAACAGTTTTACCAAAATTAGGCAGTTTGCTTAGAAGTATTCACTGGAACCGTCACCATTTTAACTGACTAAAAAAAAAAAAAAAACGCCGAACCCAATCCTCCTTAATTGTAAACATAAACACTATTCTCGTCATTCCAAGGCTTTACACACCAATTCTGAGCTCTGTAAACATGAACTCTTAATAATTGAAAGCACAGTCCCTTGAAAACGCCACCCGAAGTACCCGGACTTGTAAACATTACCAGTATTTTCGTCATTTCACAGCTTTCCACGGGAAACCTCTGTGATTGAATTCGACAGTAAATGTAGTAAGAATCTATTTACGTGTACTTGAGGTGTTTATTACACGTTCTTAATCATTTCTGGGCACACTCATTGTGTATTTTAACATTTTTAGCAAAATTAGACATTTTGAATAGAAGTATTTACCGGAAATGGCACCCTTTCAACTGATTCACACAGAACACGCCAAAGCCAAACCTCCTAAATTGTAAACATAAACACTATTCTCGCAATTCCAAGGCTTTAGACACCAATTCTGAGCTCTGTAAACATGAACTCTTAATAATTGAAAGCACAGAACCGTGAAAACGCCACCGGAAGAACCCGGACTTGTAAACATTAAGAGTATTTTCGTCATTCCACAGCTTTCCCCTGGAAACCTCCGTGATTGAATACGACATTAAATGTAGTAAGAATCTGTTTACGTGTACTTGAAGTGTTTCTTCCATGTTTTTAATCATTTCTGGAAACTATCATTGTGTATTTTAACAGTTTTAGCAAAATGAGGCACTTTGCTTAGAAGTATTTACTAGAACCGTCACCATTTTAACTGAATCACAAAAAAAAAAAACGCCGAAACCAATCCTCCTATATTGTAAACATAAACACTATTCTCGTCATTCCAAGGCTTTAGACACCTACTCTGAGCTCTGTAAACATGAACTCTTAATAATTGAAAGCACAGTCCCGTGAAAACGACACCCGAAGTACCCGGTTTTATAAACATTACCAGTATTTTCGTCATTTCACAGCTTTACACGGGAAACCTCTGTAATTGAATTCGACAGTAAATGTAGTAAGAATCTATTTACGTGTACTTGAGGTGTTTATTACACGTTCTTAATCATTTCTGGGAACTCTCATTGTGTATTTTAACATTTTTAGCAAAATTAGACATTTTGCATAGGAGTATTTACCGGAACCGTCACCATTTCAACTGATTCACACAAAACACGCCAAAGCCAAACCTCCTAAATTGTAAACATAAACACTATTCTCGCCATTCCAAGGCTTTAGACACGATTTCTGAGCTCTGTAAACATGAACTCTTAATAATTGAAAGCACAGTCCCGTGAAAACGCCACCCGAAGTACCCGGATTTATAAACATTACCAGTATTTTCGTCATTTCACAGCTTTACACGGGAAACCTCTGTAATTGAATTCGACAGTATATGTAGTAAGAATCTATTTACGTGTACTTGAGGTGTTTCTTCCACGTTCTTAATCATTTCTGGGAACTCTCATTGTGTATTTTAACAGTTTTACCAAAATTAGGCAGTTTGCTTAGAATTATTTACTAGAACCGTCACCATTTTAACTGAATCACACACAAAAACGCCGAACCCAATCCTCCTTAATTGTAAACATAAACACTATTCTCGTCATTCCAAGGCTTTACACACCAATTCTGAGCTCTGTAAACATGAACTCTTAATAATTGAAAGCACATTCCCGTGAAAACGCCACCCGAAGTACCCGGATTTATAAACATTACCAGTATTTTCGTCATTTCACAGCTTTACACAGGAAACCTCTGTAATTGAATTCGACAGTAAATGTAGTAAGAATCTATTTACGTGTACTTGAGGTGTTTATTACACGTTCTTAATCAATTCTGGGAACTCTCATTGTGTATTTTAACAGTTTTACCAAAATTAGGCAGTTTGCTTAGAAGTATTTACTAGAACCTTCACCATTTTAACTGACTAAAAAAAAAAAAAAAAAAAAAAACGCCGAACCCAATCCTCCTTAATTGTAAACATAAACACTATTCTCGTCATTCCAAGGCTTTAGACACCAATTCTGACCTCTGTAAACATGAACTCTTAATAACTGAAAGCACAGAACCATGAAAACGCCACCGGAAGTACCCGGACTTGTAAACATTACCAGTATTTTCGTAGTTCCACAGCTTTCCACGGGAAACCTCTGTGATTGAATTCGACAGTAAATGTAGTAAGAATCTATTTACGTGTACTTGAAGTGTTTCTTCCACGTTCTTAATCATTTCTGGGAACTCTCATTGTGTATTTTAACAGTTTTACCAAAATTAGGCAGTTTGCTTAGAAGTATTCACTAGAACCGTCACCATTTTAACTGAATCACACACAAAAACGCCGAACCCAATCCTCCTTAATTGTAAACATAAACACTATTCTCGTCATTCCAAGGCTTTACACACCAATTCTGAGCTCTGTAAACATGAACTCTTAATAATTGAAAGCACAGTCCCGTGAAAACGCCACCCGAAGTACCCGGAGTTGTAAATATTACCAGTATTTTCGTCATTTCATGGCTTTCACGGGAAACCTCCATGATTGAATTGGACAGTTGATTTAGTAAGAATCTATTTACGTGTACTTGAGGTGTTTATTACACGTTCTTAATCATTTCTGGGAACTCTCATTGTGTATTTTAACAGTTTTACCAAAATTAGGCAGTTTGCTTAGAAGTATTTACTAGAACCGTCACCATTTTAACTGAATCACACACAAAAACGCCGAACCCAATCCTCCTTAATTGTAAACATAAACACTATTCTTGTCATTCCAAGGCTTTACACACCAATTCTGAGCTCTGTAAACATGAACTCTTAATAATTGAAAGCACAGTCCCGTGAAAACGCCACCCGAAGTACCCGGACTTGTAAACATTACCAGTATTTTCGTCATTTCACAGCTTTCCACTGGAAACCTCCGTGATTGAATTCGACAGTAAATGTAGTTAAAATCTGTTTATGTGTACTTGAGGTGTTTATTACACGTTCTTAATCATTTCTGGGCACTCTCATTGTGTATTTTAACAATTTTAGCAAAATTAGACATTTTGCATAGAAGTATTTACCGGAACCGTCACCATTTCAACTGATTCACACAGAACACGCCAAAGCCAAACCTCCTAAACTGTAAACATAAACACTATTCTCGCCATTCCAAGGCTTTAGACACCAATTCTGAGCTCTGTAAACATGAACTCTTAATAATTGAAAGCACAGAACCGTAAAAACGCCACCGGAAGTACCCGGACTTGTAAACATTAAGAGTATTTTCGTCATTCCACAGCTTTCCCCTGGAAACCTCCGTGATTGAATACGATATTAAATGTAGTAAGAATCCGTTTACGTGTACTTGAAGTGTTTCCTCCATGTTTTTAATCATTTCTGGAAACTATCATTGTGTATTTTAACAGTTTTAGCAAAATGAGGCAGTTTGCTTAGAAGTATTTACTAGAACCGGCACCATTTTAACTGAATCACACACAAAAACGCCGAACCCAATCCTCCTTAATTGTAAACATAAACACTATTCTCGTCATTCCAAGGCTTTACACACCAATTCTGAGCTCTGTAAACATGAACTCTTAATAATTGAAAGCACAGTCCCTTGAAAACGCCACCCGAAGTACCCGGATTTGTAAACATTACCAGTATTTTCGTCATTTCACAGCTTTTCACGGGAAACCTCTGTAATTGAATTCGACAGTAAATGTAGTAAGAATCTATTTACGTGTACTTGAGGTGTTTATTACACGTTCTTAATCAATTCTGGGAACTCTCATTGTGTATTTTAACAGTTTTACCAAAATTAGGCAGTTTGCTTAGAAGTATTTACTAGAACCGTCACCATTTTAACTGAATCACACACAAAAACGCCGAACCCAATCCTCCTTAATTGTAAACATAAACACTATTCTCGTCATTCCAAGGCTTTACACACCAATTCTGAGCTCTGTAAACATGAACTCTTAATAATTGAAAGCACAGTCCCGTGAAAACGACACCCGAAGTACCCGGTTTTATAAACATTACCAGTATTTTCGTCATTTCACAGCTTTACACGGGAAACTTCTGTAATTGAATTCGACAGTATATGTAGTAAGAATCTATTTACGTGTACTTGAGGTGTTTATTACACGTTCTTAATCATTTCTGAGAACTCTCATTGTGTATTTTAACAGTTTTACCAAAATTAGGCAGTTTGCTTAGAAGTATTCACTGGAACCGTCACCATTTTAACTGACTAAAAAAAAAAAAAAAACGCCGAACCCAATCCTCCTTAATTGTAAACAAAAACACTATTCTCGTCATTCCAAGGCTTTAGACACCAATTCTGAGCTCTGTAAACATGAACTCTTAATAATTGAAAGCACAGAACCATGAAAACGCCACCGGAAGTACCCGGACTTGTAAACATTACCAGTATTTTCGTCATTCCACAGCTTTCCACGGGAAACCTCTGTGATTGAATTCGACAGTAAATGTAGTAAGAATCTATTTAGGTGTACTTGAAGTGTTTCTTCCACGTTCTTAATCATTTCTGGGAACTCTCATTGTGTATTTTAACAGTTTTACCAAAATTAGGCAGTTTGCTTAGAAGTATTTACTAGAACCGTCACCATTTTAACTGAATCACACACAAAAACGCCGAACCCAATCCTCCTTAATTGTAAACATAAACACTATTCTCGTCATTCCAAGGCTTTACACACCAATTCTGAGCTCTGTAAACATGAACTCTTAATAATTGAAAGCACAGTCCCGTGAAAACGACACCCGAAGTACCCGGTTTTATAAACATTACCAGTATTTTCCTCATTTCACAGCTTTCCACTGGAAACCTCCGTGATTGAATTCGACAGTAAATGTAGTTAAAATCTGTTTATGTGTACTTGAAGTGTTTCTTCCACGTTTTTAATCATTTGTGGGAACTATCATTGTGTATTATCAGTTTTACCAAAATTAGACAGTTTGCTTAGAAGTGTTTACTGAAACCGTCACCATTTTAACTGATTCACAAAAAAAAACGCCAAAGCCAATCCTCCTAAATTGTAAACATAAAAACTATTCTCGTGATTCCAAGGCTTTAGACACCAATTCTAAGCTCTGTAAACAGGAACTCTTAATAATTGAAAGCACAGAACCGTAAAAACGCCACCGGAAGTACCCGGACTTGTAAACATTACCAGTATTTTCGTCATTTCACAGCTTTCCACGGGAAACCTCTCTGATTGAATTCGACAGTAAATGTAGTAAGAATCTATTTACGTGTACTTGAGGTGTTTATTACACATTCTTAATCATTTCTGGTCACTCTCATTGTGTATTTTAACATTTTTAGCAAAATTAGACATTTTGCATAGAAGTATTTACCGGAACCGTCACCATTTCAACTGATTCACACAAAACACGCCAAAGCCAAACCTCCTAAATTGTAAACATAAACACTATTCTCGCCATTCCAAGGCTTTAGACACGATTTCTGAGCTCTGTAAACATGAACTCTTAATAATTGAAAGCACAGTCCCGTGAAAACGCCACCCGAAGTACCCGGATTTATAAACATTACCAGTATTTTCGTCATTTCACAGCTTTACACGGGAAACCTCTGTAATTGAATTCGACAGTAAATGTAGTAAGAATCTATTTACGTGTACTTGAGGTGTTTATTACACGTTCTTAATCATTTCTGGGAACTCTCATTGTGTATTTTAACAGTTTTACCAAAATTAGGCAGTTTGCTTAGAAGTATTCACTAGAACCGTCACCATTTTAACTGAATCACACACAAAAACGCCGAACCCAATCCTCCTTAATTGTAAACATAAACACTATTCTTGTCATTCCAAGGCTTTACACACCAATTCTGAGCTCTGTAAACATGAACTCTTAATAATTGAAAGCACAGTCCCGTGAAAACGCCACCCGAAGTACCCGGACTTGTAAACATTACCAGTATTTTCGTCATTTCACAGCTTTCCACTGGAAACCTCCGTGATTGAATTCGACAGTAAATGTAGTTAAAATCTGTTTATGTGTACTTGAGGTGTTTATTACACGTTCTTAATCATTTCTGGGCACTCTCATTGTGTATTTTAACAATTTTAGCAAAATTAGACATTTTGCATAGAAGTATTTACCGGAACCGTCACCATTTCAACTGATTCACACACAACACGCCAAAGCCAAACCTCCTAAACTGTAAACATAAACACTATTCTCGCCATTCCAAGGCTTTAGACACCAATTCTGAGCTCTGTAAACATGAACTCTTAATAATTGAAAGCACAGAACCGTAAAAACGCCACCGGAAGTACCCGGACTTGTAAACATTAAGAGTATTTTCGTCATTCCACAGCTTTCCCCTGGAAACCTCCGTGATTGAATACGATATTAAATGTAGTAAGAATCCGTTTACGTGTACTTGAAGTGTTTCCTCCATGTTTTTAATCATTTCTGGAAACTATCATTGTGTATTTTAACAGTTTTAGCAAAATGAGGCAGTTTGCTTAGAAGTATTTACTAGAACCGGCACCATTTTAACTGAATCACACACAAAAACGCCGAACCCAATCCTCCTTAATTGTAAACATAAACACTATTCTCGTCATTCCAAGGCTTTACACACCAATTCTGAGCTCTGTAAACATGAACTCTTAATAATTGAAAGCACAGTCCCTTGAAAACGCCACCCGAAGTACCCGGATTTGTAAACATTACCAGTATTTTCGTCATTTCACAGCTTTTCACGGGAAACCTCTGTAATTGAATTCGACAGTAAATGTAGTAAGAATCTATTTACGTGTACTTGAGGTGTTTATTACACGTTCTTAATCAATTCTGGGAACTCTCATTGTGTATTTTAACAGTTTTACCAAAATTAGGCAGTTTGCTTAGAAGTATTTACTAGAACCGTCACCATTTTAACTGAATCACACACAAAAACGCCGAACCCAATCCTCCTTAATTGTAAACATAAACACTATTCTCGTCATTCCAAGGCTTTATACACCAATTCTGAGCTCTGTAAACATGAACTCTTAATAATTGAAAGCACAGTCCCGTGAAAACGACACCCGAAGTACCCGGTTTTATAAACATTACCAGTATTTTCGTCATTTCACAGCTTTACACGGGAAACTTCTGTAATTGAATTCGACAGTATATGTAGTAAGAATCTATTTACGTGTACTTGAGGTGTTTATTACACGTTCTTAATCATTTCTGAGAACTCTCATTGTGTATTTTAACAGTTTTACCAAAATTAGGCAGTTTGCTTAGAAGTATTCACTGGAACCGTCACCATTTTAACTGACTAAAAAAAAAAAAAAAACGCCGAACCCAATCCTCCTTAATTGTAAACATAAACACTATTCTCGTCATTCCAAGGCTTTAGACACCAATTCTGAGCTCTGTAAACATGAACTCTTAATAATTGAAAGCACAGAACCATGAAAACGCCACCGGAAGTACCCGGACTTGTAAACATTACCAGTATTTTCGTCATTCCACAGCTTTCCACGGGAAAACTCTGTGATTGAATTCGACAGTAAATGTAGTAAGAATCTATTTACGTGTACTTGAGGTGTTTATTACACATTCTTAATCATTTCTGGTCACTCTCATTGTGTATTTTAACATTTTTAGCAAAATTAGACATTTTGCATAGAAGTATTTACCGGAACCGTCACCATTTCAACTGATTCACACAAAACACGCCAAAGCCAAACCTCCTAAATTGTAAACATAAACACTATTCTCGCCATTCCAAGGCTTTAGACACGATTTCTGAGCTCTGTAAACATGAACTCTTAATAATTGAAAGCACAGTCCCGTGAAAACGCCACCCGAAGTACCCGGATTTATAAACATTACCAGTATTTTCGTCATTTCACAGCTTTACACGGGAAACCTCTGTAATTGAATTCGACAGTAAATGTAGTAAGAATCTATTTACGTGTACTTGAGGTGTTTATTACACGTTCTTAATCATTTCTGGGAACTCTCATTGTGTATTTTAACAGTTTTACCAAAATTAGGCAGTTTGCTTAGAAGTATTCACTAGAACCGTCACCATTTTAACTGAATCACACACAAAAACGCCGAACCCAATCCTCCTTAATTGTAAACATAAACACTATTCTTGTCATTCCAAGGCTTTACACACCAATTCTGAGCTCTGTAAACATGAACTCTTAATAATTGAAAGCACAGTCCCGTGAAAACGCCACCCGAAGTACCCGGACTTGTAAACATTACCAGTATTTTCGTCATTTCACAGCTTTCCACTGGAAACCTCCGTGATTGAATTCGACAGTAAATGTAGTTAAAATCTGTTTATGTGTACTTGAGGTGTTTATTACACGTTCTTAATCATTTCTGGGCACTCTCATTGTGTATTTTAACAATTTTAGCAAAATTAGACATTTTGCATAGAAGTATTTACCGGAACCGTCACCATTTCAACTGATTCACACACAACACGCCAAAGCCAAACCTCCTAAACTGTAAACATAAACACTATTCTCGCCATTCCAAGGCTTTAGACACCAATTCTGAGCTCTGTAAACATGAACTCTTAATAATTGAAAGCACAGAACCGTAAAAACGCCACCGGAAGTACCCGGACTTGTAAACATTAAGAGTATTTTCGTCATTCCACAGCTTTCCCCTGGAAACCTCCGTGATTGAATACGATATTAAATGTAGTAAGAATCCGTTTACGTGTACTTGAAGTGTTTCCTCCATGTTTTTAATCATTTCTGGAAACTATCATTGTGTATTTTAACAGTTTTAGCAAAATGAGGCAGTTTGCTTAGAAGTATTTACTAGAACCGGCACCATTTTAACTGAATCACACACAAAAACGCCGAACCCAATCCTCCTTAATTGTAAACATAAACACTATTCTCGTCATTCCAAGGCTTTACACACCAATTCTGAGCTCTGTAAACATGAACTCTTAATAATTGAAAGCACAGTCCCTTGAAAACGCCACCCGAAGTACCCGGATTTGTAAACATTACCAGTATTTTCGTCATTTCACAGCTTTTCACGGGAAACCTCTGTAATTGAATTCGACAGTAAATGTAGTAAGAATCTATTTACGTGTACTTGAGGTGTTTATTACACGTTCTTAATCAATTCTGGGAACTCTCATTGTGTATTTTAACAGTTTTACCAAAATTAGGCAGTTTGCTTAGAAGTATTTACTAGAACCGTCACCATTTTAACTGAATCACACACAAAAACGCCGAACCCAATCCTCCTTAATTGTAAACATAAACACTATTCTCGTCATTCCAAGGCTTTATACACCAATTCTGAGCTCTGTAAACATGAACTCTTAATAATTGAAAGCACAGTCCCGTGAAAACGACACCCGAAGTACCCGGTTTTATAAACATTACCAGTATTTTCGTCATTTCACAGCTTTACACGGGAAACTTCTGTAATTGAATTCGACAGTATATGTAGTAAGAATCTATTTACGTGTACTTGAGGTGTTTATTACACGTTCTTAATCATTTCTGAGAACTCTCATTGTGTATTTTAACAGTTTTACCAAAATTAGGCAGTTTGCTTAGAAGTATTCACTGGAACCGTCACCATTTTAACTGACTAAAAAAAAAAAAAAAACGCCGAACCCAATCCTCCTTAATTGTAAACATAAACACTATTCTCGTCATTCCAAGGCTTTAGACACCAATTCTGAGCTCTGTAAACATGAACTCTTAATAATTGAAAGCACAGAACCATGAAAACGCCACCGGAAGTACCCGGACTTGTAAACATTACCAGTATTTTCGTCATTCCACAGCTTTCCACGGGAAAACTCTGTGATTGAATTCGACAGTAAATGTAGTAAGAATCTATTTAGGTGTACTTGAAGTGTTTCTTCCACGTTCTTAATCATTTCTGGGAACTCTCATTGTGTATTTTAACAGTTTTACCAAAATTAGGCAGTTTGCTTAGAAGTATTTACTAGAACCGTCACCATTTTAACTGAATCACACACAAAAACGCCGAACCCAATCCTCCTTAATTGTAAACATAAACACTATTCTCGTCATTCCAAGGCTTTACACACCAATTCTGAGCTCTGTAAACATGAACTCTTAATAATTGAAAGCACAGTCCCGTGAAAACGACACCCGAAGTACCCGGTTTTATAAACATTACCAGTATTTTCCTCATTTCACAGCTTTCCACTGGAAACCTCCATGATTGAATTCGACAGTAAATGTAGTTAAAATCTGTTTATGTGTACTTGAAGTGTTTCTTCCACGTTTTTAATCATTTGTGGGAACTATCATTGTGTATTATCAGTTTTACCAAAATTAGACAGTTTGCTTAGAAGTGTTTACTGAAACCGTCACCATTTTAACTGATTCACAAAAAAAAACGCCAAAGCCAATCCTCCTAAATTGTAAACATAAAAACTATTCTCGTGATTCCAAGGCTTTAGACACCAATTCTAAGCTCTGTAAACAGGAACTCTTAATAATTGAAAGCACAGAACCGTAAAAACGCCACCGGAAGTACCCGGACTTGTAAACATTACCAGTATTTTCGTCATTTCACAGCTTTCCACGGGAAACCTCTCTGATTGAATTCGACAGTAAATGTAGTAAGAATCTATTTACGTGTACTTGAGGTGTTTATTACACATTCTTAATCATTTCTGGTCACTCTCATTGTGTATTTTAACATTTTTAGCAAAATTAGACATTTTGCATAGAAGTATTTACCGGAACCGTCACCATTTCAACTGATTCACACAAAACACGCCAAAGCCAAACCTCCTAAATTGTAAACATAAACACTATTCTCGCCATTCCAAGGCTTTAGACACGATTTCTGAGCTCTGTAAACATGAACTCTTAATAATTGAAAGCACAGTCCCGTGAAAACGCCACCCGAAGTACCCGGATTTATAAACATTACCAGTATTTTCGTCATTTCACAGCTTTACACGGGAAACCTCTGTAATTGAATTCGACAGTAAATGTAGTAAGAATCTATTTACGTGTACTTGAGGTGTTTATTACACGTTCTTAGTCATTTCTGGGAACTCTCATTGTGTATTTTAACAGTTTTACCAAAATTAGGCAGTTTGCTTAGAAGTATTTACTAGAACCGTCACCATTTTAACTGACTAAAAAAAAAAAAAAAAAAAAACGCCGAACCCAATCCTCCTTAATTGTAAACATAAACACTATTCTCGTCATTCCAAGGCTTTAGACACCAATTCTGACCTCTGTAAACATGAACTCTTAATAACTGAAAGCACAGAACCATGAAAACGCCACCGGAAGTACCCGGACTTGTAAACATTACCAGTATTTTCGTCATTCCACAGCTTTCCACGGGAAACCTCTGTAATTGAATTCGACAGTAAATGTAGTAAGAATCTATTTACGTGTACTTGAGGTGTTTATTACACGTTCTTAGTCATTTCTGGGAACTCTCATTGTGTATTTTAACAGTTTTACCAAAATTAGGCAGTTTGCTTAGAAGTATTCACTAGAACCGTCACCATTTTAACTGAATCACACACAAAAACGCCGAACCCAATCCTCCTTAATTGTAAACATAAACACTATTCTCGTCATTCCAAGGCTTTACACACCAATTCTGAGCTCTGTAAACATGAACTCTTAATAATTGAAAGCACAGTTCCGTGAAAACGCCACCCGAAGTACCCGGAGTTGTAAATATTACCAGTATTTTCGTCATTTCATGGCTTTCCACGGGAAACCTCCATGATTGAATTCGACAGTTGATTTAGTAAGAATCTATTTACGTGTACTTGAGGTGTTTATTACACGTTCTTAATCATTTCTGGGAACTCTCATTGTGTATTTTAACAGTTTTACCAAAATTAGGCAGTTTGCTTAGAAGTATTTACTAGAACCGTCACCATTTTAACTGAATCACACACAAAAACGCCGAACCCAATCCTCCTTAATTGTAAACATAAACACTATTCTCATCATTCCAAGGCTTTACACACCAATTCTGAGCTCTGTAAACATGAACTCTTAATAATTGAAAGCACAGTCCTGTGAAAACGCCACCCGAAGTACCCGGACTTGTAAACATTACCAGTATTTTCGTCATTTCACAGCTTTCCACTGGAAACCTCCGTGATTGAATTCGACAGTAAATGTAGTTAAAATCTGTTTATGTGTACTTGAGGTGTTTATTACACGTTCTTAATCATTTCTCGGCACTCTCATTGTGTATTTTAACAATTTTAGCAAAATTAGACATTTTGCATAGAAGTATTTACCGGAACCGTCACCATTTCAACTGATTCACACAGAACACGCCAAAGCCAAACCTCCTAAACTGTAAACATAAACACTATTCTCGCCATTCCAAGGCTTTAGACACCAATTCTGAGCTCTGTAAACATGAACTCTTAATAATTGAAAGCACAGAACCGTAAAAACGCCACCGGAAGTACCCGGACTTGTAAACATTAAGAGTATTTTCGTCATTCCACAGCTTTCCCCTGGAAACCTCCGTGATTGAATACGATATTAAATGTAGTAAGAATCCGTTTACGTGTACTTGAAGTGTTTCCTCCATGTTTTTAATCATTTCTGGAAACTATCATTGTGTATTTTAACAGTTTTAGCAAAATGAGGCAGTTTGCTTAGAAGTATTTACTAGAACCGGCACCATTTTAACTGAATCACACACAAAAACGCCGAACCCAATCCTCCTTAATTGTAAACATAAAAACTATTCTCGTGATTCCAAGGCTTTAGACACCAATTCTGAGCTCTGTAAACAGGAACTCTTAATAATTGAAAGCACAGAACCGTAAAAACGCCAACGGAAGTACCCGGATTGTAAACATTACCAGTATTTTCGTCATTTCACAGCTTTCCACGGGAAACCTCTGTGATTGAATTCGACAGTAAATGTAGTAAGAATCTATTTACGTGTACTTGAGGTGTTTATTACACATTCTTAATCATTTCTGGGCACTCTCATTGTGTATTTTAACATTTTTAGCAAAATTAGACATTTTGCATAAAAGTATTTACCGGAACCGTCACCATTTGAACTGATTCACACAAAACACGCCAAAGCCAAACCTCCTAAATTGTAAACATAAACACTATTCTCGCCATTCCAAGGCTTTAGACACCAATTCTGAGCTCTGTAAACATGAACTCTTAATAATTGAAAGCACAGTCCCGTGAAAACGCCACCCGAAGTACCCGGATTTATAAACATTACCAGTATTTTCGTCATTTCACAGCTTTACACGGGAAACCTCTGTAATTGAATTCGACAGTAAATGTAGTAAGAATCTATTTACGTGTACTTGAGGTGTTTATTACACGTTCTTAATCATTTCTGGGAACTCTCATTGTGTATTTTAACAGTTTTACCAAAATTAGGCAGTTTGCTTAGAAGTATTTACTAGAACCGTCACCATTTTAACTGAATCACACACAAAATCGCCGAACCCAATCCTCCTTAATTGTAAACATAAACACTATTCTCGTCATTCCAAGGCTTTACACACCAATTCTGAGCTCTGTAAACATGAACTCTTAATAATTGAAAGCACAGTCCCTTGAAAACGCCACCCGAAGTACCCGGATTTGTAAACATTACCAGTATTTTCGTCATTTCACAGCTTTTCACGGGAAACCTCTGTAATTGAATTCGACAGTAAATGTAGTAAGAATCTATTTACGTGTACTTGAGGTGTTTATTACACGTTCTTAATCAATTCTGGGAACTCTCATTGTGTATTTTAACAGTTTTACCAAAATTAGGCAGTTTGCTTAGAAGTATTTACTAGAACCGTCACCATTTTAACTGACTAAAAAAAAAAAAAAAAAAAAAACGCCGAACCCAATCCTCCTTAAATGTAAACATAAACACTATTCTCGTCATTCCAAGGCTTTAGACACCAATTCTGACCTCTGTAAACATGAACTCTTAATAACTGAAAGCACAGAACCATAAAAACGCCACCGGAAGTACCCGGACTTGTAAACATTACCAGTATTTTCGTCATTCCACAGCTTTCCACGGGAAACCTCTGTGATTGAATTCGACAGTAAATGTAGTAAGAATCTATTTACGTGTACTTGAAGTGTTTCTTCCACGTTCTTAATCATTTCTGGGAACTCTCATTGTGTATTTTAACAGTTTTACCAAAATTAGGCAGTTTGCTTAGAAGTATTCACTAGAACCGTCACCATTTTAACTGAATCACACACAAAAACGCCGAACCCAATCCTCCTTAATTGTAAACATAAACACTATTCTCGTCATTCCAAGGCTTTACACACCAATTCTGAGCTCTGTAAACATGAACTCTTAATAATTGAAAGCACAGTCCCGTGAAAACGCCACCCGAAGTACCCGGAGTTGTAAATATTACCAGTATTTTCGTCATTTCATTGCTTTCCACGGGAAACCTCCATGATTGAATTCGACAGTTGATTTAGTAAGAATCTATTTACGTGTACTTGAGGTGTTTATTACACGTTCTTAATCATTTCTGGGAACTCTCATTGTGTATTTTAACAGTTTTACCAAAATTAGGCAGTTTGCTTAGAAGTATTTACTAGAACCGTCACCATTTTAACTGAATCACACACAAAAACGCCGAACCCAATCCTCCTTAATTGTAAACATAAACACTATTCTCGTCATTCCAAGGCTTTACACACCAATTCTGAGCTCTGTAAACATGAACTCTTAATAATTGAAAGCACAGTCCTGTGAAAACGCCACCCGAAGTACCCGGACTTGTAAACATTACCAGTATTTTCGTCATTTCACAGCTTTCCACTGGAAACCTCCGTGATTGAATTCGACAGTAAATGTAGTTAAAATCTGTTTATGTGTACTTGAGGTGTTTATTACACGTTCTTAATCATTTCTGGGCACTCTCATTGTGTATTTTAACAATTTTAGCAAAATTAGACATTTTGCATAGAAGTATTTACCGGAACCGTCACCATTTCAACTGATTCACACAGAACACGCCAAAGCCAAACCTCCTAAACTGTAAACATAAACACTATTCTCGCCATTCCAAGGCTTTAGACACCAATTCTGAGCTCTGTAAACATGAACTCTTAATAATTGAAAGCACAGAACCGTAAAAACGCCACCGGAAGTACCCGGACTTGTAAACATTAAGAGTATTTTCGTCATTCCACAGCTTTCCCCTGGAAACCTCCGTGATTGAATACGATATTAAATGTAGTAAGAATCCGTTTACGTGTACTTGAAGTGTTTCCTCCATGTTTTTAATCATTTCTGGAAACTATCATTGTGTATTTTAACAGTTTTAGCAAAATGAGGCAGTTTGCTTAGAAGTATTTACTAGAACCGGCACCATTTTAACTGAATCACACACAAAAACGCCGAACCCAATCCTCCTTAATTGTAAACATAAACACTATTCTCGTCATTCCAAGGCTTTACACACCAATTCTGAGCTCTGTAAACATGAACTCTTAATAATTGAAAGCACAGTCCCGTGAAAACGCCACCCGAAGTACCCGGATTTATAAACATTACCAGTATTTTCGTCATTTCACAGCTTTACACGGGAAACCTCTGTAATTGAATTCGACAGTAAATGTAGTAAGAATCTATTTACGTGTACTTGAGGTGTTTATTACACGTTCTTAATCATTTCTGGGAACTCTCATTGTGTATTTTAACAGTTTTACCAAAATTAGGCAGTTTGCTTAGAAGTATTTACTAGAACCGTCACCATTTTAACTGAATCACACACAAAAACGCCGAACCCAATCCTCCTTAATTGTAAACATAAACACTATTCTCGTCATTCCAAGGCTTTACACACCAATTCTGAGCTCTGTAAACATGAACTCTTAATAATTGAAAGCACAGTCCCTTGAAAACGCCACCCGAAGTACCCGGATTTGTAAACATTACCAGTATTTTCGTCATTTCACAGCTTTTCACGGGAAACCTCTGTAATTGAATTCGACAGTAAATGTAGTAAGAATCTATTTACGTGTACTTGAGGTGTTTATTACACGTTCTTAATCAATTCTGGGAACTCTCATTGTGTATTTTAACAGTTTTACCAAAATTAGGCAGTTTGCTTAGAAGTATTTACTAGAACCGTCACCATTTTAACTGACTAAAAAAAAAAAAAAAAAAAAAACGCCGAACCCAATCCTCCTTAAATGTAAACATAAACACTATTCTCGTCATTCCAAGGCTTTAGACACCAATTCTGACCTCTGTAAACATGAACTCTTAATAACTGAAAGCACAGAACCATGAAAACGCCACCGGAAGTACCCGGACTTGTAAACATTACCAGTATTTTCGTCATTTCACAGCTTTACACGGGAAACCTCTGTAATTGAATTCGACAGTAAATGTAGTAAGAATCTATTTACGTGTACTTGAGGTGTTTATTACACGTTCTTAATCATTTCTGGGAACTCTCATTGTGTATTTTAACAGTTTTACCAAAATTAGGCAGTTTGCTTAGAATTATTTACTAGAACCGTCACCATTTTAACTGAATCACACACAAAAACGCCGAACCCAATCCTCCTTAATTGTAAACATAAACACTATTCTCGTCATTCCAAGGCTTTACACACCAATTCTGAGCTCTGTAAACATGAACTCTTAATAATTGAAAGCACAGTCCCGTGAAAACGCCACCCGAAGTACCCGGATTTATAAACATTACCAGTATTTTCGTCATTAAACAGCTTTACACAGGAAACCTCTGTAATTGAATTCGACAGTAAATGTAGTAAGAATCTATTTACGTGTACTTGAGGTGTTTATTACACGTTCTTAATCAATTCTGGGAACTCTCATTGTGTATTTTAACAGTTTTACCAAAATTAGGCAGTTTGCTTAGAAGTATTTACTAGAACCGTCACCATTTTAACTGACTAAAAAAAAAAAAAAAAAAAAAACGCCGAACCCAATCCTCCTTAATTGTAAACATAAACACTATTCTCGTCATTCCAAGGCTTTAGACACCAATTCTGACCTCTGTAAACATGAACTCTTAATAACTGAAAGCACAGAACCATGAAAACGCCACCGGAAGTACCCGGACTTGTAAACATTACCAGTATTTTCGTCATTCCACAGCTTTCCACGGGAAACCTCTGGGATTGAATTCGACAGTAAATGTAGTAAGAATCTATTTACGTGTACTTGAAGTGTTTCTTCCACGTTCTTAATCATTTCTGGGAACTCTCATTGTGTATTTTAACAGTTTTACCAAAATTAGGCAGTTTGCTTAGAAGTATTCACTAGAACCGTCACCATTTTAACTGAATCACACACAAAAACGCCGAACCCAATCCTCCTTAATTGTAAACATAAACACTATTCTCGTCATTCCAAGGCTTTACACACCAATTCTGAGCTCTGTAAACATGAACTCTTAATAATTGAAAGCACAGTCCCGTGAAAACGCCACCCGAAGTACCCGGAGTTGTAAATATTACCAGTATTTTCGTCATTTCATGGCTTTCCACGGGAAACCTCCATGATTGAATTCGACAGTTGATTTAGTAAGAATCTATTTACGTGTACTTGAGGTGTTTATTACACGTTCTTAATCATTTCTGGGAACTCTCATTGTGTATTTTAACAGTTTTACCAAAATTAGGTAGTTTGCTTAGAAGTATTTACTAGAACCGTCACCATTTTAACTGAATCACACACAAAAACGCCGAACCCAATCCTCCTTAATTGTAAACATAAACACTATTCTCGTCATTCCAAGGCTTTACACACCAATTCTGAGCTCTGTAAACATGAACTCTTAATAATTGAAAGCACAGTCCTGTGAAAACGCCACCCGAAGTACCCGGACTTGTAAACATTACCAGTATTTTCGTCATTTCACAGCTTTCCACTGGAAACCTCCGTGATTGAATTCGACAGTAAATGTAGTTAAAATCTGTTTATGTGTACTTGAGGTGTTTATTACACGTTCTTAATCATTTCTGGGCACTCTCATTGTGTATTTTAACAATTTTAGCAAAATTAGACATTTTGCATAGAAGTATTTACGGGAACCGTCACCATTTCAACTGATTCACACAGAACACGCCAAAGCCAAACCTCCTAAACTGTAAACATAAACACTATTCTCGCCATTCCAAGGCTTTAGACACCAATTCTGAGCTCTGTAAACATGAACTCTTAATAATTGAAAGCACAGAACCGTAAAAACGCCACCGGAAGTACCCGGACTTGTAAACATTAAGAGTATTTTCGTCATTCCACAGCTTTCCCCTGGAAACCTCCGTGATTGAATACGATATTAAATGTAGTAAGAATCCGTTTACGTGTACTTGAAGTGTTTCCTCCATGTTTTTAATCATTTCTGGAAACTATCATTGTGTATTTTAACAGTTTTAGCAAAATGAGGCAGTTTGCTTAGAAGTATTTACTAGAACCGGCACCATTTTAACTGAATCACACACAAAAACGCCGAACCCAATCCTCCTTAATTGTAAACATAAACACTATTCTCGTCATTCCAAGGCTTTACACAACAATTCTGAGCTCTGTAAACATGAACTCTTAATAATTGAAAGCACAGTCCCGTGAAAACGCCACCCGAAGTACCCGGATTTGTAAACATTACCAGTATTTTCGTCATTTCACAGCTTTCCACTGGAAACCTCCGTGATTGAATTCGACAGTAAATGTAGTTAAAATCTGTTTATGTGTACTTGAAGTGTTCCTTCCACGTTTTTAATCATTTCTGGGAACTATCATTGTGTATTATCAGTTTTACCAAAATTAGACAGTTTGCTTAGAAGTGTTTACTGAAACCGTCACCATTTTAACTGATTCACAAAAAAAAACGCCAAAGCCAATCCTCCTAAATTGTAAACATAAAAACTATTCTCGTGATTCCAAGGCTTTAGACACCAATTCTGAGCTCTGTAAACAGGAACTCTTAATAATTGAAAGCACAGAACCGTAAAAACGCCAACGGAAGTACCCGGACTTGTAAACATTACCAGTATTTTCGTCATTTCACAGCTTTCCACGGGAAACCTCTGTGATTGAATTCGACAGTAAATGTAGTAAGAATCTATTTACGTGTACTTGAGGTGTTTATTACACATTCTTAATCATTTCTGGGCACTCTCATTGTGTATTTTAACATTTTTAGCAAAATTAGACATTTTGCATAAAAGTATTTACCGGAACCGTCACCATTTCAACTGATTCACACAAAACACGCCAAAGCCAAACCTCCTAAATTGTAACATAAACACTATTCTCGCCATTCCAAGGCTTTACACACCAATTCTGAGCTCTGTAAACATGAACTCTTAATAATTGAAAGCACAGTCCCTTGAAAACGCCACCCGAAGTACCCGGATTTATAAACATTACCAGTATTTTCGTCATTTCACAGCTTTTCACGGGAAACCTCTGTAATTGAATTCGACAGTAAATGTAGTAAGAATCTATTTACGTGTACTTGAGGTGTTTATTACACGTTCTTAATCAATTCTGGGAACTCTCATTGTGTATTTTAACAGTTTTACCAAAATTAGGCAGTTTGCTTAGAAGTATTTACTGGAACCGTCACCATTTTAACTGACTAAAAAAAAAAAAAAAAAAAAAAACGCCGAACCCAATCCTCCTTAATTGTAAACATAAACACTATTCTCGTCATTCCAAGGCTTTAGACACCAATTCTGACCTCTGTAAACATGAACTCTTAATAACTGAAAGCACAGAACCATAAAAACGCCACCGGAAGTACCCGGACTTGTAAACATTACCAGTATTTTCGTCATTCCACAGCTTTCCACGGGAAACCTCTGGGATTGAATTCGACAGTAAATGTAGTAAGAATCTATTTACGTGTACTTGAAGTGTTTCTTCCACGTTCTTAATCATTTCTGGGAACTCTCATTGTGTATTTTAACAGTTTTACCAAAATTAGGCAGTTTGCTTAGAAGTATTCACTAGAACCGTCACCATTTTAACTGAATCACACACAAAAACGCCGAACCCAATCCTCCTTAATTGTAAACATAAACACTATTCTCCTCATTCCAAGGCTTTACACACCAATTCTGAGCTCTGTAAACATGAACTCTTAATAATTGAAAGCACAGTCCCGTGAAAACGCCACCCGAAGTACCCGGACTTGTAAACATTACCAGTATTTTCGTCATTTCACAGCTTTCCACTGGAAACCTCCGTGATTGAATTCCACAGTAAATGTAGTTAAAATCTGTTTATGTGTACTTGAAGTGTTTCTTCCACGTTTTTAATCATTTCTGGGAACTCTCATTGTGTATTATCAGTTTTACCAAAATTAGACAGTTTGCTTAGAAGTATTTACTGAAACCGTCACCATTTTAACTGATTCACAAAAAAAAACGCCAAAGCCAATCCTCCTAAATTGTAAACATAAAAACTATTCTCGTGATTCCAAGGCTTTAGACACCAATTCTGAGCTCTGTAAACAGGAACTCTTAATAATTGAAAGCACAGAACCGTAAAAACGCCACCGGAAGTACCCGGACTTGTAAACATTACCAGTATTTTCGTCATTCCACAGCTTTCCACGGGAAACCTCTGTGATTGAATTCGACAGTAAATGTAGGTAGAATCTATTTACGTGTACTTGAGGTGTTTATTACACGTTCTTAATCATTTCTGGGAACTCTCATTGTGTATTTTAACAGTTTTACCACAATTAGACAGTTTGCTTAGAAGTATTTCCTGGAACCGCCACCATTTTAACTGATTCACACAAAAAAAACGCCAAAGCCAATCCTCCTAAATTGTAAACATAAAAACTATTCTCGTTATTCCAAGGCTTTAGACACCAATTCTGGGCTCTGTAAACATGAACTCTTAATAACTGAAAGCACAGTGCCGTGAAAACGCCACCAGAAGTACCCGTACTTGTAAACATTACCAGTATTTTCGTCATTTCACAGCTTTCCACTCGAAACCTCCGTGATTGAATTCAACAGTAAATGTAGTAAGAATCTATTTACGTGTACTTGAGATGTTTATTACACGCTCTTAATCACTTCTGGGAACTCTCATTGTTTATTTTAACAGTTTTACCACAATTAGACAGATTTCTTAGAAGTATTTCCTGGAACCGTCACCATTTTCAATGATACACACAAAAAAAGCCGAAGCCAATCCTCCTAAATTGTAAACATAAACACTATTCTCCTCATTCCAAGGCTTTAGACACCAATTCTGAGCTCTGTAAACATGAACTCTTAATAATTGAAAGCACAGTCCCTTGAAAACGCCACCCGAAGTACCCGGATTTGTAAACATTACCAGTATTTTCGTCATTTCACAGCTTTCCACTTGAAACCTCGGTGATTGAATTCGACAATAAATGTAGTAAGAATCTATTTACGTGTACTTGAGATGTTTATTACACTTTTTTAATCATTTCTGGGAACTCTCATTGTGTATTTTAACAGTTTTACCAAATTAGACAGTTTGCTTAGAAGTATTTACTGGAATCGTCACCATTTTAACTGATTCACACAAAAAAACGCCAAAGCCAATCCTCCTTAATTGTAAACAGAAACACTATTCTCGTCATTCCAAGTATTTAGACACCAATTCTGAGTTCTGTAAGCAGGAAGTCTTAATATTTCAAAGCACAGTCCCGTGAAAACGCCACCGGAAGTACCCGGAGATGTAAATATTACCAGTATTTTCGTCATTTCACAGCTTTCCACTGGAGACCTCCGTGATTGAATACGACAGTAAATGTACTAAGAATCTATTTACGTGTACTTGAGGTGTTTCTTACACGTTCTTAATCATTTCTGGGAACTATCATTGTGTATTTTAACAGTTTTACCAAAATTAGACAGTTTGCTTAGAAGTATTTACCGGAATCGTCACCATTTTAACTGATTCACACAAAAAAACGCCAAAGCCTATACTCCTTAATTGTAAACAGAAACACTATTCTCGTCATTCCAAGCTTTAGACACGAATTCTGAGCTCTGTAACCATGAAGTCTTAATATTTCAAAGCACAGTCCCGTGAAAACGCCACCGGAAGTACCCGTAGATGTAAATATTACCAGTATTTTCGTCATTTCACAGCTTTCCACTGGAAACCTCCGTGATTGAATACGACAGTAAATGTAGTAAGAATCTATTTACGTGTACTTGAGGTATTTCTTACACGTTCTTAATCATTTCTGGGAACTATCATTGTGTATTTTAACAGTTTTACCAAAATTAGACAGTTTGCTTAGAAGTATTTACTGGAATCGTCACCATTTTAACTGATTCACACAAAAAAACGCCAAAGCCAATCCTCCTTAATTGTAAACAGAAACACTATTCTCGTCATTCCAAGGCTTTAGACACCAATTCTGAGTTCTGTAAGCAGGAAGTCTTAATATTTCAAAGCACAGTCCCGTGAAAACGCCACCGGAAGTACCCGGAGCTGTAAATATTACCAGTATTTTCGTCATTTCACAGCTTTCCACTGGAAACCTCCGTGATTGAAGACGACAGTAAATGTAGTAAGAACATATTTACTTGTACTTAGTGTTTCTTACACGTTCTTTTTTTTTTTTTTGAATTCGTCTTTTTAATTTTTCTTCTTTATTTTTTCTGTGCACTCACTTAGAACATTTTCTTAAAAATAGAATGGTATAGAAAAAGGTGCTATGAACACATGTGTTAACCTTGAGAAATTATGCTCATTTTCAAATAATATATCAGTTTGGACCTTTATCATTATAAGATGTGCATAAAATTTCTATAAATATTCTATTTATAACTGTGGGAATACAGTGAGGTGGAAAAGTAGAGTGAGTTGGACATCTGTACAATGAATATTTGTTGAATCAATGTCTTTGTGAACATTATCTACAATATATCTTGAGGGGGAAAAACTGCCGGGGTCCTGCCCCAGCGAGTCCAGGGGTCCCCAAAGGTGTGGACGGAGTCGGCGAAGAAGGAATGTCACGGAGACAGCGTTCAGTTGATCAGCAACCTAGCCAGGATCTCTAGCCAGGATCTCCAGAGAGGTTCTGCTTAGGATCTCCAGCGAGGTTCTGTAGCCATGTTCCCTCGCTAGGTTCTCCAGCCAGGTTCTGTCCAGGCTCTCCAGTCAGGTTCAGTGTCCAGGTTCCAGTCAGGTTCTCCTGCCAATCTCTGTAGTCAGGTTCAGTCCAGGATCCCTTGCCATGTTCTCCCGCTAGGCTCTGTCTCTAGGCTCCGAGGCCAGTCCCGGTCCAGGATCCTCTGGCATGCTCTCGCCAACGAAGTTCTTCTGTCTCTAGGCTCCGTGTAGGTTCTGTCTTCTGAATTCTGTCTCCTGAGTTCTGAGTCTTTCTGTCTTGTTACAACTGTATTTATACCAGTTGATTCAATCCTATCAATCTCTATTACAAAGGTTAGGGCGTTTCTTATCTCCATTCCAGGGAGAAAAGATTATGTAGTTTAAGCATGATTGTTCATAGTTAAAGGGATTAATTACCCGCCTGGCACTTAGTTGAGGGGTTTTATTCCCTCCCTAACTTCAGGGGAAAATCCCTACCTGCGGATTCAACCTTTCTTGGAGAGGTGACCTTGGTTAAAACACAGCGCCAAGAAGGTGAGCAAACATATTAAGAACCGTATGCCATATATGCCAGGTCCCTTGAAACAGCAAGGATGGACCGGCTCCCGGCAAATTCCCCCTTTTTTATTTTTTAAAAGCAGGCATTAAAAAGAAAAACCTCAAATGCTCTCTTATATCCATTTTAAGAGTAGGATTGGCGCTTTCTGCTATTACCTGAGTCCTGATCTATCATCCAAGGGAGAGCTTGCCAATCCTGCACTTTCCCAGGGTAGAAAGGCTGCAGTGGGGTTAAGGATAAGGCTCCTTGGGCCTACCTTCTCCCATGCCATTACATTTACCTTTCCTTCCTCAGAAAAGCATGGACATATTTCTTGTATAAAACGTTCTGTCTGACTGGGAGTAACCTTAATTCCTCTGCTAACAAGCACATATGTTAAAAGATCAATACAGA
Organism: Myotis daubentonii; assembly: GCF_963259705.1. Lineage (NCBI taxonomy): Eukaryota > Metazoa > Chordata > Mammalia > Chiroptera > Vespertilionidae > Myotis > Myotis daubentonii. The sequence continues at coordinate 632,009 of NC_081852.1, forward strand.
GTCTTTTTTCTTTAGACTCAGTATGGCACATCTTCTTAATCTAAAGATCAATACAGAGTCTTCTTTCTTTGGACTCACTATGGCACATCTTCTCAATCTAAGTTCTGTACTATCCACCTTCTTACCCTATTTATCCTCTATAGGGGGGTCTGTAGCACCCTGGTGGAGTCCTATCCGTCCCGAGTGTGGGAGTTTTCAAGGGGGGGGGGCTTACCTAAGGGAATCCTGTTACAGGGATTCCCAAAGGTGTGGACGGAGTCGGCAAAGACTATCCACCCTCTACCTACAGTGGAGTCCGATCCGTCCCGAGTGAGGGGGGGGGGGCTTACCTAAGGGTCCCTGTTTGGGCGCCATATGCCGGGGTCCTGCCCCAGCGAGTCCAGGGGTCCCCAAAGGTGTGGACGGAGTCGGCGAAGAAGGAATGTCACGGAGACAGCGTTCAGTTGATCAGCAACCTAGCCAGGATCTCTAGCCAGGATCTCCAGAGAGGTTCTGCTTAGGATCTCCAGCGAGGTTCTGTAGCCATGTTCCCTCGCTAGGTTCTCCAGCCAGGTTCTGTCCAGGCTCTCCAGTCAGGCTCAGTGTCCAGGTTCCAGTCAGGTTCTCCTGCCAATCTCTGTAGTCAGGTTCAGTCCAGGATCCCTTGCCATGTTCTCCCGCTAGGCTCTGTCTCTAGGCTCCGAGGCCAGTCCCGATCCAGGATCCTCTGGCATGCTCTCGCCAGCGAAGTTCTTCTATCTCTAGGCTCCGTGTAGGTTCTGTCTTCTGAATTCTGTCTCCTGAGTTCTCTCTTACACGTTCTTAATCATTTCTTGGAACTATCATTGTGTACTTTAACAGTTTTACCAAAATTAGACAGTTTGCTTAGAAGTATTTACCGGAATCATGACCATTTTCACTGAATCACACAAAAAAACGCCAAAGCCAATCCTCCTTAATTGTAAACAGAAACACTATTCTCGTCATTCCAAGGCTTTAGACACCAATTCTGAGCTATGTAAGGATGAAGTCTAAATATTTCAAAGCTCAGTCCCTTGAAAACACCACCGGAAGTAGCCGGAGATGTAAATATTACCAGTATTTTCGTCATTTCACAGCTTTCCACTGGAAACCTCCGTGATTGAATACGACAGTAAATGTAGTAAGAATCTATTTACGTGTCCTTGAGGTGTTTCTTACACGTTCTTAATCATTTTTGGGAACTATCATTGTGTATTTTAACAGTTTTGCCAAAATTAGACAGTTTGCTTAGAAGTATTTACCGGAATCGTCACCATTTTAACTGATTCACACAAAAAAACGCCAAAGCCAATCCTCCTTAATTGTAAACAGAAACACTATTCTCGTCATTCCAAGGCTTTAGACACCAATTCTGAGCCCTGTAAGCATGAACTCTTAATATTTCAAAGCACAGTGCCGTGAAAACGCCACCGGAAGTACCCGGAGATGTAAATATTACCAGTATTTTCGTCATTTCACAGCTTTCCACTGGAAACCTCCGTGATTGAATACGACAGTAAATGTACTAAGAATCTATTTACGTGTACTTGAGGTGTTTCTTACACGTTCTTAATCATTTCTGGGAACTATCATTGTGTATTTTAACAGTTTTACCAAAATTAGACAGTTTGCTTAGCAGTATTTACCGGAATCGTCACCATTTTAACTGATTCACACAAAAAAACGCCAAAGCCAATCCTCCTTAATTGTAAACATAAACACTATTCTCATCATTCCAAGTCTTTAGACACCAATTCTGAGCTCTGTAAGCATGAACTCTTAATAGTTCAAAGCACAGTCACGTGAAAACGCCACCGGAAGTACCCGGAGACGTAAACATTACCAGTATTTGTGTCATTTCACAGCTTTCCACTGGAAACCTCCGTGATTGAATACGACAGTAAATTTAGTAAGAATCTATTTACGTGTACTTGAGGTGTTTCTTACACGTTCTTAATCATTTCTGGGAACTATCATTGTGTACTTTAACAGTTTTACCAAATTAGACAGTTTGCTTAGAAGTATTTACCGGAATCGTCACCATTTTAACTGAATCACACACAAAAAAACGCCAAAGCTAATCCTCCTTAATTGTAAACATAAACATTATTCTCGTCAGTCCAAGCATTTAGACACCAATTCTGAGCTCTGTAAGCATGAACTCTTAATATTTAAAAGCACAGTCCCGTGAAAACGCCACCGGAAGTACCCGGAGTTGTAAATATTACCAGTATTTTCGTCATTTCACAGCTTTCCACTGGAAACCTCCGTGATTGAAGACGACAGTAAATGTAGTAAGAACATATTTACGTGTACTTAGTGTTTCTTACACGTTCTTAATCATTTCTGGGAACTATCATTGTGTACTTTAACAGTTTTACCAAAATTAGACAGTTTGCTTAGCAGTATACACCAGAATCGTCACCATTTTAACTGATTCACACAAAAAAACGCCAAAGCCTATCCTCCTTAATTGTAAACAGAAACACTATTCTCGTCCGTCCAAGGCTTTAGACACCAATTCTGAGCTCTGTAAGCATGAAGTCTTAATATTTCAAAGCACAGTCCCGTGAAAACGCCACCGGAAGTACCCGGAGATGTAAATATTACCAGTATTTTCGTAATTTCACAGCATTCCACTGGAAACCTCCGTGATTGAATACGACAGTAAATTTAGTAAGAATCTATTTACGTGTACTTGAGGTATTTCTTACACGTTCTTAATCATTTCTGGGAACTATCATTGTGTATTTTAACAGTTTTACCAAAATTAGACAGTTTGCTTAGAAGTATTTACCGGAATCGTCACCATTTTAACCGATTCACACAAAAAAACGCCAAAGCCAATCCTCCTTAATTGTAAACAGAAACACTATTCTCGTCATTCCAAGGCTTTAGACACCAAATCTGAGCCCTGTAAGCATGAACTCTTAATATTTCAAAGCACAGTCCCGTGAAAACGCCACCGGAAGTACCCGGAGTTGTAAATATTACCAGTATTTTCGTAATTTCACAGCTTTCCACTGGAAACCTCCGTGATTGAAGACGACAGTAAATGTAGTAAGAACATATTTACGTGTACTTAGTGTTTCCTACACGGTCTTAATCATTTCTGGGAACTTTCATTGTGTACTTTAACAGGTTTACCAAAATTAGACAGTTTGCTTAGCAGTATTTACGGGAATCGTCACCATTTTAACTGATTCACACAAAAAAACGCCAAAGCCAATCCTCCTTAATTGTAAACATAAACACTATTCTCATCATTCCAAGTATTTACACACCAATTCTGAGATCTTTCAGCGTGAACTCTGAATATTTCAAAGCACAGTCCCGAGAAAACGCCACCGGAAGTACCCGGAGACCTAAATATTACCAGAATTTGCGTCATTTCACAGCTTTCCACTGGAAACCTCCGTGATTGAATACGACAGTAAATTTAGTAAGAATCTATTTACGTGTACTTGAGGTATTTCTTACACGTTCTTAATCATTTCTGGGAACTATCATTGTGTATTTTAACAGTTTTACCAAAATTAGACAGTTTGCTTAGAAGTATTTACCGGAATCGTCACCATTTTAACCTATTCACACAAAAAAACGCCAAAGCCAATCCTCCTTAATTGTAAACAGAAACACTATTCTCGTCATTCCAAGGCTTTAGACACGAATTCTGAGCTCTGTAAGCATGAAGTCTTAATATTTCAAAGCACAATCCCGTGAAAACGCCACCGGAAATACACGGAGATGTAAATATTACCAGTATTTTCGTCATTTCACAGCTTTCCACTGGAAACCTCCGTGATTGAAGACGACAGTAAATGTAGTAAGAACATATTTACGTGTACTTAGTGTTTCTTACACGTTCTTAATCATTTCTGGGAACTATCATTGTGTACTTTAACAGTTTTACCAAAATTAGACAGTTTGCTTAGCAGTATATACCAGAATCGTCACCATTTTAACTGATTCACACAAAAAAACGCCAAAGCCTATCCTCCTTAATTGTAAACAGAAACACTATTCTCGTCAGTCCAAGGCTTTAGACACCAATTCTGAGCTCTGTAAGCATGAAGTCTTAATATTTCAAAGCACAGTCCCGTGAAAACGCCACCGGAAGTACCCGGAGATGTAAATATTACCAGAATTTTCGTAATTTCACAGCTTTCCACTGGAAACCTCCGTGATTGAAGAGGACAGTAAATGTAGTAAGAACATATTTACGTGTACTTAGTGTTTCCTACACGTTCTTAATCATTACTGGGAACTTTCATTGTGTACTTTAACAGGTTTACCAAAATTAGGCAGTTTGCTTAGCAGTATTTACGGGAATCGTCACCATTTTAACTGATTCACACAAGAAAACGCCAAAGCCAATCCTCCTTAATTGTAAACATAAACACTATTATCATCATTCCAAGTATTTACACACCAATTCTGAGATCTTTAAGCGTGAACTCTGAATATTTCAAAGCACAGTCCCGTGAAAACGCCACCGGAAGTACCCGGAGATGTAAATATTACCAGTATTTTCGTAATTTCACAGCTTTCCACTGGAAACCTCCGTGATTGAAGACGACAGTAAATGTAGTAAGAATCTATTTACGTGTACTTGAGGTGTTTCTTACACGTTCTTAATCATTTCTGGGAACTATCATTGTGTACTTTAACAGTTTTACCAAATTAGACAGTTTGCTTAGAAGTATTTACCGGAATCGTCACCATTTTAACTAAATCACACAAAAAAAACGCCAAAGCTAATCCTCCTTAATTGTAAACAGAAACACTATTCTCGTCATTCCAAGGCTTTAGACACGAATTCTGAGCTCTGTAAGCATGAAGTCTTAATATTTCAAAGCACAGTCCCGTGAAAACGCCACCGGAAATACCCGGAGATGTTAATATTACCAGTATTTTCGTCATTTCACAGCTTTCCACTGGAAAACTCCGTGATTAAATATGACAGTAAATGTAGTAAGAATCTATTTACGTGTACTTGAGGTATTTCTTACACGTTCTTAATCATTTCTGGGAACTATCATTGTGTACTTTAACAGTTTTACCAAAATTAGACAGTTTGCTTAGAAGTATTTACCGGAATCGTCACCATTTTAACTGATTCACACAAAAAAACGCCAAAGCCAATCCTCCTTAATTGTAAACAGAAACACTATTCTCGTCATTCCAAGGCTTTAGACAACAATTCTGAGTTCTGTAAGCAGGAAGTCTTAATATTTGAAAGCACAGTCCCGTGAAAACGCCACCGGAAGTACCTGGAGACCTAAATATTACCAGAATTTGCGTCATTTCACAGCTTTCCACTGGAAACCTCCGTGATTGAATACGACAGTAAATTTAGTAAGAATCTATTTACGTGTACTTGAGGTGTTTCTTACACGTTCTTAATCATTTCTGGGAACTATCATTGTGTACTTTAACAGTTTTACCAAATTAGACAGTTTGCTTAGAAGTATTTACCGGAATAGTCACCATTTTAACTGAATCACACACAAAAAAACGCCAAAGCTAATCCTCCTTAATTGTAAACATAAACATTATTCTCGTCATTCCAAGGCTTTAGACACCAATTCTGAGCTCTGTAAGCATGAACTCTTAATATTTCAAAGCACAGTCCCGTGAAAACGCCACCGGAAGTACCCGGAGTTGTAAATATTACCAGTATTTTCGTCATTTCACAGCTTTCCACTGGAAACCTCCGTGATTGAAGACGACAGTAAATGTAGTAAGAACATATTTACGTGTACTTAGTGTTTCTTACACGTTCTTAATCATTTCTGGGAACTATCATTGTGTACTTTAACAGTTTTACCAAAATTAGACAGTTTGCTTAGCAGTATATACCGGAATCGTCACCATTTTAACTGATTCACACAAAAAAACGCCAAAGCCTATCCTCCTTAATTGTAAACAGAAACACTATTCTCGTCAGTCCAAGGCTTTAGACACCAATTCTGAGCTCTGTAATCATGAAGTCTTAATATTTCAAAGCACAGTCCCGTGAAAACGCCACCGGAAGTACGCGGAGATGTAAATATTACCAGTATTTTCGTAATTTCACAGCTTTCCACTGGAAACCTCCGTGATTGAAGACGACAGTAAATGTAGTAAGAACATATTTACGTGTACTTAGTGTTTCCTACACGTTCTTAATCATTTCTGGGAACTTTCATTGTGTACTTTAACAGGTTTACCAAAATTAGACAGTTTGCTTAGCAGTATTTACGGGAATCGTCACAATTTTAACTGATTCACACAAAAAAACGCCAAAGCCAATCCTCCTAAATTGTAAACATAAACACTATTCTCATCATTCCAAGTATTTACACACCAATTCTGAGATCTTTAAGCGTGAACTCTGAATATTTCAAAGCACAGTCCCGTGAAAACGCCACCGGAAGTACCTGGAGACCTAAATATTACCAGAATTTGCGTCATTTCACAGCTTTCCACTGGAAACCTCCATGATTGAATACGACAGTAAATGTAGTAAGAATCTATTTACGTGTACTTGAGGTGTTTCTTACACGTTCTTAATCATTTCTGGGAACTATCATTTTGTACTTTAACAGTTTTACCAAATTAGACAGTTTGCTTAGAAGTATTTACCGGAATCGTCACCATTTTAACTAAATCACACAAAAAAAACGCCAAAGCTAATCCTCCTTAATTTTAAACAGAAACATTATTCTCGTCATTCCAAGGTTTTAGACACCAATTCTGAGCTCTGTAAGCATGAACTCTTAATATTTCAAAGAACAGTCCCGTGAAAACGCCACCGGAAGTACCCGGAGTTGTAAATATTACCAGTATTTTCGTCATTTCACAGCTTTCCACTGGAAACCTCCGTGATTGAAGACGACAGTAAATGTAGTAAGAACATATTTACGTGTACTTAGTGTTTCTTACACGTTCTTAATCATTTCTGGGAACTATCATTGTGTACTTTAACAGTTTTACCAAAATTAGACAGTTTGCTTAGAAGTATTTACCAGAATCATGACCATTTTCACTGAATCACACAAAAAAACGCCAAAGCCAATCCTCCTTAATTGTAAACAGAAACACTATTCTGGTCATTCCAAGGCTTTAGACACCAATTCTGAGTTCTGTAAGCAGGAAGTCTTAATATTTCAAAGCACAGTCCCGTGAAAACGCCACCGGAAGTACCCGGAGATGTAAATATTACCAGTATTTTCGTCATTTCACAGCTTTCCACTGGAAACCTCCGTGATTGAAGACGACAGTAAATGTAGTAAGAACATATTTACGTGTACTTAGTGTTTCTTACACGTTCTTAATCTTTTCTGGGAACTATCATTGTGTACTTTAACAGTTTTACCAAAATTAGACAGTTTGCTTAGCAGTATTTACCGGAATCGTCACCATTTTAACTGATTCACACAAAAAAACGCCAAAGCCAATCCTCCTTAATTGTAAACAGAAACACTATTCTCGTCATTCCAAACATTTAGACACCAATTCTGAGATCTTTAAGCGTGAACTCTGAATATTTCAAAGCACAGTCCCGTGAAAACGCCACCGGAAGTACGCGGAGACCTAAATATTACCAGAATTTGCGTCATTTCACAGCTTTCCACTGGAAACCTCCGTGATTGAATACGACAGTAAATGTACTAAGAATCTATTTACGTGTACTTGAGGTGTTTCTTACACGTTCTTAATCATTTCTGGGAACTATCATTGTGTATTTTAACAGTTTTACCAAAATTAGACAGTTTGCTTTGCAGTATTTACCGGAATCGTCACCATTTTAACTGATTCACACAAAAAAATGCCAAAGCCTATCCTCCTTAATTGTAAACAGAAACACTATTCTCGTCAGTCCAAGGCTTTAGACACCAATTCTGAGCTCTGTAATCATGAAGTCTTAATATTTCAAAGCACAGTCCCGTGAAAACGCCACCGGAAGTACCCGGAGATGTAAATATTACCAGTATTTTCGTAATTTCACAGCTTTCCACTGGAAACCTCCGTGATTAAAGACGACAGTAAATGTAGTAAGAACATATTTACGTGTACTTAGTGTTTCCTACACGTTCTTAATCATTTCTGGGAACTTTCATTGTGTACTTTAACAGGTTTACCAAAATTAGACAGTTTGCTTAGCAGTATTTACGGGAATCGTCACCATTTTAACTGATTCACACAAAAAAACGCCAAAGCCAATCCTCCTTAATTGTAAACATAAACACTATTCTCATCATTCCAAGTATTTACACACCAATTCTGAGATCTTTAAGCGTGAACTCTGAATATTTCAAAGCACAGTCCCGTGAAAACGCCACCGGAAGTACCCGGAGACGTAAATATTACCAGTATTTGCGTCATTTCACAGCTTTCCACTGGAAACCTCCGTGATTGAATATGACAGTAAATGTAGTAAGAATCTATTTACGTGTACTTGAGGTATTTCTTACACGTTCTTAATCATTTCTGGGAACTATCATTGTGTATTTTAACAGTTTTACCAAAATTAGACAGTTTGCTTAGAAGTATTTACCGGAATCATGACCATTTTCACTGAATCACACAAAAAAACGCCAAAGCCAATCCTCCTTAATTGTAAACAGAAACACTATTCTCGTCATTCCAAGGCTTTAGACAACAATTCTGAGTTCTGTAAGCAGGAAGTCTTAATATTTGAAAGCACAGTCCCGTGAAAACGCCACCAGAAGTACCTGGAGACCTAAATATTACCAGAATTTGCGTCATTTCACAGCTTTCCACTGGAAACCTCCGTGATTGAATACGACAGTAAATTTAGTAAGAATCTATTTACGTGTACTTGAGGTGTTTCTTACATGTTCTTAATCATTTCTGGGAACTATCATTGTGTACTTTAACAGTTTTACCAAATTAGACAGTTTGCTTAGAAGTATTTACCGGAATAGTCACCATTTTAACTGAATCACACACAAAAAAACGCCAAAGCTAATCCTCCTTAATTGTAAACATAAACATTATTCTCGTCATTCCAAGGCTTTAGACACCAATTCTGAGCTCTGTAAGCATGAACTCTTAATATTTCAAAGCACAGTCCCGTGAAAACGCCACCGGAAGTACGCGGAGATGTAAATATTACCAGTATTTTCGTCATTTCACAGCTTTCCACTGGAAACCTCCGTGATTGAAGACGACAGTAAATGTAGTAAGAACATATTTACGTGTACTTAGTGTTTCCTACACGTTCTTAATCATTTCTGGGAACTTTCATTGTGTACTTTAACAGGTTTACAAAAATTAGACAGTTTGCTTAGAAGTATTTACCGGAATCGTCACCATTTTAACTGATTCACACAAAAAAACGCCAAAGCCAATCCTCCTTAATTGTAAACATAAACACTATTCTCATCATTCCAAGTATTTACACACCAATTCTGAGATCTTTAAGCGTGAACTCTGAATATTTCAAAGCACAGTCCCGTGAAAACGCCACCGGAAGTACCTGGAGACCTAAATATTACCAGAATTTGCGTCATTTCACAGCTTTCCACTGGAAACCTCCGTGATTGAATACGACAGTAAATGTAGTAAGAATCTATTTACGTGTACTTGAGGTGTTTCTTACACATTCTTAATCATTTCTGGGAACTATCATTGTGTACTTTAACAGTTTTACCAAATTAGACAGTTTGCTTAGAAGTATTTACCGGAATCGTCACCATTTTAACTAAATCACACAAAAAAAACGCCAAAGCTAATCCTCCTTAATTGTAAACAGAAACATTATTCTCGTCATTCCAAGGCTTTAGACACCAATTCTGAGCTCTGTAAGCATGAACTCTTAATATTTCAAAGAACAGTCCCGTGAAAACGCCACCGGAAGTACCCGGAGTTGTAAATATTACCAGTATTTTCGTCATTTCACAGCTTTCCACTGGAAACCTCCGTGATTGAAGACGACAGTAAATGTAGTAAGAACATATTTACGTGTACTTAGTGTTTCTTACACGTTCTTAATCATTTCTGGGAACTATCATTGTGTACTTTAACAGTTTTACCAAAATTAGACAATTTGCTTAGAAGTATTTTCCAGAATCGTGACCATTTTCACTGAATCACACAAAAAAACGCCAAAGCCAATCCTCCTTAATTGTAAACAGAAACACTATTCTCGTCATTCCAAGCTTTAGACACGAATTCTGAGCTCTGTAACCATGAAGTCTTAATATTTCAAAGCACAGTCCCGTGAAAACGCCACCGGAAGTACCCGTAGATGTAAATATTACCAGTATTTTCGTCATTTCACAGCTTTCCACTGGAAACCTCCGTGATTGAATACGACAGTAAATGTAGTAAGAATCTATTTACGTGTACTTGAGGTATTTCTTACACGTTCTTAATCATTTCTGGGAACTATCATTGTGTATTTTAACAGTTTTACCAAAATTAGACAGTTTGCTTAGAAGTATTTACTGGAATCGTCACCATTTTAACTGATTCACACAAAAAAACGCCAAAGCCAATCCTCCTTAATTGTAAACAGAAACACTATTCTCGTCATTCCAAGGCTTTAGACACCAATTCTGAGTTCTGTAAGCAGGAAGTCTTAATATTTCAAAGCACAGTCCCGTGAAAACGCCACCGGAAGTACCCGGAGCTGTAAATATTACCAGTATTTTCGTCATTTCACAGCTTTCCACTGGAAACCTCCGTGATTGAAGACGACAGTAAATGTAGTAAGAACATATTTACTTGTACTTAGTGTTTCTTACACGTTCTTTTTTTTTTTTTTGAATTCGTCTTTTTAATTTTTCTTCTTTATTTTTTCTGTGCACTCACTTAGAACATTTTCTTAAAAATAGAATGGTATAGAAAAAGGTGCCATGAACACATGTGTTAACCTTGAGAAATTATGCTCATTTTCAAATAATATATCAGTTTGGACCTTTATCATTATAAGATGTGCATAAAATTTCTATAAATATTCTATTTATAACTGTGGGAATACAGTGAGGTGGAAAAGTAGAGTGAGTTGGACATCTGTACAATGAATATTTGTTGAATCAATGTCTTTGTGAACATTATCTACAATATATCTTGAGGGGGAAAAACTGCCGGGGTCCTGCCCCAGCGAGTCCAGGGGTCCCCAAAGGTGTGGACGGAGTCGGCGAAGAAGGAATGTCACGGAGACAGCGTTCAGTTGATCAGCAACCTAGCCAGGATCTCTAGCCAGGATCTCCAGAGAGGTTCTGCTTAGGATCTCCAGCGAGGTTCTGTAGCCATGTTCCCTCGCTAGGTTCTCCAGCCAGGTTCTGTCCAGGCTCTCCAGTCAGGTTCAGTGTCCAGGTTCCAGTCAGGTTCTCCTGCCAATCTCTGTAGTCAGGTTCAGTCCAGGATCCCTTGCCATGTTCTCCCGCTAGGCTCTGTCTCTAGGCTCCGAGGCCAGTCCCGGTCCAGGATCCTCTGGCATGCTCTCGCCAACGAAGTTCTTCTGTCTCTAGGCTCCGTGTAGGTTCTGTCTTCTGAATTCTGTCTCCTGAGTTCTGAGTCTTTCTGTCTTGTTACAACTGTATTTATACCAGTTGATTCAATCCTATCAATCTCTATTACAAAGGTTAGGGCGTTTCTTATCTCCATTCCAGGGAGAAAAGATTATGTAGTTTAAGCATGATTGTTCATAGTTAAAGGGATTAATTACCCGCCTGGCACTTAGTTGAGGGGTTTTATTCCCTCCCTAACTTCAGGGGAAAATCCCTACCTGCGGATTCAACCTTTCTTGGAGAGGTGACCTTGGTTAAAACACAGCGCCAAGAAGGTGAGCAAACATATTAAGAACCGTATGCCATATATGCCAGGTCCCTTGAAACAGCAAGGATGGACCGGCTCCCGGCAAATTCCCCCTTTTTTATTTTTTAAAAGCAGGCATTAAAAAGAAAAACCTCAAATGCTCTCTTATATCCATTTTAAGAGTAGGATTGGCGCTTTCTGCTATTACCTGAGTCCTGATCTATCATCCAAGGGAGAGCTTGCCAATCCTGCACTTTCCCAGGGTAGAAAGGCTGCAGTGGGGTTAAGGATAAGGCTCCTTGGGCCTACCTTCTCCCATGCCATTACATTTACCTTTCCTTCCTCAGAAAAGCATGGACATATTTCTTGTATAAAACGTTCTGTCTGACTGGGAGTAACCTTAATTCCTCTGCTAACAAGCACATATGTTAAAAGATCAATACAGAGTCTTTTTTCTTTAGACTCAGTATGGCACATCTTCTTAATCTAAAGATCAATACAGAGTCTTCTTTCTTTGGACTCACTATGGCACATCTTCTCAATCTAAGTTCTGTACTATCCACCTTCTTACCCTATTTATCCTCTATAGGGGGGTCTGTAGCACCCTGGTGGAGTCCTATCCGTCCCGAGTGTGGGAGTTTTCAAGGGGGGGGGGCTTACCTAAGGGAATCCTGTTACAGGGATTCCCAAAGGTGTGGACGGAGCCGGCAAAGACTATCCACCCTCTACCTACAGTGGAGTCCGATCCGTCCCGAGTGAGGGGGGGGGAGCTTACCTAAGGGTCCCTGTTCGGGCGCCATATGCCGGGGTCCTGCCCCAGTGAGTCCAGGGGTCCCCAAAGGTGTGGACGGAGTCGGCGAAGAAGGAATGTCACGGAGACAGCGTTCAGTTGATCAGCAACCTAGCCAGGATCTCTAGCCAGGATCTCCAGAGAGGTTCTGCTTATGATCTCCAGCGAGGTTCTGTAGCCATGTTCCCTCGCTAGGTTCTCCAGCCAGGTTCTGTCCAGGCTCTCCAGTCAGGCTCAGTGTCCAGGTTCCAGTCAGGTTCTCCTGCCAATCTCTGTAGTCAGGTTCAGTCCAGGATCCCTTGCCATGTTCTCCCGCTAGGCTCTGTCTCTAGGCTCCGAGGCCAGTCCCGATCCAGGATCCTCTGGCATGCTCTCGCCAGCGAAGTTCTTCTATCTCTAGGCTCCGTGTAGGTTCTGTCTTCTGAATTCTGTCTCCTGAGTTCTCTCTTACACGTTCTTAATCATTTCTTGGAACTATCATTGTGTACTTTAACAGTTTTACCAAAATTAGACAGTTTGCTTAGAAGTATTTACCGGAATCATGACCATTTTCACTGAATCACACAAAAAAACGCCAAAGCCAATCCTCCTTAATTGTAAACAGAAACACTATTCTCGTCATTCCAAGGCTTTAGACACCAATTCTGAGCTATGTAAGGATGAAGTCTAAATATTTCAAAGCTCAGTCCCTTGAAAACACCACCGGAAGTAGCCGGAGATGTAAATATTACCAGTATTTTCGTCATTTCACAGCTTTCCACTGGAAACCTCCGTGATTGAATACGACAGTAAATGTAGTAAGAATCTATTTACGTGTCCTTGAGGTGTTTCTTACACGTTCTTAATCATTTTTGGGAACTATCATTGTGTATTTTAACAGTTTTGCCAAAATTAGACAGTTTGCTTAGAAGTATTTACCGGAATCGTCACCATTTTAACTGATTCACACAAAAAAACGCCAAAGCCAATCCTCCTTAATTGTAAACAGAAACACTATTCTCGTCATTCCAAGGCTTTAGACACCAATTCTGAGCCCTGTAAGCATGAACTCTTAATATTTCAAAGCACAGTGCCGTGAAAACGCCACCGGAAGTACCCGGAGATGTAAATATTACCAGTATTTTCGTCATTTCACAGCTTTCCACTGGAAACCTCCGTGATTGAATACGACAGTAAATGTACTAAGAATCTATTTACGTGTACTTGAGGTGTTTCTTACACGTTCTTAATCATTTCTGGGAACTATCATTGTGTATTTTAACAGTTTTACCAAAATTAGACAGTTTGCTTAGCAGTATTTACCGGAATCGTCACCATTTTAACTGATTCACACAAAAAAACGCCAAAGCCAATCCTCCTTAATTGTAAACATAAACACTATTCTCATCATTCCAAGTCTTTAGACACCAATTCTGAGCTCTGTAAGCATGAACTCTTAATAGTTCAAAGCACAGTCACGTGAAAACGCCACCGGAAGTACCCGGAGACGTAAACATTACCAGTATTTGTGTCATTTCACAGCTTTCCACTGGAAACCTCCGTGATTGAATACGACAGTAAATTTAGTAAGAATCTATTTACGTGTACTTGAGGTGTTTCTTACACGTTCTTAATCATTTCTGGGAACTATCATTGTGTACTTTAACAGTTTTACCAAATTAGACAGTTTGCTTAGAAGTATTTACCGGAATCGTCACCATTTTAACTGAATCACACACAAAAAAACGCCAAAGCTAATCCTCCTTAATTGTAAACATAAACATTATTCTCGTCAGTCCAAGCATTTAGACACCAATTCTGAGCTCTGTAAGCAGGAAGTCTTAATATTTGAAAGCACAGTCCCGTGAAAACGCCACCAGAAGTACCTGGAGACCTAAATATTACCAGAATTTGCGTCATTTCACAGCTTTCCACTGGAAACCTCCGTGATTGAATACGACAGTAAATTTAGTAAGAATCTATTTACGTGTACTTGAGGTGTTTCTTACACGTTCTTAATCATTTCTGGGAACTATCATTGTGTACTTTAACAGTTTTACCAAATTAGACAGTTTGCTTAGAAGTATTTACCGGAATAGTCACCATTTTAACTGAATCACACACAAAAAAACGCCAAAGCTAATCCTCCTTAATTGTAAACATAAACATTATTCTCGTCATTCCAAGGCTTTAGACACCAATTCTGAGCTCTGTAAGCATGAACTCTTAATATTTCAAAGCACAGTCCCGTGAAAACGCCACCGGAAGTACGCGGAGATGTAAATATTACCAGTATTTTCGTCATTTCACAGCTTTCCACTGGAAACCTCCGTGATTGAAGACGACAGTAAATGTAGTAAGAACATATTTACGTGTACTTAGTGTTTCCTACACGTTCTTAATCATTTCTGGGAACTTTCATTGTGTACTTTAACAGGTTTACCAAAATTAGACAGTTTGCTTAGCAGTATTTACGGGAATCGTCACCATTTTAACTGATTCACACAAAAAAACGCCAAAGCCAATCCTCCTTAATTGTAAACATAAACACTATTCTCATCATTCCAAGTATTTACACACCAATTCTGAGATCTTTAAGCGTGAACTCTGAATATTTCAAAGCACAGTCCCGTGAAAACGCCACCGGAAGTACCCGGAGACGTAAATATTACCAGTATTTGCGTCATTTCACAGCTTTCCACTGGAAACCTCCGTGATTGAATACGACAGTAAATGTAGTAAGAATCTATTTACGTGTACTTGAGGTATTTCTTACACGTTCTTAATCATTTCTGGGAACTATCATTGTGTATTTTAACAGTTTTACCAAAATTAGACAGTTTGCTTAGAAGTATTTACCGGAATCGTCACCATTTTAACTGATTCACACAAAAAAACGCCAAAGCCAATCCTCCTTAATTGTAAACATAAACACTATTCTCATCATTCCAAGTATTTACACACCAATTCTGAGATCTTTAAGCGTGAACTCTGAATATTTCAAAGCACAGTCCCGTGAAAACGCCACCGGAAGTACCTGGAGACCTAAATATTACCAGAATTTGCGTCATTTCACAGCTTTCCACTGGAAACCTCCGTGATTGAATACGACAGTAAATGTAGTAAGAATCTATTTACGTGTACTTGAGGTGTTTCTTACACATTCTTAATCATTTCTGGGAACTATCATTGTGTACTTTAACAGTTTTACCAAATTAGACAGTTTGCTTAGAAGTATTTACCGGAATCGTCACCATTTTAACTAAATCACACAAAAAAAACGCCAAAGCTAATCCTCCTTAATTGTAAACAGAAACATTATTCTCGTCATTCCAAGGCTTTAGACACCAATTCTGAGCTCTGTAAGCATGAACTCTTAATATTTCAAAGAACAGTCCCGTGAAAACGCCACCGGAAGTACCCGGAGTTGTAAATATTACCAGTATTTTCGTCATTTCACAGCTTTCCACTGGAAACCTCCGTGATTGAAGACGACAGTAAATGTAGTAAGAACATATTTACGTGTACTTAGTGTTTCTTACACGTTCTTAATCATTTCTGGGAACTATCATTGTGTACTTTAACAGTTTTACCAAAATTAGACAATTTGCTTAGAAGTATTTTCCAGAATCGTGACCATTTTCACTGAATCACACAAAAAAACGCCAAAGCCAATCCTCCTTAATTGTAAACAGAAACACTATTCTCGTCATTCCAAGCTTTAGACACGAATTCTGAGCTCTGTAACCATGAAGTCTTAATATTTCAAAGCACAGTCCCGTGAAAACGCCACCGGAAGTACCCGTAGATGTAAATATTACCAGTATTTTCGTCATTTCACAGCTTTCCACTGGAAACCTCCGTGATTGAATACGACAGTAAATGTAGTAAGAATCTATTTACGTGTACTTGAGGTATTTCTTACACGTTCTTAATCATTTCTGGGAACTATCATTGTGTATTTTAACAGTTTTACCAAAATTAGACAGTTTGCTTAGAAGTATTTACTGGAATCGTCACCATTTTAACTGATTCACACAAAAAAACGCCAAAGCCAATCCTCCTTAATTGTAAACAGAAACACTATTCTCGTCATTCCAAGGCTTTAGACACCAATTCTGAGTTCTGTAAGCAGGAAGTCTTAATATTTCAAAGCACAGTCCCGTGAAAACGCCACCGGAAGTACCCGGAGCTGTAAATATTACCAGTATTTTCGTCATTTCACAGCTTTCCACTGGAAACCTCCGTGATTGAAGACGACAGTAAATGTAGTAAGAACATATTTACTTGTACTTAGTGTTTCTTACACGTTCTTTTTTTTTTTTTTGAATTCGTCTTTTTAATTTTTCTTCTTTATTTTTTCTGTGCACTCACTTAGAACATTTTCTTAAAAATAGAATGGTATAGAAAAAGGTGCCATGAACACATGTGTTAACCTTGAGAAATTATGCTCATTTTCAAATAATATATCAGTTTGGACCTTTATCATTATAAGATGTGCATAAAATTTCTATAAATATTCTATTTATAACTGTGGGAATACAGTGAGGTGGAAAAGTAGAGTGAGTTGGACATCTGTACAATGAATATTTGTTGAATCAATGTCTTTGTGAACATTATCTACAATATATCTTGAGGGGGAAAAACTGCCGGGGTCCTGCCCCAGCGAGTCCAGGGGTCCCCAAAGGTGTGGACGGAGTCGGCGAAGAAGGAATGTCACGGAGACAGCGTTCAGTTGATCAGCAACCTAGCCAGGATCTCTAGCCAGGATCTCCAGAGAGGTTCTGCTTAGGATCTCCAGCGAGGTTCTGTAGCCATGTTCCCTCGCTAGGTTCTCCAGCCAGGTTCTGTCCAGGCTCTCCAGTCAGGTTCAGTGTCCAGGTTCCAGTCAGGTTCTCCTGCCAATCTCTGTAGTCAGGTTCAGTCCAGGATCCCTTGCCATGTTCTCCCGCTAGGCTCTGTCTCTAGGCTCCGAGGCCAGTCCCGGTCCAGGATCCTCTGGCATGCTCTCGCCAACGAAGTTCTTCTGTCTCTAGGCTCCGTGTAGGTTCTGTCTTCTGAATTCTGTCTCCTGAGTTCTGAGTCTTTCTGTCTTGTTACAACTGTATTTATACCAGTTGATTCAATCCTATCAATCTCTATTACAAAGGTTAGGGCGTTTCTTATCTCCATTCCAGGGAGAAAAGATTATGTAGTTTAAGCATGATTGTTCATAGTTAAAGGGATTAATTACCCGCCTGGCACTTAGTTGAGGGGTTTTATTCCCTCCCTAACTTCAGGGGAAAATCCCTACCTGCGGATTCAACCTTTCTTGGAGAGGTGACCTTGGTTAAAACACAGCGCCAAGAAGGTGAGCAAACATATTAAGAACCGTATGCCATATATGCCAGGTCCCTTGAAACAGCAAGGATGGACCGGCTCCCGGCAAATTCCCCCTTTTTTATTTTTTAAAAGCAGGCATTAAAAAGAAAAACCTCAAATGCTCTCTTATATCCATTTTAAGAGTAGGATTGGCGCTTTCTGCTATTACCTGAGTCCTGATCTATCATCCAAGGGAGAGCTTGCCAATCCTGCACTTTCCCAGGGTAGAAAGGCTGCAGTGGGGTTAAGGATAAGGCTCCTTGGGCCTACCTTCTCCCATGCCATTACATTTACCTTTCCTTCCTCAGAAAAGCATGGACATATTTCTTGTATAAAACGTTCTGTCTGACTGGGAGTAACCTTAATTCCTCTGCTAACAAGCACATATGTTAAAAGATCAATACAGAGTCTTTTTTCTTTAGACTCAGTATGGCACATCTTCTTAATCTAAAGATCAATACAGAGTCTTCTTTCTTTGGACTCACTATGGCACATCTTCTCAATCTAAGTTCTGTACTATCCACCTTCTTACCCTATTTATCCTCTATAGGGGGGTCTGTAGCACCCTGGTGGAGTCCTATCCGTCCCGAGTGTGGGAGTTTTCAAGGGGGGGGGGCTTACCTAAGGGAATCCTGTTACAGGGATTCCCAAAGGTGTGGACGGAGTCGGCAAAGACTATCCACCCTCTACCTACAGTGGAGTCCGATCCGTCCCGAGTGAGGGGGGGGGAGCTTACCTAAGGGTCCCTGTTCGGGCGCCATATGCCGGGGTCCTGCCCCAGTGAGTCCAGGGGTCCCCAAAGGTGTGGACGGAGTCGGCGAAGAAGGAATGTCACGGAGACAGCGTTCAGTTGATCAGCAACCTAGCCAGGATCTCTAGCCAGGATCTCCAGAGAGGTTCTGCTTATGATCTCCAGCGAGGTTCTGTAGCCATGTTCCCTCGCTAGGTTCTCCAGCCAGGTTCTGTCCAGGCTCTCCAGTCAGGCTCAGTGTCCAGGTTCCAGTCAGGTTCTCCTGCCAATCTCTGTAGTCAGGTTCAGTCCAGGATCCCTTGCCATGTTCTCCCGCTAGGCTCTGTCTCTAGGCTCCGAGGCCAGTCCCGATCCAGGATCCTCTGGCATGCTCTCGCCAGCGAAGTTCTTCTATCTCTAGGCTCCGTGTAGGTTCTGTCTTCTGAATTCTGTCTCCTGAGTTCTCTCTTACACGTTCTTAATCATTTCTTGGAACTATCATTGTGTACTTTAACAGTTTTACCAAAATTAGACAGTTTGCTTAGAAGTATTTACCGGAATCATGACCATTTTCACTGAATCACACAAAAAAACGCCAAAGCCAATCCTCCTTAATTGTAAACAGAAACACTATTCTCGTCATTCCAAGGCTTTAGACACCAATTCTGAGCTATGTAAGGATGAAGTCTAAATATTTCAAAGCTCAGTCCCTTGAAAACACCACCGGAAGTAGCCGGAGATGTAAATATTACCAGTATTTTCGTCATTTCACAGCTTTCCACTGGAAACCTCCGTGATTGAATACGACAGTAAATGTAGTAAGAATCTATTTACGTGTCCTTGAGGTGTTTCTTACACGTTCTTAATCATTTTTGGGAACTATCATTGTGTATTTTAACAGTTTTGCCAAAATTAGACAGTTTGCTTAGAAGTATTTACCGGAATCGTCACCATTTTAACTGATTCACACAAAAAAACGCCAAAGCCAATCCTCCTTAATTGTAAACAGAAACACTATTCTCGTCATTCCAAGGCTTTAGACACCAATTCTGAGCCCTGTAAGCATGAACTCTTAATATTTCAAAGCACAGTGCCGTGAAAACGCCACCGGAAGTACCCGGAGATGTAAATATTACCAGTATTTTCGTCATTTCACAGCTTTCCACTGGAAACCTCCGTGATTGAATACGACAGTAAATGTAATAAGAATCTATTTACGTGTACTTGAGGTGTTTCTTACACGTTCTTAATCATTTCTGGGAACTATCATTGTGTATTTTAACAGTTTTACCAAAATTAGACAGTTTGCTTAGCAGTATTTACCGGAATCGTCACCATTTTAACTGATTCACACAAAAAAACGCCAAAGCCAATCCTCCTTAATTGTAAACATAAACACTATTCTCATCATTCCAAGTCTTTAGACACCAATTCTGAGCTCTGTAAGCATGAACTCTTAATAGTTCAAAGCACAGTCACGTGAAAACGCCACCGGAAGTACCCGGAGACGTAAACATTACCAGTATTTGTGTCATTTCACAGCTTTCCACTGGAAACCTCCGTGATTGAATACGACAGTAAATTTAGTAAGAATCTATTTACGTGTACTTGAGGTGTTTCTTACACGTTCTTAATCATTTCTGGGAACTATCATTGTGTACTTTAACAGTTTTACCAAATTAGACAGTTTGCTTAGAAGTATTTACCGGAATCGTCACCATTTTAACTGAATCACACACAAAAAAACGCCAAAGCTAATCCTCCTTAATTGTAAACATAAACATTATTCTCGTCAGTCCAAGCATTTAGACACCAATTCTGAGCTCTGTAAGCATGAACTCTTAATATTTCAAAGCACAGTCCCGTGAAAACGCCACCGGAAGTACCCGGAGTTGTAAATATTACCAGTATTTTCGTCATTTCACAGCTTTCCACTGGAAACCTCCGTGATTGAAGACGACAGTAAATGTAGTAAGAACATATTTACGTGTACTTAGTGTTTCTTACACGTTCTTAATCATTTCTGGGAACTATCATTGTGTACTTTAACAGTTTTACCAAAATTAGACAGTTTGCTTAGCAGTATATACCAGAATCGTCACCATTTTAACTGATTCACACAAAAAAACGCCAAAGCCTATCCTCCTTAATTGTAAACAGAAACACTATTCTCGTCCGTCCAAGGCTTTAGACACCAATTCTGAGCTCTGTAAGCATGAAGTCTTAATATTTCAAAGCACAGTCCCGTGAAAACGCCACCGGAAGTACCCGGAGATGTAAATATTACCAGTATTTTCGTAATTTCACAGCATTCCACTGGAAACCTCCGTGATTGAATACGACAGTAAATTTAGTAAGAATCTATTTACGTGTACTTGAGGTATTTCTTACACGTTCTTAATCATTTCTGGGAACTATCATTGTGTATTTTAACAGTTTTACCAAAATTAGACAGTTTGCTTAGAAGTATTTACCGGAATCGTCACCATTTTAACCGATTCACACAAAAAAACGCCAAAGCCAATCCTCCTTAATTGTAAACAGAAACACTATTCTCGTCATTCCAAGGCTTTAGACACCAATTCTGAGCCCTGTAAGCATGAACTCTTAATATTTCAAAGCACAGTCCCGTGAAAACGCCACCGGAAGTACCCGGAGTTGTAAATATTACCAGTATTTTCGTAATTTCACAGCTTTCCACTGGAAACCTCCGTGATTGAAGACGACAGTAAATGTAGTAAGAACATATTTACGTGTACTTAGTGTTTCCTACACGTTCTTAATCATTTCTGGGAACTTTCATTGTGTACTTTAACAGGTTTACCAAAATTAGACAGTTTGCTTAGCAGTATTTACGGGAATCGTCACCATTTTAACTGATTCACACAAAAAAACGCCAAAGCCAATCCTCCTTAATTGTAAACATAAACACTATTCTCATCATTCCAAGTATTTACACACCAATTCTGAGATCTTTAAGCGTGAACTCTGAATATTTCAAAGCACAGTCCCGTGAAAACGCCACCGGAAGTACCCGGAGACCTAAATATTACCAGAATTTGCGTCATTTCACAGCTTTCCACTGGAAACCTCCGTGATTGAATACGACAGTAAATTTAGTAAGAATCTATTTACGTGTACTTGAGGTATTTCTTACACGTTCTTAATCATTTCTGGGAACTATCATTGTGTATTTTAACAGTTTTACCAAAATTAGACAGTTTGCTTAGAAGTATTTACCGGAATCGTCACCATTTTAACCTATTCACACAAAAAAACGCCAAAGCCAATCCTCCTTAATTGTAAACAGAAACACTATTCTCGTCATTCCAAGGCTTTAGACACGAATTCTGAGCTCTGTAAGCATGAAGTCTTAATATTTCAAAGCACAATCCCGTGAAAACGCCACCGGAAATACACGGAGATGTAAATATTACCAGTATTTTCGTCATTTCACAGCTTTCCACTGGAAACCTCCGTGATTGAAGACGACAGTAAATGTAGTAAGAACATATTTACGTGTACTTAGTGTTTCTTACACGTTCTTAATCATTTCTGGGAACTATCATTGTGTACTTTAACAGTTTTACCAAAATTAGACAGTTTGCTTAGCAGTATATACCAGAATCGTCACCATTTTAACTGATTCACACAAAAAAACGCCAAAGCCTATCCTCCTTAATTGTAAACAGAAACACTATTCTCGTCAGTCCAAGGCTTTAGACACCAATTCTGAGCTCTGTAAGCATGAAGTCTTAATATTTCAAAGCACAGTCCCGTGAAAACGCCACCGGAAGTACCCGGAGATGTAAATATTACCAGAATTTTCGTAATTTCACAGCTTTCCACTGGAAACCTCCGTGATTGAAGAGGACAGTAAATGTAGTAAGAACATATTTACGTGTACTTAGTGTTTCCTACACGTTCTTAATCATTACTGGGAACTTTCATTGTGTACTTTAACAGGTTTACCAAAATTAGACAGTTTGCTTAGCAGTATTTACGGGAATCGTCACCATTTTAACTGATTCACACAAGAAAACGCCAAAGCCAATCCTCCTTAATTGTAAACATAAACACTATTATCATCATTCCAAGTATTTACACACCAATTCTGAGATCTTTAAGCGTGAACTCTGAATATTTCAAAGCACAGTCCCGTGAAAACGCCACCGGAAGTACCCGGAGATGTAAATATTACCAGTATTTTCGTAATTTCACAGCTTTCCACTGGAAACCTCCGTGATTGAAGACGACAGTAAATGTAGTAAGAATCTATTTACGTGTACTTGAGGTGTTTCTTACACGTTCTTAATCATTTCTGGGAACTATCATTGTGTACTTTAACAGTTTTACCAAATTAGACAGTTTGCTTAGAAGTATTTACCGGAATCGTCACCATTTTAACTAAATCACACAAAAAAAACGCCAAAGCTAATCCTCCTTAATTGTAAACAGAAACACTATTCTCGTCATTCCAAGGCTTTAGACACGAATTCTGAGCTCTGTAAGCATGAAGTCTTAATATTTCAAAGCACAGTCCCGTGAAAACGCCACCGGAAATACCCGGAGATGTTAATATTACCAGTATTTTCGTCATTTCACAGCTTTCCACTGGAAAACTCCGTGATTAAATATGACAGTAAATGTAGTAAGAATCTATTTACGTGTACTTGAGGTATTTCTTACACGTTCTTAATCATTTCTGGGAACTATCATTGTGTACTTTAACAGTTTTACCAAAATTAGACAGTTTGCTTAGAAGTATTTACCGGAATCGTCACCATTTTAACTGATTCACACAAAAAAACGCCAAAGCCAATCCTCCTTAATTGTAAACAGAAACACTATTCTCGTCATTCCAAGGCTTTAGACAACAATTCTGAGTTCTGTAAGCAGGAAGTCTTAATATTTGAAAGCACAGTCCCGTGAAAACGCCACCGGAAGTACCTGGAGACCTAAATATTACCAGAATTTGCGTCATTTCACAGCTTTCCACTGGAAACCTCCGTGATTGAATACGACAGTAAATTTAGTAAGAATCTATTTACGTGTACTTGAGGTGTTTCTTACACGTTCTTAATCATTTCTGGGAACTATCATTGTGTACTTTAACAGTTTTACCAAATTAGACAGTTTGCTTAGAAGTATTTACCGGAATAGTCACCATTTTAACTGAATCACACACAAAAAAACGCCAAAGCTAATCCTCCTTAATTGTAAACATAAACATTATTCTCGTCATTCCAAGGCTTTAGACACCAATTCTGAGCTCTGTAAGCATGAACTCTTAATATTTCAAAGCACAGTCCTGTGAAAACGCCACCGGAAGTACCCGGAGTTGTAAATATTACCAGTATTTTCGTCATTTCACAGCTTTCCACTGGAAACCTCCGTGATTGAAGACGACAGTAAATGTAGTAAGAACATATTTACGTGTACTTAGTGTTTCTTACACGTTCTTAATCATTTCTGGGAACTATCATTGTGTACTTTAACAGTTTTACCAAAATTAGACAGTTTGCTTAGCAGTATATACCGGAATCGTCACCATTTTAACTGATTCACACAAAAAAACGCCAAAGCCTATCCTCCTTAATTGTAAACAGAAACACTATTCTCGTCAGTCCAAGGCTTTAGACACCAATTCTGAGCTCTGTAATCATGAAGTCTTAATATTTCAAAGCACAGTCCCGTGAAAACGCCACCGGAAGTACGCGGAGATGTAAATATTACCAGTATTTTCGTCATTTCACAGCTTTCCACTGGAAACCTCCGTGATTGAAGACGACAGTAAATGTAGTAAGAACATATTTACGTGTACTTAGTGTTTCCTACACGTTCTTAATCATTTCTGGGAACTTTCATTGTGTACTTTAACAGGTTTACCAAAATTAGACAGTTTGCTTAGCAGTATTTACGGGAATCGTCACAATTTTAACTGATTCACACAAAAAAACGCCAAAGCCAATCCTCCTAAATTGTAAACATAAACACTATTCTCATCATTCCAAGTATTTACACACCAATTCTGAGATCTTTAAGCGTGAACTCTGAATATTTCAAAGCACAGTCCCGTGAAAACGCCACCGGAAGTACCTGGAGACCTAAATATTACCAGAATTTGCGTCATTTCACAGCTTTCCACTGGAAACCTCCGTGATTGAATACGACAGTAAATGTAGTAAAAATCTATTTACGTGTACTTGAGGTGTTTCTTACACGTTCTTAATCATTTCTGGGAACTATCATTTTGTACTTTAACAGTTTTACCAAATTAGACAGTTTGCTTAGAAGTATTTACCGGAATCGTCACCATTTTAACTAAATCACACAAAAAAAACGCCAAAGCTAATCCTCCTTAATTTTAAACAGAAACATTATTCTCGTCATTCCAAGGTTTTAGACACCAATTCTGAGCTCTGTAAGCATGAACTCTTAATATTTCAAAGAACAGTCCCGTGAAAACGCCACCGGAAGTACCCGGAGTTGTAAATATTACCAGTATTTTCGTCATTTCACAGCTTTCCACTGGAAACCTCCGTGATTGAAGACGACAGTAAATGTAGTAAGAACATATTTACGTGTACTTAGTGTTTCTTACACGTTCTTAATCATTTCTGGGAACTATCATTGTGTACTTTAACAGTTTTACCAAAATTAGACAGTTTGCTTAGAAGTATTTACCAGAATCATGACCATTTTCACTGAATCACACAAAAAAACGCCAAAGCCAATCCTCCTTAATTGTAAACAGAAACACTATTCTGGTCATTCCAAGGCTTTAGACACCAATTCTGAGTTCTGTAAGCAGGAAGTCTTAATATTTCAAAGCACAGTCCCGTGAAAACGCCACCGGAAGTACCCGGAGATGTAAATATTACCAGTATTTTCGTCATTTCACAGCTTTCCACTGGAAACCTCCGTGATTGAAGACGACAGTAAATGTAGTAAGAACATATTTACGTGTACTTAGTGTTTCTTACACGTTCTTAGTCTTTTCTGGGAACTATCATTGTGTACTTTAACAGTTTTACCAAAATTACACAGTTTGCTTAGCAGTATTTACCGGAATCGTCACCATTTTAACTGATTCACACAAAAAAACGCCAAAGCCAATCCTCCTTAATTGTAAACAGAAACACTATTCTCGTCATTCCAAACATTTAGACACCAATTCTGAGATCTTTAAGCGTGAACTCTGAATATTTCAAAGCACAGTCCCGTGAAAACGCCACCGGAAGTACGCGGAGACCTAAATATTACCAGAATTTGCGTCATTTCACAGCTTTCCACTGGAAACCTCCGTGATTGAATACGACAGTAAATGTAGTAAGAATCTATTTACGTGTACTTGAGGTGTTTCTTACACGTTCTTAATCATTTCTGGGAACTATCATTGTGTATTTTAACAGTTTTACCAAAATTAGACAGTTTGCTTTGCAGTATTTACCGGAATCGTCACCATTTTAACTGATTCACACAAAAAAATGCCAAAGCCTATCCTCCTTAATTGTAAACAGAAACACTATTCTCGTCAGTCCAAGGCTTTAGACACCAATTCTGAGCTCTGTAATCATGAAGTCTTAATATTTCAAAGCACAGTCCCGTGAAAACGCCACCGGAAGTACCCGGAGATGTAAATATTACCAGTATTTTCGTAATTTCACAGCTTTCCACTGGAAACCTCCGTGATTAAAGACGACAGTAAATGTAGTAAGAACATATTTACGTGTACTTAGTGTTTCCTACACGTTCTTAATCATTTCTGGGAACTTTCATTGTGTACTTTAACAGGTTTACCAAAATTAGACAGTTTGCTTAGCAGTATTTACGGGAATCGTCACCATTTTAACTGATTCACACAAAAAAACGCCAAAGCCAATCCTCCTTAATTGTAAACATAAACACTATTCTCATCATTCCAAGTATTTACACACCAATTCTGAGATCTTTAAGCGTGAACTCTGAATATTTCAAAGCACAGTCCCGTGAAAACGCCACCGGAAGTACCCGGAGACGTAAATATTACCAGTATTTGCGGCATTTCACAGCTTTCCACTGGAAACCTCCGTGATTGAATATGACAGTAAATGTAGTAAGAATCTATTTACGTGTACTTGAGGTATTTCTTACACGTTCTTAATCATTTCTGGGAACTATCATTGTGTATTTTAACAGTTTTACCAAAATTAGACAGTTTGCTTAGAAGTATTTACCGGAATCATGACCATTTTCACTGAATCACACAAAAAAACGCCAAAGCCAATCCTCCTTAATTGTAAACAGAAACACTATTCTCGTCATTCCAAGGCTTTAGACAACAATTCTGAGTTCTGTAAGCAGGAAGTCTTAATATTTCAAAGCACAGTCCCGTGAAAACGCCACCGGAAGTACGCGGAGACCTAAATATTACCAGAATTTGCGTCATTTCACAGCTTTCCACTGGAAACCTCCGTGATTGAATACGACAGTAAATGTAGTAAGAATCTATTTACGTGTACTTGAGGTGTTTCTTACACGTTCTTAATCATTTCTGGGAACTATCATTGTGTATTTTAACAGTTTTACCAAAATTAGACAGTTTGCTTTGCAGTATTTACCGGAATCGTCACCATTTTAACTGATTCACACAAAAAAATGCCAAAGCCTATCCTCCTTAATTGTAAACAGAAACACTATTCTCGTCAGTCCAAGGCTTTAGACACCAATTCTGAGCTCTGTAATCATGAAGTCTTAATATTTCAAAGCACAGTCCCGTGAAAACGCCACCGGAAGTACCCGGAGATGTAAATATTACCAGTATTTTCGTAATTTCACAGCTTTCCACTGGAAACCTCCGTGATTGAAGACGACAGTAAATGTAGTAAGAACATATTTACGTGTACTTAGTGTTTCCTACACGTTCTTAATCATTTCTGGGAACTTTCATTGTGTACTTTAACAGGTTTACCAAAATTAGACAGTTTGCTTAGCAGTATTTACGGGAATCGTCACCATTTTAACTGATTCACACAAAAAAACGCCAAAGCCAATCCTCCTTAATTGTAAACATAAACACTATTCTCATCATTCCAAGTATTTACACACCAATTCTGAGATCTTTAAGCGTGAACTCTGAATATTTCAAAGCACAGTCCCGTGAAAACGCCACCGGAAGTACCCGGAGACGTAAATATTACCAGTATTTGCGGCATTTCACAGCTTTCCACTGGAAACCTCCGTGATTGAATATGACAGTAAATGTAGTAAGAATCTATTTACGTGTACTTGAGGTATTTCTTACACGTTCTTAATCATTTCTGGGAACTATCATTGTGTATTTTAACAGTTTTACCAAAATTAGACAGTTTGCTTAGAAGTATTTACCGGAATCATGACCATTTTCACTGAATCACACAAAAAAACGCCAAAGCCAATCCTCCTTAATTGTAAACAGAAACACTATTCTCGTCATTCCAAGGCTTTAGACAACAATTCTGAGTTCTGTAAGCAGGAAGTCTTAATATTTGAAAGCACAGTCCCGTGAAAACGCCACCAGAAGTACCTGGAGACCTAAATATTACCAGAATTTGCGTCATTTCACAGCTTTCCACTGGAAACCTCCGTGATTGAATACGACAGTAAATTTAGTAAGAATCTATTTACGTGTACTTGAGGTGTTTCTTACACGTTCTTAATCATTTCTGGGAACTATCATTGTGTACTTTAACAGTTTTACCAAATTAGACAGTTTGCTTAGAAGTATTTACCGGAATAGTCACCATTTTAACTGAATCACACACAAAAAAACGCCAAAGCTAATCCTCCTTAATTGTAAACATAAACATTATTCTCGTCATTCCAAGGCTTTAGACACCAATTCTGAGCTCTGTAAGCATGAACTCTTAATATTTCAAAGCACAGTCCCGTGAAAACGCCACCGGAAGTACGCGGAGATGTAAATATTACCAGTATTTTCGTCATTTCACAGCTTTCCACTGGAAACCTCCGTGATTGAAGACGACAGTAAATGTAGTAAGAACATATTTACGTGTACTTAGTGTTTCCCACACGTTCTTAATCATTTCTGGGAACTTTCATTGTGTACTTTAACAGGTTTACCAAAATTAGACAGTTTGCTTAGCAGTATTTACGGGAATCGTCACCATTTTAACTGATTCACACAAAAAAACGCCAAAGCCAATCCTCCTTAATTGTAAACATAAACACTATTCTCATCATTCCAAGTATTTACACACCAATTCTGAGATCTTTAAGCGTGAACTCTGAATATTTCAAAGCACAGTCCCGTGAAAACGCCACCGGAAGTACCCGGAGACGTAAATATTACCAGTATTTGCGTCATTTCACAGCTTTCCACTGGAAACCTCCGTGATTGAATACGACAGTAAATGTAGTAAGAATCTATTTACGTGTACTTGAGGTATTTCTTACACGTTCTTAATCATTTCTGGGAACTATCATTGTGTATTTTAACAGTTTTACCAAAATTAGACAGTTTGCTTAGAAGTATTTACTGGAATCGTCACCATTTTAACTGATTCACACAAAAAAACGCCAAAGCCAATCCTCCTTAATTGTAAACAGAAACACTATTCTCGTCATTCCAAGGCTTTAGACACCAATTCTGAGTTCTGTAAGCAGGAAGTCTTAATATTTCAAAGCACAGTCCCGTGAAAACGCCACCGGAAGTACCCGGAGCTGTAAATATTACCAGTATTTTCGTCATTTCACAGCTTTCCACTGGAAACCTCCGTGATTGAAGACGACAGTAAATGTAGTAAGAACATATTTACTTGTACTTAGTGTTTCTTACACGTTCTTTTTTTTTTTTTTTGAATTCGTCTTTTTAATTTTTCTTCTTTATTTTTTCTGTGCACTCACTTAGAACATTTTCTTAAAAATAGAATGGTATAGAAAAAGGTGCCATGAACACATGTGTTAACCTTGAGAAATTATGCTCATTTTCAAATAATATATCAGTTTGGACCTTTATCATTATAAGATGTGCATAAAATTTCTATAAATATTCTATTTATAACTGTGGGAATACAGTGAGGTGGAAAAGTAGAGTGAGTTGGACATCTGTACAATGAATATTTGTTGAATCAATGTCTTTGTGAACATTATCTACAATATATCTTGAGGGGGAAAAACTGCCGGGGTCCTGCCCCAGCGAGTCCAGGGGTCCCCAAAGGTGTGGACGGAGTCGGCGAAGAAGGAATGTCACGGAGACAGCGTTCAGTTGATCAGCAACCTAGCCAGGATCTCTAGCCAGGATCTCCAGAGAGGTTCTGCTTAGGATCTCCAGCGAGGTTCTGTAGCCATGTTCCCTCGCTAGGTTCTCCAGCCAGGTTCTGTCCAGGCTCTCCAGTCAGGTTCAGTGTCCAGGTTCCAGTCAGGTTCTCCTGCCAATCTCTGTAGTCAGGTTCAGTCCAGGATCCCTTGCCATGTTCTCCCGCTAGGCTCTGTCTCTAGGCTCCGAGGCCAGTCCCGGTCCAGGATCCTCTGGCATGCTCTCGCCAACGAAGTTCTTCTGTCTCTAGGCTCCGTGTAGGTTCTGTCTTCTGAATTCTGTCTCCTGAGTTCTGAGTCTTTCTGTCTTGTTACAACTGTATTTATACCAGTTGATTCAATCCTATCAATCTCTATTACAAAGGTTAGGGCGTTTCTTATCTCCATTCCAGGGAGAAAAGATTATGTAGTTTAAGCATGATTGTTCATAGTTAAAGGGATTAATTACCCGCCTGGCACTTAGTTGAGGGGTTTTATTCCCTCCCTAACTTCAGGGGAAAATCCCTACCTGCGGATTCAACCTTTCTTGGAGAGGTGACCTTGGTTAAAACACAGCGCCAAGAAGGTGAGCAAACATATTAAGAACCGTATGCCATATATGCCAGGTCCCTTGAAACAGCAAGGATGGACCGGCTCCCGGCAAATTCCCCCTTTTTTATTTTTTAAAAGCAGGCATTAAAAAGAAAAACCTCAAATGCTCTCTTATATCCATTTTAAGAGTAGGATTGGCGCTTTCTGCTATTACCTGAGTCCTGATCTATCATCCAAGGGAGAGCTTGCCAATCCTGCACTTTCCCAGGGTAGAAAGGCTGCAGTGGGGTTAAGGATAAGGCTCCTTGGGCCTACCTTCTCCCATGCCATTACATTTACCTTTCCTTCCTCAGAAAAGCATGGACATATTTCTTGTATAAAACGTTCTGTCTGACTGGGAGTAACCTTAATTCCTCTGCTAACAAGCACATATGTTAAAAGATCAATACAGAGTCTTTTTTCTTTAGACTCAGTATGGCACATCTTCTTAATCTAAAGATCAATACAGAGTCTTCTTTCTTTGGACTCACTATGGCACATCTTCTCAATCTAAGTTCTGTACTATCCACCTTCTTACCCTATTTATCCTCTATAGGGGGGTCTGTAGCACCCTGGTGGAGTCCTATCCGTCCCGAGTGTGGGAGTTTTCAAGGGGGGGGGGGCTTACCTAAGGGAATCCTGTTACAGGGATTCCCAAAGGTGTGGACGGAGTCGGCAAAGACTATCCACCCTCTACCTACAGTGGAGTCCGATCCGTCCCGAGTGAGGGGGGGGGGGCTTACCTAAGGGTCCCTGTTCGGGCGCCATATGCCGGGGTCCTGCCCCAGCGAGTCCAGGGGTCCCCAAAGGTGTGGACGGAGTCGGCGAAGAAGGAATGTCACGGAGACAGCGTTCAGTTGATCAGCAACCTAGCCAGGATCTCTAGCCAGGATCTCCAGAGAGGTTCTGCTTAGGATCTCCAGCGAGGTTCTGTAGCCATGTTCCCTCGCTAGGTTCTCCAGCCAGGTTCTGTCCAGGCTCTCCAGTCAGGCTCAGTGTCCAGGTTCCAGTCAGGTTCTCCTGCCAATCTCTGTAGTCAGGTTCAGTCCAGGATCCCTTGCCATGTTCTCCCGCTAGGCTCTGTCTCTAGGCTCCGAGGCCAGTCCCGATCCAGGATCCTCTGGCATGCTCTCGCCAGCGAAGTTCTTCTATCTCTAGGCTCCGTGTAGGTTCTGTCTTCTGAATTCTGTCTCCTGAGTTCTCTCTTACACGTTCTTAATCATTTCTTGGAACTATCATTGTGTACTTTAACAGTTTTACCAAAATTAGACAGTTTGCTTAGAAGTATTTACCGGAATCATGACCATTTTCACTGAATCACACAAAAAAACGCCAAAGCCAATCCTCCTTAATTGTAAACAGAAACACTATTCTTGTCATTCCAAGGCTTTAGACACCAATTCTGAGCTATGTAAGGATGAAGTCTAAATATTTCAAAGCTCAGTCCCTTGAAAACACCACCGGAAGTAGCCGGAGATGTAAATATTACCAGTATTTTCGTCATTTCACAGCTTTCCACTGGAAACCTCCGTGATTGAATACGACAGTAAATGTAGTAAGAATCTATTTACGTGTCCTTGAGGTGTTTCTTACACGTTCTTAATCATTTTTGGGAACTATCATTGTGTATTTTAACAGTTTTGCCAAAATTAGACAGTTTGCTTAGAAGTATTTACCGGAATCGTCACCATTTTAACTGATTCACACAAAAAAACGCCAAAGCCAATCCTCCTTAATTGTAAACAGAAACACTATTCTCGTCATTCCAAGGCTTTAGACACCAATTCTGAGCCCTGTAAGCATGAACTCTTAATATTTCAAAGCACAGTGCCGTGAAAACGCCACCGGAAGTACCCGGAGATGTAAATATTACCAGTATTTTCGTCATTTCACAGCTTTCCACTGGAAACCTCCGTGATTGAATACGACAGTAAATGTAATAAGAATCTATTTACGTGTACTTGAGGTGTTTCTTACACGTTCTTAATCATTTCTGGGAACTATCATTGTGTATTTTAACAGTTTTACCAAAATTAGACAGTTTGCTTAGCAGTATTTACCGGAATCGTCACCATTTTAACTGATTCACACAAAAAAACGCCAAAGCCAATCCTCCTTAATTGTAAACATAAACACTATTCTCATCATTCCAAGTCTTTAGACACCAATTCTGAGCTCTGTAAGCATGAACTCTTAATAGTTCAAAGCACAGTCACGTGAAAACGCCACCGGAAGTACCCGGAGACGTAAACATTACCAGTATTTGTGTCATTTCACAGCTTTCCACTGGAAACCTCCGTGATTGAATACGACAGTAAATTTAGTAAGAATCTATTTACGTGTACTTGAGGTGTTTCTTACACGTTCTTAATCATTTCTGGGAACTATCATTGTGTACTTTAACAGTTTTACCAAATTAGACAGTTTGCTTAGAAGTATTTACCGGAATCGTCACCATTTTAACTGAATCACACACAAAAAAACGCCAAAGCTAATCCTCCTTAATTGTAAACATAAACATTATTCTCGTCAGTCCAATCATTTAGACACCAATTCTGAGCTCTGTAAGCATGAACTCTTAATATTTCAAAGCACAGTCCCGTGAAAACGCCACCGGAAGTACCCGGAGTTGTAAATATTACCAGTATTTTCGTCATTTCACAGCTTTCCACTGGAAACCTCCGTGATTGAAGACGACAGTAAATGTAGTAAGAACATATTTACGTGTACTTAGTGTTTCTTACACGTTCTTAATCATTTCTGGGAACTATCATTGTGTACTTTAACAGTTTTACCAAAATTAGACAGTTCGCTTAGCAGTATATACCAGAATCGTCACCATTTTAACTGATTCACACAAAAAAACGCCAAAGCCTATCCTCCTTAATTGTAAACAGAAACACTATTCTCGTCCGTCCAAGGCTTTAGACACCAATTCTGAGCTCTGTAAGCATGAAGTCTTAATATTTCAAAGCACAGTCCCGTGAAAACGCCACCGGAAGTACCCGGAGATGTAAATATTACCAGTATTTTCGTAATTTCACAGCATTCCACTGGAAACCTCCGTGATTGAATACGACAGTAAATTTAGTAAGAATCTATTTACGTGTACTTGAGGTATTTCTTACACGTTCTGAATCATTTCTGGGAACTATCATTGTGTATTTTAACAGTTTTACCAAAATTAGACAGTTTGCTTAGAAGTATTTACCGGAATCGTGACCATTTTAACCGATTCACACAAAAAAACGCCAAAGCCAATCCTCCTTAATTGTAAACAGAAACACTATTCTCGTCATTCCAAGGCTTTAGACACCAATTCTGAGCCCTGTAAGCATGAACTCTTAATATTTCAAAGCACAGTCCCGTGAAAACGCCACCGGAAGTACCCGGAGTTGTAAATATTACCAGTATTTTCGTAATTTCACAGCTTTCCACTGGAAACCTCCGTGATTGAAGACGACAGTAAATGTAGTAAGAACATATTTTCGTGTACTTAGTGTTTCCTACACGTTCTTAATCATTTCTGGGAACTTTCATTGTGTACTTTAACAGGTTTACCAAAATTAGACAGTTTGCTTAGCAGTATTTACGGGAATCGTCACCATTTTAACTGATTCACACAAAAAAACGCCAAAGCCAATCCTCCTTAATTGTAAACATAAACACTATTCTCGTCATTCCAAGGCTTTAGACAACAATTCTGAGTTCTGTAAGCAGGAAGTCTTAATATTTGAAAGCACAGTCCCGTGAAAACGCCACCGGAAGTACCTGGAGACCTAAATATTACCAGTATTTTCGTCATTTCACAGCTTTCCACTGGAAACCTCCGTGATTGAATACGACAGTAAATTTAGTAAGAATCTATTTACGTGTACTTGAGGTATTTCTTACACGTTCTTAATCATTTCTGGGAACTATCATTGTGTATTTTAACAGTTTTACCAAAATTAGACAGTTTGCTTAGAAGTATTTACCGGAATCGTCACCATTTTAACCGATTCACACAAAAAAACGCCAAAGCCTATCCTCCTTAATTGTAAACAGAAACACTATTCTCCTCAGTCCAAGGCTTTAGACACCAATTCTGAGCTCTGTAAGCATGAAGTCTTAATATTTCAAAGCACAGTCCCGTGAAAACGCCACCGGAAGTACCCGGAGATGTAAATATTACCAGAATTTTCGTAATTTCACAGCTTTCCACTGGAAACCTCCGTGATTGAAGAGGACAGTAAATGTAGTAAGAACATATTTACGTGTACTTAGTGTTTCCTACACGTTCTTAATCATTACTGGGAACTTTCATTGTGTACTTTAACAGGTTTACCAAAATTAGACAGTTTGCTTAGCAGTATTTACGGGAATCGTCACCATTTTAACTGATTCACACAAGAAAACGCCAAAGCCAATCCTCCTTAATTGTAAACATAAACACTATTATCATCATTCCAAGTATTTACACACCAATTCTGAGATCTTTAAGCGTGAACTCTGAATATTTCAAAGCACAGTCCCGTGAAAACGCCACCGGAAGTACCCGGAGATGTAAATATTACCAGTATTTTCGTAATTTCACAGCTTTCCACTGGAAACCTCCGTGATTGAAGACGACAGTAAATGTAGTAAGAATCTATTTACGTGTACTTGAGGTGTTTCTTACACGTTCTTAATCATTTCTGGGAACTATCATTGTGTACTTTAACAGTTTTACCAAATTAGACAGTTTGCTTAGCAGTATTTACCGGAATCGTCACCATTTTAACTGAATCACACACAAAAAACGCCAAAGCTAATCCTCCTTAATTGTAAACATAAACATTATTCTCGTCATTCCAACGCTTTAGACACCAATTCTGAGCTCTGTAAGCATGAACTCTTAATATTTCAAAGCACAGTCCCGTGAAAACGCCACCGGAAGTACACGGAGATGTAAATATTACCAGTATTTTCGTCATTTCACAGCTTTCCACTGGAAACCTCCGTGATTGAAGACGACAGTAAATGTAGTAAGAACATATTTACGTGTACTTAGTGTTTCCTACACGTTCTTAATCATTTCTGGGAACTTTCATTGTGTACTTTAACAGTTTTACCAAAATAGGACAGTTTGCTTAGCAGTGTTTACGGGAATCGTCACCATTTTAACTGATTCACACAAAAAAACGCCAAAGCCAATCCTCCTTAATTGTAAACAGAAACACTATTCTCGTCAGTCCATGGCTTTAGACACCAATTCTGAGCTCTGTAAGCATGAAGTCTAAATATTTCAAAGCTCAGTCCCTTGAAAACACCACCAGAAGTACCCGGAGATGTAAATGTTACCAGTATTTTCGTCATTTCACAGCTTTCCACTGGAAACCTCCGTGATTGAATACGACAGTAAATGTAGTAACAATCTATTTACGTGTCCTTGAGGTGTTTCTTACACGTTCTTAATCATTTCTGTGAACTATCATTGTGTATTTTAACAGTTTTACCAAAATTAGACAGTTTGCTTAGGAGTATTTTCTGGAATCGTCACCATTTTAACTGATTCACACAAAAAAACGCCAAAGCCAATCCTCCTTAATTGTAAACAGAAACACTATTCTGGTCATTCCAAGGCGTTAGACACCAATTATGAGTTCTGTAAGCAGGAAGTCTTAATATTTCAAAGCACAGTCCCGTGAAAACGCCACCGGAAGTACCCGGAGATGTAAATATTACCAGTATTTTCGTCATTTCACAGCTTTCCACTGGAAACCTCCGTTATTGAAGACGACAGTAAATGTAGTAAGAACATATTTCCGTGTACTTAGTGTTTCTTACACGTTCTTAATCTTTTCTGGGAACTATCATTGTGTACTTTAACAGTTTTACCAAAATTAGACAGTTTGCTTAGCAGTATTTACCGGAATCGTCACCATTTTAACTGATTCACACAAAAAAACGCCAAAGCCAATCCTCCTTAATTGTAAACATAAACACTATTCTCATCATTCCAAGTATTTACACACCAATTCTGAGATCTTTAAGCGTGAACTCTGAATATTTCAAAGCACAGTCCCGTGAAAACGCCACCGGAAGTTCCCGGAGACGTAAATATTACCAGTATTTGCGTCATTTCACAGCTTTCCACTGGAAACCTCCGTGATTGAATACGACAGTAAATGTAGTAAGAATCTATTTACGTGTACTTGAGGTATTTCTTACACGTTCTTAATCATTTCTGGGAACTATCATTGTGTATTTTAACAGTTTTACCAAAATTAGACAGTTTGCTTAGAAGTATTTACCGGAATCGTCACCATTTTAACTGATTCACACAAAAAAACGCCAAAGCCAATCCTCCTTAATTGTAAACATAAACACTATTCTCATCATTCCAAGTATTTACACACCAATTCTGAGATCTTTAAGCGTGAACTCTGAATATTTCAAAGCACAGTCCCGTGAAAACGCCACCGGAAGTACCTGGAGACCTAAATATTACCAGAATTTGAGTCATTTCACAGCTTTCCACTGGAAACCTCCGTGATTGAATACGACAGTAAATGTAGTAAGAATCTATTTACGTGTACTTGAGGTGTTTCTTACACGTTCTTAATCATTTCTGGGAACTATCATTGTGTACTTTAACAGTTTTACCAAATTAGACAGTTTGCTTAGAAGTATTTACCGGAATCGTCACCATTTTAACTAAATCACACAAAAAAAACGCCAAAGCTAATCCTCCTTAATTGTAAACAGAAACATTATTCTCGTCATTCCAAGGCTTTAGACACCAATTCTGAGCTCTGTAAGCATGAACTCTTAATATTTCAAAGAACAGTCCCGTGAAAACGCCACCGGAAGTTCCCGGAGACGTAAATATTACCAGTATTTTCGTCATTTCACAGCTTTCCACTGGAAACCTCCGTGATTGAAGACGACAGTAAATGTAGTAAGAACATATTTACGTGTACTTAGTGTTTCTTACACGTTCTTAATCATTTCTGGGAACTATCATTGTGTACTTTAACAGTTTTACCAAAATTAGACAATTTGCTTAGAAGTATTTTCCAGAATCGTGACCATTTTCACTGAATCACACAAAAAAACGCCAAAGCCAATCCTCCTTAATTGTAAACAGAAACACTATTCTCGTCATTCCAAGCTTTAGACACGAATTCTGAGCTCTGTAACCATGAAGTCTTAATATTTCAAAGCACAGTCCCGTGAAAACGCCACCGGAAGTACCCGTAGATGTAAATATTACCAGTATTTTCGTCATTTCACAGCTTTCCACTGGAAACCTCCGTGATTGAATACGACAGTAAATGTAGTAAGAATCTATTTACGTGTACTTGAGGTATTTCTTACACGTTCTTAATCATTTCTGGGAACTATCATTGTGTATTTTAACAGTTTTACCAAAATTAGACAGTTTGCTTAGAAGTATTTACTGGAATCGTCACCATTTTAACTGATTCACACAAAAAAACGCCAAAGCCAATCCTCCTTAATTGTAAACAGAAACACTATTCTCGTCATTCCAAGGCTTTAGACACCAATTCTGAGTTCTGTAAGCAGGAAGTCTTAATATTTCAAAGCACAGTCCCGTGAAAACGCCACCGGAAGTACCCGGAGCTGTAAATATTACCAGTATTTTCGTCATTTCACAGCTTTCCACTGGAAACCTCCGTGATTGAAGACGACAGTAAATGTAGTAAGAACATATTTACTTGTACTTAGTGTTTCTTACACGTTCTTTTTTTTTTTTTTTGAATTCGTCTTTTTAATTTTTCTTCTTTATTTTTTCTGTGCACTCACTTAGAACATTTTCTTAAAAATAGAATGGTATAGAAAAAGGTGCCATGAACACATGTGTTAACCTTGAGAAATTATGCTCATTTTCAAATAATATATCAGTTTGGACCTTTATCATTATAAGATGTGCATAAAATTTCTATAAATATTCTATTTATAACTGTGGGAATACAGTGAGGTGGAAAAGTAGAGTGAGTTGGACATCTGTACAATGAATATTTGTTGAATCAATGTCTTTGTGAACATTATCTACAATATATCTTGAGGGGGAAAAACTGCCGGGGTCCTGCCCCAGCGAGTCCAGGGGTCCCCAAAGGTGTGGACGGAGTCGGCGAAGAAGGAATGTCACGGAGACAGCGTTCAGTTGATCAGCAACCTAGCCAGGATCTCTAGCCAGGATCTCCAGAGAGGTTCTGCTTAGGATCTCCAGCGAGGTTCTGTAGCCATGTTCCCTCGCTAGGTTCTCCAGCCAGGTTCTGTCCAGGCTCTCCAGTCAGGTTCAGTGTCCAGGTTCCAGTCAGGTTCTCCTGCCAATCTCTGTAGTCAGGTTCAGTCCAGGATCCCTTGCCATGTTCTCCCGCTAGGCTCTGTCTCTAGGCTCCGAGGCCAGTCCCGGTCCAGGATCCTCTGGCATGCTCTCGCCAACGAAGTTCTTCTGTCTCTAGGCTCCGTGTAGGTTCTGTCTTCTGAATTCTGTCTCCTGAGTTCTGAGTCTTTCTGTCTTGTTACAACTGTATTTATACCAGTTGATTCAATCCTATCAATCTCTATTACAAAGGTTAGGGCGTTTCTTATCTCCATTCCAGGGAGAAAAGATTATGTAGTTTAAGCATGATTGTTCATAGTTAAAGGGATTAATTACCCGCCTGGCACTTAGTTGAGGGGTTTTATTCCCTCCCTAACTTCAGGGGAAAATCCCTACCTGCGGATTCAACCTTTCTTGGAGAGGTGACCTTGGTTAAAACACAGCGCCAAGAAGGTGAGCAAACATATTAAGAACCGTATGCCATATATGCCAGGTCCCTTGAAACAGCAAGGATGGACCGGCTCCCGGCAAATTCCCCCTTTTTTATTTTTTAAAAGCAGGCATTAAAAAGAAAAACCTCAAATGCTCTCTTATATCCATTTTAAGAGTAGGATTGGCGCTTTCTGCTATTACCTGAGTCCTGATCTATCATCCAAGGGAGAGCTTGCCAATCCTGCACTTTCCCAGGGTAGAAAGGCTGCAGTGGGGTTAAGGATAAGGCTCCTTGGGCCTACCTTCTCCCATGCCATTACATTTACCTTTCCTTCCTCAGAAAAGCATGGACATATTTCTTGTATAAAACGTTCTGTCTGACTGGGAGTAACCTTAATTCCTCTGCTAACAAGCACATATGTTAAAAGATCAATACAGAGTCTTTTTTCTTTAGACTCAGTATGGCACATCTTCTTAATCTAAAGATCAATACAGAGTCTTCTTTCTTTGGACTCACTATGGCACATCTTCTCAATCTAAGTTCTGTACTATCCACCTTCTTACCCTATTTATCCTCTATAGGGGGGTCTGTAGCACCCTGGTGGAGTCCTATCCGTCCCGAGTGTGGGAGTTTTCAAGGGGGGGGGGGCTTACCTAAGGGAATCCTGTTACAGGGATTCCCAAAGGTGTGGACGGAGTCGGCAAAGACTATCCACCCTCTACCTACAGTGGAGTCCGATCCGTCCCGAGTGAGGGGGGGGGGGCTTACCTAAGGGTCCCTGTTCGGGCGCCATATGCCGGGGTCCTGCCCCAGCGAGTCCAGGGGTCCCCAAAGGTGTGGACGGAGTCGGCGAAGAAGGAATGTCACGGAGACAGCGTTCAGTTGATCAGCAACCTAGCCAGGATCTCTAGCCAGGATCTCCAGAGAGGTTCTGCTTAGGATCTCCAGCGAGGTTCTGTAGCCATGTTCCCTCGCTAGGTTCTCCAGCCAGGTTCTGTCCAGGCTCTCCAGTCAGGCTCAGTGTCCAGGTTCCAGTCAGGTTCTCCTGCCAATCTCTGTAGTCAGGTTCAGTCCAGGATCCCTTGCCATGTTCTCCCGCTAGGCTCTGTCTCTAGGCTCCGAGGCCAGTCCCGATCCAGGATCCTCTGGCATGCTCTCGCCAGCGAAGTTCTTCTATCTCTAGGCTCCGTGTAGGTTCTGTCTTCTGAATTCTGTCTCCTGAGTTCTCTCTTACACGTTCTTAATCATTTCTTGGAACTATCATTGTGTACTTTAACAGTTTTACCAAAATTAGACAGTTTGCTTAGAAGTATTTACCGGAATCATGACCATTTTCACTGAATCACACAAAAAAACGCCAAAGCCAATCCTCCTTAATTGTAAACAGAAACACTATTCTCGTCATTCCAAGGCTTTAGACACCAATTCTGAGCTATGTAAGGATGAAGTCTAAATATTTCAAAGCTCAGTCCCTTGAAAACACCACCGGAAGTAGCCGGAGATGTAAATATTACCAGTATTTTCGTCATTTCACAGCTTTCCACTGGAAACCTCCGTGATTGAATACGACAGTAAATGTAGTAAGAATCTATTTACGTGTCCTTGAGGTGTTTCTTACACGTTCTTAATCATTTTTGGGAACTATCATTGTGTATTTTAACAGTTTTGCCAAAATTAGACAGTTTGCTTAGAAGTATTTACCGGAATCGTCACCATTTTAACTGATTCACACAAAAAAACGCCAAAGCCAATCCTCCTTAATTGTAAACAGAAACACTATTCTCGTCATTCCAAGGCTTTAGACACCAATTCTGAGCCCTGTAAGCATGAACTCTTAATATTTCAAAGCACAGTGCCGTGAAAACGCCACCGGAAGTACCCGGAGATGTAAATATTACCAGTATTTTCGTCATTTCACAGCTTTCCACTGGAAACCTCCGTGATTGAATACGACAGTAAATGTACTAAGAATCTATTTACGTGTACTTGAGGTGTTTCTTACACGTTCTTAATCATTTCTGGGAACTATCATTGTGTATTTTAACAGTTTTACCAAAATTAGACAGTTTGCTTAGCAGTATTTACCGGAATCGTCACCATTTTAACTGATTCACACAAAAAAACGCCAAAGCCAATCCTCCTTAATTGTAAACATAAACACTATTCTCATCATTCCAAGTCTTTAGACACCAATTCTGAGCTCTGTAAGCATGAACTCTTAATAGTTCAAAGCACAGTCACGTGAAAACGCCACCGGAAGTACCCGGAGACGTAAACATTACCAGTATTTGTGTCATTTCACAGCTTTCCACTGGAAACCTCCGTGATTGAATACGACAGTAAATTTAGTAAGAATCTATTTACGTGTACTTGAGGTGTTTCTTACACGTTCTTAATCATTTCTGGGAACTATCATTGTGTACTTTAACAGTTTTACCAAATTAGACAGTTTGCTTAGAAGTATTTACCGGAATCGTCACCATTTTAACTGAATCACACACAAAAAAACGCCAAAGCTAATCCTCCTTAATTGTAAACATAAACATTATTCTCGTCAGTCCAAGCATTTAGACACCAATTCTGAGCTCTGTAAGCATGAACTCTTAATATTTCAAAGCACAGTCCCGTGAAAACGCCACCGGAAGTACCCGGAGTTGTAAATATTACCAGTATTTTCGTCATTTCACAGCTTTCCACTGGAAACCTCCGTGATTGAAGACGACAGTAAATGTAGTAAGAACATATTTACGTGTACTTAGTGTTTCTTACACGTTCTTAATCATTTCTGGGAACTATCATTGTGTACTTTAACAGTTTTACCAAATTAGACAGTTTGCTTAGCAGTATTTACCGGAATCGTCACCATTTTAACTGAATCACACACAAAAAACGCCAAAGCTAATCCTCCTTAATTGTAAACATAAACATTATTCTCGTCATTCCAACGCTTTAGACACCAATTCTGA
Organism: Myotis daubentonii; assembly: GCF_963259705.1. Classification (NCBI taxonomy): domain Eukaryota; kingdom Metazoa; phylum Chordata; class Mammalia; order Chiroptera; family Vespertilionidae; genus Myotis; species Myotis daubentonii. The sequence goes on from NC_081852.1 coordinate 674,222, forward strand.
GCTCTGTAAGCATGAACTCTTAATATTTCAAAGCACAGTCCCGTGAAAACGCCACCGGAAGTACACGGAGATGTAAATATTACCAGTATTTTCGTCATTTCACAGCTTTCCACTGGAAACCTCCGTGATTGAAGACGACAGTAAATGTAGTAAGAACATATTTACGTGTACTTAGTGTTTCCTACACGTTCTTAATCATTTCTGGGAACTTTCATTGTGTACTTTAACAGTTTTACCAAAATAGGACAGTTTGCTTAGCAGTGTTTACGGGAATCGTCACCATTTTAACTGATTCACACAAAAAAACGCCAAAGCCAATCCTCCTTAATTGTAAACAGAAACACTATTCTCGTCAGTCCAAGGCTTTAGACACCAATTCTGAGCTCTGTAAGCATGAAGTCTAAATATTTCAAAGCTCAGTCCCTTGAAAACACCACCAGAAGTACCCGGAGATGTAAATGTTACCAGTATTTTCGTCATTTCACAGCTTTCCACTGGAAACCTCCGTGATTGAATACAACAGTAAATGTAGTAACAATCTATTTACGTGTCCTTGAGGTGTTTCTCTACACGTTCTTAATCATTTCTGTGAACTATCATTGTGTATTTTAACAGTTTTACCAAAATTAGACAGTTTGCTTAGGAGTATTTTCTGGAATCGTCACCATTTTAACTGATTCACACAAAAAAACGCCAAAGCCAATCCTCCTTAATTGTAAACAGAAACACTATTCTGGTCATTCCAAGGCGTTAGACACCAATTATGAGTTCTGTAAGCAGGAAGTCTTAATATTTCAAAGCACAGTCCCGTGAAAACGCCACCGGAAGTACCCGGAGATGTAAATATTACCAGTATTTTCGTCATTTCACAGCTTTCCACTGGAAACCTCCGTTATTGAAGACGACAGTAAATGTAGTAAGAACATATTTACGTGTACTTAGTGTTTCTTACACGTTCTTAATCTTTTCTGGGAACTATCATTGTGTACTTTAACAGTTTTACCAAAATTAGACAGTTTGCTTAGCAGTATTTACCGGAATCGTCACCATTTTAACTGATTCACACAAAAAAACGCCAAAGCCAATCCTCCTTAATTGTAAACATAAACACTATTCTCATCATTCCAAGTATTTACACACCAATTCTGAGATCTTTAAGCGTGAACTCTGAATATTTCAAAGCACAGTCCCGTGAAAACGCCACCGGAAGTTCCCGGAGACGTAAATATTACCAGTATTTGCGTCATTTCACAGCTTTCCACTGGAAACCTCCGTGATTGAATACGACAGTAAATGTAGTAAGAATCTATTTACGTGTACTTGAGGTATTTCTTACACGTTCTTAATCATTTCTGGGAACTATCATTGTGTATTTTAACAGTTTTACCAAAATTAGACAGTTTGCTTAGAAGTATTTACCGGAATCGTCACCATTTTAACTGATTCACACAAAAAAACGCCAAAGCCAATCCTCCTTAATTGTAAACATAAACACTATTCTCATCATTCCAAGTATTTACACACCAATTCTGAGATCTTTAAGCGTGAACTCTGAATATTTCAAAGCACAGTCCCGTGAAAACGCCACCGGAAGTACCTGGAGACCTAAATATTACCAGAATTTGAGTCATTTCACAGCTTTCCACTGGAAACCTCCGTGATTGAATACGACAGTAAATGTAGTAAGAATCTATTTACGTGTACTTGAGGTGTTTCTTACACGTTCTTAATCATTTCTGGGAACTATCATTGTGTACTTTAACAGTTTTACCAAATTAGACAGTTTGCTTAGAAGTATTTACCGGAATCGTCACCATTTTAAGTAAATCACACAAAAAAAACGCCAAAGCTAATCCTCCTTAATTGTAAACAGAAACATTATTCTCGTCATTCCAAGGCTTTAGACACCAATTCTGAGCTCTGTAAGCATGAACTCTTAATATTTCAAAGAACAGTCCCGTGAAAACGCCACCGGAAGTACCCGGAGTTGTAAATATTACCAGTATTTTCGTCATTTCACAGCTTTCCACTGGAAACCTCCGTGATTGAAGACGACAGTAAATGTAGTAAGAACATATTTACGTGTACTTAGTGTTTCTTACACGTTCTTAATCATTTCTGGGAACTATCATTGTGTACTTTAACAGTTTTACCAAAATTAGACAATTTGCTTAGAAGTATTTTCCAGAATCGTGACCATTTTCACTGAATCACACAAAAAAACGCCAAAGCCAATCCTCCTTAATTGTAAACAGAAACACTATTCTCGTCATTCCAAGCTTTAGACACGAATTCTGAGCTCTGTAACCATGAAGTCTTAATATTTCAAAGCACAGTCCCGTGAAAACGCCACCGGAAGTACCCGTAGATGTAAATATTACCAGTATTTTCGTCATTTCACAGCTTTCCACTGGAAACCTCCGTGATTGAATACGACAGTAAATGTAGTAAGAATCTATTTACGTGTACTTGAGGTATTTCTTACACGTTCTTAATCATTTCTGGGAACTATCATTGTGTATTTTAACAGTTTTACCAAAATTAGACAGTTTGCTTAGAAGTATTTACTGGAATCGTCACCATTTTAACTGATTCACACAAAAAAACGCCAAAGCCAATCCTCCTTAATTGTAAACAGAAACACTATTCTCGTCATTCCAAGGCTTTAGACACCAATTCTGAGTTCTGTAAGCAGGAAGTCTTAATATTTCAAAGCACAGTCCCGTGAAAACGCCACCGGAAGTACCCGGAGCTGTAAATATTACCAGTATTTTCGTCATTTCACAGCTTTCCACTGGAAACCTCCGTGATTGAAGACGACAGTAAATGTAGTAAGAACATATTTACTTGTACTTAGTGTTTCTTACACGTTCTTTTTTTTTTTTTTTGAATTCGTCTTTTTAATTTTTCTTCTTTATTTTTTCTGTGCACTCACTTAGAACATTTTCTTAAAAATAGAATGGTATAGAAAAAGGTGCCATGAACACATGTGTTAACCTTGAGAAATTATGCTCATTTTCAAATAATATATCAGTTTGGACCTTTATCATTATAAGATGTGCATAAAATTTCTATAAATATTCTATTTATAACTGTGGGAATACAGTGAGGTGGAAAAGTAGAGTGAGTTGGACATCTGTACAATGAATATTTGTTGAATCAATGTCTTTGTGAACATTATCTACAATATATCTTGAGGGGGAAAAACTGCCGGGGTCCTGCCCCAGCGAGTCCAGGGGTCCCCAAAGGTGTGGACGGAGTCGGCGAAGAAGGAATGTCACGGAGACAGCGTTCAGTTGATCAGCAACCTAGCCAGGATCTCTAGCCAGGATCTCCAGAGAGGTTCTGCTTAGGATCTCCAGCGAGGTTCTGTAGCCATGTTCCCTCGCTAGGTTCTCCAGCCAGGTTCTGTCCAGGCTCTCCAGTCAGGTTCAGTGTCCAGGTTCCAGTCAGGTTCTCCTGCCAATCTCTGTAGTCAGGTTCAGTCCAGGATCCCTTGCCATGTTCTCCCGCTAGGCTCTGTCTCTAGGCTCCGAGGCCAGTCCCGGTCCAGGATCCTCTGGCATGCTCTCGCCAACGAAGTTCTTCTGTCTCTAGGCTCCGTGTAGGTTCTGTCTTCTGAATTCTGTCTCCTGAGTTCTGAGTCTTTCTGTCTTGTTACAACTGTATTTATACCAGTTGATTCAATCCTATCAATCTCTATTACAAAGGTTAGGGCGTTTCTTATCTCCATTCCAGGGAGAAAAGATTATGTAGTTTAAGCATGATTGTTCATAGTTAAAGGGATTAATTACCCGCCTGGCACTTAGTTGAGGGGTTTTATTCCCTCCCTAACTTCAGGGGAAAATCCCTACCTGCGGATTCAACCTTTCTTGGAGAGGTGACCTTGGTTAAAACACAGCGCCAAGAAGGTGAGCAAACATATTAAGAACCGTATGCCATATATGCCAGGTCCCTTGAAACAGCAAGGATGGACCGGCTCCCGGCAAATTCCCCCTTTTTTATTTTTTAAAAGCAGGCATTAAAAAGAAAAACCTCAAATGCTCTCTTATATCCATTTTAAGAGTAGGATTGGCGCTTTCTGCTATTACCTGAGTCCTGATCTATCATCCAAGGGAGAGCTTGCCAATCCTGCACTTTCCCAGGGTAGAAAGGCTGCAGTGGGGTTAAGGATAAGGCTCCTTGGGCCTACCTTCTCCCATGCCATTACATTTACCTTTCCTTCCTCAGAAAAGCATGGACATATTTCTTGTATAAAACGTTCTGTCTGACTGGGAGTAACCTTAATTCCTCTGCTAACAAGCACATATGTTAAAAGATCAATACAGAGTCTTTTTTCTTTAGACTCAGTATGGCACATCTTCTTAATCTAAAGATCAATACAGAGTCTTCTTTCTTTGGACTCACTATGGCACATCTTCTCAATCTAAGTTCTGTACTATCCACCTTCTTACCCTATTTATCCTCTATAGGGGGGTCTGTAGCACCCTGGTGGAGTCCTATCCGTCCCGAGTGTGGGAGTTTTCAAGGGGGGGGGGGGCTTACCTAAGGGAATCCTGTTACAGGGATTCCCAAAGGTGTGGACGGAGTCGGCAAAGACTATCCACCCTCTACCTACAGTGGAGTCCGATCCGTCCCGAGTGAGGGGGGGGGGGCTTACCTAAGGGTCCCTGTTCGGGCGCCATATGCCGGGGTCCTGCCCCAGCGAGTCCAGGGGTCCCCAAAGGTGTGGACGGAGTCGGCGAAGAAGGAATGTCACGGAGACAGCGTTCAGTTGATCAGCAACCTAGCCAGGATCTCTAGCCAGGATCTCCAGAGAGGTTCTGCTTAGGATCTCCAGCGAGGTTCTGTAGCCATGTTCCCTCGCTAGGTTCTCCAGCCAGGTTCTGTCCAGGCTCTCCAGTCAGGCTCAGTGTCCAGGTTCCAGTCAGGTTCTCCTGCCAATCTCTGTAGTCAGGTTCAGTCCAGGATCCCTTGCCATGTTCTCCCGCTAGGCTCTGTCTCTAGGCTCCGAGGCCAGTCCCGATCCAGGATCCTCTGGCATGCTCTCGCCAGCGAAGTTCTTCTATCTCTAGGCTCCGTGTAGGTTCTGTCTTCTGAATTCTGTCTCCTGAGTTCTCTCTTACACGTTCTTAATCATTTCTTGGAACTATCATTGTGTACTTTAACAGTTTTACCAAAATTAGACAGTTTGCTTAGAAGTATTTACCGGAATCATGACCATTTTCACTGAATCACACAAAAAAACGCCAAAGCCAATCCTCCTTAATTGTAAACAGAAACACTATTCTCGTCATTCCAAGGCTTTAGACACCAATTCTGAGCTATGTAAGGATGAAGTCTAAATATTTCAAAGCTCAGTCCCTTGAAAACACCACCGGAAGTAGCCGGAGATGTAAATATTACCAGTATTTTCGTCATTTCACAGCTTTCCACTGGAAACCTCCGTGATTGAATACGACAGTAAATGTAGTAAGAATCTATTTACGTGTCCTTGAGGTGTTTCTTACACGTTCTTAATCATTTTTGGGAACTATCATTGTGTATTTTAACAGTTTTGCCAAAATTAGACAGTTTGCTTAGAAGTATTTACCGGAATCGTCACCATTTTAACTGATTCACACAAAAAAACGCCAAAGCCAATCCTCCTTAATTGTAAACAGAAACACTATTCTCGTCATTCCAAGGCTTTAGACACCAATTCTGAGCCCTGTAAGCATGAACTCTTAATATTTCAAAGCACAGTGCCGTGAAAACGCCACCGGAAGTACCCGGAGATGTAAATATTACCAGTATTTTCGTCATTTCACAGCTTTCCACTGGAAACCTCCGTGATTGAATACGACAGTAAATGTACTAAGAATCTATTTACGTGTACTTGAGGTGTTTCTTACACGTTCTTAATCATTTCTGGGAACTATCATTGTGTATTTTAACAGTTTTACCAAAATTAGACAGTTTGCTTAGCAGTATTTACCGGAATCGTCACCATTTTAACTGATTCACACAAAAAAACGCCAAAGCCAATCCTCCTTAATTGTAAACATAAACACTATTCTCATCATTCCAAGTCTTTAGACACCAATTCTGAGCTCTGTAAGCATGAACTCTTAATAGTTCAAAGCACAGTCACGTGAAAACGCCACCGGAAGTACCCGGAGACGTAAACATTACCAGTATTTGTGTCATTTCACAGCTTTCCACTGGAAACCTCCGTGATTGAATACGACAGTAAATTTAGTAAGAATCTATTTACGTGTACTTGAGGTGTTTCTTACACGTTCTTAATCATTTCTGGGAACTATCATTGTGTACTTTAACAGTTTTACCAAATTAGACAGTTTGCTTAGAAGTATTTACCGGAATCGTCACCATTTTAACTGAATCACACACAAAAAAACGCCAAAGCTAATCCTCCTTAATTGTAAACATAAACATTATTCTCGTCAGTCCAAGCATTTAGACACCAATTCTGAGCTCTGTAAGCATGAACTCTTAATATTTCAAAGCACAGTCCCGTGAAAACGCCACCGGAAGTACCCGGAGTTGTAAATATTACCAGTATTTTCGTCATTTCACAGCTTTCCACTGGAAACCTCCGTGATTGAAGACGACAGTAAATGTAGTAAGAACATATTTACGTGTACTTAGTGTTTCTTACACGTTCTTAATCATTTCTGGGAACTATCATTGTGTACTTTAACAGTTTTACCAAAATTAGACAGTTTGCTTAGCAGTATATACCAGAATCGTCACCATTTTAACTGATTCACACAAAAAAACGCCAAAGCCTATCCTCCTTAATTGTAAACAGAAACACTATTCTCGTCCGTCCAAGGCTTTAGACACCAATTCTGAGCTCTGTAAGCATGAAGTCTTAATATTTCAAAGCACAGTCCCGTGAAAACGCCACCGGAAGTACCCGGAGATGTAAATATTACCAGTATTTTCGTAATTTCACAGCATTCCACTGGAAACCTCCGTGATTGAATACGACAGTAAATTTAGTAAGAATCTATTTACGTGTACTTGAGGTATTTCTTACACGTTCTGAATCATTTCTGGGAACTATCATTGTGTATTTTAACAGTTTTACCAAAATTAGACAGTTTGCTTAGAAGTATTTACCGGAATCGTGACCATTTTAACCGATTCACACAAAAAAACGCCAAAGCCAATCCTCCTTAATTGTAAACAGAAACACTATTCTCGTCATTCCAAGGCTTTAGACACCAATTCTGAGCCCTGTAAGCATGAACTCTTAATATTTCAAAGCACAGTCCCGTGAAAACGCCACCGGAAGTACCCGGAGTTGTAAATATTACCAGTATTTTCGTAATTTCACAGCTTTCCACTGGAAACCTCCGTGATTGAAGACGACAGTAAATGTAGTAAGAACATATTTTCGTGTACTTAGTGTTTCCTACACGTTCTTAATCATTTCTGGGAACTTTCATTGTGTACTTTAACAGGTTTACCAAAATTAGACAGTTTGCTTAGCAGTATTTATGGGAATCGTCACCATTTTAACTGATTCACACAAAAAAACGCCAAAGCCAATCCTCCTTAATTGTAAACATAAACACTATTCTCATCATTCCAAGTATTTACACACCAATTCTGAGATCTTTAAGCGTGAACTCTGAATATTTCAAAGCACAGTCCCGTGAAAACGCCACCGGAAGATCCCGGAGACCTAAATATTACCAGAATTTGCGTCATTTCACAGCTTTCCACTGGAAACCTCCGTGATTGAATACGACAGTAAATTTAGTAAGAATCTATTTACGTGTACTTGAGGTATTTCTTACACGTTCTTAATCATTTCTGGGAACTATCATTGTGTATTTTAACAGTTTTACCAAAATTAGACAGTTTGCTTAGAAGTATTTACCGGAATCGTCACCATTTTAACCGATTCACACAAAAAAACGCCAAAGCCTATCCTCCTTAATTGTAAACAGAAACACTATTCTCGTCAGTCCAAGGCTTTAGACACCAATTCTGAGCTCTGTAAGCATGAAGTCTTAATATTTCAAAGCACAGTCCCGTGAAAACGCCACCGGAAGTACCCGGAGATGTAAATATTACCAGAATTTTCGTAATTTCACAGCTTTCCACTGGAAACCTCCGTGATTGAAGAGGACAGTAAATGTAGTAAGAACATATTTACGTGTACTTAGTGTTTCCTACACGTTCTTAATCATTACTGGGAACTTTCATTGTGTACTTTAACAGGTTTACCAAAATTAGACAGTTTGCTTAGCAGTATTTACGGGAATCGTCACCATTTTAACTGATTCACACAAGAAAACGCCAAAGCCAATCCTCCTTAATTGTAAACATAAACACTATTATCATCATTCCAAGTATTTACACACCAATTCTGAGATCTTTAAGCGTGAGCTCTGAATATTTCAAAGCACAGTCCCATGAAAACGCCACCGGAAGTACCCGGAGATGTAAATATTACCAGTATTTTCGTCATTTCACAGCTTTCCACAGGAAACCTCCGTGATTGAAGACGACAGAAAATGTAGTAAGAATCTATTTACGTGTACTTGAGGTATTTCTTACACGTTCTTAATCATTTCTGGGAACTATCATTGTGTATTTTAACAGTTTTACCAAAATTAGACAGTTTGCTTAGAAGTATTTACTGGAATCGTCACCATTTTAACTGATTCACACAAAAAAACGCCAAAGCCAATCCTCCTTAATTGTAAACAGAAACACTATTCTCGTCATTCCAAGGCTTTAGACACCAATTCTGAGTTCTGTAAGCAGGAAGTCTTAATATTTCAAAGCACAGTCCCGTGAAAACGCCACCGGAAGTACCCGGAGCTGTAAATATTACCAGTATTTTCGTCATTTCACAGCTTTCCACTGGAAACCTCCGTGATTGAAGACGACAGTAAATGTAGTAAGAACATATTTACTTGTACTTAGTGTTTCTTACACGTTCTTTTTTTTTTTTTTTGAATTCGTCTTTTTAATTTTTCTTCTTTATTTTTTCTGTGCACTCACTTAGAACATTTTCTTAAAAATAGAATGGTATAGAAAAAGGTGCCATGAACACATGTGTTAACCTTGAGAAATTATGCTCATTTTCAAATAATATATCAGTTTGGACCTTTATCATTATAAGATGTGCATAAAATTTCTATAAATATTCTATTTATAACTGTGGGAATACAGTGAGGTGGAAAAGTAGAGTGAGTTGGACATCTGTACAATGAATATTTGTTGAATCAATGTCTTTGTGAACATTATCTACAATATATCTTGAGGGGGAAAAACTGCCGGGGTCCTGCCCCAGCGAGTCCAGGGGTCCCCAAAGGTGTGGACGGAGTCGGCGAAGAAGGAATGTCACGGAGACAGCGTTCAGTTGATCAGCAACCTAGCCAGGATCTCTAGCCAGGATCTCCAGAGAGGTTCTGCTTAGGATCTCCAGCGAGGTTCTGTAGCCATGTTCCCTCGCTAGGTTCTCCAGCCAGGTTCTGTCCAGGCTCTCCAGTCAGGTTCAGTGTCCAGGTTCCAGTCAGGTTCTCCTGCCAATCTCTGTAGTCAGGTTCAGTCCAGGATCCCTTGCCATGTTCTCCCGCTAGGCTCTGTCTCTAGGCTCCGAGGCCAGTCCCGGTCCAGGATCCTCTGGCATGCTCTCGCCAACGAAGTTCTTCTGTCTCTAGGCTCCGTGTAGGTTCTGTCTTCTGAATTCTGTCTCCTGAGTTCTGAGTCTTTCTGTCTTGTTACAACTGTATTTATACCAGTTGATTCAATCCTATCAATCTCTATTACAAAGGTTAGGGCGTTTCTTATCTCCATTCCAGGGAGAAAAGATTATGTAGTTTAAGCATGATTGTTCATAGTTAAAGGGATTAATTACCCGCCTGGCACTTAGTTGAGGGGTTTTATTCCCTCCCTAACTTCAGGGGAAAATCCCTACCTGCGGATTCAACCTTTCTTGGAGAGGTGACCTTGGTTAAAACACAGCGCCAAGAAGGTGAGCAAACATATTAAGAACCGTATGCCATATATGCCAGGTCCCTTGAAACAGCAAGGATGGACCGGCTCCCGGCAAATTCCCCCTTTTTTATTTTTTAAAAGCAGGCATTAAAAAGAAAAACCTCAAATGCTCTCTTATATCCATTTTAAGAGTAGGATTGGCGCTTTCTGCTATTACCTGAGTCCTGATCTATCATCCAAGGGAGAGCTTGCCAATCCTGCACTTTCCCAGGGTAGAAAGGCTGCAGTGGGGTTAAGGATAAGGCTCCTTGGGCCTACCTTCTCCCATGCCATTACATTTACCTTTCCTTCCTCAGAAAAGCATGGACATATTTCTTGTATAAAACGTTCTGTCTGACTGGGAGTAACCTTAATTCCTCTGCTAACAAGCACATATGTTAAAAGATCAATACAGAGTCTTTTTTCTTTAGACTCAGTATGGCACATCTTCTTAATCTAAAGATCAATACAGAGTCTTCTTTCTTTGGACTCACTATGGCACATCTTCTCAATCTAAGTTCTGTACTATCCACCTTCTTACCCTATTTATCCTCTATAGGGGGGTCTGTAGCACCCTGGTGGAGTCCTATCCGTCCCGAGTGTGGGAGTTTTCAAGAGGGGGGGGCTTACCTAAGGGAATCCTGTTACAGGGATTCCCAAAGGTGTGGACGGAGTCGGCAAAGACTATCCACCCTCTACCTACAGTGGAGTCCGATCCGTCCCGAGTGAGGGGGGGGGGGCTTACCTAAGGGTCCCTGTTCGGGCGCCATATGCCGGGGTCCTGCCCCAGCGAGTCCAGGGGTCCCCAAAGGTGTGGACGGAGTCGGCGAAGAAGGAATGTCACGGAGACAGCGTTCAGTTGATCAGCAACCTAGCCAGGATCTCTAGCCAGGATCTCCAGAGAGGTTCTGCTTAGGATCTCCAGCGAGGTTCTGTAGCCATGTTCCCTCGCTAGGTTCTCCAGCCAGGTTCTGTCCAGGCTCTCCAGTCAGGCTCAGTGTCCAGGTTCCAGTCAGGTTCTCCTGCCAATCTCTGTAGTCAGGTTCAGTCCAGGATCCCTTGCCATGTTCTCCCGCTAGGCTCTGTCTCTAGGCTCCGAGGCCAGTCCCGATCCAGGATCCTCTGGCATGCTCTCGCCAGCGAAGTTCTTCTATCTCTAGGCTCCGTGTAGGTTCTGTCTTCTGAATTCTGTCTCCTGAGTTCTCTCTTACACGTTCTTAATCATTTCTTGGAACTATCATTGTGTACTTTAACAGTTTTACCAAAATTAGACAGTTTGCTTAGAAGTATTTACCGGAATCATGACCATTTTCACTGAATCACACAAAAAAACGCCAAAGCCAATCCTCCTTAATTGTAAACAGAAACACTATTCTCGTCATTCCAAGGCTTTAGACACCAATTCTGAGCTATGTAAGGATGAAGTCTAAATATTTCAAAGCTCAGTCCCTTGAAAACACCACCGGAAGTAGCCGGAGATGTAAATATTACCAGTATTTTCGTCATTTCACAGCTTTCCACTGGGAACCTCCGTGATTGAATACGACAGTAAATGTAGTAAGAATCTATTTACGTGTCCTTGAGGTGTTTCTTACACGTTCTTAATCATTTTTGGGAACTATCATTGTGTATTTTAACAGTTTTGCCAAAATTAGACAGTTTGCTTAGAAGTATTTACCGGAATCGTCACCATTTTAACTGATTCACACAAAAAAACGCCAAAGCCAATCCTCCTTAATTGTAAACAGAAACACTATTCTCGTCATTCCAAGGCTTTAGACACCAATTCTGAGCCCTGTAAGCATGAACTCTTAATATTTCAAAGCACAGTGCCGTGAAAACGCCACCGGAAGTACCCGGAGATGTAAATATTACCAGTATTTTCGTCATTTCACAGCTTTCCACTGGAAACCTCCGTGATTGAATACGACAGTAAATGTACTAAGAATCTATTTACGTGTACTTGAGGTGTTTCTTACACGTTCTTAATCATTTCTGGGAACTATCATTGTGTATTTTAACAGTTTTACCAAAATTAGACAGTTTGCTTAGCAGTATTTACCGGAATCGTCACCATTTTAACTGATTCACACAAAAAAACGCCAAAGCCAATCCTCCTTAATTGTAAACATAAACACTATTCTCATCATTCCAAGTCTTTAGACACCAATTCTGAGCTCTGTAAGCATGAACTCTTAATAGTTCAAAGCACAGTCACGTGAAAACGCCACCGGAAGTACCCGGAGACGTAAACATTACCAGTATTTGTGTCATTTCACAGCTTTCCACTGGAAACCTCCGTGATTGAATACGACAGTAAATTTAGTAAGAATCTATTTACGTGTACTTGAGGTGTTTCTTACACGTTCTTAATCATTTCTGGGAACTATCATTGTGTACTTTAACAGTTTTACCAAATTAGACAGTTTGCTTAGAAGTATTTACCGGAATCGTCACCATTTTAACCGATTCACACAAAAAAACGCCAAAGCCTATCCTCCTTAATTGTAAACAGAAACACTATTCTCGTCAGTCCAAGGCTTTAGACACCAATTCTGAGCTCTGTAAGCATGAAGTCTTAATATTTCAAAGCACAGTCCCGTGAAAACGCCACTGGAAGTACCCGGAGATGTAAATATTACCAGAATTTTCGTAATTTCACAGCTTTCCACTGGAAACCTCCGTGATTGAAGAGGACAGTAAATGTAGTAAGAACATATTTACGTGTACTTAGTGTTTCCTACACGTTCTTAATCATTACTGGGAACTTTCATTGTGTACTTTAACAGGTTTACCAAAATTAGACAGTTTGCTTAGCAGTATTTACGGGAATCGTCACCATTTTAACTGATTCACACAAGAAAACGCCAAAGCCAATCCTCCTTAATTGTAAACATAAACACTATTATCATCATTCCAAGTATTTACACACCAATTCTGAGATCTTTAAGCGTGAACTCTGAATATTTCAAAGCACAGTCCCGTGAAAACGCCACCGGAAGTACCCGGAGATGTAAATATTACCAGTATTTTCGTAATTTCACAGCTTTCCACTGGAAACCTCCGTGATTGAAGACGACAGTAAATGTAGTAAGAATCTATTTACGTGTACTTGAGGTGTTTCTTACACGTTCTTAATCATTTCTGGGAACTATCATTGTGTACTTTAACAGTTTTACCAAATGAGACAGTTTGCTTAGCAGTATTTACCGGAATCGTCACCATTTTAACTGAATCACACACAAAAAACGCCAAAGCTAATCCTCCTTAATTGTAAACATAAACATTATTCTCGTCATTCCAACGCTTTAGACACCAATTCTGAGCTCTGTAAGCATGAACTCTTAATATTTCAAAGCACAGTCCCGTGAAAACGCCACCGGAAGTACACGGAGATGTAAATATTACCAGTATTTTCGTCATTTCACAGCTTTCCACTGGAAACCTCCGTGATTGAATACGACAGTAAATGTAGTAAGAATCTATTTACGTGTACTTGAGGTGTTTCTTACACGTTCTTAATCATTTCTGGGAACTATCATTGTGTACTTTAACAGTTTTACCAAATTAGACAGTTTGCTTAGAAGTATTTACCGGAATCGTCACCATTTTAACTAAATCACACAAAAAAAACGCCAAAGCTAATCCTCCTTAATTGTAAACAGAAACATTATTCTCGTCATTCCAAGGTTTTAGACACCAATTCTGAGCTCTGTAAGCATGAACTCTTAATATTTCAAAGCACAGTCCCGTGAAAACGCCACCGGAAGTACCCGGAGTTGTAAATATTACCAGTATTTTCGTCATTTCACAGCTTTCCACTGGAAACCTCCGTGATTGAAGACGACAGTAAATGTAGTAAGAACATATTTACGTGTACTTAGTGTTTCTTACACGTTCTTAATCATTTCTTGGAACTATCATTGTGTACTTTAACAGTTTTACCAAAATTAGACAGTTTGCTTAGAAGTATTTACCAGAATCGTGACCATTTTCACTGAATCACACAAAAAAACGCCAAAGCCAATCCTCCTTAATTGTAAACAGAAACACTATTCTCGTCAGTCCAAGGCTTTAGACACCAATTCTGAGCTCTGTAAGCATGAAGTCTAAATATTTCAAAGCTCAGTCCCTTGAAAACACCACCAGAAGTACCCGGAGATGTAAATGTTACCAGTATTTTCGTCATTTCACAGCTTTCCACTGGAAACCTCCGTGATTGAATACGACAGTAAATGTAGTAACAATCTATTTACGTGTCCTTGAGGTGTTTCTTACACGTTCTTAATCATTTCTGTGAACTATCATTGTGTACTTTAACAGTTTTACCAAAATTAGACAGTTTGCTTAGCAGTATTTACCGGAATCGTCACCATTTTAACTGATTCACACAAAAAAACGCCAAAGCCAATCCTCCTTAATTGTAAACAGAAACACTATTCTCGTCATTCCAAGCATTTAGACACCAATTCTGAGATCTTTAAGCGTGAACTCTGAATATTTCAAAGCACAGTCCCGTGAAAACGCCACCGGAAGTACCCGGAGACCTAAATATTACCAGAATTTGCGTCATTTCACAGCTTTCCACTGGAAACCTCCGTGATTGAATACGACAGTAAATGTAGTAAGAATCTATTTACGTGTACTTGAGGTGTTTCTTACATGTTCTTAATCATTTCTGGGAACTATCATTGTGTATTTTAACAGTTTTACCAAAATTAGACAGTTTGCTTTGCAGTATTTACCGGAATCGTCACCATTTTAACTGATTCACACAAAAAAAAGCCAAAGCCTATCCTCCTTAATTGTAAACAGAAACACTATTCTCGTCAGTCCAAGGCTTTAGACACCAATTCTGAGCTCTGTAATCATGAAGTCTTAATATTTCAAAGCACAGTCCCGTGAAAACGCCACCGGAAGTACCCGGAGATGTAAATATTACCAGTATTTTCGTAATTTCACAGCTTTCCACTGGAAACCTCCGTGATTAAAGACGACAGTAAATGTAGTAAGAACATATTTACGTGTACTTAGTGTTTCCTACACGTTCTTAATCATTTCTGGGAACTTTCATTGTGTACTTTAACAGGTTTACCAAAATTAGACAGTTTGCTTAGCAGTATTTACGGGAATCGTCACCATTTTAACTGATTCACACAAAAAAACGCCAAAGCCAATCCTCCTTAATTGTAAACATAAACACTATTCTCATCATTCCAAGTATTTACACACCAATTCTGAGATCTTTAAGCGTGAACTCTGAATATTTCAAAGCACAGTCCCGTGAAAACGCCACCGGAAGTACCCGGAGACGTAAATATTACCAGTATTTGCGTCATTTCACAGCTTTCCACTGGAAACCTCCGTGATTGAATACGACAGTAAATGTAGTAAGAATCTATTTACGTGTACTTGAGGTATTTCTTACACGTTCTTAATCATTTCTGGGAACTATCATTGTGTATTTTAACAGTTTTACCAAAATTAGACAGTTTGCTTAGAAGTATTTACCGGAATCGTCACCATTTTAACTGATTCACACAAAAAAACGCCAAAGCCAATCCTCCTTAATTGTAAACATAAACACTATTCTCATCATTCCAAGTATTTACACACCAATTCTGAGATCTTTAAGCGTGAACTCTGAATATTTCAAAGCACAGTCCCGTGAAAACGCCACCGGAAGTACCTGGAGACCTAAATATTACCAGAATTTGCGTCATTTCACAGCTTTCCACTGGAAACCTCCGTGATTGAATACGACAGTAAATGTAGTAAGAATCTATTTACGTGTACTTGAGGTGTTTCTTACACGTTCTTAATCATTTCTGGGAACTATCATTGTGTACTTTAACAGTTTTACCAAATTAGACAGTTTGCTTAGAAGTATTTACCGGAATCGTCACCATTTTAACTAAATCACACAAAAAAAACGCCAAAGCTAATCCTCCTTAATTGTAAACAGAAACATTATTCTCGTCATTCCAAGGTTTTAGACACCAATTCTGAGCTCTGTAAGCATGAACTCTTAATATTTCAAAGAACAGTCCCGTGAAAACGCCACCGGAAGTACCCGGAGTTGTAAATATTACCAGTATTTTCGTCATTTCACAGCTTTCCACTGGAAACCTCCGTGATTGAAGACGACAGTAAATGTAGTAAGAACATATTTACGTGTACTTAGTGTTTCTTACACGTTCTTAATCATTTCTGGGAACTATCATTGTGTACTTTAACAGTTTTACCAAAATTAGACAATTTGCTTAGAAGTATTTTCCAGAATCGTGACCATTTTCACTGAATCACACAAAAAAACGCCAAAGCCAATCCTCCTTAATTGTAAACAGAAACACTATTCTCGTCATTCCAAGCTTTAGACACGAATTCTGAGCTCTGTAACCATGAAGTCTTAATATTTCAAAGCACAGTCCCGTGAAAACGCCACCGGAAGTACCCGTAGATGTAAATATTACCAGTATTTTCGTCATTTCACAGCTTTCCACTGGAAACCTCCGTGATTGAATACGACAGTAAATGTAGTAAGAATCTATTTACGTGTACTTGAGGTATTTCTTACACGTTCTTAATCATTTCTGGGAACTATCATTGTGTATTTTAACAGTTTTACCAAAATTAGACAGTTTGCTTAGAAGTATTTACTGGAATCGTCACCATTTTAACTGATTCACACAAAAAAACGCCAAAGCCAATCCTCCTTAATTGTAAACAGAAACACTATTCTCGTCATTCCAAGGCTTTAGACACCAATTCTGAGTTCTGTAAGCAGGAAGTCTTAATATTTCAAAGCACAGTCCCGTGAAAACGCCACCGGAAGTACCCGGAGCTGTAAATATTACCAGTATTTTCGTCATTTCACAGCTTTCCACTGGAAACCTCCGTGATTGAAGACGACAGTAAATGTAGTAAGAACATATTTACTTGTACTTAGTGTTTCTTACACGTTCTTTTTTTTTTTTTTTGAATTCGTCTTTTTAATTTTTCTTCTTTATTTTTTCTGTGCACTCACTTAGAACATTTTCTTAAAAATAGAATGGTATAGAAAAAGGTGCCATGAACACATGTGTTAACCTTGAGAAATTATGCTCATTTTCAAATAATATATCAGTTTGGACCTTTATCATTATAAGATGTGCATAAAATTTCTATAAATATTCTATTTATAACTGTGGGAATACAGTGAGGTGGAAAAGTAGAGTGAGTTGGACATCTGTACAATGAATATTTGTTGAATCAATGTCTTTGTGAACATTATCTACAATATATCTTGAGGGGGAAAAACTGCCGGGGTCCTGCCCCAGCGAGTCCAGGGGTCCCCAAAGGTGTGGACGGAGTCGGCGAAGAAGGAATGTCACGGAGACAGCGTTCAGTTGATCAGCAACCTAGCCTGGATCTCTAGCCAGGATCTCCAGAGAGGTTCTGCTTAGGATCTCCAGCGAGGTTCTGTAGCCATGTTCCCTCGCTAGGTTCTCCAGCCAGGTTCTGTCCAGGCTCTCCAGTCAGGTTCAGTGTCCAGGTTCCAGTCAGGTTCTCCTGCCAATCTCTGTAGTCAGGTTCAGTCCAGGATCCCTTGCCATGTTCTCCCGCTAGGCTCTGTCTCTAGGCTCCGAGGCCAGTCCCGGTCCAGGATCCTCTGGCATGCTCTCGCCAACGAAGTTCTTCTGTCTCTAGGCTCCGTGTAGGTTCTGTCTTCTGAATTCTGTCTCCTGAGTTCTGAGTCTTTCTGTCTTGTTACAACTGTATTTATACCAGTTGATTCAATCCTATCAATCTCTATTACAAAGGTTAGGGCGTTTCTTATCTCCATTCCAGGGAGAAAAGATTATGTAGTTTAAGCATGATTGTTCATAGTTAAAGGGATTAATTACCCGCCTGGCACTTAGTTGAGGGGTTTTATTCCCTCCCTAACTTCAGGGGAAAATCCCTACCTGCGGATTCAACCTTTCTTGGAGAGGTGACCTTGGTTAAAACACAGCGCCAAGAAGGTGAGCAAACATATTAAGAACCGTATGCCATATATGCCAGGTCCCTTGAAACAGCAAGGATGGACCGGCTCCCGGCAAATTCCCCCTTTTTTATTTTTTAAAAGCAGGCATTAAAAAGAAAAACCTCAAATGCTCTCTTATATCCATTTTAAGAGTAGGATTGGCGCTTTCTGCTATTACCTGAGTCCTGATCTATCATCCAAGGGAGAGCTTGCCAATCCTGCACTTTCCCAGGGTAGAAAGGCTGCAGTGGGGTTAAGGATAAGGCTCCTTGGGCCTACCTTCTCCCATGCCATTACATTTACCTTTCCTTCCTCAGAAAAGCATGGACATATTTCTTGTATAAAACGTTCTGTCTGACTGGGAGTAACCTTAATTCCTCTGCTAACAAGCACATATGTTAAAAGATCAATACAGAGTCTTTTTTCTTTAGACTCAGTATGGCACATCTTCTTAATCTAAAGATCAATACAGAGTCTTCTTTCTTTGGACTCACTATGGCACATCTTCTCAATCTAAGTTCTGTACTATCCACCTTCTTACCCTATTTATCCTCTATAGGGGGGTCTGTAGCACCCTGGTGGAGTCCTATCCGTCCCGAGTGTGGGAGTTTTCAAGAGGGGGGGGCTTACCTAAGGGAATCCTGTTACAGGGATTCCCAAAGGTGTGGACGGAGTCGGCAAAGACTATCCACCCTCTACCTACAGTGGAGTCCGATCCGTCCCGAGTGAGGGGGGGGGGGCTTACCTAAGGGTCCCTGTTCGGGCGCCATATGCCGGGGTCCTGCCCCAGCGAGTCCAGGGGTCCCCAAAGGTGTGGACGGAGTCGGCGAAGAAGGAATGTCACGGAGACAGCGTTCAGTTGATCAGCAACCTAGCCAGGATCTCTAGCCAGGATCTCCAGAGAGGTTCTGCTTAGGATCTCCAGCGAGGTTCTGTAGCCATGTTCCCTCGCTAGGTTCTCCAGCCAGGTTCTGTCCAGGCTCTCCAGTCAGGCTCAGTGTCCAGGTTCCAGTCAGGTTCTCCTGCCAATCTCTGTAGTCAGGTTCAGTCCAGGATCCCTTGCCATGTTCTCCCGCTAGGCTCTGTCTCTAGGCTCCGAGGCCAGTCCCGATCCAGGATCCTCTGGCATGCTCTCGCCAGCGAAGTTCTTCTATCTCTAGGCTCCGTGTAGGTTCTGTCTTCTGAATTCTGTCTCCTGAGTTCTCTCTTACACGTTCTTAATCATTTCTTGGAACTATCATTGTGTACTTTAACAGTTTTACCAAAATTAGACAGTTTGCTTAGAAGTATTTACCGGAATCATGACCATTTTCACTGAATCACACAAAAAAACGCCAAAGCCAATCCTCCTTAATTGTAAACAGAAACACTATTCTCGTCATTCCAAGGCTTTAGACACCAATTCTGAGCTATGTAAGGATGAAGTCTAAATATTTCAAAGCTCAGTCCCTTGAAAACACCACCGGAAGTAGCCGGAGATGTAAATATTACCAGTATTTTCGTCATTTCACAGCTTTCCACTGGGAACCTCCGTGATTGAATACGACAGTAAATGTAGTAAGAATCTATTTACGTGTCCTTGAGGTGTTTCTTACACGTTCTTAATCATTTTTGGGAACTATCATTGTGTATTTTAACAGTTTTGCCAAAATTAGACAGTTTGCTTAGAAGTATTTACCGGAATCGTCACCATTTTAACTGATTCACACAAAAAAACGCCAAAGCCAATCCTCCTTAATTGTAAACAGAAACACTATTCTCGTCATTCCAAGGCTTTAGACACCAATTCTGAGCCCTGTAAGCATGAACTCTTAATATTTCAAAGCACAGTGCCGTGAAAACGCCACCGGAAGTACCCGGAGATGTAAATATTACCAGTATTTTCGTCATTTCACAGCTTTCCACTGGAAACCTCCGTGATTGAATACGACAGTAAATGTACTAAGAATCTATTTACGTGTACTTGAGGTGTTTCTTACACGTTCTTAATCATTTCTGGGAACTATCATTGTGTATTTTAACAGTTTTACCAAAATTAGACAGTTTGCTTAGCAGTATTTACCGGAATCGTCACCATTTTAACTGATTCACACAAAAAAACGCCAAAGCCAATCCTCCTTAATTGTAAACATAAACACTATTCTCATCATTCCAAGTCTTTAGACACCAATTCTGAGCTCTGTAAGCATGAACTCTTAATAGTTCAAAGCACAGTCACGTGAAAACGCCACCGGAAGTACCCGGAGACGTAAACATTACCAGTATTTGTGTCATTTCACAGCTTTCCACTGGAAACCTCCGTGATTGAATACGACAGTAAATTTAGTAAGAATCTATTTACGTGTACTTGAGGTGTTTCTTACACGTTCTTAATCATTTCTGGGAACTATCATTGTGTACTTTAACAGTTTTACCAAATTAGACAGTTTGCTTAGAAGTATTTACCGGAATCGTCACCATTTTAACTGAATCACACACAAAAAAACGCCAAAGCTAATCCTCCTTAATTGTAAACATAAACATTATTCTCGTCAGTCCAAGCATTTAGACACCAATTCTGAGCTCTGTAAGCATGAACTCTTAATATTTCAAAGCACAGTCCCGTGAAAACGCCACCGGAAGTACCCGGAGTTGTAAATATTACCAGTATTTTCGTCATTTCACAGCTTTCCACTGGAAACCTCCGTGATTGAAGACGACAGTAAATGTAGTAAGAACATATTTACGTGTACTTAGTGTTTCTTACACGTTCTTAATCATTTCTGGGAACTATCATTGTGTACTTTAACAGTTTTACCAAAATTAGACAGTTTGCTTAGCAGTATATACCAGAATCGTCACCATTTTAACTGATTCACACAAAAAAACGCCAAAGCCTATCCTCCTTAATTGTAAACAGAAACACTATTCTCGTCCGTCCAAGGCTTTAGACACCAATTCTGAGCTCTGTAAGCATGAAGTCTTAATATTTCAAAGCACAGTCCCGTGAAAACGCCACCGGAAGTACCCGGAGATGTAAATATTACCAGTATTTTCGTAATTTCACAGCATTCCACTGGAAACCTCCGTGATTGAATACGACAGTAAATTTAGTAAGAATCTATTTACGTGTACTTGAGGTATTTCTTACACGTTCTGAATCATTTCTGGGAACTATCATTGTGTATTTTAACAGTTTTACCAAAATTAGACAGTTTGCTTAGAAGTATTTACCGGAATCGTGACCATTTTAACCGATTCACACAAAAAAACGCCAAAGCCAATCCTCCTTAATTGTAAACAGAAACACTATTCTCGTCATTCCAAGGCTTTAGACACCAATTCTGAGCCCTGTAAGCATGAACTCTTAATATTTCAAAGCACAGTCCCGTGAAAACGCCACCGGAAGTACCCGGAGTTGTAAATATTACCAGTATTTTCGTAATTTCACAGCTTTCCACTGGAAACCTCCGTGATTGAAGACGACAGTAAATGTAGTAAGAACATATTTTCGTGTACTTAGTGTTTCCTACACGTTCTTAATCATTTCTGGGAACTTTCATTGTGTACTTTAACAGGTTTACCAAAATTAGACAGTTTGCTTAGCAGTATTTACGGGAATCGTCACCATTTTAACTGATTCACACAAAAAAACGCCAAAGCCAATCCTCCTTAATTGTAAACATAAACACTATTCTCATCATTCCAAGTATTTACACACCAATTCTGAGATCTTTAAGCGTGAACTCTGAATATTTCAAAGCACAGTCCCGTGAAAACGCCACCGGAAGATCCCGGAGACCTAAATATTACCAGAATTTGCGTCATTTCACAGCTTTCCACTGGAAACCTCCGTGATTGAATACGACAGTAAATTTAGTAAGAATCTATTTACGTGTACTTGAGGTATTTCTTACACGTTCTTAATCATTTCTGGGAACTATCATTGTGTATTTTAACAGTTTTACCAAAATTAGACAGTTTGCTTAGAAGTATTTACCGGAATCGTCACCATTTTAACCGATTCACACAAAAAAACGCCAAAGCCTATCCTCCTTAATTGTAAACAGAAACACTATTCTCGTCAGTCCAAGGCTTTAGACACCAATTCTGAGCTCTGTAAGCATGAAGTCTTAATATTTCAAAGCACAGTCCCGTGAAAACGCCACTGGAAGTACCCGGAGATGTAAATATTACCAGAATTTTCGTAATTTCACAGCTTTCCACTGGAAACCTCCGTGATTGAAGAGGACAGTAAATGTAGTAAGAACATATTTACGTGTACTTAGTGTTTCCTACACGTTCTTAATCATTACTGGGAACTTTCATTGTGTACTTTAACAGGTTTACCAAAATTAGACAGTTTGCTTAGCAGTATTTACGGGAATCGTCACCATTTTAACTGATTCACACAAGAAAACGCCAAAGCCAATCCTCCTTAATTGTAAACATAAACACTATTATCATCATTCCAAGTATTTACACACCAATTCTGAGATCTTTAAGCGTGAACTCTGAATATTTCAAAGCACAGTCCCGTGAAAACGCCACCGGAAGTACCCGGAGATGTAAATATTACCAGTATTTTCGTAATTTCACAGCTTTCCACTGGAAACCTCCGTGATTGAAGACGACAGTAAATGTAGTAAGAATCTATTTACGTGTACTTGAGGTGTTTCTTACACGTTCTTAATCATTTCTGGGAACTATCATTGTGTACTTTAACAGTTTTACCAAATGAGACAGTTTGCTTAGCAGTATTTACCGGAATCGTCACCATTTTAACTGAATGACACACAAAAAACGCCAAAGCTAATCCTCCTTAATTGTAAACATAAACATTATTCTCGTCATTCCAACGCTTTAGACACCAATTCTGAGCTCTGTAAGCATGAACTCTTAATATTTCAAAGCACAGTCCCGTGAAAACGCCACCGGAAGTACACGGAGATGTAAATATTACCAGTATTTTCGTCATTTCACAGCTTTCCACTGGAAACCTCCGTGATTGAAGACGACAGTAAATGTAGTAAGAACATATTTACGTGTACTTAGTGTTTCCTACACGTTCTTAATCATTTCTGGGAACTTTCATTGTGTACTTTAACAGTTTTACCAAAATCGGACAGTTTGCTTAGCAGTGTTTACGGGAATCGTCACCATTTTAACTGATTCACACAAAAAAACGCCAAAGCCAATCCTCCTTAATTGTAAACATAAACACTATTCTCATCATTCCAAGTATTTACACACCAATTCTGAGATCTTTAAGCGTGAACTCTGAATATTTCAAAGCACAGTCCCGTGAAAACGCCACCGGAAGTACCTGGAGACCTAAATATTACCAGAATTTGCGTCATTTCACAGCTTTCCACTGGAAACCTCCGTGATTGAATACGACAGTAAATGTAGTAAGAATCTATTTACGTGTACTTGAGGTGTTTCTTACACGTTCTTAATCATTTCTGGGAACTATCATTGTGTACTTTAACAGTTTTACCAAATTAGACAGTTTGCTTAGAAGTATTTACCGGAATCGTCACCATTTTAACTAAATCACACAAAAAAAACGCCAAAGCTAATCCTCCTTAATTGTAAACAGAAACATTATTCTCGTCATTCCAAGGTTTTAGACACCAATTCTGAGCTCTGTAAGCATGAACTCTTAATATTTCAAAGCACAGTCCCGTGAAAACGCCACCGGAAGTACCCGGAGTTGTAAATATTACCAGTATTTTCGTCATTTCACAGCTTTCCACTGGAAACCTCCGTGATTGAAGACGACAGTAAATGTAGTAAGAACATATTTACGTGTACTTAGTGTTTCTTACACGTTCTTAATCATTTCTGGGAACTATCATTGTGTACTTTAACAGTTTTACCAAAATTAGACAGTTTGCTTAGAAGTATTTACCAGAATCGTGACCATTTTCACTGAATCACACAAAAAAACGCCAAAGCCAATCCTCCTTAATTGTAAACAGAAACACTATTCTCGTCAGTCCAAGGCTTTAGACACCAATTCTGAGCTCTGTAAGCATGAAGTCTAAATATTTCAAAGCTCAGTCCCTTGAAAACACCACCAGAAGTACCCGGAGATGTAAATGTTACCAGTATTTTCATCATTTCACAGCTTTCCACTGGAAACCTCCGTGATTGAATACGACAGTAAATGTAGTAACAATCTATTTACGTGTCCTTGAGGTGTTTCTTACACGTTCTTAATCATTTCTGTGAACTATCATTGTGTACTTTAACAGTTTTACCAAAATTAGACAGTTTGCTTAGCAGTATTTACCGGAATCGTCACCATTTTAACTGATTCACACAAAAAAACGCCAAAGCCAATCCTCCTTAATTGTAAACAGAAACACTATTCTCGTCATTCCAAGCATTTAGACACCAATTCTGAGATCTTTAAGCGTGAACTCTGAATATTTCAAAGCACAGTCCCGTGAAAACGCCACCGGAAGTACCCGGAGACCTAAATATTACCAGAATTTGCGTCATTTCACAGCTTTCCACTGGAAACCTCCGTGATTGAATACGACAGTAAATGTAGTAAGAATCTATTTACGTGTACTTGAGGTGTTTCTTACACGTTCTTAATCATTTCTGGGAACTATCATTGTGTATTTTAACAGTTTTACCAAAATTAGACAGTTTGCTTTGCAGTATTTACCGGAATCGTCACCATTTTAACTGATTCACACAAAAAAAAGCCAAAGCCTATCCTCCTTAATTGTAAACAGAAACACTATTCTCGTCAGTCCAAGGCTTTAGACACCAATTCTGAGCTCTGTAATCATGAAGTCTTAATATTTCAAAGCACAGTCCCGTGAAAACGCCACCGGAAGTACCCGGAGATGTAAATATTACCAGTATTTTCGTAATTTCACAGCTTTCCACTGGAAACCTCCGTGATTAAAGACGACAGTAAATGTAGTAAGAACATATTTACGTGTACTTAGTGTTTCCTACACGTTCTTAATCATTTCTGGGAACTTTCATTGTGTACTTTAACAGGTTTACCAAAATTAGACAGTTTGCTTAGCAGTATTTACGGGAATCGTCACCATTTTAACTGATTCACACAAAAAAACGCCAAAGCCAATCCTCCTTAATTGTAAACATAAACACTATTCTCATCATTCCAAGTATTTACACACCAATTCTGAGATCTTTAAGCGTGAACTCTGAATATTTCAAAGCACAGTCCCGTGAAAACGCCACCGGAAGTACCCGGAGACGTAAATATTACCAGTATTTGCGTCATTTCACAGCTTTCCACTGGAAACCTCCGTGATTGAATACGACAGTAAATGTAGTAAGAATCTATTTACGTGTACTTGAGGTATTTCTTACACGTTCTTAATCATTTCTGGGAACTATCATTGTGTATTTTAACAGTTTTACCAAAATTAGACAGTTTGCTTAGAAGTATTTACCGGAATCGTCACCATTTTAACTGATTCACACAAAAAAACGCCAAAGCCAATCCTCCTTAATTGTAAACATAAACACTATTCTCATCATTCCAAGTATTTACACACCAATTCTGAGATCTTTAAGCGTGAACTCTGAATATTTCAAAGCACAGTCCCGTGAAAACGCCACCGGAAGTACCTGGAGACCTAAATATTACCAGAATTTGCGTCATTTCACAGCTTTCCACTGGAAACCTCCGTGATTGAATACGACAGTAAATGTAGTAAGAATCTATTTACGTGTACTTGAGGTGTTTCTTACACGTTCTTAATCATTTCTGGGAACTATCATTGTGTACTTTAACAGTTTTACCAAATTAGACAGTTTGCTTAGAAGTATTTACCGGAATCGTCACCATTTTAACTAAATCACACAAAAAAAACGCCAAAGCTAATCCTCCTTAATTGTAAACAGAAACATTATTCTCGTCATTCCAAGGTTTTAGACACCAATTCTGAGCTCTGTAAGCATGAACTCTTAATATTTCAAAGAACAGTCCCGTGAAAACGCCACCGGAAGTACCCGGAGTTGTAAATATTACCAGTATTTTCGTCATTTCACAGCTTTCCACTGGAAACCTCCGTGATTGAAGACGACAGTAAATGTAGTAAGAACATATTTACGTGTACTTAGTGTTTCTTACACGTTCTTAATCATTTCTGGGAACTATCATTGTGTACTTTAACAGTTTTACCAAAATTAGACAATTTGCTTAGAAGTATTTTCCAGAATCGTGACCATTTTCACTGAATCACACAAAAAAACGCCAAAGCCAATCCTCCTTAATTGTAAACAGAAACACTATTCTCGTCATTCCAAGCTTTAGACACGAATTCTGAGCTCTGTAACCATGAAGTCTTAATATTTCAAAGCACAGTCCCGTGAAAACGCCACCGGAAGTACCCGTAGATGTAAATATTACCAGTATTTTCGTCATTTCACAGCTTTCCAATGGAAACCTCCGTGATTGAATACGACAGTAAATGTAGTAAGAATCTATTTACGTGTACTTGAGGTATTTCTTACACGTTCTTAATCATTTCTGGGAACTATCATTGTGTATTTTAACAGTTTTACCAAAATTAGACAGTTTGCTTAGAAGTATTTACTGGAATCGTCACCATTTTAACTGATTCACACAAAAAAACGCCAAAGCCAATCCTCCTTAATTGTAAACAGAAACACTATTCTCGTCATTCCAAGGCTTTAGACACCAATTCTGAGTTCTGTAAGCAGGAAGTCTTAATATTTCAAAGCACAGTCCCGTGAAAACGCCACCGGATGTACCCGGAGCTGTAAATATTACCAGTATTTTCGTCATTTCACAGCTTTCCACTGGAAACCTCCGTGATTGAAGACGACAGTAAATGTAGTAAGAACATATTTACTTGTACTTAGTGTTTCTTACACGTTCTTTTTTTTTTTTTTTGAATTCGTCTTTTTAATTTTTCTTCTTTATTTTTTCTTCGCACTCACTTAGAACATTTTCTTAAAAATAGAATGGTATAGAAAAAGGTGCCATGAACACATGTGTTAACCTTGAGAAATTATGCTCATTTTCAAATAATATATCAGTTTGGACCTTTATCATTATAAGATGTGCATAAAATTTCTATAAATATTCTATTTATAACTGTGGGAATACAGTGAGGTGGAAAAGTAGAGTGAGTTGGACATCTGTACAATGAATATTTGTTGAATCAATGTCTTTGTGAACATTATCTACAATATATCTTGAGGGGGAAAAACTGCCGGGGTCCTGCCCCAGCGAGTCCAGGGGTCCCCAAAGGTGTGGACGGAGTCGGCGAAGAAGGAATGTCACGGAGACAGCGTTCAGTTGATCAGCAACCTAGCCAGGATCTCTAGCCAGGATCTCCAGAGAGGTTCTGCTTAGGATCTCCAGCGAGGTTCTGTAGCCATGTTCCCTCGCTAGGTTCTCCAGCCAGGTTCTGTCCAGGCTCTCCAGTCAGGTTCAGTGTCCAGGTTCCAGTCAGGTTCTCCTGCCAATCTCTGTAGTCAGGTTCAGTCCAGGATCCCTTGCCATGTTCTCCCGCTAGGCTCTGTCTCTAGGCTCCGAGGCCAGTCCCGGTCCAGGATCCTCTGGCATGCTCTCGCCAGCGAAGTTCTTCTGTCTCTAGGCTCCGTGTAGGTTCTGTCTTCTGAATTCTGTCTCCTGAGTTCTGAGTCTTTCTGTCTTGTTACAACTGTATTTATACCAGTTGATTCAATCCTATCAATCTCTATTACAAAGGTTAGGGCGTTTCTTATCTCCATTCCAGGGAGAAAAGATTATGTAGTTTAAGCATGATTGTTCATAGTTAAAGGGATTAATTACCCGCCTGGCACTTAGTTGAGGGGTTTTATTCCCTCCCTAACTTCAGGGGAAAATCCCTACCTGCGGATTCAACCTTTCTTGGAGAGGTGACCTTGGTTAAAACACAGCGCCAAGAAGGTGAGCAAACATATTAAGAACCGTATGCCATATATGCCAGGTCCCTTGAAACAGCAAGGATGGACCGGCTCCCGGCAAATTCCCCCTTTTTTATTTTTTAAAAGCAGGCATTAAAAAGAAAAACCTCAAATGCTCTCTTATATCCATTTTAAGAGTAGGATTGGCGCTTTCTGCTATTACCTGAGTCCTGATCTATCATCCAAGGGAGAGCTTGCCAATCCTGCACTTTCCCAGGGTAGAAAGGCTGCAGTGGGGTTAAGGATAAGGCTCCTTGGGCCTACCTTCTCCCATGCCATTACATTTACCTTTCCTTCCTCAGAAAAGCATGGACATATTTCTTGTATAAAACGTTCTGTCTGACTGGGAGTAACCTTAATTCCTCTGCTAACAAGCACATATGTTAAAAGATCAATACAGAGTCTTTTTTCTTTAGACTCAGTATGGCACATCTTCTTAATCTAAAGATCAATACAGAGTCTTCTTTCTTTGGACTCACTATGGCACATCTTCTCAATCTAAGTTCTGTACTATCCACCTTCTTACCCTATTTATCCTCTATAGGGGGGTCTGTAGCACCCTGGTGGAGTCCTATCCGTCCCGAGTGTGGGAGTTTTCAAGGGGGGGGGCTTACCTAAGGGAATCCTGTTACAGGGATTCCCAAAGGTGTGGACGGAGTCGGCAAAGACTATCCACCCTCTACCTACGGTGGAGTCCGATCCGTCCCGAGTGAGGGGGGGGGGGGGCTTACCTAAGGGTCCCTGTTCGGGCGCCATATGCCGGGGTCCTGCCCCAGCGAGTCCAGGGGTCCCCAAAGGTGTGGACGGAGTCGGCGAAGAAGGAATGTCACGGAGACAGCGTTCAGTTGATCAGGAACCTAGCCAGGATCTCTAGCCAGGATCTCCAGAGAGGTTCTGCTTAGGATCTCCAGCGAGGTTCTGTAGCCATGTTCCCTCGCTAGGTTCTCCAGCCAGGTTCTGTCCAGGCTCTCCAGTCAGGCTCAGTGTCCAGGTTCCAGTCAGGTTCTCCTGCCAATCTCTGTAGTCAGGTTCAGTCCAGGATCCCTTGCCATGTTCTCCCGCTAGGCTCTGTCTCTAGGCTCCGAGGCCAGTCCCGATCCAGGATCCTCTGGCATGCTCTCGCCAGCGAAGTTCTTCTATCTCTAGGCTCCGTGTAGGTTCTGTCTTCTGAATTCTGTCTCCTGAGTTCTCTCTTACACGTTCTTAATCATTTCTTGGAACTATCATTGTGTACTTTAACAGTTTTACCAAAATTAGACAGTTTGCTTAGAAGTATTTACCGGAATCATGACCATTTTCACTGAATCACACAAAAAAACGCCAAAGCCAATCCTCCTTAATTGTAAACAGAAACACTATTCTCGTCATTCCAAGGCTTTAGACACCAATTCTGAGCTATGTAAGGATGAAGTCTAAATATTTCAAAGCTCAGTCCCTTGAAAACACCACCGGAAGTAGCCGGAGATGTAAATATTACCAGTATTTTCGTCATTTCACAGCTTTCCACTGGAAACCTCCGTGATTGAATACGACAGTAAATGTAGTAAGAATCTATTTACGTGTCCTTGAGGTGTTTCTTACACGTTCTTAATCATTTTTGGGAACTATCATTGTGTATTTTAACAGTTTTGCCAAAATTAGACAGTTTGCTTAGAAGTATTTACCGGAATCGTCACCATTTTAACTGATTCACACAAAAAAACGCCAAAGCCAATCCTCCTTAATTGTAAACAGAAACACTATTCTCGTCATTCCAAGGCTTTAGACACCAATTCTGAGCCCTGTAAGCATGAACTCTTAATATTTCAAAGCACAGTGCCGTGAAAACGCCACCGGAAGTACCCGGAGATGTAAATATTACCAGTATTTTCGTCATTTCACAGCTTTCCACTGGAAACCTCCGTGATTGAATACGACAGTAAATGTACTAAGAATCTATTTACGTGTACTTGAGGTGTTTCTTACACGTTCTTAATCATTTCTGGGAACTATCATTGTGTATTTTAACAGTTTTACCAAAATTAGACAGTTTGCTTAGCAGTATTTACCGGAATCGTCACCATTTTAACTGATTCACACAAAAAAACGCCAAAGCCAATCCTCCTTAATTGTAAACATAAACACTATTCTCATCATTCCAAGTCTTTAGACACCAATTCTGAGCTCTGTAAGCATGAACTCTTAATAGTTCAAAGCACAGTCACGGGAAAACGCCACCGGAAGTACCCGGAGACGTAAATATTACCAGTATTTGTGTCATTTCACAGCTTTCCACTGGAAACCTCCGTGATTGAATACGACAGTAAATTTAGTAAGAATCTATTTACGTGTACTTGAGGTGTTTCTTACACGTTCTTAATCATTTCTGGGAACTATCATTGTGTACTTTAACAGTTTTACCAAATTAGACAGTTTGCTTAGAAGTATTTACCGGAATCGTCACCATTTTAACTGAATCACACACAAAAAAACGCCAAAGCTAATCCTCCTTAATTGTAAACATAAACATTATTCTCGTCAGTCCAAGCATTTAGACACCAATTCTGAGCTCTGTAAGCATGAACTCTTAATATTTCAAAGCACAGTCCCGTGAAAACGCCACCGGAAGTACCCGGAGTTGTAAATATTACCAGTATTTTCGTCATTTCACAGCTTTCCACTGGAAACCTCCGTGAGTGAAGTCGACAGTAAATGTAGTAAGAACATATTTACGTGTACTTAGTGTTTCTTACACGTTCTTAATCATTTCTGGGAACTATCATTGTGTACTTTAACAGTTTTACCAAAATTAGACAGTTTGCTTAGCAGTATATACCAGAATCGTCACCATTTTAACTGATTCACACAAAAAAACGCCAAAGCCTATCCTCCTTAATTGTAAACAGAAACACTATTCTCGTCCGTCCAAGGCTTTAGACACCAATTCTGAGCTCTGTAAGCATGAAGTCTTAATATTTCAAAGCACAGTCCCGTGAAAACGCCACCGGAAGTACCCGGAGATGTAAATATTACCAGTATTTTCGTAATTTCACAGCATTCCACTGGAAACCTCCGTGATTGAATACGACAGTAAATTTAGTAAGAATCTATTTACGTGTACTTGAGGTATTTCTTACACGTTCTGAATCATTTCTGGGAACTATCATTGTGTATTTTAACAGTTTTACCAAAATTAGACAGTTTGCTTAGAAGTATTTACCGGAATCGTGACCATTTTAACCGATTCACACAAAAAAACGCCAAAGCCAATCCTCCTTAATTGTAAACAGAAACACTATTCTCGTCATTCCAAGGCTTTAGACACCAATTCTGAGCCCTGTAAGCATGAACTCTTAATATTTCAAAGCACAGTCCCGTGAAAACGCCACCGGAAGTACCCGGAGTTGTAAATATTACCAGTATTTTCGTAATTTCACAGCTTTCCACTGGAAACCTCCGTGATTGAAGACGACAGTAAATGTAGTAAGAACATATTTTCGTGTACTTAGTGTTTCCTACACGTTCTTAATCATTTCTGGGAACTTTCATTGTGTACTTTAACAGGTTTACCAAAATTAGACAGTTTGCTTAGCAGTATTTACGGGAATCGTCACCATTTTAACTGATTCACACAAAAAAACGCCAAAGCCAATCCTCCTTAATTGTAAACATAAACACTATTCTCATCATTCCAAGTATTTACACACCAATTCTGAGATCTTTAAGCGTGAACTCTGAATATTTCAAAGCACAGTCCCGTGAAAACGCCACCGGAAGATCCCGGAGACCTAAATATTACCAGAATTTGCGTCATTTCACAGCTTTCCACTGGAAACCTCCGTGATTGAATACGACAGTAAATTTAGTAAGAATCTATTTACGTGTACTTGAGGTATTTCTTACACGTTCTTAATCATTTCTGGGAACTATCATTGTGTATTTTAACAGTTTTACCAAAATTAGACAGTTTGCTTAGAAGTATTTACCGGAATCGTCACCATTTTAACCGATTCACACAAAAAAACGCCAAAGCCTATCCTCCTTAATTGTAAACAGAAACATTATTCTCGTCATTCCAAGGTTTTAGACACCAATTCTGAGCTCTGTAAGCATGAACTCTTAATATTTCAAAGAACAGTCCCGTGAAAACGCCACCGGAAGTACCCGGAGTTGTAAATATTACCAGTATT
Source organism: Myotis daubentonii (assembly GCF_963259705.1). Taxonomy (NCBI): domain Eukaryota; kingdom Metazoa; phylum Chordata; class Mammalia; order Chiroptera; family Vespertilionidae; genus Myotis; species Myotis daubentonii. Next base: position 706,337 of record NC_081852.1, read on the forward strand.
TTCGTCATTTCACAGCTTTCCACTGGAAACCTCCGTGATTGAAGACGACAGTAAATGTAGTAAGAACATATTTACGTGTACTTAGTGTTTCTTACACGTTCTTAATCATTTCTGGGAACTATCATTGTGTACTTTAACAGTTTTACCAAAATTAGACAATTTGCTTAGAAGTATTTTCCAGAATCGTGACCATTTTCACTGAATCACACAAAAAAACGCCAAAGCCAATCCTCCTTAATTGTAAACAGAAACACTATTCTCGTCATTCCAAGCTTTAGACACGAATTCTGAGCTCTGTAACCATGAAGTCTTAATATTTCAAAGCACAGTCCCGTGAAAACGCCACCGGAAGTACCCGTAGATGTAAATATTACCAGTATTTTCGTCATTTCACAGCTTTCCACTGGAAACCTCCGTGATTGAATACGACAGTAAATGTAGTAAGAATCTATTTACGTGTACTTGAGGTATTTCTTACACGTTCTTAATCATTTCTGGGAACTATCATTGTGTATTTTAACAGTTTTACCAAAATTAGACAGTTTGCTTAGAAGTATTTACTGGAATCGTCACCATTTTAACTGATTCACACAAAAAAACGCCAAAGCCAATCCTCCTTAATTGTAAACAGAAACACTATTCTCGTCATTCCAAGGCTTTAGACACCAATTCTGAGTTCTGTAAGCAGGAAGTCTTAATATTTCAAAGCACAGTCCCGTGAAAACGCCACCGGAAGTACCCGGAGCTGTAAATATTACCAGTATTTTCGTCATTTCACAGCTTTCCACTGGAAACCTCCGTGATTGAAGACGACAGTAAATGTAGTAAGAACATATTTACTTGTACTTAGTGTTTCTTACACGTTCTTTTTTTTTTTTTTTTGAATTCGTCTTTTTAATTTTTCTTCTTTATTTTTTCTGTGCACTCACTTAGAACATTTTCTTAAAAATAGAATGGTATAGAAAAAGGTGCCATGAACACATGTGTTAACCTTGAGAAATTATGCTCATTTTCAAATAATATATCAGTTTGGACCTTTATCATTATAAGATGTGCATAAAATTTCTATAAATATTCTATTTATAACTGTGGGAATACAGTGAGGTGGAAAAGTAGAGTGAGTTGGACATCTGTACAATGAATATTTGTTGAATCAATGTCTTTGTGAACATTATCTACAATATATCTTGAGGGGGAAAAACTGCCGGGGTCCTGCCCCAGCGAGTCCAGGGGTCCCCAAAGGTGTGGACGGAGTCGGCGAAGAAGGAATGTCACGGAGACAGCGTTCAGTTGATCAGCAACCTAGCCTGGATCTCTAGCCAGGATCTCCAGAGAGGTTCTGCTTAGGATCTCCAGCGAGGTTCTGTAGCCATGTTCCCTCGCTAGGTTCTCCAGCCAGGTTCTGTCCAGGCTCTCCAGTCAGGTTCAGTGTCCAGGTTCCAGTCAGGTTCTCCTGCCAATCTCTGTAGTCAGGTTCAGTCCAGGATCCCTTGCCATGTTCTCCCGCTAGGCTCTGTCTCTAGGCTCCGAGGCCAGTCCCGGTCCAGGATCCTCTGGCATGCTCTCGCCAACGAAGTTCTTCTGTCTCTAGGCTCCGTGTAGGTTCTGTCTTCTGAATTCTGTCTCCTGAGTTCTGAGTCTTTCTGTCTTGTTACAACTGTATTTATACCAGTTGATTCAATCCTATCAATCTCTATTACAAAGGTTAGGGCGTTTCTTATCTCCATTCCAGGGAGAAAAGATTATGTAGTTTAAGCATGATTGTTCATAGTTAAAGGGATTAATTACCCGCCTGGCACTTAGTTGAGGGGTTTTATTCCCTCCCTAACTTCAGGGGAAAATCCCTACCTGCGGATTCAACCTTTCTTGGAGAGGTGACCTTGGTTAAAACACAGCGCCAAGAAGGTGAGCAAACATATTAAGAACCGTATGCCATATATGCCAGGTCCCTTGAAACAGCAAGGATGGACCGGCTCCCGGCAAATTCCCCCTTTTTTATTTTTTAAAAGCAGGCATTAAAAAGAAAAACCTCAAATGCTCTCTTATATCCATTTTAAGAGTAGGATTGGCGCTTTCTGCTATTACCTGAGTCCTGATCTATCATCCAAGGGAGAGCTTGCCAATCCTGCACTTTCCCAGGGTAGAAAGGCTGCAGTGGGGTTAAGGATAAGGCTCCTTGGGCCTACCTTCTCCCATGCCATTACATTTACCTTTCCTTCCTCAGAAAAGCATGGACATATTTCTTGTATAAAACGTTCTGTCTGACTGGGAGTAACCTTAATTCCTCTGCTAACAAGCACATATGTTAAAAGATCAATACAGAGTCTTTTTTCTTTAGACTCAGTATGGCACATCTTCTTAATCTAAAGATCAATACAGAGTCTTCTTTCTTTGGACTCACTATGGCACATCTTCTCAATCTAAGTTCTGTACTATCCACCTTCTTACCCTATTTATCCTCTATAGGGGGGTCTGTAGCACCCTGGTGGAGTCCTATCCGTCCCGAGTGTGGGAGTTTTCAAGAGGGGGGGGCTTACCTAAGGGAATCCTGTTACAGGGATTCCCAAAGGTGTGGACGGAGTCGGCAAAGACTATCCACCCTCTACCTACAGTGGAGTCCGATCCGTCCCGAGTGAGGGGGGGGGGGCTTACCTAAGGGTCCCTGTTCGGGCGCCATATGCCGGGGTCCTGCCCCAGCGAGTCCAGGGGTCCCCAAAGGTGTGGACGGAGTCGGCGAAGAAGGAATGTCACGGAGACAGCGTTCAGTTGATCAGCAACCTAGCCAGGATCTCTAGCCAGGATCTCCAGAGAGGTTCTGCTTAGGATCTCCAGCGAGGTTCTGTAGCCATGTTCCCTCGCTAGGTTCTCCAGCCAGGTTCTGTCCAGGCTCTCCAGTCAGGCTCAGTGTCCAGGTTCCAGTCAGGTTCTCCTGCCAATCTCTGTAGTCAGGTTCAGTCCAGGATCCCTTGCCATGTTCTCCCGCTAGGCTCTGTCTCTAGGCTCCGAGGCCAGTCCCGATCCAGGATCCTCTGGCATGCTCTCGCCAGCGAAGTTCTTCTATCTCTAGGCTCCGTGTAGGTTCTGTCTTCTGAATTCTGTCTCCTGAGTTCTCTCTTACACGTTCTTAATCATTTCTTGGAACTATCATTGTGTACTTTAACAGTTTTACCAAAATTAGACAGTTTGCTTAGAAGTATTTACCGGAATCATGACCATTTTCACTGAATCACACAAAAAAACGCCAAAGCCAATCCTCCTTAATTGTAAACAGAAACACTATTCTCGTCATTCCAAGGCTTTAGACACCAATTCTGAGCTATGTAAGGATGAAGTCTAAATATTTCAAAGCTCAGTCCCTTGAAAACACCACCGGAAGTAGCCGGAGATGTAAATATTACCAGTATTTTCGTCATTTCACAGCTTTCCACTGGGAACCTCCGTGATTGAATACGACAGTAAATGTAGTAAGAATCTATTTACGTGTCCTTGAGGTGTTTCTTACACGTTCTTAATCATTTTTGGGAACTATCATTGTGTATTTTAACAGTTTTGCCAAAATTAGACAGTTTGCTTAGAAGTATTTACCGGAATCGTCACCATTTTAACTGATTCACACAAAAAAACGCCAAAGCCAATCCTCCTTAATTGTAAACAGAAACACTATTCTCGTCATTCCAAGGCTTTAGACACCAATTCTGAGCCCTGTAAGCATGAACTCTTAATATTTCAAAGCACAGTGCCGTGAAAACGCCACCGGAAGTACCCGGAGATGTAAATATTACCAGTATTTTCGTCATTTCACAGCTTTCCACTGGAAACCTCCGTGATTGAATACGACAGTAAATGTACTAAGAATCTATTTACGTGTACTTGAGGTGTTTCTTACACGTTCTTAATCATTTCTGGGAACTATCATTGTGTATTTTAACAGTTTTACCAAAATTAGACAGTTTGCTTAGCAGTATTTACCGGAATCGTCACCATTTTAACTGATTCACACAAAAAAACGCCAAAGCCAATCCTCCTTAATTGTAAACATAAACACTATTCTCATCATTCCAAGTCTTTAGACACCAATTCTGAGCTCTGTAAGCATGAACTCTTAATAGTTCAAAGCACAGTCACGTGAAAACGCCACCGGAAGTACCCGGAGACGTAAACATTACCAGTATTTGTGTCATTTCACAGCTTTCCACTGGAAACCTCCGTGATTGAATACGACAGTAAATTTAGTAAGAATCTATTTACGTGTACTTGAGGTGTTTCTTACACGTTCTTAATCATTTCTGGGAACTATCATTGTGTACTTTAACAGTTTTACCAAATTAGACAGTTTGCTTAGAAGTATTTACCGGAATCGTCACCATTTTAACTGAATCACACACAAAAAAACGCCAAAGCTAATCCTCCTTAATTGTAAACATAAACATTATTCTCGTCAGTCCAAGCATTTAGACACCAATTCTGAGCTCTGTAAGCATGAACTCTTAATATTTCAAAGCACAGTCCCGTGAAAACGCCACCGGAAGTACCCGGAGTTGTAAATATTACCAGTATTTTCGTCATTTCACAGCTTTCCACTGGAAACCTCCGTGATTGAAGACGACAGTAAATGTAGTAAGAACATATTTACGTGTACTTAGTGTTTCTTACACGTTCTTAATCATTTCTGGGAACTATCATTGTGTACTTTAACAGTTTTACCAAAATTAGACAGTTTGCTTAGCAGTATATACCAGAATCGTCACCATTTTAACTGATTCACACAAAAAAACGCCAAAGCCTATCCTCCTTAATTGTAAACAGAAACACTATTCTCGTCCGTCCAAGGCTTTAGACACCAATTCTGAGCTCTGTAAGCATGAAGTCTTAATATTTCAAAGCACAGTCCCGTGAAAACGCCACCGGAAGTACCCGGAGATGTAAATATTACCAGTATTTTCGTAATTTCACAGCATTCCACTGGAAACCTCCGTGATTGAATACGACAGTAAATTTAGTAAGAATCTATTTACGTGTACTTGAGGTATTTCTTACACGTTCTGAATCATTTCTGGGAACTATCATTGTGTATTTTAACAGTTTTACCAAAATTAGACAGTTTGCTTAGAAGTATTTACCGGAATCGTGACCATTTTAACCGATTCACACAAAAAAACGCCAAAGCCAATCCTCCTTAATTGTAAACAGAAACACTATTCTCGTCATTCCAAGGCTTTAGACACCAATTCTGAGCCCTGTAAGCATGAACTCTTAATATTTCAAAGCACAGTCCCGTGAAAACGCCACCGGAAGTACCCGGAGTTGTAAATATTACCAGTATTTTCGTAATTTCACAGCTTTCCACTGGAAACCTCCGTGATTGAAGACGACAGTAAATGTAGTAAGAACATATTTTCGTGTACTTAGTGTTTCCTACACGTTCTTAATCATTTCTGGGAACTTTCATTGTGTACTTTAACAGGTTTACCAAAATTAGACAGTTTGCTTAGCAGTATTTACGGGAATCGTCACCATTTTAACTGATTCACACAAAAAAACGCCAAAGCCAATCCTCCTTAATTGTAAACATAAACACTATTCTCATCATTCCAAGTATTTACACACCAATTCTGAGATCTTTAAGCGTGAACTCTGAATATTTCAAAGCACAGTCCCGTGAAAACGCCACCGGAAGATCCCGGAGACCTAAATATTACCAGAATTTGCGTCATTTCACAGCTTTCCACTGGAAACCTCCGTGATTGAATACGACAGTAAATTTAGTAAGAATCTATTTACGTGTACTTGAGGTATTTCTTACACGTTCTTAATCATTTCTGGGAACTATCATTGTGTATTTTAACAGTTTTACCAAAATTAGACAGTTTGCTTAGAAGTATTTACCGGAATCGTCACCATTTTAACCGATTCACACAAAAAAACGCCAAAGCCTATCCTCCTTAATTGTAAACAGAAACACTATTCTCGTCAGTCCAAGGCTTTAGACACCAATTCTGAGCTCTGTAAGCATGAAGTCTTAATATTTCAAAGCACAGTCCCGTGAAAACGCCACTGGAAGTACCCGGAGATGTAAATATTACCAGAATTTTCGTAATTTCACAGCTTTCCACTGGAAACCTCCGTGATTGAAGAGGACAGTAAATGTAGTAAGAACATATTTACGTGTACTTAGTGTTTCCTACACGTTCTTAATCATTACTGGGAACTTTCATTGTGTACTTTAACAGGTTTACCAAAATTAGACAGTTTGCTTAGCAGTATTTACGGGAATCGTCACCATTTTAACTGATTCACACAAGAAAACGCCAAAGCCAATCCTCCTTAATTGTAAACATAAACACTATTATCATCATTCCAAGTATTTACACACCAATTCTGAGATCTTTAAGCGTGAACTCTGAATATTTCAAAGCACAGTCCCGTGAAAACGCCACCGGAAGTACCCGGAGATGTAAATATTACCAGTATTTTCGTAATTTCACAGCTTTCCACTGGAAACCTCCGTGATTGAAGACGACAGTAAATGTAGTAAGAATCTATTTACGTGTACTTGAGGTGTTTCTTACACGTTCTTAATCATTTCTGGGAACTATCATTGTGTACTTTAACAGTTTTACCAAATGAGACAGTTTGCTTAGCAGTATTTACCGGAATCGTCACCATTTTAACTGAATGACACACAAAAAACGCCAAAGCTAATCCTCCTTAATTGTAAACATAAACATTATTCTCGTCATTCCAACGCTTTAGACACCAATTCTGAGCTCTGTAAGCATGAACTCTTAATATTTCAAAGCACAGTCCCGTGAAAACGCCACCGGAAGTACACGGAGATGTAAATATTACCAGTATTTTCGTCATTTCACAGCTTTCCACTGGAAACCTCCGTGATTGAAGACGACAGTAAATGTAGTAAGAACATATTTACGTGTACTTAGTGTTTCCTACACGTTCTTAATCATTTCTGGGAACTTTCATTGTGTACTTTAACAGTTTTACCAAAATCGGACAGTTTGCTTAGCAGTGTTTACGGGAATCGTCACCATTTTAACTGATTCACACAAAAAAACGCCAAAGCCAATCCTCCTTAATTGTAAACATAAACACTATTCTCATCATTCCAAGTATTTACACACCAATTCTGAGATCTTTAAGCGTGAACTCTGAATATTTCAAAGCACAGTCCCGTGAAAACGCCACCGGAAGTACCTGGAGACCTAAATATTACCAGAATTTGCGTCATTTCACAGCTTTCCACTGGAAACCTCCGTGATTGAATACGACAGTAAATGTAGTAAGAATCTATTTACGTGTACTTGAGGTGTTTCTTACACGTTCTTAATCATTTCTGGGAACTATCATTGTGTACTTTAACAGTTTTACCAAATTAGACAGTTTGCTTAGAAGTATTTACCGGAATCGTCACCATTTTAACTAAATCACACAAAAAAAACGCCAAAGCTAATCCTCCTTAATTGTAAACAGAAACATTATTCTCGTCATTCCAAGGTTTTAGACACCAATTCTGAGCTCTGTAAGCATGAACTCTTAATATTTCAAAGCACAGTCCCGTGAAAACGCCACCGGAAGTACCCGGAGTTGTAAATATTACCAGTATTTTCGTCATTTCACAGCTTTCCACTGGAAACCTCCGTGATTGAAGACGACAGTAAATGTAGTAAGAACATATTTACGTGTACTTAGTGTTTCTTACACGTTCTTAATCATTTCTGGGAACTATCATTGTGTACTTTAACAGTTTTACCAAAATTAGACAGTTTGCTTAGAAGTATTTACCAGAATCGTGACCATTTTCACTGAATCACACAAAAAAACGCCAAAGCCAATCCTCCTTAATTGTAAACAGAAACACTATTCTCGTCAGTCCAAGGCTTTAGACACCAATTCTGAGCTCTGTAAGCATGAAGTCTAAATATTTCAAAGCTCAGTCCCTTGAAAACACCACCAGAAGTACCCGGAGATGTAAATGTTACCAGTATTTTCATCATTTCACAGCTTTCCACTGGAAACCTCCGTGATTGAATACGACAGTAAATGTAGTAACAATCTATTTACGTGTCCTTGAGGTGTTTCTTACACGTTCTTAATCATTTCTGTGAACTATCATTGTGTACTTTAACAGTTTTACCAAAATTAGACAGTTTGCTTAGCAGTATTTACCGGAATCGTCACCATTTTAACTGATTCACACAAAAAAACGCCAAAGCCAATCCTCCTTAATTGTAAACAGAAACACTATTCTCGTCATTCCAAGCATTTAGACACCAATTCTGAGATCTTTAAGCGTGAACTCTGAATATTTCAAAGCACAGTCCCGTGAAAACGCCACCGGAAGTACCCGGAGACCTAAATATTACCAGAATTTGCGTCATTTCACAGCTTTCCACTGGAAACCTCCGTGATTGAATACGACAGTAAATGTAGTAAGAATCTATTTACGTGTACTTGAGGTGTTTCTTACACGTTCTTAATCATTTCTGGGAACTATCATTGTGTATTTTAACAGTTTTACCAAAATTAGACAGTTTGCTTTGCAGTATTTACCGGAATCGTCACCATTTTAACTGATTCACACAAAAAAAAGCCAAAGCCTATCCTCCTTAATTGTAAACAGAAACACTATTCTCGTCAGTCCAAGGCTTTAGACACCAATTCTGAGCTCTGTAATCATGAAGTCTTAATATTTCAAAGCACAGTCCCGTGAAAACGCCACCGGAAGTACCCGGAGATGTAAATATTACCAGTATTTTCGTAATTTCACAGCTTTCCACTGGAAACCTCCGTGATTAAAGACGACAGTAAATGTAGTAAGAACATATTTACGTGTACTTAGTGTTTCCTACACGTTCTTAATCATTTCTGGGAACTTTCATTGTGTACTTTAACAGGTTTACCAAAATTAGACAGTTTGCTTAGCAGTATTTACGGGAATCGTCACCATTTTAACTGATTCACACAAAAAAACGCCAAAGCCAATCCTCCTTAATTGTAAACATAAACACTATTCTCATCATTCCAAGTATTTACACACCAATTCTGAGATCTTTAAGCGTGAACTCTGAATATTTCAAAGCACAGTCCCGTGAAAACGCCACCGGAAGTACCCGGAGACGTAAATATTACCAGTATTTGCGTCATTTCACAGCTTTCCACTGGAAACCTCCGTGATTGAATACGACAGTAAATGTAGTAAGAATCTATTTACGTGTACTTGAGGTATTTCTTACACGTTCTTAATCATTTCTGGGAACTATCATTGTGTATTTTAACAGTTTTACCAAAATTAGACAGTTTGCTTAGAAGTATTTACCGGAATCGTCACCATTTTAACTGATTCACACAAAAAAACGCCAAAGCCAATCCTCCTTAATTGTAAACATAAACACTATTCTCATCATTCCAAGTATTTACACACCAATTCTGAGATCTTTAAGCGTGAACTCTGAATATTTCAAAGCACAGTCCCGTGAAAACGCCACCGGAAGTACCTGGAGACCTAAATATTACCAGAATTTGCGTCATTTCACAGCTTTCCACTGGAAACCTCCGTGATTGAATACGACAGTAAATGTAGTAAGAATCTATTTACGTGTACTTGAGGTGTTTCTTACACGTTCTTAATCATTTCTGGGAACTATCATTGTGTACTTTAACAGTTTTACCAAATTAGACAGTTTGCTTAGAAGTATTTACCGGAATCGTCACCATTTTAACTAAATCACACAAAAAAAACGCCAAAGCTAATCCTCCTTAATTGTAAACAGAAACATTATTCTCGTCATTCCAAGGTTTTAGACACCAATTCTGAGCTCTGTAAGCATGAACTCTTAATATTTCAAAGAACAGTCCCGTGAAAACGCCACCGGAAGTACCCGGAGTTGTAAATATTACCAGTATTTTCGTCATTTCACAGCTTTCCACTGGAAACCTCCGTGATTGAAGACGACAGTAAATGTAGTAAGAACATATTTACGTGTACTTAGTGTTTCTTACACGTTCTTAATCATTTCTGGGAACTATCATTGTGTACTTTAACAGTTTTACCAAAATTAGACAATTTGCTTAGAAGTATTTTCCAGAATCGTGACCATTTTCACTGAATCACACAAAAAAACGCCAAAGCCAATCCTCCTTAATTGTAAACAGAAACACTATTCTCGTCATTCCAAGCTTTAGACACGAATTCTGAGCTCTGTAACCATGAAGTCTTAATATTTCAAAGCACAGTCCCGTGAAAACGCCACCGGAAGTACCCGTAGATGTAAATATTACCAGTATTTTCGTCATTTCACAGCTTTCCAATGGAAACCTCCGTGATTGAATACGACAGTAAATGTAGTAAGAATCTATTTACGTGTACTTGAGGTATTTCTTACACGTTCTTAATCATTTCTGGGAACTATCATTGTGTATTTTAACAGTTTTACCAAAATTAGACAGTTTGCTTAGAAGTATTTACTGGAATCGTCACCATTTTAACTGATTCACACAAAAAAACGCCAAAGCCAATCCTCCTTAATTGTAAACAGAAACACTATTCTCGTCATTCCAAGGCTTTAGACACCAATTCTGAGTTCTGTAAGCAGGAAGTCTTAATATTTCAAAGCACAGTCCCGTGAAAACGCCACCGGATGTACCCGGAGCTGTAAATATTACCAGTATTTTCGTCATTTCACAGCTTTCCACTGGAAACCTCCGTGATTGAAGACGACAGTAAATGTAGTAAGAACATATTTACTTGTACTTAGTGTTTCTTACACGTTCTTTTTTTTTTTTTTTGAATTCGTCTTTTTAATTTTTCTTCTTTATTTTTTCTTCGCACTCACTTAGAACATTTTCTTAAAAATAGAATGGTATAGAAAAAGGTGCCATGAACACATGTGTTAACCTTGAGAAATTATGCTCATTTTCAAATAATATATCAGTTTGGACCTTTATCATTATAAGATGTGCATAAAATTTCTATAAATATTCTATTTATAACTGTGGGAATACAGTGAGGTGGAAAAGTAGAGTGAGTTGGACATCTGTACAATGAATATTTGTTGAATCAATGTCTTTGTGAACATTATCTACAATATATCTTGAGGGGGAAAAACTGCCGGGGTCCTGCCCCAGCGAGTCCAGGGGTCCCCAAAGGTGTGGACGGAGTCGGCGAAGAAGGAATGTCACGGAGACAGCGTTCAGTTGATCAGCAACCTAGCCAGGATCTCTAGCCAGGATCTCCAGAGAGGTTCTGCTTAGGATCTCCAGCGAGGTTCTGTAGCCATGTTCCCTCGCTAGGTTCTCCAGCCAGGTTCTGTCCAGGCTCTCCAGTCAGGTTCAGTGTCCAGGTTCCAGTCAGGTTCTCCTGCCAATCTCTGTAGTCAGGTTCAGTCCAGGATCCCTTGCCATGTTCTCCCGCTAGGCTCTGTCTCTAGGCTCCGAGGCCAGTCCCGGTCCAGGATCCTCTGGCATGCTCTCGCCAGCGAAGTTCTTCTGTCTCTAGGCTCCGTGTAGGTTCTGTCTTCTGAATTCTGTCTCCTGAGTTCTGAGTCTTTCTGTCTTGTTACAACTGTATTTATACCAGTTGATTCAATCCTATCAATCTCTATTACAAAGGTTAGGGCGTTTCTTATCTCCATTCCAGGGAGAAAAGATTATGTAGTTTAAGCATGATTGTTCATAGTTAAAGGGATTAATTACCCGCCTGGCACTTAGTTGAGGGGTTTTATTCCCTCCCTAACTTCAGGGGAAAATCCCTACCTGCGGATTCAACCTTTCTTGGAGAGGTGACCTTGGTTAAAACACAGCGCCAAGAAGGTGAGCAAACATATTAAGAACCGTATGCCATATATGCCAGGTCCCTTGAAACAGCAAGGATGGACCGGCTCCCGGCAAATTCCCCCTTTTTTATTTTTTAAAAGCAGGCATTAAAAAGAAAAACCTCAAATGCTCTCTTATATCCATTTTAAGAGTAGGATTGGCGCTTTCTGCTATTACCTGAGTCCTGATCTATCATCCAAGGGAGAGCTTGCCAATCCTGCACTTTCCCAGGGTAGAAAGGCTGCAGTGGGGTTAAGGATAAGGCTCCTTGGGCCTACCTTCTCCCATGCCATTACATTTACCTTTCCTTCCTCAGAAAAGCATGGACATATTTCTTGTATAAAACGTTCTGTCTGACTGGGAGTAACCTTAATTCCTCTGCTAACAAGCACATATGTTAAAAGATCAATACAGAGTCTTTTTTCTTTAGACTCAGTATGGCACATCTTCTTAATCTAAAGATCAATACAGAGTCTTCTTTCTTTGGACTCACTATGGCACATCTTCTCAATCTAAGTTCTGTACTATCCACCTTCTTACCCTATTTATCCTCTATAGGGGGGTCTGTAGCACCCTGGTGGAGTCCTATCCGTCCCGAGTGTGGGAGTTTTCAAGGGGGGGGGCTTACCTAAGGGAATCCTGTTACAGGGATTCCCAAAGGTGTGGACGGAGTCGGCAAAGACTATCCACCCTCTACCTACGGTGGAGTCCGATCCGTCCCGAGTGAGGGGGGGGGGGGCTTACCTAAGGGTCCCTGTTCGGGCGCCATATGCCGGGGTCCTGCCCCAGCGAGTCCAGGGGTCCCCAAAGGTGTGGACGGAGTCGGCGAAGAAGGAATGTCACGGAGACAGCGTTCAGTTGATCAGGAACCTAGCCAGGATCTCTAGCCAGGATCTCCAGAGAGGTTCTGCTTAGGATCTCCAGCGAGGTTCTGTAGCCATGTTCCCTCGCTAGGTTCTCCAGCCAGGTTCTGTCCAGGCTCTCCAGTCAGGCTCAGTGTCCAGGTTCCAGTCAGGTTCTCCTGCCAATCTCTGTAGTCAGGTTCAGTCCAGGATCCCTTGCCATGTTCTCCCGCTAGGCTCTGTCTCTAGGCTCCGAGGCCAGTCCCGATCCAGGATCCTCTGGCATGCTCTCGCCAGCGAAGTTCTTCTATCTCTAGGCTCCGTGTAGGTTCTGTCTTCTGAATTCTGTCTCCTGAGTTCTCTCTTACACGTTCTTAATCATTTCTTGGAACTATCATTGTGTACTTTAACAGTTTTACCAAAATTAGACAGTTTGCTTAGAAGTATTTACCGGAATCATGACCATTTTCACTGAATCACACAAAAAAACGCCAAAGCCAATCCTCCTTAATTGTAAACAGAAACACTATTCTCGTCATTCCAAGGCTTTAGACACCAATTCTGAGCTATGTAAGGATGAAGTCTAAATATTTCAAAGCTCAGTCCCTTGAAAACACCACCGGAAGTAGCCGGAGATGTAAATATTACCAGTATTTTCGTCATTTCACAGCTTTCCACTGGAAACCTCCGTGATTGAATACGACAGTAAATGTAGTAAGAATCTATTTACGTGTCCTTGAGGTGTTTCTTACACGTTCTTAATCATTTTTGGGAACTATCATTGTGTATTTTAACAGTTTTGCCAAAATTAGACAGTTTGCTTAGAAGTATTTACCGGAATCGTCACCATTTTAACTGATTCACACAAAAAAACGCCAAAGCCAATCCTCCTTAATTGTAAACAGAAACACTATTCTCGTCATTCCAAGGCTTTAGACACCAATTCTGAGCCCTGTAAGCATGAACTCTTAATATTTCAAAGCACAGTGCCGTGAAAACGCCACCGGAAGTACCCGGAGATGTAAATATTACCAGTATTTTCGTCATTTCACAGCTTTCCACTGGAAACCTCCGTGATTGAATACGACAGTAAATGTACTAAGAATCTATTTACGTGTACTTGAGGTGTTTCTTACACGTTCTTAATCATTTCTGGGAACTATCATTGTGTATTTTAACAGTTTTACCAAAATTAGACAGTTTGCTTAGCAGTATTTACCGGAATCGTCACCATTTTAACTGATTCACACAAAAAAACGCCAAAGCCAATCCTCCTTAATTGTAAACATAAACACTATTCTCATCATTCCAAGTCTTTAGACACCAATTCTGAGCTCTGTAAGCATGAACTCTTAATAGTTCAAAGCACAGTCACGGGAAAACGCCACCGGAAGTACCCGGCGACGTAAATATTACCAGTATTTGTGTCATTTCACAGCTTTCCACTGGAAACCTCCGTGATTGAATACGACAGTAAATTTAGTAAGAATCTATTTACGTGTACTTGAGGTGTTTCTTACACGTTCTTAATCATTTCTGGGAACTATCATTGTGTACTTTAACAGTTTTACCAAATTAGACAGTTTGCTTAGAAGTATTTACCGGAATCGTCACCATTTTAACTGAATCACACACAAAAAAACGCCAAAGCTAATCCTCCTTAATTGTAAACATAAACATTATTCTCGTCAGTCCAAGCATTTAGACACCAATTCTGAGCTCTGTAAGCATGAACTCTTAATATTTCAAAGCACAGTCCCGTGAAAACGCCACCGGAAGTACCCGGAGTTGTAAATATTACCAGTATTTTCGTCATTTCACAGCTTTCCACTGGAAACCTCCGTGAGTGAAGTCGACAGTAAATGTAGTAAGAACATATTTACGTGTACTTAGTGTTTCTTACACGTTCTTAATCATTTCTGGGAACTATCATTGTGTACTTTAACAGTTTTACCAAAATTAGACAGTTTGCTTAGCAGTATATACCAGAATCGTCACCATTTTAACTGATTCACACAAAAAAACGCCAAAGCCTATCCTCCTTAATTGTAAACAGAAACACTATTCTCGTCCGTCCAAGGCTTTAGACACCAATTCTGAGCTCTGTAAGCATGAAGTCTTAATATTTCAAAGCACAGTCCCGTGAAAACGCCACCGGAAGTACCCGGAGATGTAAATATTACCAGTATTTTCGTAATTTCACAGCATTCCACTGGAAACCTCCGTGATTGAATACGACAGTAAATTTAGTAAGAATCTATTTACGTGTACTTGAGGTATTTCTTACACGTTCTGAATCATTTCTGGGAACTATCATTGTGTATTTTAACAGTTTTACCAAAATTAGACAGTTTGCTTAGAAGTATTTACCGGAATCGTGACCATTTTAACCGATTCACACAAAAAAACGCCAAAGCCAATCCTCCTTAATTGTAAACAGAAACACTATTCTCGTCATTCCAAGGCTTTAGACACCAATTCTGAGCCCTGTAAGCATGAACTCTTAATATTTCAAAGCACAGTCCCGTGAAAACGCCACCGGAAGTACCCGGAGTTGTAAATATTACCAGTATTTTCGTAATTTCACAGCTTTCCACTGGAAACCTCCGTGATTGAAGACGACAGTAAATGTAGTAAGAACATATTTTCGTGTACTTAGTGTTTCCTACACGTTCTTAATCATTTCTGGGAACTTTCATTGTGTACTTTAACAGGTTTACCAAAATTAGACAGTTTGCTTAGCAGTATTTACGGGAATCGTCACCATTTTAACTGATTCACACAAAAAAACGCCAAAGCCAATCCTCCTTAATTGTAAACATAAACACTATTCTCATCATTCCAAGTATTTACACACCAATTCTGAGATCTTTAAGCGTGAACTCTGAATATTTCAAAGCACAGTCCCGTGAAAACGCCACCGGAAGATCCCGGAGACCTAAATATTACCAGAATTTGCGTCATTTCACAGCTTTCCACTGGAAACCTCCGTGATTGAATACGACAGTAAATTTAGTAAGAATCTATTTACGTGTACTTGAGGTATTTCTTACACGTTCTTAATCATTTCTGGGAACTATCATTGTGTATTTTAACAGTTTTACCAAAATTAGACAGTTTGCTTAGAAGTATTTACCGGAATCGTCACCATTTTAACCGATTCACACAAAAAAACGCCAAAGCCTATCCTCCTTAATTGTAAACAGAAACACTATTCTCGTCAGTCCAAGGCTTTAGACACCAATTCTGAGCTCTGTAAGCATGAAGTCTTAATATTTCAAAGCTCAGTCCCGTGAAAACGCCACTGGAAGTACCCGGAGATGTAAATATTACCAGAATTTTCGTAATTTCACAGCTTTCCACTGGAAACCTCCGTGATTGAAGAGGACAGTAAATGTAGTAAGAACATATTTACGTGTACTTAGTGTTTCCTACACGTTCTTAATCATTACTGGGAACTTTCATTGTGTACTTTAACAGGTTTACCAAAATTAGACAGTTTGCTTAGCAGTATTTACGGGAATCGTCACCATTTTAACTGATTCACACAAGAAAACGCCAAAGCCAATCCTCCTTAATTGTAAACATAAACACTATTATCATCATTCCAAGTATTTACACACCAATTCTGAGATCTTTAAGCGTGAACTCTGAATATTTCAAAGCACAGTCCCGTGAAAACGCCACCGGAAGTACCCGGAGATGTAAATATTACCAGTATTTTCGTAATTTCACAGCTTTCCACTGGAAACCTCCGTGATTGAAGACGACAGTAAATGTAGTAAGAATCTATTTACGTGTACTTGAGGTGTTTCTTACACGTTCTTAATCATTTCTGGGAACTATCATTGTGTACTTTAACAGTTTTACCAAATGAGACAGTTTGCTTAGCAGTATTTACCGGAATCGTCACCATTTTAACTGAATCACACACAAAAAACGCCAAAGCTAATCCTCCTTAATTGTAAACATAAACATTATTCTCGTCATTCCAACGCTTTAGACACCAATTCTGAGCTCTGTAAGCATGAACTCTTAATATTTCAAAGCACAGTCCCGTGAAAACGCCACCGGAAGTACACGGAGATGTAAATATTACCAGTATTTTCGTCATTTCACAGCTTTCCACTGGAAACCTCCGTGATTGAAGACGACAGTAAATGTAGTAAGAACATATTTACGTGTACTTAGTGTTTCCTACACGTTCTTAATCATTTCTGGGAACTTTCATTGTGTACTTTAACAGTTTTACCAAAATCGGACAGTTTGCTTAGCAGTGTTTACGGGAATCGTCACCATTTTAACTGATTCACACAAAAAAACGCCAAAGCCAATCCTCCTTAATTGTAAACATAAACACTATTCTCATCATTCCAAGTATTTACACACCAATTCTGAGATCTTTAAGCGTGAACTCTGAATATTTCAAAGCACAGTCCCGTGAAAACGCCACCGGAAGTACCTGGAGACCTAAATATTACCAGAATTTGCGTCATTTCACAGCTTTCCACTGGAAACCTCCGTGATTGAATATGACAGTAAATGTAGTAAGAATCTATTTACGTGTACTTGAGGTGTTTCTTACACGTTCTTAATCATTTCTGGAAACTATCATTGTGTACTTTAACAGTTTTACCAAATTAGACAGTTTGCTTAGAAGTATTTACCGGAATCGTCACCATTTTAACTAAATCACACAAAAAAAACGCCAAAGCTAATCCTCCTTAATTGTAAACAGAAACATTATTCTCGTCATTCCAAGGTTTTAGACACCAATTCTGAGCTCTGTAAGCATGAACTCTTAATATTTCAAAGCACAGTCCCGTGAAAACGCCACCGGAAGTACCCGGAGTTGTAAATATTACCAGTATTTTCGTCATTTCACAGCTTTCCACTGGAAACCTCCGTGATTGAAGACGACAGTAAATGTAGTAAGAACATATTTACGTGTACTTAGTGTTTCTTACACGTTCTTAATCATTTCTGGGAACTATCATTGTGTACTTTAACAGTTTTACCAAAATTAGACAGTTTGCTTAGAAGTATTTACCAGAATCGTGACCATTTTCACTGAATCACACAAAAAAACGCCAAAGCCAATCCTCCTTAATTGTAAACAGAAACACTATTCTCGTCAGTCCAAGGCTTTAGACACCAATTCTGAGCTCTGTAAGCATGAAGTCTAAATATTTCAAAGCTCAGTCCCTTGAAAACACCACCAGAAGTACCCGGAGATGTAAATGTTACCAGTATTTTCGTCATTTCACAGCTTTCCACTGGAAACCTCCGTGATTGAATACGACAGTAAATGTAGTAACAATCTATTTACGTGTCCTTGAGGTGTTTCTTACACGTTCTTAATCATTTCTGTGAACTATCATTGTGTACTTTAACAGTTTTACCAAAATTAGACAGTTTGCTTAGCAGTATTTACCGGAATCGTCACCATTTTAACTGATTCACACAAAAAAACGCCAAAGCCAATCCTCCTTAATTGTAAACAGAAACACTATTCTCGTCATTCCAAGCATTTAGACACCAATTCTGAGATCTTTAAGCGTGAACTCTGAATATTTCAAAGCACAGTCCCGTGAAAACGCCACCGGAAGTACCCGGAGACCTAAATATTACCAGAATTTGCGTCATTTCACAGCTTTCCACTGGAAACCTCCGTGATTGAATACGACAGTAAATGTAGTAAGAATCTATTTACGTGTACTTGAGGTGTTTCTTACACGTTCTTAATCATTTCTGGGAACTATCATTGTGTATTTTAACAGTTTTACCAAAATTAGACAGTTTGCTTTGCAGTATTTACCGGAATCGTCACCATTTTAACTGATTCACACAAAAAAAAGCCAAAGCCTATCCTCCTTAATTGTAAACAGAAACACTATTCTCGTCAGTCCAAGGCTTTAGACACCAATTCTGAGCTCTGTAATCATGAAGTCTTAATATTTCAAAGCACAGTCCCGTGAAAACGCCACCGGAAGTACCCGGAGATGTAAATATTACCAGTATTTTCGTAATTTCACAGCTTTCCACTGGAAACCTCCGTGATTAAAGACGACAGTAAATGTAGTAAGAACATATTTACGTGTACTTAGTGTTTCCTACACGTTCTTAATCATTTCTGGGAACTTTCATTGTGTACTTTAACAGGTTTACCAAAATTAGACAGTTTGCTTAGCAGTATTTACGGGAATCGTCACCATTTTAACTGATTCACACAAAAAAACGCCAAAGCCAATCCTCCTTAATTGTAAACATAAACACTATTCTCATCATTCCAAGTATTTACACACCAATTCTGAGATCTTTAAGCGTGAACTCTGAATATTTCAAAGCACAGTCCCGTGAAAACGCCACCGGAAGTACCCGGAGACGTAAATATTACCAGTATTTGCGTCATTTCACAGCTTTCCACTGGAAACCTCCGTGATTGAATACGACAGTAAATGTAGTAAGAATCTATTTACGTGTACTTGAGGTATTTCTTACACGTTCTTAATCATTTCTGGGAACTATCATTGTGTATTTTAACAGTTTTACCAAAATTAGACAGTTTGCTTAGAAGTATTTACCGGAATCGTCACCATTTTAACTGATTCACACAAAAAAACGCCAAAGCCAATCCTCCTTAATTGTAAACATAAACACTATTCTCATCATTCCAAGTATTTACACACCAATTCTGAGATCTTTAAGCGTGAACTCTGAATATTTCAAAGCACAGTCCCGTGAAAACGCCACCGGAAGTACCTGGAGACCTAAATATTACCAGAATTTGCGTCATTTCACAGCTTTCCACTGGAAACCTCCGTGATTGAATACGACAGTAAATGTAGTAAGAATCTATTTACGTGTACTTGAGGTGTTTCTTACACGTTCTTAATCATTTCTGGGAACTATCATTGTGTACTTTAACAGTTTTACCAAATTAGACAGTTTGCTTAGAAGTATTTACCGGAATCGTCACCATTTTAACTAAATCACACAAAAAAAACGCCAAAGCTAATCCTCCTTAATTGTAAACAGAAACATTATTCTCGTCATTCCAAGGTTTTAGACACCAATTCTGAGCTCTGTAAGCATGAACTCTTAATATTTCAAAGAACAGTCCCGTGAAAACGCCACCGGAAGTACCCGGAGTTGTAAATATTACCAGTATTTTCGTCATTTCACAGCTTTCCACTGGAAACCTCCGTGATTGAAGACGACAGTAAATGTAGTAAGAACATATTTACGTGTACTTAGTGTTTCTTACACGTTCTTAATCATTTCTGGGAACTATCATTGTGTACTTTAACAGTTTTACCAAAATTAGACAATTTGCTTAGAAGTATTTTCCAGAATCGTGACCATTTTCACTGAATCACACAAAAAAACGCCAAAGCCAATCCTCCTTAATTGTAAACAGAAACACTATTCTCGTCATTCCAAGCTTTAGACACGAATTCTGAGCTCTGTAACCATGAAGTCTTAATATTTCAAAGCACAGTCCCGTGAAAACGCCACCGGAAGTACCCGTAGATGTAAATATTACCAGTATTTTCGTCATTTCACAGCTTTCCACTGGAAACCTCCGTGATTGAATACGACAGTAAATGTAGTAAGAATCTATTTACGTGTACTTGAGGTATTTCTTACACGTTCTTAATCATTTCTGGGAACTATCATTGTGTATTTTAACAGTTTTACCAAAATTAGACAGTTTGCTTAGAAGTATTTACTGGAATCGTCACCATTTTAACTGATTCACACAAAAAAACGCCAAAGCCAATCCTCCTTAATTGTAAACAGAAACACTATTCTCGTCATTCCAAGGCTTTAGACACCAATTCTGAGTTCTGTAAGCAGGAAGTCTTAATATTTCAAAGCACAGTCCCGTGAAAACGCCACCGGATGTACCCGGAGCTGTAAATATTACCAGTATTTTCGTCATTTCACAGCTTTCCACTGGAAACCTCCGTGATTGAAGACGACAGTAAATGTAGTAAGAACATATTTACTTGTACTTAGTGTTTCTTACACGTTCTTTTTTTTTTTTTTTGAATTCGTCTTTTTAATTTTTCTTCTTTATTTTTTCTTCGCACTCACTTAGAACATTTTCTTAAAAATAGAATGGTATAGAAAAAGGTGCCATGAACACATGTGTTAACCTTGAGAAATTATGCTCATTTTCAAATAATATATCAGTTTGGACCTTTATCATTATAAGATGTGCATAAAATTTCTATAAATATTCTATTTATAACTGTGGGAATACAGTGAGGTGGAAAAGTAGAGTGAGTTGGACATCTGTACAATGAATATTTGTTGAATCAATGTCTTTGTGAACATTATCTACAATATATCTTGAGGGGGAAAAACTGCCGGGGTCCTGCCCCAGCGAGTCCAGGGGTCCCCAAAGGTGTGGACGGAGTCGGCGAAGAAGGAATGTCACGGAGACAGCGTTCAGTTGATCAGCAACCTAGCCAGGATCTCTAGCCAGGATCTCCAGAGAGGTTCTGCTTAGGATCTCCAGCGAGGTTCTGTAGCCATGTTCCCTCGCTAGGTTCTCCAGCCAGGTTCTGTCCAGGCTCTCCAGTCAGGTTCAGTGTCCAGGTTCCAGTCAGGTTCTCCTGCCAATCTCTGTAGTCAGGTTCAGTCCAGGATCCCTTGCCATGTTCTCCCGCTAGGCTCTGTCTCTAGGCTCCGAGGCCAGTCCCGGTCCAGGATCCTCTGGCATGCTCTCGCCAGCGAAGTTCTTCTGTCTCTAGGCTCCGTGTAGGTTCTGTCTTCTGAATTCTGTCTCCTGAGTTCTGAGTCTTTCTGTCTTGTTACAACTGTATTTATACCAGTTGATTCAATCCTATCAATCTCTATTACAAAGGTTAGGGCGTTTCTTATCTCCATTCCAGGGAGAAAAGATTATGTAGTTTAAGCATGATTGTTCATAGTTAAAGGGATTAATTACCCGCCTGGCACTTAGTTGAGGGGTTTTATTCCCTCCCTAACTTCAGGGGAAAATCCCTACCTGCGGATTCAACCTTTCTTGGAGAGGTGACCTTGGTTAAAACACAGCGCCAAGAAGGTGAGCAAACATATTAAGAACCGTATGCCATATATGCCAGGTCCCTTGAAACAGCAAGGATGGACCGGCTCCCGGCAAATTCCCCCTTTTTTATTTTTTAAAAGCAGGCATTAAAAAGAAAAACCTCAAATGCTCTCTTATATCCATTTTAAGAGTAGGATTGGCGCTTTCTGCTATTACCTGAGTCCTGATCTATCATCCAAGGGAGAGCTTGCCAATCCTGCACTTTCCCAGGGTAGAAAGGCTGCAGTGGGGTTAAGGATAAGGCTCCTTGGGCCTACCTTCTCCCATGCCATTACATTTACCTTTCCTTCCTCAGAAAAGCATGGACATATTTCTTGTATAAAACGTTCTGTCTGACTGGGAGTAACCTTAATTCCTCTGCTAACAAGCACATATGTTAAAAGATCAATACAGAGTCTTTTTTCTTTAGACTCAGTATGGCACATCTTCTTAATCTAAAGATCAATACAGAGTCTTCTTTCTTTGGACTCACTATGGCACATCTTCTCAATCTAAGTTCTGTACTATCCACCTTCTTACCCTATTTATCCTCTATAGGGGGGTCTGTAGCACCCTGGTGGAGTCCTATCCGTCCCGAGTGTGGGAGTTTTCAAGGGGGGGGGCTTACCTAAGGGAATCCTGTTACAGGGATTCCCAAAGGTGTGGACGGAGTCGGCAAAGACTATCCACCCTCTACCTACGGTGGAGTCCGATCCGTCCCGAGTGAGGGGGGGGGGGGCTTACCTAAGGGTCCCTGTTCGGGCGCCATATGCCGGGGTCCTGCCCCAGCGAGTCCAGGGGTCCCCAAAGGTGTGGACGGAGTCGGCGAAGAAGGAATGTCACGGAGACAGCGTTCAGTTGATCAGGAACCTAGCCAGGATCTCTAGCCAGGATCTCCAGAGAGGTTCTGCTTAGGATCTCCAGCGAGGTTCTGTAGCCATGTTCCCTCGCTAGGTTCTCCAGCCAGGTTCTGTCCAGGCTCTCCAGTCAGGCTCAGTGTCCAGGTTCCAGTCAGGTTCTCCTGCCAATCTCTGTAGTCAGGTTCAGTCCAGGATCCCTTGCCATGTTCTCCCGCTAGGCTCTGTCTCTAGGCTCCGAGGCCAGTCCCGATCCAGGATCCTCTGGCATGCTCTCGCCAGCGAAGTTCTTCTATCTCTAGGCTCCGTGTAGGTTCTGTCTTCTGAATTCTGTCTCCTGAGTTCTCTCTTACACGTTCTTAATCATTTCTTGGAACTATCATTGTGTACTTTAACAGTTTTACCAAAATTAGACAGTTTGCTTAGAAGTATTTACCGGAATCATGACCATTTTCACTGAATCACACAAAAAAACGCCAAAGCCAATCCTCCTTAATTGTAAACAGAAACACTATTCTCGTCATTCCAAGGCTTTAGACACCAATTCTGAGCTATGTAAGGATGAAGTCTAAATATTTCAAAGCTCAGTCCCTTGAAAACACCACCGGAAGTAGCCGGAGATGTAAATATTACCAGTATTTTCGTCATTTCACAGCTTTCCACTGGAAACCTCCGTGATTGAATACGACAGTAAATGTAGTAAGAATCTATTTACGTGTCCTTGAGGTGTTTCTTACACGTTCTTAATCATTTTTGGGAACTATCATTGTGTATTTTAACAGTTTTGCCAAAATTAGACAGTTTGCTTAGAAGTATTTACCGGAATCGTGACCATTTTAACTGATTCACACAAAAAAACGCCAAAGCCAATCCTCCTTAATTGTAAACAGAAACACTATTCTCGTCATTCCAAGGCTTTAGACACCAATTCTGAGCCCTGTAAGCATGAACTCTTAATATTTCAAAGCACAGTGCCGTGAAAACGCCACCGGAAGTACCCGGAGATGTAAATATTACCAGTATTTTCGTCATTTCACAGCTTTCCACTGGAAACCTCCGTGATTGAATACGACAGTAAATGTACTAAGAATCTATTTACGTGTACTTGAGGTGTTTCTTACACGTTCTTAATCATTTCTGGGAACTATCATTGTGTATTTTAACAGTTTTACCAAAATTAGACAGTTTGCTTAGCAGTATTTACCGGAATCGTCACCATTTTAACTGATTCACACAAAAAAACGCCAAAGCCAATCCTCCTTAATTGTAAACATAAACACTATTCTCATCATTCCAAGTCTTTAGACACCAATTCTGAGCTCTGTAAGCATGAACTCTTAATAGTTCAAAGCACAGTCACGGGAAAACGCCACCGGAAGTACCCGGAGACGTAAATATTACCAGTATTTGTGTCATTTCACAGCTTTCCACTGGAAACCTCCGTGATTGAATACGACAGTAAATTTAGTAAGAATCTATTTACGTGTACTTGAGGTGTTTCTTACACGTTCTTAATCATTTCTGGGAACTATCATTGTGTACTTTAACAGTTTTACCAAATTAGACAGTTTGCTTAGAAGTATTTACCGGAATCGTCACCATTTTAACTGAATCACACAAAAAAAACGCCAAAGCTAATCCTCCTTAATTGTAAACAGAAACATTATTCTCGTCATTCCAAGGTTTTAGACACCAATTCTGAGCTCTGTAAGCATGAACTCTTAATATTTCAAAGAACAGTCCCGTGAAAACGCCACCGGAAGTACCCGGAGTTGTAAATATTACCAGTATTTTCGTCATTTCACAGCTTTCCACTGGAAACCTCCGTGATTGAAGACGACAGTAAATGTAGTAAGAACATATTTACGTGTACTTAGTGTTTCTTACACGTTCTTAATCATTTCTGGGAACTATCATTGTGTACTTTAACAGTTTTACCAAAATTAGACAATTTGCTTAGAAGTATTTTCCAGAATCGTGACCATTTTCACTGAATCACACAAAAAAACGCCAAAGCCAATCCTCCTTAATTGTAAACAGAAACACTATTCTCGTCATTCCAAGCTTTAGACACGAATTCTGAGCTCTGTAACCATGAAGTCTTAATATTTCAAAGCACAGTCCCGTGAAAACGCCACCGGAAGTACCCGTAGATGTAAATATTACCAGTATTTTCGTCATTTCACAGCTTTCCACTGGAAACCTCCGTGATTGAATACGACAGTAAATGTAGTAAGAATCTATTTACGTGTACTTGAGGTATTTCTTACACGTTCTTAATCATTTCTGGGAACTATCATTGTGTATTTTAACAGTTTTACCAAAATTAGACAGTTTGCTTAGAAGTATTTACTGGAATCGTCACCATTTTAACTGATTCACACAAAAAAACGCCAAAGCCAATCCTCCTTAATTGTAAACAGAAACACTATTCTCGTCATTCCAAGGCTTTAGACACCAATTCTGAGTTCTGTAAGCAGGAAGTCTTAATATTTCAAAGCACAGTCCCGTGAAAACGCCACCGGATGTACCCGGAGCTGTAAATATTACCAGTATTTTCGTCATTTCACAGCTTTCCACTGGAAACCTCCGTGATTGAAGACGACAGTAAATGTAGTAAGAACATATTTACTTGTACTTAGTGTTTCTTACACGTTCTTTTTTTTTTTTTTTGAATTCGTCTTTTTAATTTTTCTTCTTTATTTTTTCTTCGCACTCACTTAGAACATTTTCTTAAAAATAGAATGGTATAGAAAAAGGTGCCATGAACACATGTGTTAACCTTGAGAAATTATGCTCATTTTCAAATAATATATCAGTTTGGACCTTTATCATTATAAGATGTGCATAAAATTTCTATAAATATTCTATTTATAACTGTGGGAATACAGTGAGGTGGAAAAGTAGAGTGAGTTGGACATCTGTACAATGAATATTTGTTGAATCAATGTCTTTGTGAACATTATCTACAATATATCTTGAGGGGGAAAAACTGCCGGGGTCCTGCCCCAGCGAGTCCAGGGGTCCCCAAAGGTGTGGACGGAGTCGGCGAAGAAGGAATGTCACGGAGACAGCGTTCAGTTGATCAGCAACCTAGCCAGGATCTCTAGCCAGGATCTCCAGAGAGGTTCTGCTTAGGATCTCCAGCGAGGTTCTGTAGCCATGTTCCCTCGCTAGGTTCTCCAGCCAGGTTCTGTCCAGGCTCTCCAGTCAGGTTCAGTGTCCAGGTTCCAGTCAGGTTCTCCTGCCAATCTCTGTAGTCAGGTTCAGTCCAGGATCCCTTGCCATGTTCTCCCGCTAGGCTCTGTCTCTAGGCTCCGAGGCCAGTCCCGGTCCAGGATCCTCTGGCATGCTCTCGCCAGCGAAGTTCTTCTGTCTCTAGGCTCCGTGTAGGTTCTGTCTTCTGAATTCTGTCTCCTGAGTTCTGAGTCTTTCTGTCTTGTTACAACTGTATTTATACCAGTTGATTCAATCCTATCAATCTCTATTACAAAGGTTAGGGCGTTTCTTATCTCCATTCCAGGGAGAAAAGATTATGTAGTTTAAGCATGATTGTTCATAGTTAAAGGGATTAATTACCCGCCTGGCACTTAGTTGAGGGGTTTTATTCCCTCCCTAACTTCAGGGGAAAATCCCTACCTGCGGATTCAACCTTTCTTGGAGAGGTGACCTTGGTTAAAACACAGCGCCAAGAAGGTGAGCAAACATATTAAGAACCGTATGCCATATATGCCAGGTCCCTTGAAACAGCAAGGATGGACCGGCTCCCGGCAAATTCCCCCTTTTTTATTTTTTAAAAGCAGGCATTAAAAAGAAAAACCTCAAATGCTCTCTTATATCCATTTTAAGAGTAGGATTGGCGCTTTCTGCTATTACCTGAGTCCTGATCTATCATCCAAGGGAGAGCTTGCCAATCCTGCACTTTCCCAGGGTAGAAAGGCTGCAGTGGGGTTAAGGATAAGGCTCCTTGGGCCTACCTTCTCCCATGCCATTACATTTACCTTTCCTTCCTCAGAAAAGCATGGACATATTTCTTGTATAAAACGTTCTGTCTGACTGGGAGTAACCTTAATTCCTCTGCTAACAAGCACATATGTTAAAAGATCAATACAGAGTCTTTTTTCTTTAGACTCAGTATGGCACATCTTCTTAATCTAAAGATCAATACAGAGTCTTCTTTCTTTGGACTCACTATGGCACATCTTCTCAATCTAAGTTCTGTACTATCCACCTTCTTACCCTATTTATCCTCTATAGGGGGGTCTGTAGCACCCTGGTGGAGTCCTATCCGTCCCGAGTGTGGGAGTTTTCAAGGGGGGGGGCTTACCTAAGGGAATCCTGTTACAGGGATTCCCAAAGGTGTGGACGGAGTCGGCAAAGACTATCCACCCTCTACCTACGGTGGAGTCCGATCCGTCCCGAGTGAGGGGGGGGGGGGCTTACCTAAGGGTCCCTGTTCGGGCGCCATATGCCGGGGTCCTGCCCCAGCGAGTCCAGGGGTCCCCAAAGGTGTGGACGGAGTCGGCGAAGAAGGAATGTCACGGAGACAGCGTTCAGTTGATCAGGAACCTAGCCAGGATCTCTAGCCAGGATCTCCAGAGAGGTTCTGCTTAGGATCTCCAGCGAGGTTCTGTAGCCATGTTCCCTCGCTAGGTTCTCCAGCCAGGTTCTGTCCAGGCTCTCCAGTCAGGCTCAGTGTCCAGGTTCCAGTCAGGTTCTCCTGCCAATCTCTGTAGTCAGGTTCAGTCCAGGATCCCTTGCCATGTTCTCCCGCTAGGCTCTGTCTCTAGGCTCCGAGGCCAGTCCCGATCCAGGATCCTCTGGCATGCTCTCGCCAGCGAAGTTCTTCTATCTCTAGGCTCCGTGTAGGTTCTGTCTTCTGAATTCTGTCTCCTGAGTTCTCTCTTACACGTTCTTAATCATTTCTTGGAACTATCATTGTGTACTTTAACAGTTTTACCAAAATTAGACAGTTTGCTTAGAAGTATTTACCGGAATCATGACCATTTTCACTGAATCACACAAAAAAACGCCAAAGCCAATCCTCCTTAATTGTAAACAGAAACACTATTCTCGTCATTCCAAGGCTTTAGACACCAATTCTGAGCTATGTAAGGATGAAGTCTAAATATTTCAAAGCTCAGTCCCTTGAAAACACCACCGGAAGTAGCCGGAGATGTAAATATTACCAGTATTTTCGTCATTTCACAGCTTTCCACTGGAAACCTCCGTGATTGAATACGACAGTAAATGTAGTAAGAATCTATTTACGTGTCCTTGAGGTGTTTCTTACACGTTCTTAATCATTTTTGGGAACTATCATTGTGTATTTTAACAGTTTTGCCAAAATTAGACAGTTTGCTTAGAAGTATTTACCGGAATCGTGACCATTTTAACTGATTCACACAAAAAAACGCCAAAGCCAATCCTCCTTAATTGTAAACAGAAACACTATTCTCGTCATTCCAAGGCTTTAGACACCAATTCTGAGCCCTGTAAGCATGAACTCTTAATATTTCAAAGCACAGTGCCGTGAAAACGCCACCGGAAGTACCCGGAGATGTAAATATTACCAGTATTTTCGTCATTTCACAGCTTTCCACTGGAAACCTCCGTGATTGAATACGACAGTAAATGTACTAAGAATCTATTTACGTGTACTTGAGGTGTTTCTTACACGTTCTTAATCATTTCTGGGAACTATCATTGTGTATTTTAACAGTTTTACCAAAATTAGACAGTTTGCTTAGCAGTATTTACCGGAATCGTCACCATTTTAACTGATTCACACAAAAAAACGCCAAAGCCAATCCTCCTTAATTGTAAACATAAACACTATTCTCATCATTCCAAGTCTTTAGACACCAATTCTGAGCTCTGTAAGCATGAACTCTTAATAGTTCAAAGCACAGTCACGGGAAAACGCCACCGGAAGTACCCGGAGACGTAAATATTACCAGTATTTGTGTCATTTCACAGCTTTCCACTGGAAACCTCCGTGATTGAATACGACAGTAAATTTAGTAAGAATCTATTTACGTGTACTTGAGGTGTTTCTTACACGTTCTTAATCATTTCTGGGAACTATCATTGTGTACTTTAACAGTTTTACCAAATTAGACAGTTTGCTTAGAAGTATTTACCGGAATCGTCACCATTTTAACTGAATCACACACAAAAAAACGCCAAAGCTAATCCTCCTTAATTGTAAACATAAACATTATTCTCGTCAGTCCAAGCATTTAGACACCAATTCTGAGCTCTGTAAGCATGAACTCTTAATATTTCAAAGCACAGTCCCGTGAAAACGCCACCGGAAGTACCCGGAGTTGTAAATATTACCAGTATTTTCGTCATTTCACAGCTTTCCACTGGAAACCTCCGTGATTGAAGTCGACAGTAAATGTAGTAAGAACATATTTACGTGTACTTAGTGTTTCTTACACGTTCTTAATCATTTCTGGGAACTATCATTGTGTACTTTAACAGTTTTACCAAAATTAGACAGTTTGCTTAGCAGTATATACCAGAATCGTCACCATTTTAACTGATTCACACAAAAAAACGCCAAAGCCTATCCTCCTTAATTGTAAACAGAAACACTATTCTCGTCCGTCCAAGGCTTTAGACACCAATTCTGAGCTCTGTAAGCATGAAGTCTTAATATTTCAAAGCACAGTCCCGTGAAAACGCCACCGGAAGTACCCGGAGATGTAAATATTACCAGTATTTTCGTAATTTCACAGCATTCCACTGGAAACCTCCGTGATTGAATACGACAGTAAATTTAGTAAGAATCTATTTACGTGTACTTGAGGTATTTCTTACACGTTCTTAATCATTTCTGGGAACTATCATTGTGTATTTTAACAGTTTTACCAAAATTAGACAGTTTGCTTAGAAGTATTTACCGGAATCGTCACCATTTTAACCGATTCACACAAAAAAACGCCAAAGCCAATCCTCCTTAATTGTAAACAGAAACACTATTCTCGTCATTCCAAGGCTTTAGACACCAATTCTGAGCCCTGTAAGCATGAACTCTTAATATTTCAAAGCACAGTCCCGTGAAAACGCCACCGGAAGTACCCGGAGTTGTAAATATTACCAGTATTTTCGTAATTTCACAGCTTTCCACTGGAAACCTCCGTGATTGAAGACGACAGTAAATGTAGTAAGAACATATTTACGTGTACTTAGTGTTTCCTACACGTTCTTAATCATTTCTGGGAACTTTCATTGTGTACTTTAACAGGTTTACCAAAATTAGACAGTTTGCTTAGCAGTATTTACGGGAATCGTCACCATTTTAACTGATTCACACAAAAAAACGCCAAAGCCAATCCTCCTTAATTGTAAACATAAACACTATTCTCATCATTCCAAGTATTTACACACCAATTCTGAGATCTTTAAGCGTGAACTCTGAATATTTCAAAGCACAGTCCCGTGAAAACGCCACCGGAAGTACCCGGAGACCTAAATATTACCAGAATTTGCGTCATTTCACAGCTTTCCACTGGAAACCTCCGTGATTGAATACGACAGTAAATTTAGTAAGAATCTATTTACGTGTCCTTGAGGTATTTCTTACACGTTCTTAATCATTTCTGGGAACTATCATTGTGTATTTTAACAGTTTTACCAAAATTAGACAGTTTGCTTAGAAGTATTTACCGGAATCGTCACCATTTTAACCGATTCACACAAAAAAACGCCAAAGCCAATCCTCCTTAATTGTAAACAGATACACTATTCTCGTCATTCCAAGGCTTTAGACACGAATTCTGAGCTCTGTAAGCATGAAGTCTTAATATTTCAAAGCACAATCCCGTGAAAACGCCACCGGAAATACACGGAGATGTAAATATTACCAGTATTTTCGTCATTTCACAGCTTTCCACTGGAAACCTCCGTGATTGAAGACGACAGTAAATGTAGTAAGAACATATTTACGTGTACTTAGTGTTTCTTACACGTTCTTAATCATTTCTGGGAACTATCATTGTGTACTTTAACAGTTTTACCAAAATTAGACAGTTTGCTTAGCAGTATATACCAGAATCGTCACCATTTTAACTGATTCACACAAAAAAACGCCAAAGCCTATCCTCCTTAATTGTAAACAGAAACACTATTCTCGTCAGTCCAAGGCTTTAGACACCAATTCTGAGCTCTGTAAGCATGAAGTCTTAATATTTCAAAGCACAGTCCCGTGAAAACGCCACCGGAAGTACCCGGAGATGTAAATATTACCAGAATTTTCGTAATTTCACAGCTTTCCACTGGAAACCTCCGTGATTGAAGAGGACAGTAAATGTAGTAAGAACATATTTACGTGTACTTAGTGTTTCCTACACGTTCTTAATCATTACTGGGAACTTTCATTGTGTACTTTAACAGGTTTACCAAAATTAGACAGTTTGCTTAGCAGTATTTACGGGAATCGTCACCATTTTAACTGATTCACACAAGAAAACGCCAAAGCCAATCCTCCTTAATTGTAAACATAAACACTATTATCATCATTCCAAGTATTTACACACCAATTCTGAGATCTTAAAGCGTGAACTCTGAATATTTCAAAGCACAGTCCCGTGAAAACGCCACCGGAAGTACCCGGAGATGTAAATATTACCAGTATTTTCGTCATTTCACAGCTTTCCACTGGAAACCTCCGTGATTGAATACGACAGTAAATGTAGTAAGAATCTATTTACGTGTACTTGAGGTGTTTCTTACACGTTCTTAATCATTTCTGGGAACTATCATTGTGTACTTTAACAGTTTTACCAAATTAGACAGTTTGCTTAGAAGTATTTACCGGAATCGTCACCATTTTAACTAAATCACACAAAAAAAACGCCAAAGCTAATCCTCCTTAATTGTAAACAGAAACACTATTCTCGTCATTCCAAGGCTTTAGACACGAATTCTGAGCTCTGTAAGCATGAAGTCTTAATATTTCAAAGCACAGTCCCGTGAAAACGCCACCGGAAATACCCGGAGATGTTAATATTACCAGTATTTTCGTCATTTCACAGCTTTCCACTGGAAAACTCCGTGATTAAATATGACAGTAAATGTAGTAAGAATCTATTTACGTGTACTTGAGGTATTTCTTACACGTTCTTAATCATTTCTGGGAACTATCATTGTGTACTTTAACAGTTTTACCAAAATTAGACAGTTTGCTTAGAAGTATTTACCGGAATCGTCACCATTTTAACTGATTCACACAAAAAAACGCCAAAGCCAATCCTCCTTAATTGTAAACAGAAACACTATTCTCGTCATTCCAAGGCTTTAGACAACAATTCTGAGTTCTGTAAGCAGGAAGTCTTAATATTTGAAAGCACAGTCCCGTGAAAACGCCACCGGAAGTACCTGGAGACCTAAATATTACCAGAATTTGCGTCATTTCACAGCTTTCCACTGGAAACCTCCGTGATTGAATACGACAGTAAATTTAGTAAGAATCTATTTACGTGTACTTGAGGTGTTTCTTACACGTTCTTAATCATTTCTGGGAACTATCATTGTGTACTTTAACAGTTTACCAAATTAGACAGTTTGCTTAGAAGTATTTACCGGAATAGTCACCATTTTAACTGAATCACACACAAAAAAACGCCAAAGCTAATCCTCCTTAATTGTAAACATAAACATTATTCTCGTCATTCCAAGGCTTTAGACACCAATTCTGAGCTCTGTAAGCATGAACTCTTAATATTTCAAAGCACAGTCCCGTGAAAACGCCACCGGAAGTACCCGGAGTTGTAAATATTACCAGTATTTTCGTCATTTCACAGCTTTCCACTGGAAACCTCCGTGATTGAAGACGACAGTAAATGTAGTAAGAACATATTTACGTGTACTTAGTGTTTCCTACACGTTCTTAATCATTTCTGGGAACTTTCATTGTGTACTTTAACAGGTTTACCAAAATTAGACAGTTTGCTTAGCAGTATTTACGGGAATCGTCACCATTTTAACTGATTCACACAAAAAAACGCCAAAGCCAATCCTCCTTAATTGTAAACATAAACACTATTCTCATCATTCCAAGTATTTACACACCAATTCTGAGATCTTTAAGCGTGAACTCTGAATATTTCAAAGCACAGTCCCGTGAAAACGCCACCGGAAGTACCTGGAGACCTAAATATTACCAGAATTTGCGTCATTTCACAGCTTTCCACTGGAAACCTCCGTGATTGAATACGACAGTAAATGTAGTAAGAATCTATTTACGTGTACTTGAGGTGTTTCTTACACGTTCTTAATCATTTCTGGGAACTATCATTGTGTACTTTAACAGTTTTACCAAATTAGACAGTTTGCTTAGAAGTATTTACCGGAATCGTCACCATTTTAACTAAATCACACAAAAAAAACGCCAAAGCTAATCCTCCTTAATTGTAAACAGAAACATTATTCTCGTCATTCCAAGGTTTTAGACACCAATTCTGAGCTCTGTAAGCATGAACTCTTAATATTTCAAAGCACAGTCCCGTGAAAACGCCACCGGAAGTACCCGGAGTTGTAAATATTACCAGTATTTTCGTCATTTCACAGCTTTCCACTGGAAACCTCCGTGATTGAAGACGACAGTAAATGTAGTAAGAACATATTTACGTGTACTTAGTGTTTCTTACACGTTCTTAATCATTTCTGGGAACTATCATTGTGTACTTTAACAGTTTTACCAAAATTAGACAGTTTGCTTAGAAGTATTTACCAGAATCGTGACCATTTTCACTGAATCACACAAAAAAACGCCAAAGCCAATCCTCCTTAATTGTAAACAGAAACACTATTCTCGTCAGTCCAAGGCTTTAGACACCAATTCTGAGCTCTGTAAGCATGAAGTCTAAATATTTCAAAGCTCAGTCCCTTGAAAACACCACCAGAAGTACCCGGAGATGTAAATGTTACCAGTATTTTCGTCATTTCACAGCTTTCCACTGGAAACCTCCGTGATTGAATACGACAGTAAATGTAGTAACAATCTATTTACGTGTCCTTGAGGTGTTTCTTACACGTTCTTAATCATTTCTGTGAACTATCATTGTGTACTTTAACAGTTTTACCAAAATTAGACAGTTTGCTTAGCAGTATTTACCGGAATCGTCACCATTTTAACTGATTCACACAAAAAAACGCCAAAGCCAATCCTCCTTAATTGTAAACAGAAACACTATTCTCGTCATTCCAAGCATTTAGACACCAATTCTGAGATCTTTAAGCGTGAACTCTGAATATTTCAAAGCACAGTCCCGTGAAAACGCCACCGGAAGTACCCGGAGACCTAAATATTACCAGAATTTGCGTCATTTCACAGCTTTCCACTGGAAACCTCCGTGATTGAATACGACAGTAAATGTAGTAAGAATCTATTTACGTGTACTTGAGGTGTTTCTTACACGTTCTTAATCATTTCTGGGAACTATCATTGTGTATTTTAACAGTTTTACCAAAATTAGACAGTTTGCTTTGCAGTATTTACCGGAATCGTCACCATTTTAACTGATTCACACAAAAAAAAGCCAAAGCCTATCCTCCTTAATTGTAAACAGAAACACTATTCTCGTCAGTCCAAGGCTTTAGACACCAATTCTGAGCTCTGTAATCATGAAGTCTTAATATTTCAAAGCACAGTCCCGTGAAAACGCCACCGGAAGTACCCGGAGATGTAAATATTACCAGTATTTTCGTAATTTCACAGCTTTCCACTGGAAACCTCCGTGATTAAAGACGACAGTAAATGTAGTAAGAACATATTTACGTGTACTTAGTGTTTCCTACACGTTCTTAATCATTTCTGGGAACTTTCATTGTGTACTTTAACAGGTTTACCAAAATTAGACAGTTTGCTTAGCAGTATTTACGGGAATCGTCACCATTTTAACTGATTCACACAAAAAAACGCCAAAGCCAATCCTCCTTAATTGTAAACATAAACACTATTCTCATCATTCCAAGTATTTACACACCAATTCTGAGATCTTTAAGCGTGAACTCTGAATATTTCAAAGCACAGTCCCGTGAAAACGCCACCGGAAGTACCCGGAGACGTAAATATTACCAGTATTTGCGTCATTTCACAGCTTTCCACTGGAAACCTCCGTGATTGAATACGACAGTAAATGTAGTAAGAATCTATTTACGTGTACTTGAGGTATTTCTTACACGTTCTTAATCATTTCTGGGAACTATCATTGTGTATTTTAACAGTTTTACCAAAATTAGACAGTTTGCTTAGAAGTATTTACCGGAATCGTCACCATTTTAACTGATTCACACAAAAAAACGCCAAAGCCAATCCTCCTTAATTGTAAACATAAACACTATTCTCATCATTCCAAGTATTTACACACCAATTCTGAGATCTTTAAGCGTGAACTCTGAATATTTCAAAGCACAGTCCCGTGAAAACGCCACCGGAAGTACCTGGAGACCTAAATATTACCAGAATTTGCGTCATTTCACAGCTTTCCACTGGAAACCTCCGTGATTGAATACGACAGTAAATGTAGTAAGAATCTATTTACGTGTACTTGAGGTGTTTCTTACACGTTCTTAATCATTTCTGGGAACTATCATTGTGTACTTTAACAGTTTTACCAAATTAGACAGTTTGCTTAGAAGTATTTACCGGAATCGTCACCATTTTAACTAAATCACACAAAAAAAACGCCAAAGCTAATCCTCCTTAATTGTAAACAGAAACATTATTCTCGTCATTCCAAGGTTTTAGACACCAATTCTGAGCTCTGTAAGCATGAACTCTTAATATTTCAAAGAACAGTCCCGTGAAAACGCCACCGGAAGTACCCGGAGTTGTAAATATTACCAGTATTTTCGTCATTTCACAGCTTTCCACTGGAAACCTCCGTGATTGAAGACGACAGTAAATGTAGTAAGAACATATTTACGTGTACTTAGTGTTTCTTACACGTTCTTAATCATTTCTGGGAACTATCATTGTGTACTTTAACAGTTTTACCAAAATTAGACAATTTGCTTAGAAGTATTTTCCAGAATCGTGACCATTTTCACTGAATCACACAAAAAAACGCCAAAGCCAATCCTCCTTAATTGTAAACAGAAACACTATTCTCGTCATTCCAAGCTTTAGACACGAATTCTGAGCTCTGTAACCATGAAGTCTTAATATTTCAAAGCACAGTCCCGTGAAAACGCCACCGGAAGTACCCGTAGATGTAAATATTACCAGTATTTTCGTCATTTCACAGCTTTCCACTGGAAACCTCCGTGATTGAATACGACAGTAAATGTAGTAAGAATCTATTTACGTGTACTTGAGGTATTTCTTACACGTTCTTAATCATTTCTGGGAACTATCATTGTGTATTTTAACAGTTTTACCAAAATTAGACAGTTTACTTAGAAGTATTTACTGGAATCGTCACCATTTTAACTGATTCACACAAAAAAACGCCAAAGCCAATCCTCCTTAATTGTAAACAGAAACACTATTCTCGTCATTCCAAGGCTTTAGACACCAATTCTGAGTTCTGTAAGCAGGAAGTCTTAATATTTCAAAGCACAGTCCCGTGAAAACGCCACCGGATGTACCCGGAGCTGTAAATATTACCAGTATTTTCGTCATTTCACAGCTTTCCACTGGAAACCTCCGTGATTGAAGACGACAGTAAATGTAGTAAGAACATATTTACTTGTACTTAGTGTTTCTTACACGTTCTTTTTTTTTTTTTTTGAATTCGTCTTTTTAATTTTTCTTCTTTATTTTTTCTTCGCACTCACTTAGAACATTTTCTTAAAAATAGAATGGTATAGAAAAAGGTGCCATGAACACATGTGTTAACCTTGAGAAATTATGCTCATTTTCAAATAATATATCAGTTTGGACCTTTATCATTATAAGATGTGCATAAAATTTCTATAAATATTCTATTTATAACTGTGGGAATACAGTGAGGTGGAAAAGTAGAGTGAGTTGGACATCTGTACAATGAATATTTGTTGAATCAATGTCTTTGTGAACATTATCTACAATATATCTTGAGGGGGAAAAACTGCCGGGGTCCTGCCCCAGCGAGTCCAGGGGTCCCCAAAGGTGTGGACGGAGTCGGCGAAGAAGGAATGTCACGGAGACAGCGTTCAGTTGATCAGCAACCTAGCCAGGATCTCTAGCCAGGATCTCCAGAGAGGTTCTGCTTAGGATCTCCAGCGAGGTTCTGTAGCCATGTTCCCTCGCTAGGTTCTCCAGCCAGGTTCTGTCCAGGCTCTCCAGTCAGGTTCAGTGTCCAGGTTCCAGTCAGGTTCTCCTGCCAATCTCTGTAGTCAGGTTCAGTCCAGGATCCCTTGCCATGTTCTCCCGCTAGGCTCTGTCTCTAGGCTCCGAGGCCAGTCCCGGTCCAGGATCCTCTGGCATGCTCTCGCCAGCGAAGTTCTTCTGTCTCTAGGCTCCGTGTAGGTTCTGTCTTCTGAATTCTGTCTCCTGAG
This sequence comes from Myotis daubentonii, assembly GCF_963259705.1. Classification (NCBI taxonomy): domain Eukaryota; kingdom Metazoa; phylum Chordata; class Mammalia; order Chiroptera; family Vespertilionidae; genus Myotis; species Myotis daubentonii. The sequence goes on from NC_081852.1 coordinate 743,437, forward strand.
TTCTGAGTCTTTCTGTCTTGTTACAACTGTATTTATACCAGTTGATTCAATCCTATCAATCTCTATTACAAAGGTTAGGGCGTTTCTTATCTCCATTCCAGGGAGAAAAGATTATGTAGTTTAAGCATGATTGTTCATAGTTAAAGGGATTAATTACCCGCCTGGCACTTAGTTGAGGGGTTTTATTCCCTCCCTAACTTCAGGGGAAAATCCCTACCTGCGGATTCAACCTTTCTTGGAGAGGTGACCTTGGTTAAAACACAGCGCCAAGAAGGTGAGCAAACATATTAAGAACCGTATGCCATATATGCCAGGTCCCTTGAAACAGCAAGGATGGACCGGCTCCCGGCAAATTCCCCCTTTTTTATTTTTTAAAAGCAGGCATTAAAAAGAAAAACCTCAAATGCTCTCTTATATCCATTTTAAGAGTAGGATTGGCGCTTTCTGCTATTACCTGAGTCCTGATCTATCATCCAAGGGAGAGCTTGCCAATCCTGCACTTTCCCAGGGTAGAAAGGCTGCAGTGGGGTTAAGGATAAGGCTCCTTGGGCCTACCTTCTCCCATGCCATTACATTTACCTTTCCTTCCTCAGAAAAGCATGGACATATTTCTTGTATAAAACGTTCTGTCTGACTGGGAGTAACCTTAATTCCTCTGCTAACAAGCACATATGTTAAAAGATCAATACAGAGTCTTTTTTCTTTAGACTCAGTATGGCACATCTTCTTAATCTAAAGATCAATACAGAGTCTTCTTTCTTTGGACTCACTATGGCACATCTTCTCAATCTAAGTTCTGTACTATCCACCTTCTTACCCTATTTATCCTCTATAGGGGGGTCTGTAGCACCCTGGTGGAGTCCTATCCGTCCCGAGTGTGGGAGTTTTCAAGGGGGGGGGCTTACCTAAGGGAATCCTGTTACAGGGATTCCCAAAGGTGTGGACGGAGTCGGCAAAGACTATCCACCCTCTACCTACGGTGGAGTCCGATCCGTCCCGAGTGAGGGGGGGGGGGCTTACCTAAGGGTCCCTGTTCGGGCGCCATATGCCGGGGTCCTGCCCCAGCGAGTCCAGGGGTCCCCAAAGGTGTGGACGGAGTCGGCGAAGAAGGAATGTCACGGAGACAGCGTTCAGTTGATCAGGAACCTAGCCAGGATCTCTAGCCAGGATCTCCAGAGAGGTTCTGCTTAGGATCTCCAGCGAGGTTCTGTAGCCATGTTCCCTCGCTAGGTTCTCCAGCCAGGTTCTGTCCAGGCTCTCCAGTCAGGCTCAGTGTCCAGGTTCCAGTCAGGTTCTCCTGCCAATCTCTGTAGTCAGGTTCAGTCCAGGATCCCTTGCCATGTTCTCCCGCTAGGCTCTGTCTCTAGGCTCCGAGGCCAGTCCCGATCCAGGATCCTCTGGCATGCTCTCGCCAGCGAAGTTCTTCTATCTCTAGGCTCCGTGTAGGTTCTGTCTTCTGAATTCTGTCTCCTGAGTTCTCTCTTACACGTTCTTAATCATTTCTTGGAACTATCATTGTGTACTTTAACAGTTTTACCAAAATTAGACAGTTTGCTTAGAAGTATTTACCGGAATCATGACCATTTTCACTGAATCACACAAAAAAACGCCAAAGCCAATCCTCCTTAATTGTAAACAGAAACACTATTCTCGTCATTCCAAGGCTTTAGACACCAATTCTGAGCTATGTAAGGATGAAGTCTAAATATTTCAAAGCTCAGTCCCTTGAAAACACCACCGGAAGTAGCCGGAGATGTAAATATTACCAGTATTTTCGTCATTTCACAGCTTTCCACTGGAAACCTCCGTGATTGAATACGACAGTAAATGTAGTAAGAATCTATTTACGTGTCCTTGAGGTGTTTCTTACACGTTCTTAATCATTTTTGGGAACTATCATTGTGTATTTTAACAGTTTTGCCAAAATTAGACAGTTTGCTTAGAAGTATTTACCGGAATCGTCACCATTTTAACTGATTCACACAAAAAAACGCCAAAGCCAATCCTCCTTAATTGTAAACAGAAACACTATTCTCGTCATTCCAAGGCTTTAGACACCAATTCTGAGCCCTGTAAGCATGAACTCTTAATATTTCAAAGCACAGTGCCGTGAAAACGCCACCGGAAGTACCCGGAGATGTAAATATTACCAGTATTTTCGTCATTTCACAGCTTTCCACTGGAAACCTCCGTGATTGAATACGACAGTAAATGTACTAAGAATCTATTTACGTGTACTTGAGGTGTTTCTTACACGTTCTTAATCATTTCTGGGAACTATCATTGTGTATTTTAACAGTTTTACCAAAATTAGACAGTTTGCTTAGCAGTATTTACCGGAATCGTCACCATTTTAACTGATTCACACAAAAAAACGCCAAAGCCAATCCTCCTTAATTGTAAACATAAACACTATTCTCATCATTCCAAGTCTTTAGACACCAATTCTGAGCTCTGTAAGCATGAACTCTTAATAGTTCAAAGCACAGTCACGGGAAAACGCCACCGGAAGTACCCGGAGACGTAAATATTACCAGTATTTGTGTCATTTCACAGCTTTCCACTGGAAACCTCCGTGATTGAATACGACAGTAAATTTAGTAAGAATCTATTTACGTGTACTTGAGGTGTTTCTTACACGTTCTTAATCATTTCTGGGAACTATCATTGTGTACTTTAACAGTTTTACCAAATTAGACAGTTTGCTTAGAAGTATTTACCGGAATCGTCACCATTTTAACTGAATCACACACAAAAAAACGCCAAAGCTAATCCTCCTTAATTGTAAACATAAACATTATTCTCGTCAGTCCAAGCATTTAGACACCAATTCTGAGCTCTGTAAGCATGAACTCTTAATATTTCAAAGCACAGTCCCGTGAAAACGCCACCGGAAGTACCCGGAGTTGTAAATATTACCAGTATTTTCGTCATTTCACAGCTTTCCACTGGAAACCTCCGTGATTGAAGTCGACAGTAAATGTAGTAAGAACATATTTACGTGTACTTAGTGTTTCTTACACGTTCTTAATCATTTCTGGGAACTATCATTGTGTACTTTAACAGTTTTACCAAAATTAGACAGTTTGCTTAGCAGTATATACCAGAATCGTCACCATTTTAACTGATTCACACAAAAAAACGCCAAAGCCTATCCTCCTTAATTGTAAACAGAAACACTATTCTCGTCCGTCCAAGGCTTTAGACACCAATTCTGAGCTCTGTAAGCATGAAGTCTTAATATTTCAAAGCACAGTCCCGTGAAAACGCCACCGGAAGTACCCGGAGATGTAAATATTACCAGTATTTTCGTAATTTCACAGCATTCCACTGGAAACCTCCGTGATTGAATACGACAGTAAATTTAGTAAGAATCTATTTACGTGTACTTGAGGTATTTCTTACACGTTCTTAATCATTTCTGGGAACTATCATTGTGTATTTTAACAGTTTTACCAAAATTAGACAGTTTGCTTAGAAGTATTTACCGGAATCGTCACCATTTTAACCGATTCACACAAAAAAACGCCAAAGCCAATCCTCCTTAATTGTAAACAGAAACACTATTCTCGTCATTCCAAGGCTTTAGACACCAATTCTGAGCCCTGTAAGCATGAACTCTTAATATTTCAAAGCACAGTCCCGTGAAAACGCCACCGGAAGTACCCGGAGTTGTAAATATTACCAGTATTTTCGTAATTTCACAGCTTTCCACTGGAAACCTCCGTGATTGAAGACGACAGTAAATGTAGTAAGAACATATTTACGTGTACTTAGTGTTTCCTACACGTTCTTAATCATTTCTGGGAACTTTCATTGTGTACTTTAACAGGTTTACCAAAATTAGACAGTTTGCTTAGCAGTATTTACGGGAATCGTCACCATTTTAACTGATTCACACAAAAAAACGCCAAAGCCAATCCTCCTTAATTGTAAACATAAACACTATTCTCATCATTCCAAGTATTTACACACCAATTCTGAGATCTTTAAGCGTGAACTCTGAATATTTCAAAGCACAGTCCCGTGAAAACGCCACCGGAAGTACCCGGAGACCTAAATATTACCAGAATTTGCGTCATTTCACAGCTTTCCACTGGAAACCTCCGTGATTGAATACGACAGTAAATTTAGTAAGAATCTATTTACGTGTCCTTGAGGTATTTCTTACACGTTCTTAATCATTTCTGGGAACTATCATTGTGTATTTTAACAGTTTTACCAAAATTAGACAGTTTGCTTAGAAGTATTTACCGGAATCGTCACCATTTTAACCGATTCACACAAAAAAACGCCAAAGCCAATCCTCCTTAATTGTAAACAGATACACTATTCTCGTCATTCCAAGGCTTTAGACACGAATTCTGAGCTCTGTAAGCATGAAGTCTTAATATTTCAAAGCACAATCCCGTGAAAACGCCACCGGAAATACACGGAGATGTAAATATTACCAGTATTTTCGTCATTTCACAGCTTTCCACTGGAAACCTCCGTGATTGAAGACGACAGTAAATGTAGTAAGAACATATTTACGTGTACTTAGTGTTTCTTACACGTTCTTAATCATTTCTGGGAACTATCATTGTGTACTTTAACAGTTTTACCAAAATTAGACAGTTTGCTTAGCAGTATATACCAGAATCGTCACCATTTTAACTGATTCACACAAAAAAACGCCAAAGCCTATCCTCCTTAATTGTAAACAGAAACACTATTCTCGTCAGTCCAAGGCTTTAGACACCAATTCTGAGCTCTGTAAGCATGAAGTCTTAATATTTCAAAGCACAGTCCCGTGAAAACGCCACCGGAAGTACCCGGAGATGTAAATATTACCAGAATTTTCGTAATTTCACAGCTTTCCACTGGAAACCTCCGTGATTGAAGAGGACAGTAAATGTAGTAAGAACATATTTACGTGTACTTAGTGTTTCCTACACGTTCTTAATCATTACTGGGAACTTTCATTGTGTACTTTAACAGGTTTACCAAAATTAGACAGTTTGCTTAGCAGTATTTACGGGAATCGTCACCATTTTAACTGATTCACACAAGAAAACGCCAAAGCCAATCCTCCTTAATTGTAAACATAAACACTATTATCATCATTCCAAGTATTTACACACCAATTCTGAGATCTTAAAGCGTGAACTCTGAATATTTCAAAGCACAGTCCCGTGAAAACGCCACCGGAAGTACCCGGAGATGTAAATATTACCAGTATTTTCGTCATTTCACAGCTTTCCACTGGAAACCTCCGTGATTGAATACGACAGTAAATGTAGTAAGAATCTATTTACGTGTACTTGAGGTGTTTCTTACACGTTCTTAATCATTTCTGGGAACTATCATTGTGTACTTTAACAGTTTTACCAAATTAGACAGTTTGCTTAGAAGTATTTACCGGAATCGTCACCATTTTAACTAAATCACACAAAAAAAACGCCAAAGCTAATCCTCCTTAATTGTAAACAGAAACACTATTCTCGTCATTCCAAGGCTTTAGACACGAATTCTGAGCTCTGTAAGCATGAAGTCTTAATATTTCAAAGCACAGTCCCGTGAAAACGCCACCGGAAATACCCGGAGATGTTAATATTACCAGTATTTTCGTCATTTCACAGCTTTCCACTGGAAAACTCCGTGATTAAATATGACAGTAAATGTAGTAAGAATCTATTTACGTGTACTTGAGGTATTTCTTACACGTTCTTAATCATTTCTGGGAACTATCATTGTGTACTTTAACAGTTTTACCAAAATTAGACAGTTTGCTTAGAAGTATTTACCGGAATCGTCACCATTTTAACTGATTCACACAAAAAAACGCCAAAGCCAATCCTCCTTAATTGTAAACAGAAACACTATTCTCGTCATTCCAAGGCTTTAGACAACAATTCTGAGTTCTGTAAGCAGGAAGTCTTAATATTTGAAAGCACAGTCCCGTGAAAACGCCACCGGAAGTACCTGGAGACCTAAATATTACCAGAATTTGCGTCATTTCACAGCTTTCCACTGGAAACCTCCGTGATTGAATACGACAGTAAATTTAGTAAGAATCTATTTACGTGTACTTGTGGTGTTTCTTACACGTTCTTAATCATTTCTGGGAACTATCATTGTGTACTTTAACAGTTTACCAAATTAGACAGTTTGCTTAGAAGTATTTACCGGAATAGTCACCATTTTAACTGAATCACACACAAAAAAACGCCAAAGCTAATCCTCCTTAATTGTAAACATAAACATTATTCTCGTCATTCCAAGGCTTTAGACACCAATTCTGAGCTCTGTAAGCATGAACTCTTAATATTTCAAAGCACAGTCCCGTGAAAACGCCACCGGAAGTACCCGGAGTTGTAAATATTACCAGTATTTTCGTCATTTCACAGCTTTCCACTGGAAACCTCCGTGATTGAAGACGACAGTAAATGTAGTAAGAACATATTTACGTGTACTTAGTGTTTCCTACACGTTCTTAATCATTTCTGGGAACTTTCATTGTGTACTTTAACAGGTTTACCAAAATTAGACAGTTTGCTTAGCAGTATTTACGGGAATCGTCACCATTTTAACTGATTCACACAAAAAAACGCCAAAGCCAATCCTCCTTAATTGTAAACATAAACACTATTCTCATCATTCCAAGTATTTACACACCAATTCTGAGATCTTTAAGCGTGAACTCTGAATATTTCAAAGCACAGTCCCGTGAAAACGCCACCGGAAGTACCCGGAGACCTAAATATTACCAGAATTTGCGTCATTTCACAGCTTTCCACTGGAAACCTCCGTGATTGAATACGACAGTAAATGTAGTAAGAATCTATTTACGTGTACTTGAGGTGTTTCTTACACGTTCTTAATCATTTCTGGGAACTATCATTGTGTACTTTAACAGTTTTACCAAATTAGACAGTTTGCTTAGAAGTATTTACCGGAATCGTCACCATTTTAACTAAATCACACAAAAAAAACGCCAAAGCTAATCCTCCTTAATTGTAAACAGAAACATTATTCTAGTCATTCCAAGGTTTTAGACACCAATTCTGAGCTCTGTAAGCATGAACTCTTAATATTTCAAAGAACAGTCCCGTGAAAACGCCACCGGAAGTACCCGGAGTTGTAAATATTACCAGTATTTTCGTCATTTCACAGCTTTCCACTGGAAACCTCCGTGATTGAAGACGACAGTAAATGTAGTAAGAACATATTTACGTGTACTTAGTGTTTCTTACACGTTCTTAATCATTTCTGGGAACTATCATTGTGTACTTTAACAGTTTTACCAAAATTAGACAATTTGCTTAGAAGTATTTTCCAGAATCGTGACCATTTTCACTGAATCACACAAAAAAACGCCAAAGCCAATCCTCCTTAATTGTAAACAGAAACACTATTCTCGTCATTCCAAGCTTTAGACACGAATTCTGAGCTCTGTAACCATGAAGTCTTAATATTTCAAAGCACAGTCCCGTGAAAACGCCACCGGAAGTACCCGTAGATGTAAATATTACCAGTATTTTCGTCATTTCACAGCTTTCCACTGGAAACCTCCGTGATTGAATACGACAGTAAATGTAGTAAGAATCTATTTACGTGTACTTGAGGTATTTCTTACACGTTCTTAATCATTTCTGGGAACTATCATTGTGTATTTTAACAGTTTTACCAAAATTAGACAGTTTGCTTAGAAGTATTTACTGGAATCGTCACCATTTTAACTGATTCACACAAAAAAACGCCAAAGCCAATCCTCCTTAATTGTAAACAGAAACACTATTCTCGTCATTCCAAGGCTTTAGACACCAATTCTGAGTTCTGTAATCATGAAGTCTTAATATTTCAAAGCACAGTCCCGTGAAAACGCCACCGGATGTACCCGGAGCTGTAAATATTACCAGTATTTTCGTCATTTCACAGCTTTCCACTGGAAACCTCCGTGATTGAAGACGACAGTAAATGTAGTAAGAACATATTTACTTGTACTTAGTGTTTCTTACACGTTCTTTTTTTTTTTTTTTGAATTCGTCTTTTTAATTTTTCTTCTTTATTTTTTCTGTGCACTCACTTAGAACATTTTCTTAAAAATAGAATGGTATAGAAAAAGGTGCCATGAACACATGTGTTAACCTTGAGAAATTATGCTCATTTTCAAATAATATATCAGTTTGGACCTTTATCATTATAAGATGTGCATAAAATTTCTATAAATATTCTATTTATAACTGTGGGAATACAGTGAGGTGGAAAAGTAGAGTGAGTTGGACATCTGTACAATGAATATTTGTTGAATCAATGTCTTTGTGAACATTATCTACAATATATCTTGAGGGGGAAAAACTGCCGGGGTCCTGCCCCAGCGAGTCCAGGGGTCCCCAAAGGTGTGGACGGAGTCGGCGAAGAAGGAATGTCACGGAGACAGCGTTCAGTTGATCAGCAACCTAGCCAGGATCTCTAGCCAGGATCTCCAGAGAGGTTCTGCTTAGGATCTCCAGCGAGGTTCTGTAGCCATGTTCCCTCGCTAGGTTCTCCAGCCAGGTTCTGTCCAGGCTCTCCAGTCAGGTTCAGTGTCCAGGTTCCAGTCAGGTTCTCCTGCCAATCTCTGTAGTCAGGTTCAGTCCAGGATCCCTTGCCATGTTCTCCCGCTAGGCTCTGTCTCTAGGCTCCGAGGCCAGTCCCGGTCCAGGATCCTCTGGCATGCTCTCGCCAGCGAAGTTCTTCTGTCTCTAGGCTCCGTGTAGGTTCTGTCTTCTGAATTCTGTCTCCTGAGTTCTGAGTCTTTCTGTCTTGTTACAACTGTATTTATACCAGTTGATTCAATCCTATCAATCTCTATTACAAAGGTTAGGGCGTTTCTTATCTCCATTCCAGGGAGAAAAGATTATGTAGTTTAAGCATGATTGTTCATAGTTAAAGGGATTAATTACCCGCCTGGCACTTAGTTGAGGGGTTTTATTCCCTCCCTAACTTCAGGGGAAAATCCCTACCTGCGGATTCAACCTTTCTTGGAGAGGTGACCTTGGTTAAAACACAGCGCCAAGAAGGTGAGCAAACATATTAAGAACCGTATGCCATATATGCCAGGTCCCTTGAAACAGCAAGGATGGACCGGCTCCCGGCAAATTCCCCCTTTTTTATTTTTTAAAAGCAGGCATTAAAAAGAAAAACCTCAAATGCTCTCTTATATCCATTTTAAGAGTAGGATTGGCGCTTTCTGCTATTACCTGAGTCCTGATCTATCATCCAAGGGAGAGCTTGCCAATCCTGCACTTTCCCAGGGTAGAAAGGCTGCAGTGGGGTTAAGGATAAGGCTCCTTGGGCCTACCTTCTCCCATGCCATTACATTTACCTTTCCTTCCTCAGAAAAGCATGGACATATTTCTTGTATAAAACGTTCTGTCTGACTGGGAGTAACCTTAATTCCTCTGCTAACAAGCACATATGTTAAAAGATCAATACAGAGTCTTTTTTCTTTAGACTCAGTATGGCACATCTTCTTAATCTAAAGATCAATACAGAGTCTTCTTTCTTTGGACTCACTATGGCACATCTTCTCAATCTAAGTTCTGTACTATCCACCTTCTTACCCTATTTATCCTCTATAGGGGGGTCTGTAGCACCCTGGTGGAGTCCTATCCGTCCCGAGTGTGGGAGTTTTCAAGGGGGGGGGCTTACCTAAGGGAATCCTGTTACAGGGATTCCCAAAGGTGTGGACGGAGTCGGCAAAGACTATCCACCCTCTACCTACGGTGGAGTCCGATCCGTCCCGAGTGAGGGGGGGGGGGCTTACCTAAGGGTCCCTGTTCGGGCGCCATATGCCGGGGTCCTGCCCCAGCGAGTCCAGGGGTCCCCAAAGGTGTGGACGGAGTCGGCGAAGAAGGAATGTCACGGAGACAGCGTTCAGTTGATCAGGAACCTAGCCAGGATCTCTAGCCAGGATCTCCAGAGAGGTTCTGCTTAGGATCTCCAGCGAGGTTCTGTAGCCATGTTCCCTCGCTAGGTTCTCCAGCCAGGTTCTGTCCAGGCTCTCCAGTCAGGCTCAGTGTCCAGGTTCCAGTCAGGTTCTCCTGCCAATCTCTGTAGTCAGGTTCAGTCCAGGATCCCTTGCCATGTTCTCCCGCTAGGCTCTGTCTCTAGGCTCCGAGGCCAGTCCCGATCCAGGATCCTCTGGCATGCTCTCGCCAGCGAAGTTCTTCTATCTCTAGGCTCCGTGTAGGTTCTGTCTTCTGAATTCTGTCTCCTGAGTTCTCTCTTACACGTTCTTAATCATTTCTTGGAACTATCATTGTGTACTTTAACAGTTTTACCAAAATTAGACAGTTTGCTTAGAAGTATTTACCGGAATCATGACCATTTTCACTGAATCACACAAAAAAACGCCAAAGCCAATCCTCCTTAATTGTAAACAGAAACACTATTCTCGTCATTCCAAGGCTTTAGACACCAATTCTGAGCTATGTAAGGATGAAGTCTAAATATTTCAAAGCTCAGTCCCTTGAAAACACCACCGGAAGTAGCCGGAGATGTAAATATTACCAGTATTTTCGTCATTTCACAGCTTTCCACTGGAAACCTCCGTGATTGAATACGACAGTAAATGTAGTAAGAATCTATTTACGTGTCCTTGAGGTGTTTCTTACACGTTCTTAATCATTTTTGGGAACTATCATTGTGTATTTTAACAGTTTTGCCAAAATTAGACAGTTTGCTTAGAAGTATTTACCGGAATCGTCACCATTTTAACTGATTCACACAAAAAAACGCCAAAGCCAATCCTCCTTAATTGTAAACAGAAACACTATTCTCGTCATTCCAAGGCTTTAGACACCAATTCTGAGCCCTGTAAGCATGAACTCTTAATATTTCAAAGCACAGTGCCGTGAAAACGCCACCGGAAGTACCCGGAGATGTAAATATTACCAGTATTTTCGTCATTTCACAGCTTTCCACTGGAAACCTCCGTGATTGAATACGACAGTAAATGTAATAAGAATCTATTTACGTGTACTTGAGGTGTTTCTTACACGTTCTTAATCATTTCTGGGAACTATCATTGTGTATTTTAACAGTTTTACCAAAATTAGACAGTTTGCTTAGCAGTATTTACCGGAATCGTCACCATTTTAACTGATTCACACAAAAAAACGCCAAAGCCAATCCTCCTTAATTGTAAACATAAACACTATTCTCATCATTCCAAGTCTTTAGACACCAATTCTGAGCTCTGTAAGCATGAACTCTTAATAGTTCAAAGCACAGTCACGTGAAAACGCCACCGGAAGTACCCGGAGACGTAAACATTACCAGTATTTGTGTCATTTCACAGCTTTCCACTGGAAACCTCCGTGATTGAATACGACAGTAAATTTAGTAAGAATCTATTTACGTGTACTTGAGGTGTTTCTTACACGTTCTTAATCATTTCTGGGAACTATCATTGTGTACTTTAACAGTTTTACCAAATTAGACAGTTTGCTTAGAAGTATTTACCGGAATCGTCACCATTTTAACTGAATCACACACAAAAAAACGCCAAAGCTAATCCTCCTTAATTGTAAACATAAACATTATTCTCGTCAGTCCAAGCATTTAGACACCAATTCTGAGCTCTGTAAGCATGAACTCTTAATATTTCAAAGCACAGTCCCGTGAAAACGCCACCGGAAGTACCCGGAGTTGTAAATATTACCAGTATTTTCGTCATTTCACAGCTTTCCACTGGAAACCTCCGTGATTGAAGACGACAGTAAATGTAGTAAGAACATATTTACGTGTACTTAGTGTTTCTTACACGTTCTTAATCATTTCTGGGAATTATCATTGTGTACTTTAACAGTTTTACCAAAATTAGACAGTTTGCTTAGCAGTATATACCAGAATCGTCACCATTTTAACTGATTCACACAAAAAAACGCCAAAGCCTATCCTCCTTAATTGTAAACAGAAACACTATTCTCGTCCGTCCAAGGCTTTAGACACCAATTCTGAGCTCTGTAAGCATGAAGTCTTAATATTTCAAAGCACAGTCCCGTGAAAACGCCACCGGAAGTACCCGGAGATGTAAATATTACCAGTATTTTCGTAATTTCACAGCATTCCACTGGAAACCTCCGTGATTGAATACGACAGTAAATTTAGTAAGAATCTATTTACGTGTACTTGAGGTATTTCTTACACGTTCTGAATCATTTCTGGGAACTATCATTGTGTATTTTAACAGTTTTACCAAAATTAGACAGTTTGCTTAGAAGTATTTACCGGAATCGTGACCATTTTAACTGATTCACACAAAAAAAAGCCAAAGCCTATCCTCCTTAATTGTAAACAGAAACACTATTCTCGTCAGTCCAAGGCTTTAGACACCAATTCTGAGCTCTGTAATCATGAAGTCTTAATATTTCAAAGCACAGTCCCGTGAAAACGCCACCGGAAGTACCCGGAGATGTAAATATTACCAGTATTTTCGTAATTTCACAGCTTTCCACTGGAAACCTCCGTGATTAAAGACGACAGTAAATGTAGTAAGAACATATTTACGTGTACTTAGTGTTTCCTACACGTTCTTAATCATTTCTGGGAACTTTCATTGTGTACTTTAACAGGTTTACCAAAATTAGACAGTTTGCTTAGCAGTATTTACGGGAATCGTCACCATTTTAACTGATTCACACAAAAAAACGCCAAAGCCAATCCTCCTTAATTGTAAACATAAACACTATTCTCATCATTCCAAGTATTTACACACCAATTCTGAGATCTTTAAGCGTGAACTCTGAATATTTCAAAGCACAGTCCCGTGAAAACGCCACCGGAAGTACCCGGAGACGTAAATATTACCAGAATTTGCGTCATTTCACAGCTTTCCACTGGAAACCTCCGTGATTGAATACGACAGTAAATGTAGTAAGAATCTATTTACGTGTACTTGAGGTATTTCTTACACGTTCTTAATCATTTCTGGGAACTATCATTGTGTATTTTAACAGTTTTACCAAAATTAGACAGTTTGCTTAGAAGTATTTACCGGAATCGTCACCATTTTAACTGATTCACACAAAAAAACGCCAAAGCCAATCCTCCTTAATTGTAAACATAAACACTATTCTCATCATTCCAAGTATTTACACACCAATTCTGAGATCTTTAAGCGTGAACTCTGAATATTTCAAAGCACAGTCCCGTGAAAACGCCACCGGAAGTACCTGGAGACCTAAATATTACCAGAATTTGCGTCATTTCACAGCTTTCCACTGGAAACCTCCGTGATTGAATACGACAGTAAATGTAGTAAGAATCTATTTACGTGTACTTGAGGTGTTTCTTACACGTTCTTAATCATTTCTGGGAACTATCATTGTGTACTTTAACAGTTTTACCAAATTAGACAGTTTGCTTAGAAGTATTTACCGGAATCGTCACCATTTTAACTAAATCACACAAAAAAAACGCCAAAGCTAATCCTCCTTAATTGTAAACAGAAACATTATTCTCGTCATTCCAAGGTTTTAGACACCAATTCTGAGCTCTGTAAGCATGAACTCTTAATATTTCAAAGAACAGTCCCGTGAAAACGCCACCGGAAGTACCCGGAGTTGTAAATATTACCAGTATTTTCGTCATTTCACAGCTTTCCACTGGAAACCTCCGTGATTGAAGACGACAGTAAATGTAGTAAGAACATATTTACGTGTACTTAGTGTTTCTTACACGTTCTTAATCATTTCTGGGAACTATCATTGTGTACTTTAACAGTTTTACCAAAATTAGACAATTTGCTTAGAAGTATTTTCCAGAATCGTGACCATTTTCACTGAATCACACAAAAAAACGCCAAAGCCAATCCTCCTTAATTGTAAACAGAAACACTATTCTCGTCATTCCAAGCTTTAGACACGAATTCTGAGCTCTGTAACCATGAAGTCTTAATATTTCAAAGCACAGTCCCGTGAAAACGCCACCGGAAGTACCCGTAGATGTAAATATTACCAGTATTTTCGTCATTTCACAGCTTTCCACTGGAAACCTCCGTGATTGAATACGACAGTAAATGTAGTAAGAATCTATTTACGTGTACTTGAGGTATTTCTTACACGTTCTTAATCATTTCTGGGAACTATCATTGTGTATTTTAACAGTTTTACCAAAATTAGACAGTTTGCTTAGAAGTATTTACTGGAATCGTCACCATTTTAACTGATTCACACAAAAAAACGCCAAAGCCAATCCTCCTTAATTGTAAACAGAAACACTATTCTCGTCATTCCAAGGCTTTAGACACCAATTCTGAGTTCTGTAAGCAGGAAGTCTTAATATTTCAAAGCACAGTCCCGTGAAAACGCCACCGGAAGTACCCGGAGCTGTAAATATTACCAGTATTTTCGTCATTTCACAGCTTTCCACTGGAAACCTCCGTGATTGAAGACGACAGTAAATGTAGTAAGAACATATTTACTTGTACTTAGTGTTTCTTACACGTTCTTTTTTTTTTTTTTTTGAATTCGTCTTTTTAATTTTTCTTCTTTATTTTTTCTGTGCACTCACTTAGAACATTTTCTTAAAAATAGAATGGTATAGAAAAAGGTGCCATGAACACATGTGTTAACCTTGAGAAATTATGCTCATTTTCAAATAATATATCAGTTTGGACCTTTATCATTATAAGATGTGCATAAAATTTCTATAAATATTCTATTTATAACTGTGGGAATACAGTGAGGTGGAAAAGTAGAGTGAGTTGGACATCTGTACAATGAATATTTGTTGAATCAATGTCTTTGTGAACATTATCTACAATATATCTTGAGGGGGAAAAACTGCCGGGGTCCTGCCCCAGCGAGTCCAGGGGTCCCCAAAGGTGTGGACGGAGTCGGCGAAGAAGGAATGTCACGGAGACAGCGTTCAGTTGATCAGCAACCTAGCCTGGATCTCTAGCCAGGATCTCCAGAGAGGTTCTGCTTAGGATCTCCAGCGAGGTTCTGTAGCCATGTTCCCTCGCTAGGTTCTCCAGCCAGGTTCTGTCCAGGCTCTCCAGTCAGGTTCAGTGTCCAGGTTCCAGTCAGGTTCTCCTGCCAATCTCTGTAGTCAGGTTCAGTCCAGGATCCCTTGCCATGTTCTCCCGCTAGGCTCTGTCTCTAGGCTCCGAGGCCAGTCCCGGTCCAGGATCCTCTGGCATGCTCTCGCCAACGAAGTTCTTCTGTCTCTAGGCTCCGTGTAGGTTCTGTCTTCTGAATTCTGTCTCCTGAGTTCTGAGTCTTTCTGTCTTGTTACAACTGTATTTATACCAGTTGATTCAATCCTATCAATCTCTATTACAAAGGTTAGGGCGTTTCTTATCTCCATTCCAGGGAGAAAAGATTATGTAGTTTAAGCATGATTGTTCATAGTTAAAGGGATTAATTACCCGCCTGGCACTTAGTTGAGGGGTTTTATTCCCTCCCTAACTTCAGGGGAAAATCCCTACCTGCGGATTCAACCTTTCTTGGAGAGGTGACCTTGGTTAAAACACAGCGCCAAGAAGGTGAGCAAACATATTAAGAACCGTATGCCATATATGCCAGGTCCCTTGAAACAGCAAGGATGGACCGGCTCCCGGCAAATTCCCCCTTTTTTATTTTTTAAAAGCAGGCATTAAAAAGAAAAACCTCAAATGCTCTCTTATATCCATTTTAAGAGTAGGATTGGCGCTTTCTGCTATTACCTGAGTCCTGATCTATCATCCAAGGGAGAGCTTGCCAATCCTGCACTTTCCCAGGGTAGAAAGGCTGCAGTGGGGTTAAGGATAAGGCTCCTTGGGCCTACCTTCTCCCATGCCATTACATTTACCTTTCCTTCCTCAGAAAAGCATGGACATATTTCTTGTATAAAACGTTCTGTCTGACTGGGAGTAACCTTAATTCCTCTGCTAACAAGCACATATGTTAAAAGATCAATACAGAGTCTTTTTTCTTTAGACTCAGTATGGCACATCTTCTTAATCTAAAGATCAATACAGAGTCTTCTTTCTTTGGACTCACTATGGCACATCTTCTCAATCTAAGTTCTGTACTATCCACCTTCTTACCCTATTTATCCTCTATAGGGGGGTCTGTAGCACCCTGGTGGAGTCCTATCCGTCCCGAGTGTGGGAGTTTTCAAGAGGGGGGGGCTTACCTAAGGGAATCCTGTTACAGGGATTCCCAAAGGTGTGGACGGAGTCGGCAAAGACTATCCACCCTCTACCTACAGTGGAGTCCGATCCGTCCCGAGTGAGGGGGGGGGGGCTTACCTAAGGGTCCCTGTTCGGGCGCCATATGCCGGGGTCCTGCCCCAGCGAGTCCAGGGGTCCCCAAAGGTGTGGACGGAGTCGGCGAAGAAGGAATGTCACGGAGACAGCGTTCAGTTGATCAGCAACCTAGCCAGGATCTCTAGCCAGGATCTCCAGAGAGGTTCTGCTTAGGATCTCCAGCGAGGTTCTGTAGCCATGTTCCCTCGCTAGGTTCTCCAGCCAGGTTCTGTCCAGGCTCTCCAGTCAGGCTCAGTGTCCAGGTTCCAGTCAGGTTCTCCTGCCAATCTCTGTAGTCAGGTTCAGTCCAGGATCCCTTGCCATGTTCTCCCGCTAGGCTCTGTCTCTAGGCTCCGAGGCCAGTCCCGATCCAGGATCCTCTGGCATGCTCTCGCCAGCGAAGTTCTTCTATCTCTAGGCTCCGTGTAGGTTCTGTCTTCTGAATTCTGTCTCCTGAGTTCTCTCTTACACGTTCTTAATCATTTCTTGGAACTATCATTGTGTACTTTAACAGTTTTACCAAAATTAGACAGTTTGCTTAGAAGTATTTACCGGAATCATGACCATTTTCACTGAATCACACAAAAAAACGCCAAAGCCAATCCTCCTTAATTGTAAACAGAAACACTATTCTCGTCATTCCAAGGCTTTAGACACCAATTCTGAGCTATGTAAGGATGAAGTCTAAATATTTCAAAGCTCAGTCCCTTGAAAACACCACCGGAAGTAGCCGGAGATGTAAATATTACCAGTATTTTCGTCATTTCACAGCTTTCCACTGGAAACCTCCGTGATTGAATACGACAGTAAATGTAGTAAGAATCTATTTACGTGTCCTTGAGGTGTTTCTTACACGTTCTTAATCATTTTTGGGAACTATCATTGTGTATTTTAACAGTTTTGCCAAAATTAGACAGTTTGCTTAGAAGTATTTACCGGAATCGTCACCATTTTAACTGATTCACACAAAAAAACGCCAAAGCCAATCCTCCTTAATTGTAAACAGAAACACTATTCTCGTCATTCCAAGGCTTTAGACACCAATTCTGAGCCCTGTAAGCATGAACTCTTAATATTTCAAAGCACAGTGCCGTGAAAACGCCACCGGAAGTACCCGGAGATGTAAATATTACCAGTATTTTCGTCATTTCACAGCTTTCCACTGGAAACCTCCGTGATTGAATACGACAGTAAATGTACTAAGAATCTATTTACGTGTACTTGAGGTGTTTCTTACACGTTCTTAATCATTTCTGGGAACTATCATTGTGTATTTTAACAGTTTTACCAAAATTAGACAGTTTGCTTAGCAGTATTTACCGGAATCGTCACCATTTTAACTGATTCACACAAAAAAACGCCAAAGCCAATCCTCCTTAATTGTAAACATAAACACTATTCTCATCATTCCAAGTCTTTAGACACCAATTCTGAGCTCTGTAAGCATGAACTCTTAATAGTTCAAAGCACAGTCACGTGAAAACGCCACCGGAAGTACCCGGAGACGTAAACATTACCAGTATTTGTGTCATTTCACAGCTTTCCACTGGAAACCTCCGTGATTGAATACGACAGTAAATTTAGTAAGAATCTATTTACGTGTACTTGAGGTGTTTCTTACACGTTCTTAATCATTTCTGGGAACTATCATTGTGTACTTTAACAGTTTTACCAAATTAGACAGTTTGCTTAGAAGTATTTACCGGAATCGTCACCATTTTAACTGAATCACACACAAAAAAACGCCAAAGCTAATCCTCCTTAATTGTAAACATAAACATTATTCTCGTCAGTCCAAGCATTTAGACACCAATTCTGAGCTCTGTAAGCATGAACTCTTAATATTTCAAAGCACAGTCCCGTGAAAACGCCACCGGAAGTACCCGGAGTTGTAAATATTACCAGTATTTTCGTCATTTCACAGCTTTCCACTGGAAACCTCCGTGATTGAAGACGACAGTAAATGTAGTAAGAACATATTTACGTGTACTTAGTGTTTCTTACACGTTCTTAATCATTTCTGGGAACTATCATTGTGTACTTTAACAGTTTTACCAAAATTAGACAGTTTGCTTAGCAGTATATACCAGAATCGTCACCATTTTAACTGATTCACACAAAAAAACGCCAAAGCCTATCCTCCTTAATTGTAAACAGAAACACTATTCTCGTCCGTCCAAGGCTTTAGACACCAATTCTGAGCTCTGTAAGCATGAAGTCTTAATATTTCAAAGCACAGTCCCGTGAAAACGCCACCGGAAGTACCCGGAGATGTAAATATTACCAGTATTTTCGTAATTTCACAGCTTTCCACTGGAAACCTCCGTGATTAAAGACGACAGTAAATGTAGTAAGAACATATTTACGTGTACTTAGTGTTTCCTACACGTTCTTAATCATTTCTGGGAACTTTCATTGTGTACTTTAACAGGTTTACCAAAATTAGACAGTTTGCTTAGCAGTATTTACGGGAATCGTCACCATTTTAACTGATTCACACAAAAAAACGCCAAAGCCAATCCTCCTTAATTGTAAACATAAACACTATTCTCATCATTCCAAGTATTTACACACCAATTCTGAGATCTTTAAGCGTGAACTCTGAATATTTCAAAGCACAGTCCCGTGAAAACGCCACCGGAAGTACCCGGAGACGTAAATATTACCAGAATTTGCGTCATTTCACAGCTTTCCACTGGAAACCTCCGTGATTGAATACGACAGTAAATGTAGTAAGAATCTATTTACGTGTACTTGAGGTATTTCTTACACGTTCTTAATCATTTCTGGGAACTATCATTGTGTATTTTAACAGTTTTACCAAAATTAGACAGTTTGCTTAGAAGTATTTACCGGAATCGTCACCATTTTAACTGATTCACACAAAAAAACGCCAAAGCCAATCCTCCTTAATTGTAAACATAAACACTATTCTCATCATTCCAAGTATTTACACACCAATTCTGAGATCTTTAAGCGTGAACTCTGAATATTTCAAAGCACAGTCCCGTGAAAACGCCACCGGAAGTACCTGGAGACCTAAATATTACCAGAATTTGCGTCATTTCACAGCTTTCCACTGGAAACCTCCGTGATTGAATACGACAGTAAATGTAGTAAGAATCTATTTACGTGTACTTGAGGTGTTTCTTACACGTTCTTAATCATTTCTGGGAACTATCATTGTGTACTTTAACAGTTTTACCAAATTAGACAGTTTGCTTAGAAGTATTTACCGGAATCGTCACCATTTTAACTAAATCACACAAAAAAAACGCCAAAGCTAATCCTCCTTAATTGTAAACAGAAACATTATTCTCGTCATTCCAAGGTTTTAGACACCAATTCTGAGCTCTGTAAGCATGAACTCTTAATATTTCAAAGAACAGTCCCGTGAAAACGCCACCGGAAGTACCCGGAGTTGTAAATATTACCAGTATTTTCGTCATTTCACAGCTTTCCACTGGAAACCTCCGTGATTGAAGACGACAGTAAATGTAGTAAGAACATATTTACGTGTACTTAGTGTTTCTTACACGTTCTTAATCATTTCTGGGAACTATCATTGTGTACTTTAACAGTTTTACCAAAATTAGACAATTTGCTTAGAAGTATTTTCCAGAATCGTGACCATTTTCACTGAATCACACAAAAAAACGCCAAAGCCAATCCTCCTTAATTGTAAACAGAAACACTATTCTCGTCATTCCAAGCTTTAGACACGAATTCTGAGCTCTGTAACCATGAAGTCTTAATATTTCAAAGCACAGTCCCGTGAAAACGCCACCGGAAGTACCCGTAGATGTAAATATTACCAGTATTTTCGTCATTTCACAGCTTTCCACTGGAAACCTCCGTGATTGAATACGACAGTAAATGTAGTAAGAATCTATTTACGTGTACTTGAGGTATTTCTTACACGTTCTTAATCATTTCTGGGAACTATCATTGTGTATTTTAACAGTTTTACCAAAATTAGACAGTTTGCTTAGAAGTATTTACTGGAATCGTCACCATTTTAACTGATTCACACAAAAAAACGCCAAAGCCAATCCTCCTTAATTGTAAACAGAAACACTATTCTCGTCATTCCAAGGCTTTAGACACCAATTCTGAGTTCTGTAAGCAGGAAGTCTTAATATTTCAAAGCTCAGTCCCGTGAAAACGCCACCGGAAGTACCCGGAGCTGTAAATATTACCAGTATTTTCGTCATTTCACAGCTTTCCACTGGAAACCTCCGTGATTGAAGACGACAGTAAATGTAGTAAGAACATATTTACTTGTACTTAGTGTTTCTTACACGTTCTTTTTTTTTTTTTTTTGAATTCGTCTTTTTAATTTTTCTTCTTTATTTTTTCTGTGCACTCACTTAGAACATTTTCTTAAAAATAGAATGGTATAGAAAAAGGTGCCATGAACACATGTGTTAACCTTGAGAAATTATGCTCATTTTCAAATAATATATCAGTTTGGACCTTTATCATTATAAGATGTGCATAAAATTTCTATAAATATTCTATTTATAACTGTGGGAATACAGTGAGGTGGAAAAGTAGAGTGAGTTGGACATCTGTACAATGAATATTTGTTGAATCAATGTCTTTGTGAACATTATCTACAATATATCTTGAGGGGGAAAAACTGCCGGGGTCCTGCCCCAGCGAGTCCAGGGGTCCCCAAAGGTGTGGACGGAGTCGGCGAAGAAGGAATGTCACGGAGACAGCGTTCAGTTGATCAGCAACCTAGCCTGGATCTCTAGCCAGGATCTCCAGAGAGGTTCTGCTTAGGATCTCCAGCGAGGTTCTGTAGCCATGTTCCCTCGCTAGGTTCTCCAGCCAGGTTCTGTCCAGGCTCTCCAGTCAGGTTCAGTGTCCAGGTTCCAGTCAGGTTCTCCTGCCAATCTCTGTAGTCAGGTTCAGTCCAGGATCCCTTGCCATGTTCTCCCGCTAGGCTCTGTCTCTAGGCTCCGAGGCCAGTCCCGGTCCAGGATCCTCTGGCATGCTCTCGCCAACGAAGTTCTTCTGTCTCTAGGCTCCGTGTAGGTTCTGTCTTCTGAATTCTGTCTCCTGAGTTCTGAGTCTTTCTGTCTTGTTACAACTGTATTTATACCAGTTGATTCAATCCTATCAATCTCTATTACAAAGGTTAGGGCGTTTCTTATCTCCATTCCAGGGAGAAAAGATTATGTAGTTTAAGCATGATTGTTCATAGTTAAAGGGATTAATTACCCGCCTGGCACTTAGTTGAGGGGTTTTATTCCCTCCCTAACTTCAGGGGAAAATCCCTACCTGCGGATTCAACCTTTCTTGGAGAGGTGACCTTGGTTAAAACACAGCGCCAAGAAGGTGAGCAAACATATTAAGAACCGTATGCCATATATGCCAGGTCCCTTGAAACAGCAAGGATGGACCGGCTCCCGGCAAATTCCCCCTTTTTTATTTTTTAAAAGCAGGCATTAAAAAGAAAAACCTCAAATGCTCTCTTATATCCATTTTAAGAGTAGGATTGGCGCTTTCTGCTATTACCTGAGTCCTGATCTATCATCCAAGGGAGAGCTTGCCAATCCTGCACTTTCCCAGGGTAGAAAGGCTGCAGTGGGGTTAAGGATAAGGCTCCTTGGGCCTACCTTCTCCCATGCCATTACATTTACCTTTCCTTCCTCAGAAAAGCATGGACATATTTCTTGTATAAAACGTTCTGTCTGACTGGGAGTAACCTTAATTCCTCTGCTAACAAGCACATATGTTAAAAGATCAATACAGAGTCTTTTTTCTTTAGACTCAGTATGGCACATCTTCTTAATCTAAAGATCAATACAGAGTCTTCTTTCTTTGGACTCACTATGGCACATCTTCTCAATCTAAGTTCTGTACTATCCACCTTCTTACCCTATTTATCCTCTATAGGGGGGTCTGTAGCACCCTGGTGGAGTCCTATCCGTCCCGAGTGTGGGAGTTTTCAAGAGGGGGGGGCTTACCTAAGGGAATCCTGTTACAGGGATTCCCAAAGGTGTGGACGGAGTCGGCAAAGACTATCCACCCTCTACCTACAGTGGAGTCCGATCCGTCCCGAGTGAGGGGGGGGGGGCTTACCTAAGGGTCCCTGTTCGGGCGCCATATGCCGGGGTCCTGCCCCAGCGAGTCCAGGGGTCCCCAAAGGTGTGGACGGAGTCGGCGAAGAAGGAATGTCACGGAGACAGCGTTCAGTTGATCAGCAACCTAGCCAGGATCTCTAGCCAGGATCTCCAGAGAGGTTCTGCTTAGGATCTCCAGCGAGGTTCTGTAGCCATGTTCCCTCGCTAGGTTCTCCAGCCAGGTTCTGTCCAGGCTCTCCAGTCAGGCTCAGTGTCCAGGTTCCAGTCAGGTTCTCCTGCCAATCTCTGTAGTCAGGTTCAGTCCAGGATCCCTTGCCATGTTCTCCCGCTAGGCTCTGTCTCTAGGCTCCGAGGCCAGTCCCGATCCAGGATCCTCTGGCATGCTCTCGCCAGCGAAGTTCTTCTATCTCTAGGCTCCGTGTAGGTTCTGTCTTCTGAATTCTGTCTCCTGAGTTCTCTCTTACACGTTCTTAATCATTTCTTGGAACTATCATTGTGTACTTTAACAGTTTTACCAAAATTAGACAGTTTGCTTAGAAGTATTTACCGGAATCATGACCATTTTCACTGAATCACACAAAAAAACGCCAAAGCCAATCCTCCTTAATTGTAAACAGAAACACTATTCTCGTCATTCCAAGGCTTTAGACACCAATTCTGAGCTATGTAAGGATGAAGTCTAAATATTTCAAAGCTCAGTCCCTTGAAAACACCACCGGAAGTAGCCGGAGATGTAAATATTACCAGTATTTTCGTCATTTCACAGCTTTCCACTGGAAACCTCCGTGATTGAATACGACAGTAAATGTAGTAAGAATCTATTTACGTGTCCTTGAGGTGTTTCTTACACGTTCTTAATCATTTTTGGGAACTATCATTGTGTATTTTAACAGTTTTGCCAAAATTAGACAGTTTGCTTAGAAGTATTTACCGGAATCGTCACCATTTTAACTGATTCACACAAAAAAACGCCAAAGCCAATCCTCCTTAATTGTAAACAGAAACACTATTCTCGTCATTCCAAGGCTTTAGACACCAATTCTGAGCCCTGTAAGCATGAACTCTTAATATTTCAAAGCACAGTGCCGTGAAAACGCCACCGGAAGTACCCGGAGATGTAAATATTACCAGTATTTTCGTCATTTCACAGCTTTCCACTGGAAACCTCCGTGATTGAATACGACAGTAAATGTACTAAGAATCTATTTACGTGTACTTGAGGTGTTTCTTACACGTTCTTAATCATTTCTGGGAACTATCATTGTGTATTTTAACAGTTTTACCAAAATTAGACAGTTTGCTTAGCAGTATTTACCGGAATCGTCACCATTTTAACTGATTCACACAAAAAAACGCCAAAGCCAATCCTCCTTAATTGTAAACATAAACACTATTCTCATCATTCCAAGTCTTTAGACACCAATTCTGAGCTCTGTAAGCATGAACTCTTAATAGTTCAAAGCACAGTCACGTGAAAACGCCACCGGAAGTACCCGGAGACGTAAACATTACCAGTATTTGTGTCATTTCACAGCTTTCCACTGGAAACCTCCGTGATTGAATACGACAGTAAATTTAGTAAGAATCTATTTACGTGTACTTGAGGTGTTTCTTACACGTTCTTAATCATTTCTGGGAACTATCATTGTGTACTTTAACAGTTTTACCAAATTAGACAGTTTGCTTAGAAGTATTTACCGGAATCGTCACCATTTTAACTGAATCACACACAAAAAAACGCCAAAGCTAATCCTCCTTAATTGTAAACATAAACATTATTCTCGTCAGTCCAAGCATTTAGACACCAATTCTGAGCTCTGTAAGCATGAACTCTTAATATTTCAAAGCACAGTCCCGTGAAAACGCCACCGGAAGTACCCGGAGTTGTAAATATTACCAGTATTTTCGTCATTTCACAGCTTTCCACTGGAAACCTCCGTGATTGAAGACGACAGTAAATGTAGTAAGAACATATTTACGTGTACTTAGTGTTTCTTACACGTTCTTAATCATTTCTGGGAACTATCATTGTGTACTTTAACAGTTTTACCAAAATTAGACAGTTTGCTTAGCAGTATATACCAGAATCGTCACCATTTTAACTGATTCACACAAAAAAACGCCAAAGCCTATCCTCCTTAATTGTAAACAGAAACACTATTCTCGTCCGTCCAAGGCTTTAGACACCAATTCTGAGCTCTGTAAGCATGAAGTCTTAATATTTCAAAGCACAGTCCCGTGAAAACGCCACCGGAAGTACCCGGAGATGTAAATATTACCAGTATTTTCGTAATTTCACAGCATTCCACTGGAAACCTCCGTGATTGAATACGACAGTAAATTTAGTAAGAATCTATTTACGTGTACTTGAGGTATTTCTTACACGTTCTGAATCATTTCTGGGAACTATCATTGTGTATTTTAACAGTTTTACCAAAATTAGACAGTTTGCTTTGCAGTATTTACCGGAATCGTGACCATTTTAACCGATTCACACAAAAAAACGCCAAAGCCAATCCTCCTTAATTGTAAACAGAAACACTATTCTCGTCATTCCAAGGCTTTAGACACCAATTCTGAGCCCTGTAAGCATGAACTCTTAATATTTCAAAGCACAGTCCCGTGAAAACGCCACCGGAAGTACCCGGAGTTGTAAATATTACCAGTATTTTCGTAATTTCACAGCTTTCCACTGGAAACCTCCGTGATTGAAGACGACAGTAAATGTAGTAAGAACATATTTTCGTGTACTTAGTGTTTCCTACACGTTCTTAATCATTTCTGGGAACTTTCATTGTGTACTTTAACAGGTTTACCAAAATTAGACAGTTTGCTTAGCAGTATTTACGGGAATCGTCACCATTTTAACTGATTCACACAAAAAAACGCCAAAGCCAATCCTCCTTAATTGTAAACATAAACACTATTCTCATCATTCCAAGTATTTACACACCAATTCTGAGATCTTTAAGCGTGAACTCTGAATATTTCAAAGCACAGTCCCGTGAAAACGCCACCGGAAGATCCCGGAGACCTAAATATTACCAGAATTTGCGTCATTTCACAGCTTTCCACTGGAAACCTCCGTGATTGAATACGACAGTAAATTTAGTAAGAATCTATTTACGTGTACTTGAGGTATTTCTTACACGTTCTTAATCATTTCTGGGAACTATCATTGTGTATTTTAACAGTTTTACCAAAATTAGACAGTTTGCTTAGAAGTATTTACCGGAATCGTCACCATTTTAACCGATTCACACAAAAAAACGCCAAAGCCTATCCTCCTTAATTGTAAACAGAAACACTATTCTCGTCAGTCCAAGGCTTTAGACACCAATTCTGAGCTCTGTAAGCATGAAGTCTTAATATTTCAAAGCACAGTCCCGTGAAAACGCCACTGGAAGTACCCGGAGATGTAAATATTACCAGAATTTTCGTAATTTCACAGCTTTCCACTGGAAACCTCCGTGATTGAAGAGGACAGTAAATGTAGTAAGAACATATTTACGTGTACTTAGTGTTTCCTACACGTTCTTAATCATTACTGGGAACTTTCATTGTGTACTTTAACAGGTTTACCAAAATTAGACAGTTTGCTTAGCAGTATTTACGGGAATCGTCACCATTTTAACTGATTCACACAAGAAAACGCCAAAGCCAATCCTCCTTAATTGTAAACATAAACACTATTATCATCATTCCAAGTATTTACACACCAATTCTGAGATCTTTAAGCGTGAACTCTGAATATTTCAAAGCACAGTCCCGTGAAAACGCCACCGGAAGTACCCGGAGATGTAAATATTACCAGTATTTTCGTAATTTCACAGCTTTCCACTGGAAACCTCCGTGATTGAAGACGACAGTAAATGTAGTAAGAATCTATTTACGTGTACTTGAGGTGTTTCTTACACGTTCTTAATCATTTCTGGGAACTATCATTGTGTACTTTAACAGTTTTACCAAATGAGACAGTTTGCTTAGCAGTATTTACCGGAATCGTCACCATTTTAACTGAATGACACACAAAAAACGCCAAAGCTAATCCTCCTTAATTGTAAACATAAACATTATTCTCGTCATTCCAACGCTTTAGACACCAATTCTGAGCTCTGTAAGCATGAACTCTTAATATTTCAAAGCACAGTCCCGTGAAAACGCCACCGGAAGTACACGGAGATGTAAATATTACCAGTATTTTCGTCATTTCACAGCTTTCCACTGGAAACCTCCGTGATTGAAGACGACAGTAAATGTAGTAAGAACATATTTACGTGTACTTAGTGTTTCCTACACGTTCTTAATCATTTCTGGGAACTTTCATTGTGTACTTTAACAGTTTTACCAAAATCGGACAGTTTGCTTAGCAGTGTTTACGGGAATCGTCACCATTTTAACTGATTCACACAAAAAAACGCCAAAGCCAATCCTCCTTAATTGTAAACATAAACACTATTCTCATCATTCCAAGTATTTACACACCAATTCTGAGATCTTTAAGCGTGAACTCTGAATATTTCAAAGCACAGTCCCGTGAAAACGCCACCGGAAGTACCCGGAGACCTAAATATTACCAGAATTTGCGTCATTTCACAGCTTTCCACTGGAAACCTCCGTGATTGAATACGACAGTAAATTTAGTAAGAATCTATTTACGTGTCCTTGAGGTATTTCTTACACGTTCTTAATCATTTCTGGGAACTATCATTGTGTATTTTAACAGTTTTACCAAAATTAGACAGTTTGCTTAGAAGTATTTACCGGAATCGTCACCATTTTAACCGATTCACACAAAAAAACACCAAAGCCAATCCTCCTTAATTGTAAACAGAAACACTATTCTCGTCATTCCAAGGCTTTAGACACGAATTCTGAGCTCTGTAAGCATGAAGTCTTAATATTTCAAAGCACAATCCCGTGAAAACGCCACCGGAAATACACGGAGATGTAAATATTACCAGTATTTTCGTCATTTCACAGCTTTCCACTGGAAACCTCCGTGATTGAAGACGACAGTAAATGTAGTAAGAACATATTTACGTGTACTTAGTGTTTCTTACACGTTCTTAATCATTTCTGGGAACTATCATTGTGTACTTTAACAGTTTTACCAAAATTAGACAGTTTGCTTAGCAGTATATACCAGAATCGTCACCATTTTAACTCATTCACACAAAAAAACGCCAAAGCCTATCCTCCTTAATTGTAAACAGAAACACTATTCTCGTCAGTCCAAGGCTTTAGACACCAATTCTGAGCTCTGTAAGCATGAAGTCTTAATATTTCAAAGCACAGTCCCGTGAAAACGCCACCGGAAGTACCCGGAGATGTAAATATTACCAGAATTTTCGTAATTTCACAGCTTTCCACTGGAAACCTCCGTGATTGAAGAGGACAGTAAATGTAGTAAGAACATATTTACGTGTACTTAGTGTTTCCTACACGTTCTTAATCATTACTGGGAATTTCATTGTGTACTTTAACAGGTTTACCAAAATTAGACAGTTTGCTTAGCAGTATTTACGGGAATCGTCACCATTTTAACTGATTCACACAAGAAAACGCCAAAGCCAATCCTCCTTAATTGTAAACATAAACACTATTATCATCATTCCAAGTATTTACACACCAATTCTGAGATCTTAAAGCGTGAACTCTGAATATTTCAAAGCACAGTCCCGTGAAAACGCCACCGGAAGTACCCGGAGATGTAAATATTACCAGTATTTTCGTCATTTCACAGCTTTCCACTGGAAACCTCCGTGATTGAATACGACAGTAAATGTAGTAAGAATCTATTTACGTGTACTTGAGGTGTTTCTTACACGTTCTTAATCATTTCTGGGAACTATCATTGTGTACTTTAACAGTTTTACCAAATTAGACAGTTTGCTTAGAAGTATTTACCGGAATCGTCACCATTTTAACTAAATCACACAAAAAAAACGCCAAAGCTAATCCTCCTTAATTGTAAACAGAAACACTATTCTCGTCATTCCAAGGCTTTAGACACGAATTCTGAGCTCTGTAAGCATGAAGTCTTAATATTTCAAAGCACAGTCCCGTGAAAACGCCACCGGAAATACCCGGAGATGTTAATATTACCAGTATTTTCGTCATTTCACAGCTTTCCACTGGAAAACTCCGTGATTAAATATGACAGTAAATGTAGTAAGAATCTATTTACGTGTACTTGAGGTATTTCTTACACGTTCTTAATCATTTCTGGGAACTATCATTGTGTACTTTAACAGTTTTACCAAAATTAGACAGTTTGCTTAGAAGTATTTACCGGAATCGTCACCATTTTAACTGATTCACACAAAAAAACGCCAAAGCCAATCCTCCTTAATTGTAAACAGAAACACTATTCTCGTCATTCCAAGGCTTTAGACAACAATTCTGAGTTCTGTAAGCAGGAAGTCTTAATATTTGAAAGCACAGTCCCGTGAAAACGCCACCGGAAGTACCTGGAGACCTAAATATTACCAGAATTTGCGTCATTTCACAGCTTTCCACTGGAAACCTCCGTGATTGAATACGACAGTAAATTTAGTAAGAATCTATTTACGTGTACTTGAGGTGTTTCTTACACGTTCTTAATCATTTCTGGGAACTATCATTGTGTACTTTAACAGTTTTACCAAATTAGACAGTTTGCTTAGAAGTATTTACCGGAATAGTCACCATTTTAACTGAATCACACACAAAAAAACGCCAAAGCTAATCCTCCTTAATTGTAAACATAAACATTATTCTCGTCATTCCAAGGCTTTAGACACCAATTCTGAGCTCTGTAAGCATGAACTCTTAATATTTCAAAGCACAGTCCCGTGAAAACGCCACCGGAAGTACCCGGAGTTGTAAATATTACCAGTATTTTCGTCATTTCACAGCTTTCCACTGGAAACCTCCGTGATTGAAGACGACAGTAAATGTAGTAAGAACATATTTACGTGTACTTAGTGTTTCCTACACGTTCTTAATCATTTCTGGGAACTTTCATTGTGTACTTTAACAGGTTTACCAAAATTAGACAGTTTGCTTAGCAGTATTTACCGGAATCGTCACCATTTTAACTGATTCACACAAAAAAACGCCAAAGCCAATCCTCCTTAATTGTAAACAGAAACACTATTCTCGTCATTCCAAGCATTTAGACACCAATTCTGAGTTCTGTAAGCAGGAAGTCTTAATATTTAAAAGCACAGTCCCGTGAAAACGCCACCGGAAGTACCTGGAGTCCTAAATATTACCAGAATTTGCGTCATTTCACAGCTTTCCACTGGAAACCTCCGTGATTGAATACGACAGTAAATGTAGTAAGAATCTATTTACGTGTACTTGAGGTGTTTCTTACACGTTCTTAATCATTTCTGGGAACTATCATTGTGTACTTTAACAGTTTTACCAAATTAGACAGTTTGCTTAGAAGTATTTACCGGAATCGTCACCATTTTAACTAAATCACACAAAAAAAACGCCAAAGCCAATCCTCCTTAATTGTAAACAGAAACACTATTCTCGTCATTCCAAGGCTTTAGACACGAATTCTGAGCTCTGTAAGCATGAAGTCTTAATATTTCAAAGCACAGTCCCGTGAAAACGCCACCGGAAATACACGGAGATGTAAATATTACCAGTATTTTCGTCATTTCACAGCTTTCCACTGGAAACCTCCGTGATTGAATATGACAGTAAATGTAGTAAGAATCTATTTACGTGTACTTGAGGTATTTCTTACACGTTCTTAATCATTTCTGGGAACTATCATTGTGTACTTTAACAGTTTTACCAAAATTAGACAGTTTGCTTAGCAGTATTTAGCGGAATCGTCACCATTTTAACTGATTCACACAAAAAAACGCCAAAGCCTATCCTCCTTAATTGTAAACAGAAACACTATTCTCGTCATTCCAAGGCTTTAGACACCAATTCTGAGCTCTGTAAGCATGAAGTCTTAATATTTCAAAGCACAGTCCCGTGAAAACGCCACCGGAAGTACCCGGAGATGTAAATATTACCAGTATTTTCGTAATTTCACAGCTTTCCACTGGAAACCTCCGTGATTGAAGACGACAGTAAATGTAGTAAGAATCTATTTACGTGTACTTGAGGTGTTTCTTACACGTTCTTAATCATTTCTGGGAACTATCATTGTGTACTTTAACAGTTTTACCAAATTAGACAGTTTGCTTAGCAGTATTTACCGGAATCGTCACCATTTTAACTGAATCACACACAAAAAACGCCAAAGCTAATCCTCCTTAATTGTAAACATAAACATTATTCTCGTCATTCCAACGCTTTAGACACCAATTCTGAGCTCTGTAAGCATGAACTCTTAATATTTCAAAGCACAGTCCCGTGAAAACGCCACCGGAAGTACCTGGAGATGTAAATATTACCAGTATTTTCGTCATTTCACAGCTTTCCACTGGAAACCTCCGTGATTGAAGACGACAGTAAATGTAGTAAGAACATATTTACGTGTACTTGAGGTATTTGTTACACGTTCTTAATCATTTCTGGGAACTTTCATTGTGTACTTTAACAGTTTTACCAAAATCGGACAGTTTGCTTAGCAGTGTTTACGGGAATCGTCACCATTTTAACTGATTCACACAAAAAAACGCCAAAGCCAATCCTCCTTAATTGTAAACAGAAACACTATTCTCGTCATTCCAAGGCTTTAGACAACAATTCTGAGTTCTGTAAGCAGGAAGTCTTAATATTTGAAAGCACAGTCCCGTGAAAACGCCACCGGAAGTACCTGGAGACCTAAATATTACCAGAATTTGCGTCATTTCACAGCTTTCCACTGGAAACCTCCGTGATTGAATACGACAGTAAATTTAGTAAGAATCTATTTACGTGTACTTGAGGTGTTTCTTACACGTTCTTAATCATTTCTGGGAACTATCATTGTGTACTTTAACAGTTTTACCAAATTAGACAGTTTGCTTAGAAGTATTTACCGGAATAGTCACCATTTTAACTGAATCACACACAAAAAAACGCCAAAGCTAATCCTCCTTAATTGTAAACATAAACATTATTCTCGTCATTCCAAGGCTTTAGACACCAATTCTGAGCTCTGTAAGCATGAACTCTTAATATTTCAAAGCACAGTCCCGTGAAAACGCCACCGGAAGTACCCGGAGTTGTAAATATTACCAGTATTTTCGTCATTTCACAGCTTTCCACTGGAAACCTCCGTGATTGAAGACGACAGTAAATGTAGTAAGAACATATTTACGTGTACTTAGTGTTTCCTACACGTTCTTAATCATTTCTGGGAACTTTCATTGTGTACTTTAACAGGTTTACCAAAATTAGACAGTTTGCTTAGCAGTATTTACGGGAATCGTCACCATTTTAACTGATTCACACAAAAAAACGCCAAAGCCAATCCTCCTTAATTGTAAACATAAACACTATTCTCATCATTCCAAGTATTTACACACCAATTCTGAGATCTTTAAGCGTGAACTCTGAATATTTCAAAGCACAGTCCCGTGAAAACGCCACCGGAAGTACCCGGAGACCTAAATATTACCAGAATTTGCGTCATTTCACAGCTTTCCACTGGAAACCTCCGTGATTGAATACGACAGTAAATGTAGTAAGAATCTATTTACGTGTACTTGAGGTGTTTCTTACAGGTTCTTAATCATTTCTGGGAACTATCATTGTGTATTTTAACAGTTTTACCAAAATTAGACAGTTTGCTTAGAAGTATTTACCGGAATCGTCACCATTTTAACTGATTCACACAAAAAAACGCCAAAGCCAATCCTCCTTAATTGTAAACAGAAACACTATTCTCGTCATTCCAAGCATTTAGACACCAATTCTGAGTTCTGTAAGCAGGAAGTCTTAATATTTAAAAGCACAGTCCCGTGAAAACGCCACCGGAAGTACCTGGAGTCCTAAATATTACCAGAATTTGCGTCATTTCACAGCTTTCCACTGGAAACCTCCGTGATTGAATACGACAGTAAATGTAGTAAGAATCTATTTACGTGTACTTGAGGTGTTTCTTACACGTTCTTAATCATTTCTGGGAACTATCATTGTGTACTTTAACAGTTTTACCAAATTAGACAGTTTGCTTAGAAGTATTTACCGGAATCGTCACCATTTTAACTAAATCACACAAAAAAAACGCCAAAGCCAATCCTCCTTAATTGTAAACAGAAACACTATTCTCGTCATTCCAAGGCTTTAGACACGAATTCTGAGCTCTGTAAGCATGAAGTCTTAATATTTCAAAGCACAGTCCCGTGAAAACGCCACCGGAAATACACGGAGATGTAAATATTACCAGTATTTTCGTCATTTCACAGCTTTCCACTGGAAACCTCCGTGATTGAATATGACAGTAAATGTAGTAAGAATCTATTTACGTGTACTTGAGGTATTTCTTACACGTTCTTAATCATTTCTGGGAACTATCATTGTGTACTTTAACAGTTTTACCAAAATTAGACAGTTTGCTTAGCAGTATTTAGCGGAATCGTCACCATTTTAACTGATTCACACAAAAAAACGCCAAAGCCTATCCTCCTTAATTGTAAACAGAAACACTATTCTCGTCATTCCAAGGCTTTAGACACCAATTCTGAGCTCTGTAAGCATGAAGTCTTAATATTTCAAAGCACAGTCCCGTGAAAACGCCACCGGAAGTACCCGGAGATGTAAATATTACCAGTATTTTCGTAATTTCACAGCTTTCCACTGGAAACCTCCGTGATTGAAGACGACAGTAAATGTAGTAAGAATCTATTTACGTGTACTTGAGGTGTTTCTTACACGTTCTTAATCATTTCTGGGAACTATCATTGTGTACTTTAACAGTTTTACCAAATTAGACAGTTTGCTTAGCAGTATTTACCGGAATCGTCACCATTTTAACTGAATCACACACAAAAAACGCCAAAGCTAATCCTCCTTAATTGTAAACATAAACATTATTCTCGTCATTCCAACGCTTTAGACACCAATTCTGAGCTCTGTAAGCATGAACTCTTAATATTTCAAAGCACAGTCCCGTGAAAACGCCACCGGAAGTACCTGGAGATGTAAATATTACCAGTATTTTCGTCATTTCACAGCTTTCCACTGGAAACCTCCGTGATTGAAGACGACAGTAAATGTAGTAAGAACATATTTACGTGTACTTGAGGTATTTGTTACACGTTCTTAATCATTTCTGGGAACTTTCATTGTGTACTTTAACAGTTTTACCAAAATCGGACAGTTTGCTTAGCAGTGTTTACGGGAATCGTCACCATTTTAACTGATTCACACAAAAAAACGCCAAAGCCAATCCTCCTTAATTGTAAACAGAAACACTATTCTCGTCATTCCAAACATTTAGACACCAATTCTGAGATCTTTAAGCGTGAACTCTGAATATTTCAAAGCACAGTCCCGTGAAAACGCCACCGGAAGTACGCGGAGACCTAAATATTACCAGAATTTGCGTCATTTCACAGCTTTCCACTGGAAACCTCCGTGATTGAATACGACAGTAAATGTAGTAAGAATCTATTTACGTGTACTTGAGGTGTTTCTTACACGTTCTTAATCATTTCTGGGAACTATCATTGTGTATTTTAACAGTTTTACCAAAATTAGACAGTTTGCTTTGCAGTATTTACCGGAATCGTCACCATTTTAACTGATTCACACAAAAAAATGCCAAAGCCTATCCTCCTTAATTGTAAACAGAAACACTATTCTCGTCAGTCCAAGGCTTTAGACACCAATTCTGAGCTCTGTAATCATGAAGTCTTAATATTTCAAAGCACAGTCCCGTGAAAACGCCACCGGAAGTACCCGGAGATGTAAATATTACCAGTATTTTCGTAATTTCACAGCTTTCCACTGGAAACCTCCGTGATTAAAGACGACAGTAAATGTAGTAAGAACATATTTACGTGTACTTAGTGTTTCCTACACGTTCTTAATCATTTCTGGGAACTTTCATTGTGTACTTTAACAGGTTTACCAAAATTAGACAGTTTGCTTAGCAGTATTTACGGGAATCGTCACCATTTTAACTGATTCACACAAAAAAACGCCAAAGCCAATCCTCCTTAATTGTAAACATAAACACTATTCTCATCATTCCAAGTATTTACACACCAATTCTGAGATCTTTAAGCGTGAACTCTGAATATTTCAAAGCACAGTCCCGTGAAAACGCCACCGGAAGTACCCGGAGACCTAAATATTACCAGAATTTGCGTCATTTCACAGCTTTCCACTGGAAACCTCCGTGATTGAATACGACAGTAAATGTAGTAAGAATCTATTTACGTGTACTTGAGGTGTTTCTTACAGGTTCTTAATCATTTCTGGGAACTATCATTGTGTATTTTAACAGTTTTACCAAAATTAGACAGTTTGCTTAGAAGTATTTACCGGAATCGTCACCATTTTAACTGATTCACACAAAAAAACGCCCAAGCCAATCCTCCTTAATTGTAAACAGAAACACTATTCTCGTCATTCCAAGCATTTAGACACCAATTCTGAGTTCTGTAAGCAGGAAGTCTTAATATTTAAAAGCACAGTCCCGTGAAAACGCCACCGGAAGTACCTGGAGTCCTAAATATTACCAGAATTTGCGTCATTTCACAGCTTTCCACTGGAAACCTCCGTGATTGAATACGACAGTAAATGTAGTAAGAATCTATTTACGTGTACTTGAGGTGTTTCTTACACGTTCTTAATCATTTCTGGGAACTATCATTGTGTACTTTAACAGTTTTACCAAATTAGACAGTTTGCTTAGAAGTATTTACCGGAATCGTCACCATTTTAACTAAATCACACAAAAAAAACGCCAAAGCCAATCCTCCTTAATTGTAAACAGAAACACTATTCTCGTCATTCCAAGGCTTTAGACACGAATTCTGAGCTCTGTAAGCATGAAGTCTTAATATTTCAAAGCACAGTCCCGTGAAAACGCCACCGGAAATACACGGAGATGTAAATATTACCAGTATTTTCGTCATTTCACAGCTTTCCACTGGAAACCTCCGTGATTGAATATGACAGTAAATGTAGTAAGAATCTATTTACGTGTACTTGAGGTATTTCTTACACGTTCTTAATCATTTCTGGGAACTATCATTGTGTACTTTAACAGTTTTACCAAAATTAGACAGTTTGCTTAGCAGTATTTAGCGGAATCGTCACCATTTTAACTGATTCACACAAAAAAACGCCAAAGCCTATCCTCCTTAATTGTAAACAGAAACACTATTCTCGTCATTCCAAGGCTTTAGACACCAATTCTGAGCTCTGTAAGCATGAAGTCTTAATATTTCAAAGCACAGTCCCGTGAAAACGCCACCGGAAGTACCCGGAGATGTAAATATTACCAGTATTTTCGTAATTTCACAGCTTTCCACTGGAAACCTCCGTGATTGAAGACGACAGTAAATGTAGTAAGAATCTATTTACGTGTACTTGAGGTGTTTCTTACACGTTCTTAATCATTTCTGGGAACTATCATTGTGTACTTTAACAGTTTTACCAAATTAGACAGTTTGCTTAGCAGTATTTACCGGAATCGTCACCATTTTAACTGAATCACACACAAAAAACGCCAAAGCTAATCCTCCTTAATTGTAAACATAAACATTATTCTCGTCATTCCAACGCTTTAGACACCAATTCTGAGCTCTGTAAGCATGAACTCTTAATATTTCAAAGCACAGTCCCGTGAAAACGCCACCGGAAGTACCTGGAGATGTAAATATTACCAGTATTTTCGTCATTTCACAGCTTTCCACTGGAAACCTCCGTGATTGAAGACGACAGTAAATGTAGTAAGAACATATTTACGTGTACTTGAGGTATTTGTTACACGTTCTTAATCATTTCTGGGAACTATCATTGTGTACTTTAACAGTTTTACCAAAATCGGACAGTTTGCTTAGCAGTGTTTACGGGAATCGTCACCATTTTAACTGATTCACACAAAAAAACGCCAAAGCCAATCCTCCTTAATTGTAAACAGAAACACTATTCTCGTCATTCCAAGGCTTTAGACAACAATTCTGAGTTCTGTAAGCAGGAAGTCTTAATATTTGAAAGCACAGTCCCGTGAAAACGCCACCGGAAGTACCTGGAGACCTAAATATTACCAGAATTTGCGTCATTTCACAGCTTTCCACTGGAAACCTCCGTGATTGAATACGACAGTAAATTTAGTAAGAATCTATTTACGTGTACTTGAGGTGTTTCTTACACGTTCTTAATCATTTCTGGGAACTATCATTGTGTACTTTAACAGTTTTACCAAATTAGACAGTTTGCTTAGAAGTATTTACCGGAATAGTCACCATTTTAACTGAATCACACACAAAAAAACGCCAAAGCTAATCCTCCTTAATTGTAAACATAAACATTATTCTCGTCATTCCAAGGCTTTAGACACCAATTCTGAGCTCTGTAAGCATGAACTCTTAATATTTCAAAGCACAGTCCCGTGAAAACGCCACCGGAAGTACCCGGAGTTGTAAATATTACCAGTATTTTCGTCATTTCACAGCTTTCCACTGGAAACCTCCGTGATTGAAGACGACAGTAAATGTAGTAAGAACATATTTACGTGTACTTAGTGTTTCCTACACGTTCTTAATCATTTCTGGGAACTTTCATTGTGTACTTTAACAGGTTTACCAAAATTAGACAGTTTGCTTAGCAGTATTTACGGGAATCGTCACCATTTTAACTGATTCAAACAAAAAAACGCCAAAGCCAATCCTCCTTAATTGTAAACATAAACACTATTCTCATCATTCCAAGTATTTACACACCAATTCTGAGATCTTTAAGCGTGAACTCTGAATATTTCAAAGCACAGTCCCGTGAAAACGCCACCGGAAGTACCCGGAGACCTAAATATTACCAGAATTTGCGTCATTTCACAGCTTTCCACTGGAAACCTCCGTGATTGAATACGACAGTAAATGTAGTAAGAATCTATTTACGTGTACTTGAGGTGTTTCTTACAGGTTCTTAATCATTTCTGGGAACTATCATTGTGTATTTTAACAGTTTTACCAAAATTAGACAGTTTGCTTAGAAGTATTTACCGGAATCGTCACCATTTTAACTGATTCACACAAAAAAACGCCAAAGCCAATCCTCCTTAATTGTAAACAGAAACACTATTCTCGTCATTCCAAGCATTTAGACACCAATTCTGAGTTCTGTAAGCAGGAAGTCTTAATATTTAAAAGCACAGTCCCGTGAAAACGCCACCGGAAGTACCTGGAGTCCTAAATATTACCAGAATTTGCGTCATTTCACAGCTTTCCACTGGAAACCTCCGTGATTGAATACGACAGTAAATGTAGTAAGAATCTATTTACGTGTACTTGAGGTGTTTCTTACACGTTCTTAATCATTTCTGGGAACTATCATTGTGTACTTTAACAGTTTTACCAAATTAGACAGTTTGCTTAGAAGTATTTACCGGAATCGTCACCATTTTAACTAAATCACACAAAAAAAACGCCAAAGCCAATCCTCCTTAATTGTAAACAGAAACACTATTCTCGTCATTCCAAGGCTTTAGACACGAATTCTGAGCTCTGTAAGCATGAAGTCTTAATATTTCAAAGCACAGTCCCGTGAAAACGCCACCGGAAATACACGGAGATGTAAATATTACCAGTATTTTCGTCATTTCACAGCTTTCCACTGGAAACCTCCGTGATTGAATATGACAGTAAATGTAGTAAGAATCTATTTACGTGTACTTGAGGTATTTCTTACACGTTCTTAATCATTTCTGGGAACTATCATTGTGTACTTTAACAGTTTTACCAAAATTAGACAGTTTGCTTAGCAGTATTTAGCGGAATCGTCACCATTTTAACTGATTCACACAAAAAAACGCCAAAGCCTATCCTCCTTAATTGTAAACAGAAACACTATTCTCGTCATTCCAAGGCTTTAGACACCAATTCTGAGCTCTGTAAGCATGAAGTCTTAATATTTCAAAGCACAGTCCCGTGAAAACGCCACCGGAAGTACCCGGAGATGTAAATATTACCAGTATTTTCGTAATTTCACAGCTTTCCACTGGAAACCTCCGTGATTGAAGACGACAGTAAATGTAGTAAGAATCTATTTACGTGTACTTGAGGTGTTTCTTACACGTTCTTAATCATTTCTGGGAACTATCATTGTGTACTTTAACAGTTTTACCAAATTAGACAGTTTGCTTAGCAGTATTTACCGGAATCGTCACCATTTTAACTGAATCACACACAAAAAACGCCAAAGCTAATCCTCCTTAATTGTAAACATAAACATTATTCTCGTCATTCCAACGCTTTAGACACCAATTCTGAGCTCTGTAAGCATGAACTCTTAATATTTCAAAGCACAGTCCCGTGAAAACGCCACCGGAAGTACCTGGAGATGTAAATATTACCAGTATTTTCGTCATTTCACAGCTTTCCACTGGAAACCTCCGTGATTGAAGACGACAGTAAATGTAGTAAGAACATATTTACGTGTACTTGAGGTATTTGTTACACGTTCTTAATCATTTCTGGGAACTTTCATTGTGTACTTTAACAGTTTTACCAAAATCGGACAGTTTGCTTAGCAGTGTTTACGGGAATCGTCACCATTTTAACTGATTCACACAAAAAAACGCCAAAGCCAATCCTCCTTAATTGTAAACAGAAACACTATTCTCGTCATTCCAAACATTTAGACACCAATTCTGAGATCTTTAAGCGTGAACTCTGAATATTTCAAAGCACAGTCCCGTGAAAACGCCACCGGAAGTACGCGGAGACCTAAATATTACCAGAATTTGCGTCATTTCACAGCTTTCCACTGGAAACCTCCGTGATTGAATACGACAGTAAATGTAGTAAGAATCTATTTACGTGTACTTGAGGTGTTTCTTACACGTTCTTAATCATTTCTGGGAACTATCATTGTGTATTTTAACAGTTTTACCAAAATTAGACAGTTTGCTTTGCAGTATTTACCGGAATTTTCACCATTTTAACTGATTCACACAAAAAAATGCCAAAGCCTATCCTCCTTAATTGTAAACAGAAACACTATTCTCGTCAGTCCAAGGCTTTAGACACCAATTCTGAGCTCTGTAATCATGAAGTCTTAATATTTCAAAGCACAGTCCCGTGAAAACGCCACCGGAAGTACCCGGAGATGTAAATATTACCAGTATTTTCGTAATTTCACAGCTTTCCACTGGAAACCTCCGTGATTAAAGACGACAGTAAATGTAGTAAGAACATATTTACGTGTACTTAGTGTTTCCTACACGTTCTTAATCATTTCTGGGAACTTTCATTGTGTACTTTAACAGGTTTACCAAAATTAGACAGTTTGCTTAGCAGTATTTACGGGAATCGTCACCATTTTAACTGATTCACACAAAAAAACGCCAAAGCCAATCCTCCTTAATTGTAAACATAAACACTATTCTCATCATTCCAAGTATTTACACACCAATTCTGAGATCTTTAAGCGTGAACTCTGAATATTTCAAAGCACAGTCCCGTGAAAACGCCACCGGAAGTACCCGGAGACGTAAATATTACCAGTATTTGCGTCATTTCACAGCTTTCCACTGGAAACCTCCGTGATTGAATATGACAGTAAATGTAGTAAGAATCTATTTACGTGTACTTGAGGTATTTCTTACACGTTCTTAATCATTTCTGGGAACTATCATTGTGTATTTTAACAGTTTTACCAAAATTAGACAGTTTGCTTAGAAGTATTTACCGGAATCATCACCATTTTAACTGATTCACACAAAAAAACGCCAAAGCCAATCCTCCTTAATTGTAAACAGAAACACTATTCTCGTCATTCCAAGGCTTTAGACAACAATTCTGAGTTCTGTAAGCAGGAAGTCTTAATATTTGAAAGCACAGTCCCGTGAAAACGCCACCAGAAGTACCTGGAGACCTAAATATTACCAGAATTTGCGTCATTTCACAGCTTTCCACTGGAAACCTCCGTGATTGAATACGACAGTAAATTTAGTAAGAATCTATTTACGTGTACTTGAGGTGTTTCTTACACGTTCTTAATCATTTCTGGGAACTATCATTGTGTACTTTAACAGTTTTACCAAATTAGACAGTTTGCTTAGAAGTATTTACCGGAATAGTCACCATTTTAACTGAATCACACACAAAAAAACGCCAAAGCTAATCCTCCTTAATTGTAAACATAAACATTATTCTCGTCATTCCAAGGCTTTAGACACCAATTCTGAGCTCTGTAAGCATGAACTCTTAATATTTCAAAGCACAGTCCCGTGAAAACGCCACCGGAAGTACGCGGAGATGTAAATATTACCAATATTTTCGTAATTTCACAGCTTTCCACTGGAAACCTCCGTGATTGAAGACGACAGTAAATGTAGTAAGAACATATTTACGTGTACTTAGTGTTTCCTACACGTTCTTAATCATTTCTGGGAACTTTCATTGTGTACTTTAACAGGTTTACCAAAATTAGACAGTTTGCTTAGCAGTATTTACGGGAATCGTCACCATTTTAACTGATTCACACAAAAAAACGCCAAAGCCAATCCTCCTTAATTGTAAACATAAACACTATTCTCATCATTCCAAGTATTTACACACCAATTCTGAGATCTTTAAGCGTGAACTCTGAATATTTCAAAGCACAGTCCCGTGAAAACGCCACCGGAAGTACCCGGAGACCTAAATTTTACCAGAATTTGCGTCATTTCACAGCTTTCCACTGGAAACCTCCGTGATTGAATACGACAGTAAATGTAGTAAGAATCTATTTACGTGTACTTGAGGTGTTTCTTACAGGTTCTTAATCATTTCTGGGAACTATCATTGTGTATTTTAACAGTTTTACCAATATTAGACTGTTTGCTTAGAAGTATTTACCGGAATCGTCACCATTTTAACTAAATCACACAAAAAAAAACGCCAAAGCTAATCCTCCTTAATTGTAAACAGAAACATTATTCTCGTCATTCCAAGGTTTTAGACACCAATTCTGAGCTCTGTAAGCATGAACTCTTAATATTTCAAAGAACAGTCCCGTGAAAACGCCACCGGAAGTACCCGGAGTTGTAAATATTACCAGTATTTTCGTCATTTCACAGCTTTCCACTGGAAACCTCCGTGATTGAAGACGACAGTAAATGTAGTAAGAACATATTTACGTGTACTTAGTGTTTCTTACACGTTCTTAATCATTTCTGGGAACTATCATTGTGTACTTTAACAGTTTTACCAAAATTAGACAGTTTGCTTAGAAGTATTTACCAGAATCGTGACCATTTTCACTGAATCACACAAAAAAACGCCAAAGCCAATCCTCCTTAATTGTAAACAGAAACACTATTCTCGTCAGTCCAAGGCTTTAGACACCAATTCTGAGCTCTGTAAGCATGAAGTCTAAATATTTCAAAGCTCAGTCCCTTGAAAACACCACCAGAAGTACCCGGAGATGTAAATGTTACCAGTATTTTCGTCATTTCACAGCTTTCCACTGGAAACCTCCGTGATTGAATACGACAGTAAATGTAGTAACAATCTATTTACGTGTCCTTGAGGTGTTTCTTACACGTTCTTAATCATTTCTGTGAACTATCATTGTGTATTTTAACAGTTTTACCAAAATTAGACAGTTTGCTTAGGAGTATTTTCTGGAACGTCACCATTTTAACTGATTCACACAAAAAAACGCCAAAGCCAATCCTCCTTAATTGTAAACAGAAACACTATTCTGGTCATTCCAAGGCTTTAGACACCAATTCTGAGTTCTGTAAGCAGGAAGTCTTAATATTTCAAAGCACAGTCCCGTGAAAACGCCACCGGAAGTACCCGGAGATGTAAATATTACCAGTATTTTCGTCATTTCACAGCTTTACACTGGAAACCTCCGTGATTGAAGACGACAGTAAATGTAGTAAGAACATATTTACGTGTACTTAGTGTTTCCTACACGTTCTTAATCATTTCTGGGAACTTTCATTGTGTACTTTAACAGTTTTACCAAAATCGGACAGTTTGCTTAGCAGTGTTTACGGGAATCGTCACCATTTTAACTGATTCACACAAAAAAACGCCAAAGCCAATCCTCCTTAATTGTAAACATAAACACTATTCTCATCATTCCAAGTATTTACACACCATTTCTGAGATCTTTAAGCGTGAACTCTGAATATTTCAAAGCACAGTCCCGTGAAAACGCCACCGGAAGTACCTGGAGACCTAAATATTACCAGAATTTGCGTCATTTCACAGCTTTCCACTGGAAACCTCCGTGATTGAATACGACAGTAAATGTAGTAAGAATCTATTTACGTGTACTTGAGGTGTTTCTTACACGTTCTTAATCATTTCTGGGAACTATCATTGTGTACTTTAACAGTTTTACCAAATTAGACAGTTTGCTTAGAAGTATTTACCGGAATCGTCACCATTTTAACTAAATCACACAAAAAAAACGCCAAAGCTAATCCTCCTTAATTGTAAACAGAAACATTATTCTCGTCATTCCAAGGTTTTAGACACCAATTCTGAGCTCTGTAAGCATGAACTCTTAATATTTCAAAGAACAGTCCCGTGAAAACGCCACCGGAAGTACCCGGAGTTGTAAATATTACCAGTATTTTCGTCATTTCACAGCTTTCCACTGGAAACCTCCGTGATTGAAGACGACAGTAAATGTAGTAAGAACATATTTACGTGTACTTAGTGTTTCTTACACGTTCTTAATCATTTCTGGGAACTATCATTGTGTACTTTAACAGTTTTACCAAAATTAGACAGTTTGCTTAGAAGTATTTACCAGAGTCGTGACCATTTTCACTGAATCACACAAAAAAACGCCAAAGCCAATCCTCCTTAATTGTAAACAGAAACACTCTTCTCGTCAGTCCAAGGCTTTAGACACCAATTCTGAGCTCTGTAAGCATGAAGTCTAAATATTTCAAAGCTCAGTCCCTTGAAAACACCACCATAAGTACCCGGAGATGTAAATGTTACCAGTATTTTCGTCATTTCACAGCTTTCCACTGGAAACCTCCGTGATTGAATACGACAGTAAATGTAGTAAGAACATATTTACGTGTACTTAGTGTTTCCTACACGTTCTTAATCATTTCTGGGAACTTTCATTGTGTACTTTAACAGGTTTACCAAAATTACACAGTTTGCTTAGCAGTATTTACGGGAATCGTCACCATTTTAACTGATTCACACAAAAAAACGCCAAAGCCAATCCTCCTTAATTGTAAACATAAACACTATTCTCATCATTCCAAGTATTTACACACCAATTCTGAGATCTTTAAGCGTGAACTCTGAATATTTCAAAGCACAGTCCCGTGAAAACGCCACCGGAAGTACCCGGAGACCTAAATATTACCAGAATTTGCGTCATTTCACAGCTTTCCACTGGAAACCTCCGTGATTGAATACGACAGTAAATTTAGTAAGAATCTATTTACGTGTACTTGAGGTATTTCTTACACGTTCTTAATCATTTCTGGGAACTATCATTGTGTATTTTAACAGTTTTACCAAAATTAGACAGTTTGCTTAGAAGTATTTACCGGAATCGTCACCATTTTAACCGATTCACACAAAAAAACGCCAAAGCCAATCCTCCTTAATTGTAAACAGAAACACTATTCTCGTCATTCCAAGGCTTTAGACACGAATTCTGAGCTCTGTAAGCATGAAGTCTTAATATTTCAAAGCACAATCCCGTGAAAACGCCACCGGAAATACACGGAGATGTAAATATTACCAGTATTTTCGTCATTTCACAGCTTTCCACTGGAAACCTCCGTGATTGAAGACGACAGTAAATGTAGTAAGGACATATTTACGTGTACTTAGTGTTTCTTACACGTTCTTAATCATTTCTGGGAACTATCATTGTGTACTTTAACAGTTTTACCAAAATTAGACAGTTTGCTTAGCAGTATATACCGGAATCGTCACCATTTTAACTGATTCACACAAAAAAACGCCAAAGCCTATCCTCCTTAATTGTAAACAGAAACACTATTCTCGTCAGTCCAAGGCTTTAGACACCAATTCTGAGCTCTGTAAGCATGA
The DNA here is from genome assembly GCF_963259705.1 of Myotis daubentonii. Classification (NCBI taxonomy): domain Eukaryota; kingdom Metazoa; phylum Chordata; class Mammalia; order Chiroptera; family Vespertilionidae; genus Myotis; species Myotis daubentonii. The sequence continues at coordinate 787,944 of NC_081852.1, forward strand.
AGTCTTAATATTTCAAAGCACAGTCCCGTGAAAACGCCACCGGAAGTACCCGGAGATGTAAATATTACCAGAATTTTCGTAATTTCACAGCTTTCCACTGGAAACCTCCGTGATTGAAGAGGACAGTAAATGTAGTAAGAACATATTTACGTGTACTTAGTGTTTCCTACACGTTCTTAATCATTACTGGGAACTTTCATTGTGTACTTTAACAGGTTTACCAAAATTAGACAGTTTGCTTAGCAGTATTTACGGGAATCGTCACCATTTTAACTGATTCACACAAGAAAACGCCAAAGCCAATCCTCCTTAATTGTAAACATAAACACTATTATCATCATTCCAAGTATTTACACACCAATTCTGAGATCTTTAAGCGTGAACTCTGAATATTTCAAAGCACAGTCCCGTGAAAACGCCACCGGAAGTACCCGGAGATGTAAAAATTACCAGTATTTTCGTCATTTCACAGCTTTCCACTGGAAACCTCCGTGACTGAATACGACAGTAAATGTAGTAAGAATCTATTTACGTGTACTTGAGGTGTTTCTTACACGTTCTTAATCATTTCTGGGAACTATCATTGTGTATTTTAACAGTTTTACCAAAATTAGACAGTTTGCTTAGAAGTATTTACCGGAATCGTCACCATTTTAACTGATTCACACAAAAAAACGCCAAAGCCAATCCTCCTTAATTGTAAACAGAAACACTATTCTCGTCATTCCAAGGCTTTAGACAACAATTCTGAGTTCTGTAAGCAGGAAGTCTTAATATTTCAAAGCACAGTCCCGTGAAAACGCCACCGGAAGTACCTGGAGACCTAAATATTACCAGAATTTGCGTCATTTCACAGCTTTCCACTGGAAACCTCCGTGATTGAATACGACAGTAAATGTACTAAGAATCTATTTACGTGTACTTGAGGTGTTTCTTACACGTTCTTAATCATTTCTGGGAACTATCATTGTGTATTTTAACAGTTTTACCAAAATTAGACAGTTTGCTTAGGAGTATTTTCTGGAACGTCACCATTTTAACTGATTCACACAAAAAAACGCCAAAGCCAATCCTCCTTAATTGTAAACAGAAACACTATTCTGGTCATTCCAAGGCTTTAGACACCAATTCTGAGTTCTGTAAGCAGGAAGTCTTAATATTTCAAAGCACAGTCCCGTGAAAACGCTACCGGAAGTACCCGGAGATGTAAATATTACCAGTATTTTCGTAATTTCACAGCTTTCCACTGGAAACCTCCGTGATTGAAGACGACAGTAAATGTAGTAAGAACATATTTACGTGTACTTAGTGTTTCCTACACGTTCTTAATCATTTCTGGGAACTTTCATTGTGTACTTTAACAGTTTTACCAAAATCGGACAGTTTGCTTAGCAGTGTTTACGGGAATCGTCACCATTTTAACTGATTCACACAAAAAAACGCCAAAGCCAATCCTCCTTAATTGTAAACAGAAACACTATTCTCGTCATTCCAAGGCTTTAGACAACAATTCTGAGTTCTGTAAGCAGGAAGTCTTAATATTTGAAAGCACAGTCCCGTGAAAACGCCACCGGAAGTACCTGGAGACCTAAATATTACCAGAATTTGCGTCATTTCACAGCTTTCCACTGGAAACCTCCGTGATTGAATACGACAGTAAATTTAGTAAGAATCTATTTACGTGTACTTGAGGTGTTTCTTACACGTTCTTAATCATTTCTGGGAACTATCATTGTGTACTTTAACAGTTTTACCAAATTAGACAGTTTGCTTAGAAGTATTTACCGGAATAGTCACCATTTTAACTGAATCACACACAAAAAAACGCCAAAGCTAATCCTCCTTAATTGTAAACATAAACATTATTCTCGTCATTCCAAGGCTTTAGACACCAATTCTGAGCTCTGTAAGCATGAACTCTTAATATTTCAAAGCACAGTCCCGTGAAAACGCCACCGGAAGTACCCGGAGTTGTAAATATTACCAGTATTTTCGTCATTTCACAGCTTTCCACTGGAAACCTCCGTGATTGAAGACGACAGTAAATGTAGTAAGAACATATTTACGTGTACTTAGTGTTTCTTACACGTTCTTAATCATTTCTGGGAACTATCATTGTGTACTTTAACAGTTTTACCAAAATTAGACAGTTTGCTTAGCAGTATATACCGGAATCGTCACCATTTTAACTGATTCACACAAAAAAACGCCAAAGCCTATCCTCCTTAATTGTAAACAGAAACACTATTCTCGTCAGTCCAAGGCTTTAGACACCAATTCTGAGCTCTGTAATCATGAAGTCTTAATATTTCAAAGCACAGTCCCGTGAAAACGCCACCGGAAGTACCCGGAGATGTAACTATTACCAGTATTTTCGTAATTTCACAGCTTTCCACTGGAAACCTCCGTGATTGAAGACGACAGTAAATGTAGTAAGAACATATTTACGTGTACTTAGTGTTTCCTACACGTTCTTAATCATTTCTGGGAACTTTCATTGTGTACTGTAACAGGTTTACCAAAATTAGACAGTTTGCTTAGCAGTATTTACGGGAATCGTCACCATTTTAACTGATTCACACAAAAAAACGCCAAAGCCAATCCTCCTTAATTGTAAACATAAACAATATTCTCATCATTCCAAGTATTTACACACCAATTCTGAGATCTTTAAGCGTGAACTCTGAATATTTCAAAGCACAGTCCCGTGAAAACGCCACCGGAAGTACCCGGAGACCTAAATATTACCAGAATTTGCGTCATTTCACAGCTTTCCACTGGAAACCTCCGTGATTGAATACGACAGTAAATGTAGTAAGAATCTATTTACGTGTACTTGAGGTGTTTCTTACAGGTTCTTAATCATTTCTGGGAACTATCATTGTGTATTTTAACAGTTTTACCAATATTAGACTGTTTGCTTAGAAGTATTTACCGGAATCGTCACCATTTTAACTAAATCACACAAAAAAAAACGCCAAAGCTAATCCTCCTTAATTGTAAACAGAAACATTATTCTCGTCATTCCAAGGTTTTAGACACCAATTCTGAGCTCTGTAAGCATGAACTCTTAATATTTCAAAGAACAGTCCCGTGAAAACGCCACCGGAAGTACCCGGAGTTGTAAATATTACCAGTATTTCCGTCATTTCACAGCTTTCCACTGGAAACCTCCGTGATTGAAGACGACAGTAAATGTAGTAAGAACATATTTACGTGTACTTAGTGTTTCTTACACGTTCTTAATCATTTCTGGGAACTATCATTGTGTACTTTAACAGTTTTACCAAAATTAGACAGTTTGCTTAGAAGTATTTACCAGAATCGTGACCATTTTCACTGAATCACACAAAAAAACGCCAAAGCCAATCCTCCTTAATTGTAAACAGAAACACTATTCTCGTCAGTCCAAGGCTTTAGACACCAATTCTGAGCTCTGTAAGCATGAAGTCTAAATATTTCAAAGCTCAGTCCCTTGAAAACACCACCAGAAGTACCCGGAGATGTAAATGTTACCAGTATTTTCGTCATTTCACAGCTTTCCACTGGAAACCTCCGTGATTGAATACGACAGTAAATGTAGTAACAATCTATTTACGTGTCCTTGAGGTGTTTCTTACACGTTCTTAATCATTTCTGGGAACTATCATTGTGTATTTTAACAGTTTTACCAAAATTAGACAGTTTGCTTAGGAGTATTTTCTGGAACGTCACCATTTTAACTGATTCACACAAAAAAACGCCAAAGCCAATCCTCCTTAATTGTAAACAGAAACACTATTCTGGTCATTCCAAGGCTTTAGACACCAATTCTGAGTTCTGTAAGCAGGAAGTCTTAATATTTCAAAGCACAGTCCCGTGAAAACGCCACCGGAAGTACCCGGAGATGTAAATATTACCAGTATTTTCGTCATTTCACAGCTTTCCACTGGAAACCTCCGTGATTGAAGACGACAGTAAATGTAGTAAGAACATATTTACGTGTACTTAGTGTTTCCTACACGTTCTTAATCATTTCTGGGAACTTTCATTGTGTACTTTAACAGTTTTACCAAAATCGGACAGTTTGCTTAGCAGTGTTTACGGGAATCGTCACCATTTTAACTGATTCACACAAAAAAACGCCAAAGCCAATCCTCCTTAATTGTAAACATAAACACTATTCTCATCATTCCAAGTATTTACACACCAATTCTGAGATCTTTAAGCGTGAACTCTGAATATTTCAAAGCACAGTCCCGTGAAAACGCCACCGGAAGTACCTGGAGACCTAAATATTACCAGAATTTGCGTCATTTCACAGCTTTCCACTGGAAACCTCCGTGATTGAATACGACAGTAAATGTAGTAAGAATCTATTTACGTGTACTTGAGGTGTTTCTTACACGTTCTTAATCATTTCTGGGAACTATCATTGTGTACTTTAACAGTTTTACCAAATTAGACAGTTTGCTTAGAAGTATTTACCGGAATCGTCACCATTTTAACTAAATCACACAAAAAAAACGCCAAAGCTAATCCTCCTTAATTGTAAACAGAAACATTATTCTCGTCATTCCAAGGTTTTAGACACCAATTCTGAGCTCTGTAAGCATGAACTCTTAATATTTCAAAGAACAGTCCCGTGAAAACGCCACCGGAAGTACCCGGAGTTGTAAATATTACCAGTATTTTCGTCATTTCACAGCTTTCCACTGGAAACCTCCGTGATTGAAGACGACAGTAAATGTAGTAAGAACATATTTACGTGTACTTAGTGTTTCTTACACGTTCTTAATCATTTCTGGGAACTATCATTGTGTACTTTAACAGTTTTACCAAAATTAGACAGTTTGCTTAGAAGTATTTACCAGAATCGTGACCATTTTCACTGAATCACACAAAAAAACGCCAAAGCCAATCCTCCTTAATTGTAAACAGAAACACTCTTCTCGTCAGTCCAAGGCTTTAGACACCAATTCTGAGCTCTGTAAGCATGAAGTCTAAATATTTCAAAGCTCAGTCCCTTGAAAACACCACCAGAAGTACCCGGAGATGTAAATGTTACCAGTATTTTCGTCATTTCACAGCTTTCCACTGGAAACCTCCGTGATTGAATACGACAGTAAATGTAGTAAGAACATATTTACGTGTACTTAGTGTTTCCTACACGTTCTTAATCATTTCTGGGAACTTTCATTGTGTACTTTAACAGGTTTACCAAAATTAGACAGTTTGCTTAGCAGTATTTACGGGAATCGTCACCATTTTAACTGATTCACACAAAAAAACGCCAAAGCCAATCCTCCTTAATTGTAAACATAAACACTATTCTCATCATTCCAAGTATTTACACACCAATTCTGAGATCTTTAAGCGTGAACTCTGAATATTTCAAAGCACAGTCCCGTGAAAACGCCACCGGAAGTACCCGGAGACCTAAATATTACCAGAATTTGCGTCATTTCACAGCTTTCCACTGGAAACCTCCGTGATTGAATACGACAGTAAATTTAGTAAGAATCTATTTACGTGTACTTGAGGTATTTCTTACACGTTCTTAATCATTTCTGGGAACTATCATTGTGTATTTTAACAGTTTTACCAAAATTAGACAGTTTGCTTAGAAGTATTTACCGGAATCGTCACCATTTTAACCGATTCACACAAAAAAACGCCAAAGCCAATCCTCCTTAATTGTAAACAGAAACACTATTCTCGTCATTCCAAGGCTTTAGACACGAATTCTGAGCTCTGTAAGCATGAAGTCTTAATATTTCAAAGCACAATCCCGTGAAAACGCCACCGGAAATACACGGAGATGTAAATATTACCAGTATTTTCGTCATTTCACAGCTTTCCACTGGAAACCTCCGTGATTGAAGACGACAGTAAATGTAGTAAGGACATATTTACGTGTACTTAGTGTTTCTTACACGTTCTTAATCATTTCTGGGAACTATCATTGTGTACTTTAACAGTTTTACCAAAATTAGACAGTTTGCTTAGCAGTATATACCGGAATCGTCACCATTTTAACTGATTCACACAAAAAAACGCCAAAGCCTATCCTCCTTAATTGTAAACAGAAACACTATTCTCGTCAGTCCAAGGCTTTAGACACCAATTCTGAGCTCTGTAAGCATGAAGTCTTAATATTTCAAAGCACAGTCCCGTGAAAACGCCACCGGAAGTACCCGGAGATGTAAATATTACCAGAATTTTCGTAATTTCACAGCTTTCCACTGGAAACCTCCGTGATTGAAGAGGACAGTAAATGTAGTAAGAACATATTTACGTGTACTTAGTGTTTCCTACACGTTCTTAATCATTACTGGGAACTTTCATTGTGTACTTTAACAGGTTTACCAAAATTAGACAGTTTGCTTAGCAGTATTTACGGGAATCGTCACCATTTTAACTGATTCACACAAGAAAACGCCAAAGCCAATCCTCCTTAATTGTAAACATAAACACTATTATCATCATTCCAAGTATTTACACACCAATTCTGAGATCTTTAAGCGTGAACTCTGAATATTTCAAAGCACAGTCCCGTGAAAACGCCACCGGAAGTACCCGGAGATGTAAAAATTACCAGTATTTTCGTCATTTCACAGCTTTCCACTGGAAACCTCCGTGACTGAATACGACAGTAAATGTAGTAAGAATCTATTTACGTGTACTTGAGGTGTTTCTTACACGTTCTTAATCATTTCTGGGAACTATCATTGTGTATTTTAACAGTTTTACCAAAATTGGACAGTTTGCTTAGAAGTATTTACCGGAATCGTCACCATTTTAACTGATTCACACAAAAAAACGCCAAAGCCAATCCTCCTTAATTGTAAACAGAAACACTATTCTCGTCATTCCAAGGCTTTAGACAACAATTCTGAGTTCTGTAAGCAGGAAGTCTTAATATTTCAAAGCACAGTCCCGTGAAAACGCCACCGGAAGTACCTGGAGACCTAAATATTACCAGAATTTGCGTCATTTCACAGCTTTCCACTGGAAACCTCCGTGATTGAATACGACAGTAAATGTACTAAGAATCTATTTACGTGTACTTGAGGTGTTTCTTACACGTTCTTAATCATTTCTGGGAACTATCATTGTGTATTTTAACAGTTTTACCAAAATTAGACAGTTTGCTTAGAAGTATTTACCGGAATCGTCACCATTTTAACTGATTCACACAAAAAAACGCCAAAGCCAATCCTCCTTAATTGTAAACAGAAACAGTATTCTCGTCATTCCAAGGCTTTAGACACGAATTCTGAGCTCTGTAAGCATGAAGTCTTAATATTTCAAAGCACAGTCCCGTGAAAACGCCACCGGAAATACCCGGAGATGTTAATATTACCAGTATTTCCGTCATTTCACAGCTTTCCACTGGAAACCTCCGTGATTGAAGACGACAGTAAATGTAGTAAGAACATATTTACGTGTACTTAGTGTTTCTTACACGTTCTTAATCATTTCTGGGAACTATCATTGTGTACTTTAACAGTTTTACCAAAATTAGACAGTTTGCTTAGCAGTATATACCGGAATCGTCACCATTTTAACTGATTCACACAAAAAAACGCCAAAGCCTATCCTCCTTAATTGTAAACAGAAACACTATTCTCGTCAGTCCAAGGCTTTACACACCAATTCTGAGCTCTGTAATCATGAAGTCTTAATATTTCAAAGCACAGTCCCGTGAAAACGCCACCGGAAGTACCCGGAGATGTAACTATTACCAGTATTTTCGTAATTTCACAGCTTTCCACTGGAAACCTCCGTGATTGAAGACGACAGTAAATGTAGTAAGAACATATTTACGTGTACTTAGTGTTTCCTACACGTTCTTAATCATTTCTGGGAACTTTCATTGTGTACTTTAACAGGTTTACCAAAATTAGACAGTTTGCTTAGCAGTATTTACGGGAATCGTCACCATTTTAACTGATTCACACAAAAAAACGCCAAAGCCAATCCTCCTTAATTGTAAACATAAACACTATTCTCATCATTCCAAGTATTTACACACCAATTCTGAGATCTTTAAGCGTGAACTCTGAATATTTCAAAGCACAGTCCCGTGAAAACGCCACCGGAAGTACCCGGAGACCTAAATATTACCAGAATTTGCGTCATTTCACAGCTTTCCACTGGAAACCTCCGTGATTGAATACGACAGTAAATGTAGTAAGAATCTATTTACGTGTACTTGAGGTATTTCTTACACGTTCTTAATCATTTCTGGGAACTATCATTGTGTATTTTAACAGTTTTACCAAAATTAGACAGTTTGCTTAGAAGTATTTACCGGAATCGTCACCATTTTAACTGATTCACACAAAAAAACGCCAAAGCCAATCCTCCTTAATTGTAAACAGAAACACTATTCTCGTCATTCCAAGGCTTTAGACACCAATTCTGAGCTCTGTAAGCATGAAGTCTTAATATTTCAAAGCACAGTCCCGTGAAAAAGCCACCGGAAGTACCCGGAGATGTAAATATTACCAGTATTTTCGTAATTTCACAGCTTTCCACTGGAAACCTCCCTGATTGAAGACGACAGTAAATGTAGTAAGAATCTATTTACGTGTACTTGAGGTGTTTCTTACACGTTCTTAATCATTTCTGGGAACTATCATTGTGTACTTTAACAGTTTTACCAAATTAGACAGTTTGCTTAGCAGTATTTACCGGAATCGTCACCATTTTAACTGAATCACACACAAAAAACGCCAAAGCTAATCCTCCTTAATTGTAAACATAAACATTATTCTCGTCATTCCAACGCTTTAGACACCAATTCTGAGCTCTGTAAGCATGAACTCTTAATATTTCAAAGCACAGTCCCGTGAAAACGCCACCGGAAGTACCCGGAGATGTAAATATTACCAGTATTTTCGTCATTTCACAGCTTTCCACTGGAAACCTCCGTGATTGAAGACGACAGTAAATGTAGTAAGAACATATTTACGTGTACTTAGTGTTTCCTACACGTTCTTAATCATTTCTGGGAACTTTCATTGTGTACTTTAACAGTTTTACCAAAATCGGACAGTTTGCTTAGCAGTGTTTACGGGAATCGTCACCATTTTAACTGATTCACACAAAAAAACGCCAAAGCCAATCCTCCTTAATTGTAAACATAAACACTATTCTCATCATTCCAAGTATTTACACACCAATTCTGAGATCTTTAAGCGTGAACTCTGAATATTTCAAAGCACAGTCCCGTGAAAACGCCACCGGAAGTACCTGGAGACCTAAATATTACCAGAATTTGCGTCATTTCACAGCTTTCCACTGGAAACCTCCGTGATTGAATACGACAGTAAATGTAGTAAGAATCTATTTACGTGTACTTGAGGTGTTTCTTACACGTTCTTAATCATTTCTGGGAACTATCATTGTGTACTTTAACAGTTTTACCAAATTAGACAGTTTGCTTAGAAGTATTTACCGGAATAGTCACCATTTTAACTAAATCCCACAAAAAAAACGCCAAAGCTAATCCTCCTTAATTGTAAACAGAAACATTATTCTCGTCATTCCAAGGTTTTAGACACCAATTCTGAGCTCTGTAAGCATGAACTCTTAATATTTCAAAGCACAGTCCCGTGAAAACGCCACCGGAAGTACCCGGAGATGTAAATATTACCAGTATTTTCGTCATTTCACAGCTTTCCACTGGAAACCTCCGTGATTGAAGACGACAGTAAATGTAGTAAGAACATATTTACGTGTACTTAGTGTTTCCTACACGTTCTTAATCATTTCTGGGAACTTTCATTGTGTACTTTAACAGTTTTACCAAAATCGGACAGTTTGCTTAGCAGTGTTTACGGGAATCGTCACCATTTTAACTGATTCACACAAAAAAACGCCAAAGCCAATCCTCCTTAATTGTAAACATAAACACTATTCTCATCATTCCAAGTATTTACACACCAATTCTGAGATCTTTAAGCGTGAACTCTGAATATTTCAAAGCACAGTCCCGTGAAAACGCCACCGGAAGTACCTGGAGACCTAAATATTACCAGAATTTGCGTCATTTCACAGCTTTCCACTGGAAACCTCCGTGATTGAATACGACAGTAAATGTAGTAAGAATCTATTTACGTGTACTTGAGGTGTTTCTTACACGTTCTTAATCATTTCTGGGAACTATCATTGTGTACTTTAACAGTTTTACCAAATTAGACAGTTTGCTTAGAAGTATTTACCGGAATAGTCACCATTTTAACTAAATCCCACAAAAAAAACGCCAAAGCTAATCCTCCTTAATTGTAAACAGAAACATTATTCTCGTCATTCCAAGGTTTTAGACACCAATTCTGAGCTCTGTAAGCATGAACTCTTAATATTTCAAAGAACAGTCCCGTGAAAACGCCACCGGAAGTACCCGGAGTTGTAAATATTACCAGTATTTTCGTCATTTCACAGCTTTCCACTGGAAACCTCCGTGATTGAAGAGGACAGTAAATGTAGTAAGAACATATTTACGTGTACTTAGTGTTTCTTACACGTTCTTAATCATTTCTGGGAACTATCATTGTGTACTTTAACAGTTTTACCAAAATTAGACAGTTTGCTTAGAAGTATTTACCAGAATCGTGACCATTTTCACTGAATCACACAAAAAAACGCCAAAGCCAATCCTCCTTAATTGTAAACAGAAACACTATTCTCGTCAGTCCAAGGCTTTAGACACCAATTCTGAGCTCTGTAAGCATGAAGTCTAAATATTTCAAAGCTCAGTCCCTTGAAAACACCACCAGAAGTACCCGGAGATGTGAATGTTACCAGTATTTTCGTCATTTCACAGCTTTCCACTGGAAACCTCCGTGATTGAATACGACAGTAAATGTAGTAACAATCTATTTACGTGTCCTTGAGGTGTTTCTTACACGTTCTTAATCATTTCTGTGAACTATCATTGTGTATTTTAACAGTTTTACCAAAATTAGACAGTTTGCTTAGGAGTATTTTCTGGAATCGTCACCATTTTAACTGATTCACACAAAAAAACGCCAAAGCCAATCCTCCTTAATTGTAAACAGAAACACTATTCTGGTCATTCCAAGGCTTTAGACACCAATTCTGAGTTCTGTAAGCAGGAAGTCTTAATATTTCAAAGCACAGTCCCATGAAAACGCCACCGGAAATACCCGGAGATGTTAATATTACCAGTATTTTCGTCATTTCACAGCTTTCCACTGGAAACCTCCGTGATTGAATATGACAGTAAATGTAGTAAGAATCTATTTACGTGTACTTGAGGTATTTCTTACACGTTCTTAATCATTTCTGGGAACTATCATTGTGTACTTTAACAGTTTTACCAAAATTAGACAGTTTGCTTAGAAGTATTTACCGGAATCGTCACCATTTTAACTGATTCACACAAAAAAACGCGAAAGCCAATCCTCCTTAATTGTAAACAGAAACACTATTCTCGTCATTCCAAGGCTTTAGACAACAATTCTGAGTTCTGTAAGCAGGAAGTCTTAATATTTGAAAGCACAGTCCCGTGAAAACGCCACCGGAAGTACCTGGAGACCTAAATATTACCAGAATTTGCGTCATTTCACAGCTTTCCACTGGAAACCTCCGTGATTGAATACGACAGTAAATTTAGTAAGAATCTATTTACGTGTACTTGAGGTGTTTCTTACACGTTCTTAATCATTTCTGGGAACTATCATTGTGTACTTTAACAGTTTTACCAAATTAGACAGTTTGCTTAGAAGTATTTACCGGAATAGTCACCATTTTAACTGAATCACACACAAAAAAACGCCAAAGCTAATCCTCCTTAATTGTAAACATAAACATTATTCTCGTCATTCCAAGGCTTTAGACACCAATTCTGAGCTCTGTAAGCATGAACTCTTAATATTTCAAAGCACAGTCCCGTGAAAACGCCACCCGAAGTACCCGGAGTTGTAAATATTACCAGTATTTTCGTCATTTCACAGCTTTCCACTGGAAACCTCCGTGATTGAAGACGACAGTAAATGTAGTAAGAACATATTTACGTGTACTTAGTGTTTCTTACACGTTCTTAATCATTTCTGGGAACTATCATTGTGTACTTTAACAGTTTTACCAAAATTAGACAGTTTGCTTAGCAGTATATACCGGAATCGTCACCATTTTAACTGATTCACACAAAAAAACGCCAAAGCCTATCCTCCTTAATTGTAAACAGAAACACTATTCTCGTCAGTCCAAGGCTTTAGACACCAATTCTGAGCTCTGTAATCATGAAGTCTTAATATTTCAAAGCACAGTCCCATGAAAACGCCACCGGAAGTACGCGGAGATGTAAATATTACCAGTATTTTCGTAATTTCACAGCTTTCCACTGGAAACCTCCGTGATTGAAGAAGACAGTAAATGTAGTAAGAACATATTTACGTGTACTTAGTGTTTCCTACACGTTCTTAATCATTTCTGGGAACTTTCATTGTGTACTTTAACAGGTTTACCAAAATTAGACAGTTTGCTTAGCAGTATTTACGGGAATCGTCACCATTTTAACTGATTCACACAAAAAAACGCCAAAGCCAATCCTCCTTAATTGTAAACATAAACACTATTCTCATCATTCCAAGTATTTACACACCAATTCTGAGATCTTTAAGCGTGAACTCTGAATATTTCAAAGCACAGTCCCGTGAAAACGCCACCGGAAGTACCCGGAGACCTAAATATTACCAGAATTTGCGTCATTTCACAGCTTTCCACTGGAAACCTCCGTGATTGAATACGACAGTAAATGTAGTAAGAATCTATTTACGTGTACTTGAGGTGTTTCTTACACGTTCTTAATCATTTCTGGGAACTATCATTGTGTACTTTAACAGTTTTACCAAATTAGACAGTTTGCTTAGAAGTATTTACCGGAATAGTCACCATTTTAACTAAATCACACAAAAAAAACGCCAAAGCTAATCCTCCTTAATTGTAAACAGAAACATTATTCTCGTCATTCCAAGGTTTTAGACACCAATTCTGAGCTCTGTAAGCATGAACTCTTAATATTTCAAAGAACAGTCCCGTGAAAACGCCACCGGAAGTACCCGGAGTTGTAAATATTACCAGTATTTTCGTCATTTCACAGCTTTCCACTGGAAACCTCCGTGATTGAAGAGGACAGTAAATGTAGTAAGAACATATTTACGTGTACTTAGTGTTTCTTACACGTTCTTAATCATTTCTGGGAACTATCATTGTGTACTTTAACAGTTTTACCAAAATTAGACAGTTTGCTTAGAAGTATTTACCAGAATCGTGACCATTTTCACTGAATCACACAAAAAAACGCCAAAGCCAATCCTCCTTAATTGTAAACAGAAACACTATTCTCGTCAGTCCAAGGCTTTAGACACCAATTCTGAGCTCTGTAAGCATGAAGTCTAAATATTTCAAAGCTCAGTCCCTTGAAAACACCACCAGAAGTACCCGGAGATGTAAATGTTACCAGTATTTTCGTCATTTCACAGCTTTCCACTGGAAACCTCCGTGATTGAATACGACAGTAAATGTAGTAACAATCTATTTACGTGTCCTTGAGGTGTTTCTTACACGTTCTTAATCATTTCTGTGAACTATCATTGTGTATTTTAACAGTTTTACCAAAATTAGACAGTTTGCTTAGGAGTATTTTCTGGAATCGTCACCATTTTAACTGATTCACACAAAAAAACGCCAAAGCCAATCCTCCTTAATTGTAAACAGAAACACTATTCTGGTCATTCCAAGGCTTTAGACACCAATTCTGAGTTCTGTAAGCAGGAAGTCTTAATATTTCAAAGCACAGTCCCGTGAAAACGCCACCGGAAATACCCGGAGATGTTAATATTACCAGTATTTTCGTCATTTCACAGCTTTCCACTGGAAACCTCCGTGATTGAATATGACAGTAAATGTAGTAAGAATCTATTTACGTGTACTTGAGGTATTTCTTACACGTTCTTAATCATTTCTGGGAACTATCATTGTGTACTTTAACAGTTTTACCAAAATTAGACAGTTTGCTTAGAAGTATTTACCGGAATCGTCACCATTTTAACTGATTCACACAAAAAAACGCCAAAGCCAATCCTCCTTAATTGTAAACAGAAACACTATTCTCGTCATTCCAAGGCTTTAGACAACAATTCTGAGTTCTGTAAGCAGGAAGTCTTAATATTTGAAAGCACAGTCCCGTGAAAACGCCACCGGAAGTACCTGGAGACCTAAATATTACCAGAATTTGCGTCATTTCACAGCTTTCCACTGGAAACCTCCGTGATTGAATACGACAGTAAATTTAGTAAGAATCTATTTACGTGTACTTGAGGTGTTTCTTACACGTTCTTAATCATTTCTGGGAACTATCATTGTGTACTTTAACAGTTTTACCAAATTAGACAGTTTGCTTAGAAGTATTTACCGGAATAGTCACCATTTTAACTGAATCACACACAAAAAAACGCCAAAGCTAATCCTCCTTAATTGTAAACATAAACATTATTCTCGTCATTCCAAGGCTTTAGACACCAATTCTGAGCTCTGTAAGCATGAACTCTTAATATTTCAAAGCACAGTCCCGTGAAAACGCCACCCGAAGTACCCGGAGTTGTAAATATTACCAGTATTTTCGTCATTTCACAGCTTTCCACTGGAAACCTCCGTGATTGAAGACGACAGTAAATGTAGTAAGAACATATTTACGTGTACTTAGTGTTTCTTACACGTTCTTAATCATTTCTGGGAACTATCATTGTGTACTTTAACAGTTTTACCAAAATTAGACAGTTTGCTTAGCAGTATATACCGGAATCGTCACCATTTTAACTGATTCACACAAAAAAACGCCAAAGCCTATCCTCCTTAATTGTAAACAGAAACACTATTCTCGTCAGTCCAAGGCTTTAGACACTAATTCTGAGCTCTGTAATCATGAAGTCTTAATATTTCAAAGCACAGTCCCGTGAAAACGCCACCGGAAATACCCGGAGATGTTAATATTACCAGTATTTTCGTCATTTCACAGCTTTCCACTGGAAACCTCCGTGATTGAATATGACAGTAAATGTAGTAAGAATCTATTTACGTGTACTTGAGGTATTTCTTACACGTTCTTAATCATTTCTGGGAACTATCATTGTGTACTTTAACAGTTTTACCAAAATTAGACAGTTTGCTTAGAAGTATTTACCGGAATCGTCACCATTTTAACTGATTCACACAAAAAAACGCCAAAGCCAATCCTCCTTAATTGTAAACAGAAACACTATTCTCGTCATTCCAAGGCTTTAGACAACAATTCTGAGTTCTGTAAGCAGGAAGTCTTAATATTTGAAAGCACAGTCCCGTGAAAACGCCACCGGAAGTACCTGGAGACCTAAATATTACCAGAATTTGCGTCATTTCACAGCTTTCCACTGGAAACCTCCGTGATTGAATACGACAGTAAATTTAGTAAGAATCTATTTACGTGTACTTGAGGTGTTTCTTACACGTTCTTAATCATTTCTGGGAACTATCATTGTGTACTTTAACAGTTTTACCAAATTAGACAGTTTGCTTAGAAGTATTTACCGGAATAGTCACCATTTTAACTGAATCACACACAAAAAAACGCCAAAGCTAATCCTCCTTAATTGTAAACATAAACATTATTCTCGTCATTCCAAGGCTTTAGACACCAATTCTGAGCTCTGTAAGCATGAACTCTTAATATTTCAAAGCACAGTCCCGTGAAAACGCCACCCGAAGTACCTGGAGTTGTAAATATTACCAGTATTTTCGTCATTTCACAGCTTTCCACTGGAAACCTCCGTGATTGAAGACGACAGTAAATGTAGTAAGAACATATTTACGTGTACTTAGTGTTTCTTACACGTTCTTAATCATTTCTGGGAACTATCATTGTGTACTTTAACAGTTTTACCAAAATTAGACAGTTTGCTTAGCAGTATATACCGGAATCGTCACCATTTTAACTGATTCACACAAAAAAACGCCAAAGCCTATCCTCCTTAATTGTAAACAGAAACACTATTCTCGTCATTCCAAGGCTTTAGACACGAATTCTGAGCTCTGTAATCATGAAGTCTTAATATTTCAAAGCACAGTCCCATGAAAACGCCACCGGAAGTACGCGGAGATGTAAATATTACCAGTATTTTCGTAATTTCACAGCTTTCCACTGGAAACCTCCGTGATTGAAGACGACAGTAAATGTAGTAAGAACATATTTACGTGTACTTAGTGTTTCCTACACGTTCTTAATCATTTCTGGGAACTTTCATTGTGTACTTTAACAGGTTTACCAAAATTAGACAGTTTGCTTAGCAGTATTTACGGGAATCGTCACCATTTTAACTGATTCACACAAAAAAACGCCAAAGCCAATCCTCCTTAATTGTAAACATAAACACTATTCTCATCATTCCAAGTATTTACACACCAATTCTGAGATCTTTAAGCGTGAACTCTGAATATTTCAAAGCACAGTCCCGTGAAAACGCCACCGGAAGTACCCGGAGACCTAAATATTACCAGAATTTGCGTCATTTCACAGCTTTCCACTGGAAACCTCCGTGATTGAATACGACAGTAAATGTAGTAAGAATCTATTTACGTGTACTTGAGGTGTTTCTTACACGTTCTTAATCATTTCTGGGAACTATCATTGTGTACTTTAACAGTTTTACCAAATTAGACAGTTTGCTTAGAAGTATTTACCGGAATAGTCACCATTTTAACTAAATCACACAAAAAAAACGCCAAAGCTAATCCTCCTTAATTGTAAACAGAAACATTATTCTCGTCATTCCAAGGTTTTAGACACCAATTCTGAGCTCTGTAAGCATGAACTCTTAATATTTCAAAGCTCAGTCCCTTGAAAACACCACCAGAAGTACCCGGAGATGTAAATGTTACCAGTATTTTCGTCATTTCACAGCTTTCCACTGGAAACCTCCGTGATTGAATACGACAGTAAATGTAGTAACAATCTATTTACGTGTCCTTGAGGTGTTTCTTACACGTTCTTAATTATTTCTGTGAACTATCATTGTGTATTTTAACAGTTTTACCAAAATTAGACAGTTTGCTTAGGAGTATTTTCTGGAATCGTCACCATTTTAACTGATTCACACAAAAAAACGCCAAAGCCAATCCTCCTTAATTGTAAACAGAAACACTATTCTGGTCATTCCAAGGCTTTAGACACCAATTCTGAGTTCTGTAAGCAGGAAGTCTTAATATTTCAAAGCACAGTCCCGTGAAAACGCCACCGGAAGTACCCGGAGATGTAAATATTACCAGTATTTTCGTCATTTCACAGCTTTCCACTGGAAACCTCCGTTATTGAAGACGACAGTAAATGTAGTAAGAACATATTTACGTGTACTTAGTGTTTCTTACACGTTCTTAATCTTTTCTGGGAACTATCATTGTGTACTTTAACAGTTTTACCAAAATTAGACAGTTTGCTTAGCAGTATTTACCGGAATCGTCACCATTTTAACTGATTCACACAAAAAAACGCCAAAGCCAATCCTCCTTAATTGTAAACAGAAACACTATTCTCGTCATTCCAAGCATTTAGACACCAATTCTGAGATCTTTAAGCGTGAACTCTGAATATTTCAAAGCACAGTCCCGTGAAAACGCCACCGGAAGTACGCGGAGACCTAAATATTACCAGAATTTGCGTCATTTCACAGCTTTCCACTGGAAACCTCCGTGATTGAATACGACAGTAAATGTAGTAAGAATCTATTTACGTGTACTTGAGGTATTTCTTACACGTTCTTAATCATTTCTGGGAACTATCATTGTGTACTTTAACAGTTTTACCAAAATTAGACAGTTTGCTTAGAAGTATTTACCGGAATCGTCACCATTTTAACTGATTCACACAAAAAAACGCCAAAGCCAATCCTCCTTAATTGTAAACAGAAACACTATTCTCGTCATTCCAAGGCTTTAGACACGAATTCTGAGCTCTGTAAGCATGAAGTCTTAATATTTCAAAGCACAGTCCCGTGAAAACGCCACCGGAAATACCCGGAGATGTTAATATTACCAGTATTTTCGTCATTTCACAGCTTTCCACTGGAAACCTCCGTGATTGAATATGACAGTAAATGTAGTAAGAATCTATTTACGTGTACTTGAGGTATTTCTTACACGTTCTTAATCATTTCTGGGAACTATCATTGTGTACTTTAACAGTTTTACCAAAATTAGACAGTTTGCTTAGAAGTATTTACCGGAATCGTCACCATTTTAACTGATTCACACAAAAAAACGCCAAAGCCAATCCTCCTTAATTGTAAACAGAAACACTATTCTCGTCATTCCAAGGCTTTAGACAACAATTCTGAGTTCTGTAAGCAGGAAGTCTTAATATTTGAAAGCACAGTCCCGTGAAAACGCCACCGGAAGTACCTGGAGACCTAAATATTACCAGAATTTGCGTCATTTCACAGCTTTCCACTGGAAACATCCGTGATTGAATACGACAGTAAATTTAGTAAGAATCTATTTACGTGTACTTGAGGTGTTTCTTACACGTTCTTAATCATTTCTGGGAACTATCATTGTGTACTTTAACAGTTTTACCAAATTAGACAGTTTGCTTAGAAGTATTTACCGGAATAGTCACCATTTTAACTGAATCACACACAAAAAAACGCCAAAGCTAATCCTCCTTAATTGTAAACATAAACATTATTCTCGTCATTCCAAGGCTTTAGACACCAATTCTGAGCTCTGTAAGCATGAACTCTTAATATTTCAAAGCACAGTCCCGTGAAAACGCCACCCGAAGTACCTGGAGTTGTAAATATTACCAGTATTTTCGTCATTTCACAGCTTTCCACTGGAAACCTCCGTGATTGAAGACGACAGTAAATGTAGTAAGAACATATTTACGTGTACTTAGTGTTTCTTACACGTTCTTAATCATTTCTGGGAACTATCATTGTGTACTTTAACAGTTTTACCAAAATTAGACAGTTTGCTTAGCAGTATATACCGGAATCGTCACCATTTTAACTGATTCACACAAAAAAACGCCAAAGCCTATCCTCCTTAATTGTAAACAGAAACACTATTCTCGTCAGTCCAAGGCTTTAGACACCAATTCTGAGCTCTGTAATCATGAAGTCTTAATATTTCAAAGCACAGTCCCATGAAAACGCCACCGGAAGTACGCGGAGATGTAAATATTACCAGTATTTTCGTAATTTCACAGCTTTCCACTGGAAACCTCCGTGATTGAAGACGACAGTAAATGTAGTAAGAACATATTTACGTGTACTTAGTGTTTCCTACACGTTCTTAATCATTTCTGGGAACTTTCATTGTGTACTTTAACAGGTTTACCAAAATTAGACAGTTTGCTTAGCAGTATTTACGGGAATCGTCACCATTTTAACTGATTCACACAAAAAAACGCCAAAGCCAATCCTCCTTAATTGTAAACATAAACACTATTCTCATCATTCCAAGTATTTACACACCAATTCTGAGATCTTTAAGCGTGAACTCTGAATATTTCAAAGCACAGTCCCGTGAAAACGCCACCGGAAGTACCCGGAGACCTAAATATTACCAGAATTTGCGTCATTTCACAGCTTTCCACTGGAAACCTCCGTGATTGAATACGACAGTAAATGTAGTAAGAATCTATTTACGTGTACTTGAGGTGTTTCTTACACGTTCTTAATCATTTCTGGGAACTATCATTGTGTACTTTAACAGTTTTACCAAATTAGACAGTTTGCTTAGAAGTATTTACCGGAATAGTCACCATTTTAACTAAATCACACAAAAAAAACGCCAAAGCTAATCCTCCTTAATTGTAAACAGAAACATTATTCTCGTCATTCCAAGGTTTTAGACACCAATTCTGAGCTCTGTAAGCATGAACTCTTAATATTTCAAAGCTCAGTCCCTTGAAAACACCACCAGAAGTACCCGGAGATGTAAATGTTACCAGTATTTTCGTCATTTCACAGCTTTCCACTGGAAACCTCCGTGATTGAATACGACAGTAAATGTAGTAACAATCTATTTACGTGTCCTTGAGGTGTTTCTTACACGTTCTTAATTATTTCTGTGAACTATCATTGTGTATTTTAACAGTTTTACCAAAATTAGACAGTTTGCTTAGGAGTATTTTCTGGAATCGTCACCATTTTAACTGATTCACACAAAAAAACGCCAAAGCCAATCCTCCTTAATTGTAAACAGAAACACTATTCTGGTCATTCCAAGGCTTTAGACACCAATTCTGAGTTCTGTAAGCAGGAAGTCTTAATATTTCAAAGCACAGTCCCGTGAAAACGCCACCGGAAGTACCCGGAGATGTAAATATTACCAGTATTTTCGTCATTTCACAGCTTTCCACTGGAAACCTCCGTTATTGAAGACGACAGTAAATGTAGTAAGAACATATTTACGTGTACTTAGTGTTTCTTACACGTTCTTAATCTTTTCTGGGAACTATCATTGTGTACTTTAACAGTTTTACCAAAATTAGACAGTTTGCTTAGCAGTATTTACCGGAATCGTCACCATTTTAACTGATTCACACAAAAAAACGCCAAAGCCAATCCTCCTTAATTGTAAACAGAAACACTATTCTCGTCATTCCAAGCATTTAGACACCAATTCTGAGATCTTTAAGCGTGAACTCTGAATATTTCAAAGCACAGTCCCGTGAAAACGCCACCGGAAGTACGCGGAGACCTAAATATTACCAGAATTTGCGTCATTTCACAGCTTTCCACTGGAAACCTCCGTGATTGAATACGACAGTAAATGTAGTAAGAATCTATTTACGTGTACTTGAGGTATTTCTTACACGTTCTTAATCATTTCTGGGAACTATCATTGTGTACTTTAACAGTTTTACCAAAATTAGACAGTTTGCTTAGAAGTATTTACCGGAATCGTCACAATTTTAACTGATTCACACAAAAAAACGCCAAAGCCAATCCTCCTTAATTGTAAACAGAAACACTATTCTCGTCATTCCAAGGCTTTAGACACGAATTCTGAGCTCTGTAAGCATGAAGTCTTAATATTTCAAAGCACAGTCCCGTGAAAACGCCACCGGAAATACCCGGAGATGTTAATATTACCAGTATTTTCGTCATTTCACAGCTTTCCACTGGAAACCTCCGTGATTGAATATGACAGTAAATGTAGTAAGAATCTATTTACGTGTACTTGAGGTATTTCTTACACGTTCTTAATCATTTCTGGGAACTATCATTGTGTACTTTAACAGTTTTACCAAAATTAGACAGTTTGCTTAGAAGTATTTACCGGAATCGTCACCATTTTAACTGATTCACACAAAAAAACGCCAAAGCCAATCCTCCTTAATTGTAAACAGAAACACTATTCTCGTCATTCCAAGGCTTTAGACAACAATTCTGAGTTCTGTAAGCAGGAAGTCTTAATATTTGAAAGCACAGTCCCGTGAAAACGCCACCGGAAGTACCTGGAGACCTAAATATTACCAGAATTTGCGTCATTTCACAGCTTTCCACTGGAAACATCCGTGATTGAATACGACAGTAAATTTAGTAAGAATCTATTTACGTGTACTTGAGGTGTTTCTTACACGTTCTTAATCATTTCTGGGAACTATCATTGTGTACTTTAACAGTTTTACCAAATTAGACAGTTTGCTTAGAAGTATTTACCGGAATAGTCACCATTTTAACTGAATCACACACAAAAAAACGCCAAAGCTAATCCTCCTTAATTGTAAACATAAACATTATTCTCGTCATTCCAAGGCTTTAGACACCAATTCTGAGCTCTGTAAGCATGAACTCTTAATATTTCAAAGCACAGTCCCGTGAAAACGCCACCCGAAGTACCTGGAGTTGTAAATATTACCAGTATTTTCGTCATTTCACAGCTTTCCACTGGAAACCTCCGTGATTGAAGACGACAGTAAATGTAGTAAGAACATATTTACGTGTACTTAGTGTTTCTTACACGTTCTTAATCATTTCTGGGAACTATCATTGTGTACTTTAACAGTTTTACCAAAATTAGACAGTTTGCTTAGCAGTATATACCGGAATCGTCACCATTTTAACTGATTCACACAAAAAAACGCCAAAGCCTATCCTCCTTAATTGTAAACAGAAACACTATTCTCGTCAGTCCAAGGCTTTAGACACCAATTCTGAGCTCTGTAATCATGAAGTCTTAATATTTCAAAGCACAGTCCCATGAAAACGCCACCGGAAGTACGCGGAGATGTAAATATTACCAGTATTTTCGTAATTTCACAGCTTTCCACTGGAAACCTCCGTGATTGAAGACGACAGTAAATGTAGTAAGAACATATTTACGTGTACTTAGTGTTTCCTACACGTTCTTAATCATTTCTGGGAACTTTCATTGTGTACTTTAACAGGTTTACCAAAATTAGACAGTTTGCTTAGCAGTATTTACGGGAATCGTCACCATTTTAACTGATTCACACAAAAAAACGCCAAAGCCAATCCTCCTTAATTGTAAACATAAACACTATTCTCATCATTCCAAGTATTTACACACCAATTCTGAGATCTTTAAGCGTGAACTCTGAATATTTCAAAGCACAGTCCCGTGAAAACGCCACCGGAAGTACCCGGAGACCTAAATATTACCAGAATTTGCGTCATTTCACAGCTTTCCACTGGAAACCTCCGTGATTGAATACGACAGTAAATGTAGTAAGAATCTATTTACGTGTACTTGAGGTGTTTCTTACACGTTCTTAATCATTTCTGGGAACTATCATTGTGTACTTTAACAGTTTTACCAAATTAGACAGTTTGCTTAGAAGTATTTACCGGAATAGTCACCATTTTAACTAAATCACACAAAAAAAACGCCAAAGCTAATCCTCCTTAATTGTAAACAGAAACATTATTCTCGTCATTCCAAGGTTTTAGACACCAATTCTGAGCTCTGTAAGCATGAACTCTTAATATTTCAAAGCTCAGTCCCTTGAAAACACCACCAGAAGTACCCGGAGATGTAAATGTTACCAGTATTTTCGTCATTTCACAGCTTTCCACTGGAAACCTCCGTGATTGAATACGACAGTAAATGTAGTAACAATCTATTTACGTGTCCTTGAGGTGTTTCTTACACGTTCTTAATTATTTCTGTGAACTATCATTGTGTATTTTAACAGTTTTACCAAAATTAGACAGTTTGCTTAGGAGTATTTTCTGGAATCGTCACCATTTTAACTGATTCACACAAAAAAACGCCAAAGCCAATCCTCCTTAATTGTAAACAGAAACACTATTCTGGTCATTCCAAGGCTTTAGACACCAATTCTGAGTTCTGTAAGCAGGAAGTCTTAATATTTCAAAGCACAGTCCCGTGAAAACGCCACCGGAAGTACCCGGAGATGTAAATATTACCAGTATTTTCGTCATTTCACAGCTTTCCACTGGAAACCTCCGTTATTGAAGACGACAGTAAATGTAGTAAGAACATATTTACGTGTACTTAGTGTTTCTTACACGTTCTTAATCTTTTCTGGGAACTATCATTGTGTACTTTAACAGTTTTACCAAAATTAGACAGTTTGCTTAGCAGTATTTACCGGAATCGTCACCATTTTAACTGATTCACACAAAAAAACGCCAAAGCCAATCCTCCTTAATTGTAAACAGAAACACTATTCTCGTCATTCCAAGCATTTAGACACCAATTCTGAGATCTTTAAGCGTGAACTCTGAATATTTCAAAGCACAGTCCCGTGAAAACGCCACCGGAAGTACGCGGAGACCTAAATATTACCAGAATTTGCGTCATTTCACAGCTTTCCACTGGAAACCTCCGTGATTGAATACGACAGTAAATGTAGTAAGAATCTATTTACGTGTACTTGAGGTATTTCTTACACGTTCTTAATCATTTCTGGGAACTATCATTGTGTACTTTAACAGTTTTACCAAAATTAGACAGTTTGCTTAGAAGTATTTACCGGAATCGTCACAATTTTAACTGATTCACACAAAAAAACGCCAAAGCCAATCCTCCTTAATTGTAAACAGAAACACTATTCTCGTCATTCCAAGGCTTTAGACACGAATTCTGAGCTCTGTAAGCATGAAGTCTTAATATTTCAAAGCACAGTCCCGTGAAAACGCCACCGGAAATACCCGGAGATGTTAATATTACCAGTATTTTCGTCATTTCACAGCTTTCCACTGGAAACCTCCGTGATTGAATATGACAGTAAATGTAGTAAGAATCTATTTACGTGTACTTGAGGTATTTCTTACACGTTCTTAATCATTTCTGGGAACTATCATTGTGTATTTTAACAGTTTTACCAAAATTAGACAGTTTGCTTAGAAGTATTTACCGGAATCGTCACCATTTTAACTGATTCACACAAAAAAACGCCAAAGCCAATCCTCCTTAATTGTAAACAGAAACACTATTCTCGTCATTCCAAGGCTTTAGACACGAATTCTGAGCTCTGTAAGCATGAAGTCTTAATATTTCAAAGCACAGTCCCGTGAAAACGCCACCGGAAATACCCGGAGATGTTAATATTACCAGTATTTTCGTCATTTCACAGCTTTCCACTGGAAACCTCCGTGATTGAATATGACAGTAAATGTAGTAAGAATCTATTTACGTGTACTTGAGGTATTTCTTACACGTTCTTAATCATTTCTGGGAACTATCATTGTGTACTTTAACAGTTTTACCAAAATTAGACAGTTTGCTTAGAAGTATTTACCGGAATCGTCACCATTTTAACTGATTCACACAAAAAAACGCCAAAGCCAATCCTCCTTAATTGTAAACAGAAACACTATTCTCGTCATTCCAAGGCTTTAGACAACAATTCTGAGTTCTGTAAGCAGGAAGTCTTAATATTTGAAAGCACAGTCCCGTGAAAACGCCACCGGAAGTACCTGGAGACCTAAATATTACCAGAATTTGCGTCATTTCACAGCTTTCCACTGGAAACATCCGTGATTGAATACGACAGTAAATTTAGTAAGAATCTATTTACGTGTACTTGAGGTGTTTCTTACACGTTCTTAATCATTTCTGGGAACTATCATTGTGTACTTTAACAGTTTTACCAAATTAGACAGTTTGCTTAGAAGTATTTACCGGAATAGTCACCATTTTAACTGAATCACACACAAAAAAACGCCAAAGCTAATCCTCCTTAATTGTAAACATAAACATTATTCTCGTCATTCCAAGGCTTTAGACACCAATTCTGAGCTCTGTAAGCATGAACTCTTAATATTTCAAAGCACAGTCCCGTGAAAACGCCACCGGAAGTACCCGGAGTTGTAAATATTACCAGTATTTTCGTCATTTCACAGCTTTCCACTGGAAACCTCCGTGATTGAAGACGACAGTAAATGTAGTAAGAACATATTTACGTGTACTTAGTGTTTCTTACACGTTCTTAATCATTTCTGGGAACTATCATTGTGTACTTTAACAGTTTTACCAAAATTAGACAGTTTGCTTAGCAGTATATACCGGAATCGTCACCATTTTAACTGATTCACACAAAAAAACGCCAAAGCCTATCCTCCTTAATTGTAAACAGAAACACTATTCTCGTCAGTCCAAGGCTTTAGACACCAATTCTGAGCTCTGTAATCATGAAGTCTTAATATTTCAAAGCACAGTCCCATGAAAACGCCACCGGAAGTACGCGGAGATGTAAATATTACCAGTATTTTCGTAATTTCACAGCTTTCCACTGGAAACCTCCGTGATTGAAGACGACAGTAAATGTAGTAAGAACATATTTACGTGTACTTAGTGTTTCCTACACGTTCTTAATCATTTCTGGGAACTTTCATGTTGTACTTTAACAGGTTTACCAAAATTAGACAGTTTGCTTAGCAGTATTTACGGGAATCGTCACCATTTTAACTGATTCACACAAAAAAACGCCAAAGCCAATCGTCCTTAATTGTAAACATAAACACTATTCTCATCATTCCAAGTATTTACACACCAATTCTGAGATCTTTAAGCGTGAACTCTGAATATTTCAAAGCACAGTCCCGTGAAAACGCCACCGGAAGTACCCGGAGACCTAAATATTACCAGAATTTGCGTCATTTCACAGCTTTCCACTGGAAACCTCCGTGATTGAATATGACAGTAAATGTAGTAAGAATCTATTTACGTGTACTTAGTGTTTCTTACACGTTCTTAATCATTTCTGGGAACTATCATTGTGTACTTTAACAGTTTTACCAAAATTAGACAGTTTGCTTAGAAGTATTTACCAGAATCGTGACCATTTTCACTGAATCACACAAAAAAACGCCAAAGCCAATCCTCCTTAATTGTAAACAGAAACACTATTCTCATCAGTCCAAGGCTTTAGACACCAATTCTGAGCTCTGTAAGCATGAAGTCTAAATATTTCAAAGCTCAGTCCCTTGAAAACACCACCAGAAGTACCCGGAGATGTAAATGTTACCAGTATTTTCGTCATTTCACAGCTTTCCACTGGAAACCTCCGTGATTGAATACGACAGTAAATGTAGTAACAATCTATTTACGTGTCCTTGAGGTGTTTCTTACACGTTCTTAATTATTTCTGTGAACTATCATTGTGTATTTTAACAGTTTTACCAAAATTAGACAGTTTGCTTAGGAGTATTTTCTGGAATCGTCACCATTTTAACTGATTCACACAAAAAAACGCCAAAGCCAATCCTCCTTAATTGTAAACAGAAACACTATTCTGGTCATTCCAAGGCTTTAGACACCAATTCTGAGTTCTGTAAGCAGGAAGTCTTAATATTTCAAAGCACAGTCCCGTGAAAACGCCACCGGAAGTACCCGGAGATGTAAATATTACCAGTATTTTCGTCATTTCACAGCTTTCCACTGGAAACCTCCGTTATTGAAGACGACAGTAAATGTAGTAAGAACATATTTACGTGTACTTAGTGTTTCTTACACGTTCTTAATCTTTTCTGGGAACTATCATTGTGTACTTTAACAGTTTTACCAAAATTAGACAGTTTGCTTAGCAGTATTTACCGGAATCGTCACCATTTTAACTGATTCACACAAAAAAACGCCAAAGCCAATCCTCCTTAATTGTAAACAGAAACACTATTCTCGTCATTCCAAGCATTTAGACACCAATTCTGAGATCTTTAAGCGTGAACTCTGAATATTTCAAAGCACAGTCCCGTGAAAACGCCACCGGAAGTACGCGGAGACCTAAATATTACCAGAATTTGCGTCATTTCACAGCTTTCCACTGGAAACCTCCGTGATTGAATACGACAGTAAATGTAGTAAGAATCTATTTACGTGTACTTGAGGTATTTCTTACACGTTCTTAATCATTTCTGGGAACTATCATTGTGTACTTTAACAGTTTTACCAAAATTAGACAGTTTGCTTAGAAGTATTTACCGGAATCGTCACCATTTTAACTGATTCACACAAAAAAACGCCAAAGCCAATCCTCCTTAATTGTAAACAGAAACACTATTCTCGTCAGTCCAAGGCTTTACACACCAATTCTGAGCTCTGTAATCATGAAGTCTTAATATTTCAAAGCACAGTCCCGTGAAAACGCCACCGGAAGTACCCGGACATGTAACTATTACCAGTATTTTCGTAATTTCACAGCTTTCCACTGGAAACCTCCGTGATTGAAGACGACAGTAAATGTAGTAAGAACATATTTACGTGTACTTAGTGTTTCCTACACGTTCTTAATCATTTCTGGGAACTTTCATTGTGTACTTTAACAGGTTTACCAAAATCAGACAGTTTGCTTAGCAGTATTTACGGGAATCGTCACCATTTTAACTGATTCACACAAAAAAACGCCAAAGCCAATCCTCCTTAATTGTAAACATAAACACTATTCTCATCATTCCAAGTATTTACACACCAATTCTGAGATCTTTAAGCGTGAACTCTGAATATTTCAAAGCACAGTCCCGTGAAAACGCCACCGGAAGTACCCGGAGACCTAAATATTACCAGAATTTGCGTCATTTCACAGCTTTCCACTGGAAACCTCCGTGATTGAATACGACAGTAAATGTAGTAAGAATCTATTTACGTGTACTTGAGGTATTTCTTACACGTTCTTAATCATTTCTGGGAACTATCATTGTGTATTTTAACAGTTTTACCAAAATTAGACAGTTTGCTTAGAAGTATTTACCGGAATCGTCACCATTTTAACTGATTCACACAAAAAAACGCCAAAGCCAATCCTCCTTAATTGTAAACAGAAACACTATTCTCGTCATTCCAAGGCTTTAGACACGAATTCTGAGCTCTGTAAGCATGAAGTCTTAATATTTCAAAGCACAGTCCCGTGAAAACGCCACCGGAAATACACGGAGATGTTAATATTACCAGTATTTTCGTCATTTCACAGCTTTCCACTGGAAACCTCCGTGATTGAATATGACAGTAAATGTAGTAAGAATCTATTTACGTGTACTTGAGGTATTTCTTACACGTTCTTAATCATTTCTGGGAACTATCATTGTGTACTTTAACAGTTTTACCAAAATTAGACAGTTTGCTTAGCAGTATTTACCGGAATCGTCACCATTTTAACTGATTCACACAAAAAAACGCCAAAGCCTATCCTCCTTAATTGTAAACAGAAACACTATTCTCGTCATTCCAAGGCTTTAGACACCAATTCTGAGCTCTGTAAGCATGAAGTCTTAATATTTCAAAGCACAGTCCCGTGAAAACGCCACCGGAAGTACCCGGAGATGTAAATATTACCAGTATTTTCGTAATTTCACAGCTTTCCACTGGAAACCTCCCTGATTGAAGACGACAGTAAATGTAGTAAGAATCTATTTACGTGTACTTGAGGTGTTTCTTACACGTTCTTAATCATTTCTGGGAACTATCATTGTGTACTTTAACAGTTTTACCAAATTAGACAGTTTGCTTAGCAGTATTTACCGGAATCGTCACCATTTTAACTGATTCACACAAAAAAACGCCAAAGCCAATCCTCCTTAATTGTAAACATAAACACTATTCTCATCATTCCAAGTATTTACACACCAATTCTGAGATCTTTAAGCGTGAACTCTGAATATTTCAAAGCACAGTCCCGTGAAAACGCCACTGGAAGTACCTGGAGACCTAAATATTACCAGAATTTGCGTCATTTCACAGCTTTCCACTGGAAACCTCCGTGATTGAATACGACCGTAAATGTAGTAAGAATCTATTTACGTGTACTTGAGGTGTTTCTTACACGTTCTTAATCATTTCTGGGAACTATCATTGTGTACTTTAACAGTTTTACCAAATTAGACAGTTTGCTTAGAAGTATTTACCGGAATAGTCACCATTTTAACTAAATCACACAAAAAAAACGCCAAAGCTAATCCTCCTTAATTGTAAACAGAAACATTATTCTCGTCATTCCAAGGTTTTAGACACCAATTCTGAGCTCTGTAAGCATGAACTCTTAATATATCAAAGCACAGTCCCGTGAAAACGCCACCGGAAGTACCCGGAGTTGTAAATATTACCAGTATTTTCGTCATTTCACAGCTTTCCACTGGAAACCTCCGTGATTGAAGACGACAGTAAATGTAGTAAGAACATATTTACGTGTACTTAGTGTTTCTTACACGTTCTTAATCATTTCTGGGAACTATCATTGTGTACTTTAACAGTTTTACCAAAATTAGACAGTTTGCTTAGCAGTATATACCGGAATCGTCACCATTTTAACTGATTCACACAAAAAAACGCCAAAGCCTATCCTCCTTAATTGTAAACAGAAACACTATTCTCGTCAGTCCAAGGCTTTACACACCAATTCTGAGCTCTGTAATCATGAAGTCTTAATATTTCAAAGCACAGTCCCGTGAAAACGCCACCGGAAGTACCCGGAGATGTAACTATTACCAGTATTTTCGTAATTTCACAGCTTTCCACTGGAAACCTCCGTGATTGAAGACGACAGTAAATGTAGTAAGAACATATTTACGTGTACTTAGTGTTTCCTACACGTTCTTAATCATTTCTGGGAACTTTCATTGTGTACTTTAACAGGTTTACCAAAATCAGACAGTTTGCTTAGCAGTATTTACGGGAATCGTCACCATTTTAACTGATTCACACAAAAAAACGCCAAAGCCAATCGTCCTTAATTGTAAACATAAACACTATTCTCATCATTCCAAGTATTTACACACCAATTCTGAGATCTTTAAGCGTGAACTCTGAATATTTCAAAGCACAGTCCCGTGAAAACGCCACCGGAAGTACCCGGAGACCTAAATATTACCAGAATTTGCGTCATTTCACAGCTTTCCACTGGAAACCTCCGTGATTGAATACGACAGTAAATGTAGTAAGAATCTATTTACGTGTACTTGAGGTATTTCTTACACGTTCTTAATCATTTCTGGGAACTATCATTGTGTACTTTAACAGTTTTACCAAAATTAGACAGTTTGCTTAGCAGTATTTACCGGAATCGTCACCATTTTAACTGATTCACACAAAAAAACGCCAAAGCCTATCCTCCTTAATTGTAAACAGAAACACTATTCTCGTCATTCCAAGGCTTTAGACACCAATTCTGAGCTCTGTAAGCATGAAGTCTTAATATTTCAAAGCACAGTCCCGTGAAAACGCCACCGGAAGTACCCGGAGATGTAAATATTACCAGTATTTTCGTAATTTCACAGCTTTCCACTGGAAACCTCCCTGATTGAAGACGACAGTAAATGTAGTAAGAATCTATTTACGTGTACTTGAGGTGTTTCTTACACGTTCTTAATCATTTCTGGGAACTATCATTGTGTACTTTAACAGTTTTACCAAATTAGACAGTTTGCTTAGCAGTATTTACCGGAATCGTCACCATTTTAACTGAATCACACACAAAAAACGCCAAAGCTAATCCTCCTTAATTGTAAACATAAACATTATTCTCGTCATTCCAACGCTTTAGACACCAATTCTGAGCTCTGTAAGCATGAACTCTTAATATTTCAAAGCACAGTCCCGTGAAAACGCCACCGGAAGTACCCGGAGATGTAAATATTACCAGTATTTTCGTCATTTCACAGCTTTCCACTGGAAACCTCCGTGATTGAAGACGACAGTAAATGTAGTAAGAACATATTTACGTGTACTTAGTGTTTCCTACACGTTCTTAATCATTTCTGGGAACTTTCATTGTGTACTTTAACAGTTTTACCAAAATCGGACAGTTTGCTTAGCAGTATTTACCGGAATCGTCACCATTTTAACTGATTCACACAAAAAAACGCCAAAGCCAATCCTCCTTAATTGTAAACATAAACACTATTCTCATCATTCCAAGTATTTACACACCAATTCTGAGATCTTTAAGCGTGAACTCTGAATATTTCAAAGCACAGTCCCGTGAAAACGCCACTGGAAGTACCTGGAGACCTAAATATTACCAGAATTTGCGTCATTTCACAGCTTTCCACTGGAAACCTCCGTGATTGAATACGACAGTAAATGTAGTAAGAATCTATTTACGTGTACTTGAGGTGTTTCTTACACGTTCTTAATCATTTCTGGGAACTATCATTGTGTACTTTAACAGTTTTACCAAATTAGACAGTTTGCTTAGAAGTATTTACCGGAATAGTCACCATTTTAACTAAATCCCACAAAAAAAACGCCAAAGCTAATCCTCCTTAATTGTAAACAGAAACATTATTCTCGTCATTCCAAGGTTTTAGACACCAATTCTGAGCTCTGTAAGCATGAACTCTTAATATTTCAAAGAACAGTCCCGTGAAAACGCCACCGGAAGTACCCGGAGTTGTAAATATTACCAGTATTTTCGTCATTTCACAGCTTTCCACTGGAAACCTCCGTGATTGAAGACGACAGTAAATGTAGTAAGAACATATTTACGTGTACTTAGTGTTTCTTACACGTTCTTAATCATTTCTGGGAACTATCATTGTGTACTTTAACAGTTTTACCAAAATTAGACAGTTTGCTT
Source organism: Myotis daubentonii (assembly GCF_963259705.1). Taxonomy (NCBI): domain Eukaryota; kingdom Metazoa; phylum Chordata; class Mammalia; order Chiroptera; family Vespertilionidae; genus Myotis; species Myotis daubentonii. The sequence continues at coordinate 819,991 of NC_081852.1, forward strand.
AGAAGTATTTACCGGAATCGTCACCATTTTCACTGATTCACACAAAAAAACGCCAAAGCCAATCCTCCTTAATTGTAAACAGAAACACTATTCTCGTCAGTCCAAGGCTTTAGACACCAATTCTGAGCTCTGTAAGCATGAAGTCTAAATATTTCAAAGCTCAGTCCCTTGAAAACACCACCAGAAGTACCCGGAGATGTAAATGTTACCAGTATTTTCGTCATTTCACAGCTTTCCACTGGAAACCTCCGTGATTGAATACGACAGTAAATGTAGTAACAATCTATTTACGTGTCCTTGAGGTGTTTCTTACACGTTCTTAATCATTTCTGTGAACTATCATTGTGTATTTTAACAGTTTTACCAAAATTAGACAGTTTGCTTAGGAGTATTTTCTGGAATCGTCACCATTTTAACTGATTCACACAAAAAAACGCCAAAGCCAATCCTCCTTAATTGTAAACAGAAACACTATTCTGGTCATTCCAAGGCTTTAGACACCAATTCTGAGTTCTGTAAGCAGGAAGTCTTAATATTTCAAAGCACAGTCCCGTGAAAACGCCACCGGAAGTACCCGGAGATGTAAATATTACCAGTATTTTCGTCATTTCACAGCTTTCCACTGGAAACCTCCGTGATTGAAGACGACAGTAAATGTAGTAAGAACATATTTACGTGTACTTAGTGTTTCTTACACGTTCTTAATCATTTCTGGGAACTATCATTGTGTACTTTAACAGTTTTACCAAAATTAGACAGTTTGCTTAGCAGTATATACCGGAATCGTCACCATTTTAACTGATTCACACAAAAAAACGCCAAAGCCTATCCTCCTTAATTGTAAACAGAAACACTATTCTCGTCAGTCCAAGGCTTTACACACCAATTCTGAGCTCTGTAATCATGAAGTCTTAATATTTCAAAGCACAGTCCCGTGAAAACGCCACCGGAAGTACCCGGAGATGTAACTATTACCAGTATTTTCGTAATTTCACAGCTTTCCACTGGAAACCTCCGTGATTGAAGACGACAGTAAATGTAGTAAGAACATATTTACGTGTACTTACTGTTTCCTACACGTTCTTAATCATTTCTGGGAACTTTCATTGTGTACTTTAACAGGTTTACCAAAATTAGACAGTTTGCTTAGCAGTATTTACGGGAATCGTCACCATTTTAACTGATTCACACAAAAAAACGCCAAAGCCAATCCTCCTTAATTGTAAACATAAACACTATTCTCATCATTCCAAGTATTTACACACCAATTCTGAGATCTTTAAGCGTGAACTCTGAATATTTCAAAGCACAGTCCCGTGAAAACGCCACCGGAAGTACCCGGAGACCTAAATATTACCAGAATTTGCGTCATTTCACAGCTTTCCACTGGAAACCTCCGTGATTGAATACGACAGTAAATGTAGTAAGAATCTATTTACGTGTACTTGAGGTATTTCTTACACGTTCTTAATCATTTCTGGGAACTATCATTGTGTATTTTAACAGTTTTACCAAAATTAGACAGTTTGCTTAGAAGTATTTACCGGAATCGTCACCATTTTAACTGATTCACACAAAAAAACGCCAAAGCCAATCCTCCTTAATTGTAAACAGAAACACTATTCTCGTCATTCCAAGGCTTTAGACACGAATTCTGAGCTCTGTAAGCATGAAGTCTTAATATTTCAAAGCACAGTCCCGTGAAAACGCCACCGGAAATACACGGAGATGTTAATATTACCAGTATTTTCGTGATTTCACAGCTTTCCACTGGAAACCTCCGTGATTGAATATGACAGTAAATGTAGTAAGAATCTATTTACGTGTACTTGAGGTATTTCTTACACGTTCTTAATCATTTCTGGGAACTATCATTGTGTACTTTAACAGTTTTACCAAAATTAGACAGTTTGCTTAGCAGTATTTACCGGAATCGTCACCATTTTAACTGATTCACACAAAAAAACGCCAAAGCCTATCCTCCTTAATTGTAAACAGAAACACTATTCTCGTCATTCCAAGGCTTTAGACACCAATTCTGAGCTCTGTAAGCATGAAGTCTTAATATTTCAAAGCACAGTCCCGTGAAAACGCCACCGGAAGTACCCGGAGATGTAAATATTACCAGTATTTTCGTAATTTCACAGCTTTCCACTGGAAACCTCCCTGATTGAAGACGACAGTAAATGTAGTAAGAATCTATTTACGTGTACTTGAGGTGTTTCTTACACGTTCTTAATCATTTCTGGGAACTATCATTGTGTACTTTAACAGTTTTACCAAATTAGACAGTTTGCTTAGCAGTATTTACCGGAATCGTCACCATTTTAACTGAATCACACACAAAAAACGCCAAAGCTAATCCTCCTTAATTGTAAACATAAACATTATTCTCGTCATTCCAACGCTTTAGACACCAATTCTGAGCTCTGTAAGCATGAACTCTTAATATTTCAAAGCACAGTCCCGTGAAAACGCCACCGGAAGTACCCGGAGATGTAAATATTACCAGTATTTTCGTCATTTCACAGCTTTCCACTGGAAACCTCCGTGATTGAAGACGACAGTAAATGTAGTAAGAACATATTTACGTGTACTTAGTGTTTCCTACACGTTCTTAATCATTTCTGGGAACTTTCATTGTGTACTTTAACAGTTTTACCAAAATCGGACAGTTTGCTTAGCAGTGTTTACGGGAATCGTCACCATTTTAACTGATTCACACAAAAAAACGCCAAAGCCAATCCTCCTTAATTGTAAACATAAACACTATTCTCATCATTCCAAGTATTTACACACCAATTCTGAGATCTTTAAGCGTGAACTCTGAATATTTCAAAGCACAGTCCCGTGAAAACGCCACCGGAAGTACCTGGAGACCTAAATATTACCAGAATTTGCGTCATTTCACAGCTTTCCACTGGAAACCTCCGTGATTGAATACGACAGTAAATGTAGTAAGAATCTATTTACGTGTACTTGAGGTGTTTCTTACACGTTCTTAATCATTTCTGGGAACTATCATTGTGTACTTTAACAGTTTTACCAAATTAGACAGTTTGCTTAGAAGTATTTACCGGAATAGTCACCATTTTAACTAAATCACACAAAAAAAACGCCAAAGCTAATCCTCCTTAATTGTAAACAGAAACATTATTCTCGTCATTCCAAGGTTTTAGACACCAATTCTGAGCTCTGTAAGCATGAACTCTTAATATTTCAAAGAACAGTCCCGTGAAAACGCCACCGGAAGTACCCGGAGTTGTAAATATTACCAGTATTTTCGTCATTTCACAGCTTTCCACTGGAAACCTCCGTGATTGAAGACGACAGTAAATGTAGTAAGAACATATTTACGTGTACTTAGTGTTTCTTACACGTTCTTAATCATTTCTGGGAACTATCATTGTGTACTTTAACAGTTTTACCAAAATTAGACAGTTTGCTTAGAAGTATTTACCAGAATCGTGACCATTTTCACTGAATCACACAAAAAAACGCCAAAGCCAATCCTCCTTAATTGTAAACAGAAACACTATTCTCGTCAGTCCAAGGCTTTAGACACCAATTCTGAGCTCTGTAAGCATGAAGTCTAAATATTTCAAAGCTCAGTCCCTTGAAAACACCACCAGAAGTACCCGGAGATGTAAATGTTACCAGTATTTTCGTCATTTCACAGCTTTCCACTGGAAACCTCCGTGATTGAATACGACAGTAAATGTAGTAACAATCTATTTACGTGTCCTTGAGGTGTTTCTTACACGTTCTTAATCATTTCTGTGAACTATCATTGTGTATTTTAACAGTTTTACCAAAATTAGACAGTTTGCTTAGGAGTATTTTCTGGAATCGTCACCATTTTAACTGATTCACACAAAAAAACGCCAAAGCCAATCCTCCTTAATTGTAAACAGAAACACTATTCTGGTCATTCCAAGGCTTTAAACACCAATTCTGAGTTCTGTAAGCAGGAAGTCTTAATATTTCAAAGCACAGTCCCGTGAAAACGCCACCGGAAGTACCCGGAGATGTAAATATTACCAGTATTTTCGTCATTTCACAGCTTTCCACTGGAAACCTCCGTTATTGAAGACGACAGTAAATGTAGTAAGAACATATTTACGTGTACTTAGTGTTTCTTACACGTTCTTAATCTTTTCTGGGAACTATCATTGTGTACTTTAACAGTTTTACCAAAATTAGACAGTTTGCTTAGCAGTATTTACCGGAATCGTCACCATTTTAACTGATTCACACAAAAAAACGCCAAAGCCAATCCTCCTTAATTGTAAACAGAAACACTATTCTCGTCATTCCAAGCATTTAGACACCAATTCTGAGATCTTTAAGCGTGAACTCTGAATATTTCAAAGCACAGTCCCGTGAAAACGCCACCGGAAGTACGCGGAGACCTAAATATTACCAGAATTTGCGTCATTTCACAGCTTTCCACTGGAAACCTCCGTGATTGAATACGACAGTAAATGTAGTAAGAATCTATTTACGTGTACTTGAGGTGTTTCTTACACGTTCTTAATCATTTCTGGGAACTATCATTGTGTATTTTAACAGTTTTACCAAAATTAGACAGTTTGCTTTGCAGTATTTACCGGAATCGTCACCATTTTAACTGATTCACACAAAAAAATGCCAAAGCCTATCCTCCTTAATTGTAAACAGAAACACTATTCTCGTCAGTCCAAGGCTTTAGACACCAATTCTGAGCTCTGTAATCATGAAGTCTTAATATTTCAAAGCACAGTCCCGTGAAAACGCCACCGGAAGTACCCGGAGATGTAAATATTACCAGTATTTTCGTAATTTCACAGCTTTCCACTGGAAACCTCCGTGATTAAAGACGACAGTAAATGTAGTAAGAACATATTTACGTGTACTTAGTGTTTCCTACACGTTCTTAATCATTTCTGGGAACTTTCATTGTGTATTTTAACAGGTTTACCAAAATTAGACAGTTTGCTTAGCAGTATTTACGGGAATCGTCACCATTTTAACTGATTCACACAAAAAAACGCCAAAGCCAATCCTCCTTAATTGTAAACATAAACACTATTCTCATCATTCCAAGTATTTACACACCAATTCTGAGATCTTTAAGCGTGAACTCTGAATATTTCAAAGCACAGTCCCGTGAAAACGCCACCGGAAGTACCCGGAGACGTAAATATTACCAGTATTTGCGTCATTTCACAGCTTTCCACTGGAAACCTCCGTGATTGAATACGACAGTAAATGTAGTAAGAATCTATTTACGTGTACTTGAGGTATTTCTTACACGTTCTTAATCATTTCTGGGAACTATCATTGTGTATTTTAACAGTTTTACCAAAATTAGACAGTTTGCTTAGAAGTATTTACCGGAATCGTCACCATTTTAACTGATTCACACAAAAAAACGCCAAAGCCAATCCTCCTTAATTGTAAACAGAAACACTATTCTCGTCATTCCAAGGCTTTAGACACGAATTCTGAGCTCTGTAAGCATGAAGTCTTAATATTTCAAAGCACAGTCCCGGGAAAACGCCACCGGAAATACCCGGAGATGTTAATATTACCAGTATTTTCGTCATTTCACAGCTTTCCACTGGAAACCTCCGTGATTGAATATGACAGTAAATGTAGTAAGAATCTATTTACGTGTACTTGAGGTATTTCTTACACGTTCTTAATCATTTCTGGGAACTATCATTGTGTATTTTAACAGTTTTACCAAAATTAGACAGTTTGCTTAGAAGTATTTACCGGAATCGTCACCATTTTAACTGATTCACACAAAAAAACGCCAAAGCCAATCCTCCTTAATTGTAAACAGAAACACTATTCTCGTCATTCCAAGGCTTTAGACACGAATTCTGAGCTCTGTAAGCATGAAGTCTTAATATTTCAAAGCACAGTCCCGTGAAAACGCCACCGGAAATACCCGGAGATGTTAATATTACCAGTATTTTCGTCATTTCACAGCTTTCCACTGGAAACCTCCGTGATTGAATATGACAGTAAATGTAGTAAGAATCTATTTACGTGTACTTGAGGTATTTCTTACACGTTCTTAATCATTTCTGGGAACTATCATTGTGTACTTTAACAGTTTTACCAAAATTAGACAGTTTGCTTAGAAGTATTTACCGGAATCGTCACCATTTTAACTGATTCACACAAAAAAACGCCAAAGCCAATCCTCCTTAATTGTAAACAGAAACACTATTCTCGTCATTCCAAGGCTTTAGACAACAATTCTGAGTTCTGTAAGCAGGAAGTCTTAATATTTGAAAGCACAGTCCCGTGAAAACGCCACCGGAAGTACCTGGAGACCTAAATATTACCAGAATTTGCGTCATTTCACAGCTTTCCACTGGAAACCTCCGTGATTGAATACGACAGTAAATTTAGTAAGAATCTATTTACGTGTACTTGAGGTGTTTCTTACACGTTCTTAATCATTTCTGGGAACTATCATTGTGTACTTTAACAGTTTTACCAAATTAGACAGTTTGCTTAGAAGTATTTACCGGAATAGTCACCATTTTAACTGAATCACACACAAAAAAACGCCAAAGCTAATCCTCCTTAATTGTAAACATAAACATTATTCTCGTCATTCCAAGGCTTTAGACACCAATTCTGAGCTCTGTAAGCATGAACTCTTAATATTTCAAAGCACAGTCCCGTGAAAACGCCACCGGAAGTACCCGGAGTTGTAAATATTACCAGTATTTTCGTCATTTCACAGCTTTCCACTGGAAACCTCCGTGATTGAAGACGACAGTAAATGTAGTAAGAACATATTTACGTGTACTTAGTGTTTCTTACACGTTCTTAATCATTTCTGGGAACTATCATTGTGTACTTTAACAGTTTTACCAAAATTAGACAGTTTGCTTAGCAGTATATACCGGAATCGTCACCATTTTAACTGATTCACACAAAAAAACGCCAAAGCCTATCCTCCTTAATTGTAAACAGAAACACTATTCTCGTCAGTCCAAGGCTTTAGACACCAATTCTGAGCTCTGTAATCATGAAGTCTTAATATTTCAAAGCACAGTCCCGTGAAAACGCCACCGGAAGTACGCGGAGATGTAAATATTACCAGTATTTTCGTAATTTCACAGCTTTCCACTGGAAACCTCCGTGATTGAAGACGACAGTAAATGTAGTAAGAACATATTTACGTGTACTTAGGGTTTCCTACACGTTCTTAATCATTTCTGGGAACTTTCATTGTGTACTTTAACAGGTTTACCAAAATTAGACAGTTTGCTTAGCAGTATTTACGGGAATCGTCACCATTTTAACTGATTCACACAAAAAAACGCCAAAGCCAATCCTCCTTAATTGTAAACATAAACACTATTCTCATCATTCCAGTATTTACACACCAATTCTGAGATCTTTAAGCGTGAACTCTGAATATTTCAAAGCACAGTCCCGTGAAAACGCCACCGGAAGTACCCGGAGACGTAAATATTACCAGTATTTGCGTCATTTCACAGCTTTCCACTGGAAACCTCCGTGATTGAATACGACAGTAAATGTAGTAAGAATCTATTTACGTGTACTTGAGGTATTTATTACACGTTCTTAATCATTTCTGGGAACTATCATTGTGTATTTTAACAGTTTTACCAAAATTAGACAGTTTGCTTAGAAGTATTTACCGGAATCGTCACCATTTTAACTGATTCACACAAAAAAACGCCAAAGCCAATCCTCCTTAATTGTAAACAGAAACACTATTCTCGTCATTCCAAGGCTTTAGACACGAATTCTGAGCTCTGTAAGCATGAAGTCTTAATATTTCAAAGCACAGTCCCGGGAAAACGCCACCGGAAATACCCGGAGATGTTAATATTACCAGTATTTTCGTCATTTCACAGCTTTCCACTGGAAACCTCCGTGATTGAATATGACAGTAAATGTAGTAAGAATCTATTTACGTGTACTTGAGGTATTTCTTACACGTTCTTAATCATTTCTGGGAACTATCATTGTGTATTTTAACAGTTTTACCAAAATTAGACAGTTTGCTTAGAAGTATTTACCGGAATCGTCACCATTTTAACTGATTCACACAAAAAAACGCCAAAGCCAATCCTCCTTAATTGTAAACAGAAACACTATTCTCGTCATTCCAAGGCTTTAGACACGAATTCTGAGCTCTGTAAGCATGAAGTCTTAATATTTCAAAGCACAGTCCCGTGAAAACGCCACCGGAAATACCCGGAGATGTTAATATTACCAGTATTTTCGTCATTTCACAGCTTTCCACTGGAAACCTCCGTGATTGAATATGACAGTAAATGTAGTAAGAATCTATTTACGTGTACTTGAGGTATTTCTTACACGTTCTTAATCATTTCTGGGAACTATCATTGTGTACTTTAACAGTTTTACCAAAATTAGACAGTTTGCTTAGAAGTATTTACCGGAATCGTCACCATTTTAACTGATTCACACAAAAAAACGCCAAAGCCAATCCTCCTTAATTGTAAACAGAAACACTATTCTCGTCATTCCAAGGCTTTAGACAACAATTCTGAGTTCTGTAAGCAGGAAGTCTTAATATTTGAAAGCACAGTCCCGTGAAAACGTCACCGGAAGTACCTGGAGACCTAAATATTACCAGAATTTGCGTCATTTCACAGCTTTCCACTGGAAACCTCCGTGATTGAATACGACAGTAAATTTAGTAAGAATCTATTTACGTGTACTTGAGGTGTTTCTTACACGTTCTTAATCATTTCTGGGAACTATCATTGTGTACTTTAACAGTTTTACCAAATTAGACAGTTTGCTTAGAAGTATTTACCGGAATAGTCACCATTTTAACTGAATAACACACAAAAAAACGCCAAAGCTAATCCTCCTTAATTGTAAACATAAACATTATTCTCGTCAGTCCAAGCATTTAGACACCAATTCTGAGCTCTGTAAGCATGAACTCTTAATATTTCAAAGCACAGTCCCGTGAAAACGCCACCGGAAGTACCCGGAGTTGTAAATATTACCAGTATTTTCGTCATTTCACAGCTTTCCACTGGAAACCTCCGTGATTGAAGACGACAGTAAATGTAGTAAGAACATATTTACGTGTACTTAGTGTTTCTTACACGTTCTTAATCATTTCTGGGAACTATCATTGTGTACTTTAACAGGTTTACCAAAATTAGACAGTTTGCTTAGCAGTATATACCGGAATCGTCACCATTTTAACTGATTCACACAAAAAAACGCCAAAGCCTATCCTCCTTAATTGTAAACAGAAACACTATTCTCGTCAGTCCAAGGCTTTAGACACCAATTCTGAGCTCTGTAATCATGAAGTCTTAATATTTCAAAGCACAGTCCCGTGAAAACGCCACCAGAAGTACCTGGAGATGTAAATATTACCAGTATTTTCGTAATTTCACAGCTTTCCACTGGAAACCTCCGTGATTAAAGACGACAGTAAATGTAGTAAGAACATATTTACGTGTACTTAGTGTTTCCTACACGTTCTTAATCATTTCTGGGAACTTTCATTGTGTACTTTAACAGGTTTACCAAAATTAGACAGTTTGCTTAGCAGTATTTACGGGAATCGTCACCATTTTAACTGATTCACACAAAAAAACGCCAAAGCCAATCCTCCTTAATTGTAAACATAAACACTATTCTCATCATTCCAAGTATTTACACACCAATTCTGAGATCTTTAAGCGTGAACTCTGAATATTTCAAAGCACAGTCCCGTGAAAACGCCACCGGAAGTACCCGGAGACGTAAATATTACCAGTATTTGCGTCATTTCACAGCTTTCCACTGGAAACCTCCGTGATTGAATATGACAGTAAATTTAGTAAGAATCTATTTACGTGTACTTGAGGTATTTCTTACACGTTCTTAATCATTTCTGGGAACTATCATTGTGTATTTTAACAGTTTTACCAAAATTAGACAGTTTGCTTAGAAGTATTTACCGGAATCGTCACCATTTTAACTGATTCACACAAAAAAACGCCAAAGCCAATCCTCCTTAATTGTAAACAGAAACACTATTCTCGTCATTCCAAGGCTTTAGACACGAACTCTGAGCTCTGTAAGCATGAAATCTTAATATTTCAAAGCACAGTCCCGTGAAAACGCCACCGGAAATACCCGGAGATGTTAATATTACCAGTATTTTCGTCATTTCACAGCTTTCCACTGGAAACCTCCGTGATTGAATATGACAGTAAATGTAGTAAGAATCTATTTACGTGTACTTGAGGTATTTCTTACACGTTCTTAATCATTTCTGGGAACTATCATTGTGTACTTTAACAGTTTTACCAAAATTAGACAGTTTGCTTAGAAGTATTTACCGGAATCGTCACCATTTTAACTGATTCACACAAAAAAACGCCAAAGCCAATCCTCCTTAATTGTAAACAGAAACACTATTCTCGTCATTCCAAGGCTTTAGACAACAATTCTGAGTTCTGTAAGCAGGAAGTCTTAATATTTGAAAGCACAGTCCCGTGAAAACGCCACCGGAAGTACCTGGAGACCTAAATATTACCAGTATTTTCGTCATTTCACAGCTTTCCCCTGGAAACCTCCGTGATTGAATACGACAGTAAATTTAGTAAGAATCTATTTACGTGTACTTGAGGTGTTTCTTACACGTTCTTAATCATTTCTGGGAACTATCATTGTGTACTTTAACAGTTTTACCAAATTAGACAGTTTGCTTAGAAGTATTTACCGGAATAGTCACCATTTTAACTGAATCACACACAAAAAAACGCCAAAGCTAATCCTCCTTAATTGTATACATAAACATTATTCTCGTCATTCCAAGGCTTTAGACACCAATTCTGAGCTCTGTAAGCATGAACTCTTAATATTTCAAAGCACAGTCCCATGAAAACGCCACCGGAAGTACCCGGAGTTGTAAATATTACCAGTATTTTCGTCATTTCACAGCTTTCCACTGGAAACCTCCGTGATTGAAGACGACAGTAAATGTAGTAAGAACATATTTACGTGTACTTAGTGTTTCTTACACGTTCTTAATAATTTCTGGGAACTATCATTGTGTACTTTAACAGTTTTACCAAAATTAGACAGTTTGCTTAGCAGTATATACCGGAATCGTCACCATTTTAACTGATTCACACAAAAAAACGCCAAAGCCTATCCTCCTTAATTGTAAACAGAAACACTATTCTCGTCAGTCCAAGGCTTTAGACACCAATTCTGAGCTCTGTAATCATGAAGTCTTAATATTTCAAAGCACAGTCCCGTGAAAACGCTACCGGAAGTACGCGGAGATGTAAATATTACCAGTATTTTCGTAATTTCACAGCTTTCCACTGGAAACCTCCGTGATTGAAGACGACAGTAAATGTAGTAAGAACATATTTGCGTGTACTTAGTGTTTCCTACACGTTCTTAATCATTTCTGGGAACTTTCATTGTGTACTTTAACAGGTTTACCAAAATTAGACAGTTTGCTTAGCAGTATTTACGGGAATCGTCACCATTTTAACTGATTCACACAAAAAAACGCCAAAGCCAATCCTCCTTAATTGTAAACATAAACACTATTCTCATCATTCCAAGTATTTACACACCAATTCTGAGATCTTTAAGCGTGAACTCTGAATATTTCAAAGCACAGTCCCGTGAAAACGCCACCAGAAGTACCCGGAGACCTAAATATTACCAGAATTTGCGTCATTTCACAGCTTTCCACTGGAAACCTCCGTGATTGAATACGACAGTAAATGTAGTAAGAATCTATTTACGTGTACTTGAGGTGTTTCTTACAGGTTGTTAATCATTTCTGGGAACTATCATTGTGTATTTTAACAGTTTTACCAATATTAGACTGTTTGCTTAGAAGTATTTACCGGAATCGTCACCATTTTAACTGATTCACACAAAAAAACGCCAAAGCCAATCCTCCTTAATTGTAAACAGAAACACTATTCTCGTCATTCCAAGCATTTAGACACCAATTCTGAGTTCTGTAAGCAGGAAGTCTTAATATTTAAAAGCACAGTCCCGTGAAAACGCCACCGGAAGTACCTGGAGTCCAAAATATTACCAGAATTTGCGTCATTTCACAGCTTTCCACTGGAAACCTCCGTGATTGAATACGACAGTAAATGTAGTAAGAACATATTTACGTGTACTTAGTGTTTCCTACACGTTCTTAATCATTTCTGGGAACTTTCATTGTGTACTTTAACAGGTTTACCAAAATTAGACAGTTTGCTTAGCAGTATTTACGGGAATCGTCACCATTTTAACTGATTCACACAAAAAAACGCCAAAGCCAATCCTCCTTAATTGTAAACATAAACACTATTCTCATCATTCCAAGTATTTACACACCAATTCTGAGATCTTTAAGCGTGAACTCTGAATATTTCAAAGCACAGTCCCGTGAAAACGCCACTGGAAGTACCCGGAGACGTAAATATTACCAGTATTTGCGTCATTTCACAGCTTTCCACTGGAAACCTCCGTGATTGAATACGACAGTAAATGTAGTAAGAATCTATTTACGTGTACTTGAGGTATTTCTTACACGTTCTTAATCATTTCTGGGAACTATCATTGTGTATTTTAACAGTTTTACCAAAATTAGACAGTTTGCTTAGAAGTATTTACCGGAATCTTCACCATTTTAACTGATTCACACAAAAAAACGCCAAAGCCAATCCTCCTTAATTGTAAACAGAAACACTATTCTCGTCATTCCAAGGCTTTAGACACGAATTCTGAGCTCTGTAAGCATGAAGTCTTAATATTTCAAAGCACAGTCCCGTGAAAACGCCACCGGAAATACCCGGAGATGTTAATATTACCAGTATTTTCGTCATTTCACAGCTTTCCACTGGAAACCTCCGTGATTGAATATGACAGTAAATGTAGTAAGAATCTATTTACGTGTACTTGAGGTATTTCTTACACGTTCTTAATCATTTCTGGGAACTATCATTGTGTACTTTAACAGTTTTACCAAAATTAGACAGTTTGCTTAGAAGTATTTACCGGAATCGTCACCATTTTAACTGATTCACACAAAAAAACGCCAAAGCCAATCCTCCTTAATTGTAAACAGAAACACTATTCTCGTCATTCCAAGGCTTTAGACACGAATTCTGAGCTCTGTAAGCATGAAGTCTTAATATTTCAAAGCACAGTCCCGTGAAAACGCCACCGGAAATACCCGGAGATGTTAATATTACCAGTATTTTCGTCATTTCACAGCTTTCCACTGGAAACCTCCGTGATTGAATATGACAGTAAATGTAGTAAGAATCTATTCACGTGTACTTGAGGTATTTCTTACACGTTCTTAATCATTTCTGGGAACTATCATTGTGTACTTTAACAGTTTTACCAAAATTAGACAGTTTGCTTAGAAGTATTTACCGGAATCGTCACCATTTTAACTGATTCACACAAAAAAACGCCAAAGCCAATCCTCCTTAATTGTAAACAGAAACACTATTCTCGTCATTCCAAGGCTTTAGACAACAATTCTGAGTTCTGTAAGCATGAACTCTTAATATTTCAAAGCACAGTCCCGTGAAAACGCCACCGGAAGTACCCGGAGTTGTAAATATTACCAGTATTTTCGTCATTTCACAGCTTTCCACTGGAAACCTCCGTGATTGAAGACGACAGTAAATGTAGTAAGAACATATTTACGTGTACTTAGTGTTTCTTACACGTTCTTAATCATTTCTGGGAACTATCATTGTGTACTTTAACAGTTTTACCAAAATTAGACAGTTTGCTTAGCAGTATATACCGGAATCGTCACCATTTTAACTGATTCACACAAAAAAACGCCAAAGCCTATCCTCCTTAATTGTAAACAGAAACACTATTCTCGTCAGTCCAAGGCTTTAGACACCAATTCTGAGCTCTGTAATCATGAAGTCTTAATATTTCAAAGCACAGTCCCGTGAAAACGCCACCGGAAGTACGCGGAGATGTAAATATTACCAGTATTTTCGTAATTTCACAGCTTTCCACTGGAAACCTCCGTGATTGAAGACGACAGTAAATGTAGTAAGAACATATTTACGTGTACTTAGTGTTTCCTACACGTTCTTAATCATTTCTGGGAACTTTCATTGTGTACTTTAACAGGTTTACCAAAATTAGACAGTTTGCTTAGCAGTATTTACGGGAATCGTCACCATTTTAACTGATTCACACAAAAAAACGCCAAAGCCTATCCTCCTTAATTGTAAACAGAAACACTATTCTCGTCAGTCCAAGGCTTTAGACACCAATTCTGAGCTCTGTAATCATGAAGTCTTAATATTTCAAAGCACAGTCCCGTGAAAACGCCACCGGAAGTACCCGGAGATGTAAATATTACCAGTATTTTCGTAATTTCACAGCTTTCCACTGGAAACCTCCGTGATTGAAGACGACAGTAAATGTAGTAAGAACATATTTACGTGTACTTAGTGTTTCCTACACGTTCTTAATCATTTCTGGGAACTTTCATTGTGTACTTTAACAGGTTTACCAAAATTAGACAGTTTGCTTAGCAGTATTTACGGGAATCGTCACCATTTTAACTGATTCACACAAAAAAACGCCAAAGCCAATCCTCCTTAATTGTAAACATAAACACTATTCTCATCATTCCAAGTATTTACACACCAATTCTGAGATCTTTAAGCGTGAACTCTGAATATTTCAAAGCACAGTCCCGTGAAAACGCCACCGGAAGTACCCGGAGATGTTAATATTACCAGTATTTGCGTCATTTCACAGCTTTCCACTGGAAAACTCCGTGATTGAATACGACAGTAAATGTAGTAAGAATCTATTTACGTGTACTTGAGGTATTTCTTACACGTTCTTAATCATTTCTGGGAACTATCATTGTGTATTTTAACAGTTTTACCAAAATTAGACAGTTTGCTTAGAAGTATTTACCGGAATCGTCACCATTTTAACTGATTCACACAAAAAAACGCCAAAGCCAATCCTCCTTAATTGTAAACAGAAACACTATTCTCGTCATTCCAAGGCTTTAGACACGAATTCTGAGCTCTGTAAGCATGAAGTCTTAATATTTCAAAGCACAGTCCCGTGAAAACGCCAACGGAAGTACCCGGAGACCTAAATATTACCAGAATTTGCGTCATTTCACAGCTTTCCACTGGAAACCTCCGTGATTGAATACGACAGTAAATGTAGTAAGAATCTATTTACGTGTACTTGAGGTGTTTCTTACAGGTTCTTAATCATTTCTGGGAACTATCATTGTGTATTTTAACAGTTTTACCAATATTAGACTGTTTGCTTAGAAGTATTTACCGGAATCGTCACCATTTTAACTGATTCACACAAAAAAACGCCAAAGCCAATCCTCCTTAATTGTAAACAGAAACACTATTCTCGTCATTCCAAGCATTTAGACACCAATTCTGAGTTCTGTAAGCAGGAAGTCTTAATATTTAAAACCACAGTCCCGTGAAAACGCCACCGGAAGTACCTGGAGTCCAAAATATTACCAGAATTTGCGTCATTTCACAGCTTTCCACTGGAAACCTCCGTGATTGAATACGACAGTAAATGTAGTAAGAACATATTTACGTGTACTTAGTGTTTCCTACACGTTCTTAATCATTTCTGGGAACTTTCATTGTGTACTTTAACAGGTTTACCAAAATTAGACAGTTTGCTTAGCAGTATTTACGGGAATCGTCACCATTTTAACTGATTCACACAAAAAAACGCCAAAGCCAATCCTCCTTAATTGTAAACATAAACACTATTCTCATCATTCCAAGTATTTACACACCAATTTTGAGATCTTTAAGCGTGAACTCTGAATATTTCAAAGCACAGTCCCGTGAAAACGCCACCGGAAGTACCCGGAGACGTAAATATTACCAGTATTTGCGTCATTTCACAGCTTTCCACTGGAAAACTCCGTGATTGAATACGACAGTAAATGTAGTAAGAATCTATTTACGTGTACTTGAGGTATTTCTTACACGTTCTTAATCATTTCTGGGAACTATCATTGTGTATTTTAACAGTTTTACCAAAATTAGACAGTTTGCTTAGAAGTATTTACCGGAATCGTCACCATTTTAACTGATTCACACAAAAAAACGCCAAAGCCAATCCTCCTTAATTGTAAACAGAAACACTATTCTCGTCATTCCAAGGCTTTAGACACGAATTCTGAGCTCTGTAAGCATGAAGTCTTAATATTTCAAAGCACAGTCCCGTGAAAACGCCACCGGAAATACCCGGAGATGTTAATATTACCAGTATTTTCGTCATTTCACAGCTTTCCACTGGAAACCTCCGTGATTGAATATGACAGTAAATGTAGTAAGAATCTATTTACGTGTACTTGAGGTATTTCTTACACGTTCTTAATCATTTCTGGGAACTATCATTGTGTATTTTAACAGTTTTACCAAAATTAGACAGTTTGCTTAGAAGTATTTACCGGAATCGTCACCATTTTAACTGATTCACACAAAAAAACGCCAAAGCCAATCCTCCTTAATTGTAAACAGAAACACTATTCTCGTCATTCCAAGGCTTTAGACACGAATTCTGAGCTCTGTAAGCATGAAGTCTTAATATTTCAAAGCACAGTCCCGTGAAAACGCCACCGGAAATACCCGGAGATGTTAATATTACCAGTATTTTCGTCATTTCACAGCTTTCCACTGGAAACCTCCGTGATTGAATATGACAGTAAATGTAGTAAGAATCTATTTACGTGTACTTGAGGTATTTCTTACACGTTCTTAATCATTTCTGGGAACTATCATTGTGTACTTTAACAGTTTTACCAAAATTAGACAGTTTGCTTAGAAGTATTTACCGGAATCGTCACCATTTTAACTGATTCACACAAAAAAACGCCAAAGCCAATCCTCCTTAATTGTAAACAGAAACACTATTCTCGTCATTCCAAGGCTTTAGACAACAATTCTGAGTTCTGTAAGCAGGAAGTCTTAATATTTGAAAGCACAGTCCCGTGAAAACGCCACCGGAAGTACCTGGAGACCTAAATATTACCAGAATTTGCGTCATTTCACAGCTTTCCACTGGAAACCTCCGTGATTGAATACGACAGTAAATTTAGTAAGAATCTATTTACGTGTACTTAGTGTTTCTTACACGTTCTTAATCATTTCTGGGAACTATCATTGTGTACTTTAACAGTTTTACCAAAATTAGACAGTTTGCTTAGCAGTATATACCGGAATCGTCACCATTTTAACTGATTCACACAAAAAAACGCCAAAGCCTATCCTCCTTAATTGTAAACAGAAACACTATTCTCGTCAGTCCAAGGGTTTAGACACCAATTCTGAGCTCTGTAATCATGAAGTCTTAATATTTCAAAGCACAGTCCCGTGAAAACGCCACCGGAAGTACGCGGAGATGTAAATATTACCAGTATTTTCGTAATTTCACAGCTTTCCACTGGAAACCTCCGTGATTGAAGACGACAGTAAATGTAGTAAGAACATATTTACGTGTACTTAGTGTTTCCTACACGTTCTTAATCATTTCTGGGAACTTTCATTGTGTACTTTAACAGGTTTACCAAAATTAGACAGTTTGCTTAGCAGTATTTACGGGAATCGTCACCATTTTAACTGATTCACACAAAAAAACGCCAAAGCCTATCCTCCTTAATTGTAAACAGAAACACTATTCTCGTCAGTCCAAGGCTTTAGACACCAATTCTGAGCTCTGTAATCATGAAGTCTTAATATTTCAAAGCACAGTCCCGTGAAAACGCCACCGGAAGTACGCGGAGATGTAAATATTACCAGTATTTTCGTAATTTCACAGCTTTCCACTGGAAACCTCCGTGATTGAAGACGACAGTAAATGTAGTAAGAACATATTTACGTGTACTTAGTGTTTCCTACACGTTCTTAATCATTTCTGGGAACTTTCATTGTGTACTTTAACAGGTTTACCAAAATTAGACAGTTTGCTTAGCAGTATTTACGGGAATCGTCACCATTTTAACTGATTCACACAAAAAAACGCCAAAGCCAATCCTCCTTAATTGTAAACATAAACACTATTCTCATCATTCCAAGTATTTACACACCAATTCTGAGATCTTTAAGCGTGAACTCTGAATATTTCAAAGCACAGTCCCGTGAAAACGCCACCGGAAGTACCCGGAGATGTTAATATTACCAGTATTTGCGTCATTTCACAGCTTTCCACTGGAAAACTCCGTGATTGAATACGACAGTAAATGTAGTAAGAATCTATTTACGTGTACTTGAGGTATTTCTTACACGTTCTTAATCATTTCTGGGAACAATCATTGTGTATTTTAACAGTTTTACCAAAATTAGACAGTTTGCTTAGAAGTATTTACCGGAATCGTCACCATTTTAACTGATTCACACAAAAAAACGCCAAAGCCAATCCTCCTTAATTGTAAACAGAAACACTATTCTCGTCATTCCAAGGCTTTAGACACGAATTCTGAGCTCTGTAAGCATGAAGTCTTAATATTTCAAAGCACAGTCCCGTGAAAACGCCACCGGAAGTACCCGGAGACCTAAATATTACCAGAATTTGCGTCATTTCACAGCTTTCCACTGGAAACCTCCGTGATTGAATACGACAGTAAATGTAGTAAGAATCTATTTACGTGTACTTGAGGTGTTTCTTACAGGTTCTTAATCATTTCTGGGAACTATCATTGTGTATTTTAACAGTTTTACCAATATTAGACTGTTTGCTTAGAAGTATTTACCGGAATCGTCACCATTTTAACTGATTCACACAAAAAAACGCCAAAGCCAATCCTCCTTAATTGTAAACAGAAACACTATTCTCGTCATTCCAAGCATTTAGACACCAATTCTGAGTTCTGTAAGCATGAAGTCTTAATATTTCAAAGCACAGTCCCGTGAAAACGCCACCGGAAATACCCGGAGATGTTAATATTACCAGTATTTTCGTCATTTCACAGCTTTCCACTGGAAACCTCCGTGATTGAATATGACAGTAAATGTAGTAAGAATCTATTTACGTGTACTTGAGGTATTTCTTACACGTTCTTAATCATTTCTGGGAACTATCATTGTGTACTTTAACAGTTTTACCAAAATTAGACAGTTTGCTTAGAAGTATTTACCGGAATCGTCACCATTTTAACTGATTCACACAAAAAAACGCCAAAGCCAATCCTCCTTAATTGTAAACAGAAACACTATTCTCGTCATTCCAAGGCTTTAGACAACAATTCTGAGTTCTGTAAGCAGGAAGTCTTAATATTTGAAAGCACAGTCCCGTGAAAACGCCACCGGAAGTACCTGGAGACCTAAATATTACCAGAATTTGCGTCATTTCACAGCTTTCCACTGGAAACCTCCGTGATTGAATACGACAGTAAATTTAGTAAGAATCTATTTACGTGTACTTGAGGTGTTTCTTACACGTTCTTAATCATTTCTGGGAACTATCATTGTGTACTTTAACAGTTTTACCAAATTAGACAGTTTGCTTAGAAGTATTTACCGGAATAGTCACCATTTTAACTGATTCACACAAAAAAACGCCAAAGCCTATCCTCCTTAATTGTAAACAGAAACACTATTCTCGTCAGTCCAAGGCTTTAGACACCAATTCTGAGCTCTGTAATCATGAAGTCTTAATATTTCAAAGCACAGTCCCGTGAAAACGCCACCGGAAGTATGCGGAGATGTAAATATTACCAGTATTTTCGTAATTTCACAGCTTTCCACTGGAAACCTCCGTGATTGAAGACGACAGTAAATGTAGTAAGAACATATTTACGTGTACTTAGTGTTTCCTACACGTTCTTAATCATTTCTGGGAACTTTCATTGTGTACTTTAACAGGTTTACCAAAATTAGACAGTTTGCTTAGCAGTATTTACGGGAATCGTCACCATTTTAACTGATTCACACAAAAAAACGCCAAAGCCAATCCTCCTTAATTGTAAACATAAACACTATTCTCATCATTCCAAGTATTTACACACCATTTCTGAGATCTTTAAGCGTGAACTCTGAATATTTCAAAGCACAGTCCCGTGAAAACGCCACCGGAAATACCCGGAGACCTAAATATTACCAGAATTTGCGTCATTTCACAGCTTTCCACTGGAAACCTCCGTGATTGAATACGACAGTAAATGTAGTAAGAATCTATTTACGTGTACTTGAGGTGTTTCTTACAGGTTCTTAATCATTTCTGGGAACTATCATTGTGTATTTTAACAGTTTTACCAATATTAGACTGTTTGCTTAGAAGTATTTACCGGAATCGTCACCATTTTAACTAAATCACACAAAAAAAACGCCAAAGCTAATCCTCCTTAATTGTAAACAGAAACATTGTTCTCGTCATTCCAAGGTTTTAGACACCAATTCTGAGCTCTGTAAGCATGAACTCTTAATATTTCAAAGAACAGTCCCGTGAAAACGCCACCGGAAGTACCCGGAGTTGTAAATGTTACCAGTATTTTCGTCATTTCACAGCTTTCCACTGGAAACCTCCGTGATTGAAGACGACAGTAAATGTAGTAAGAACATATTTACGTGTACTTAGTGTTTCTTACACGTTCTTAATCATTTCTGGGAACTATCATTGTGTACTTTAACAGTTTTACCAAAATTAGACAGTTTGCTTAGAAGTATTTACCAGAATCGTGACCATTTTCACTGAATCACACAAAAAAACGCCAAAGCCAATCCTCCTTAATTGTAAACAGAAACACTATTCTCGTCAGTCCAAGGCTTTAGACACCAATTCTGAGCTCTGTAAGCATGAAGTCTAAATATTTCAAAGCTCAGTCCCTTGAAAACACCACCAGAAGTACCCGGAGATGTAAATGTTACCAGTATTTTCGTCATTTCACAGCTTTCCACTGGAAACCTCCGTGATTGAATACGACAGTAAATGTAGTAACAATCTATTTACGTGTCCTTGAGGTGTTTCTTACACGTTCTTAATCATTTCTGTGAACTATCATTGTGTATTTTAACAGTTTTACCAAAATTAGACAGTTTGCTTAGGAGTATTTTCTGGAATCGTCACCATTTTAACTGATTCACACAAAAAAACGCCAAAGCCAATCCTCCTTAATTGTAAACAGAAACACTATTCTGGTCATTCCAAGGCTTTAGACACCAATTCTGAGTTCTGTAAGCAGGAAGTCTTAATATTTCAAAGCACAGTCCCGTGAAAACGCCACCGGAAGTACCCGGAGATGTAAATATTACCAGTATTTTCGTCATTTCACAGCTTTCCACTGGAAACCTCCGTTATTGAAGACGACAGTAAATGTAGTAAGAACATATTTACGTGTACTTAGTGTTTCTTACACGTTCTTAATCTTTTCTGGGAACTATCATTGTGTACTTTAACAGTTTTACCAAATTTAGACAGTTTGCTTAGCAGTATTTACCGGAATCGTCACCATTTTAACTGATTCACACAAAAAAACGCCAAAGCCAATCCTCCTTAATTGTAAACAGAAACACTATTCTCGTCATTCCAAGCATTTAGACACCAATTCTGAGATCTTTAAGCGTGAACTCTGAATATTTCAAAGCACAGTCCCGTGAAAACGCCACCGGAAGTACGCGGAGACCTAAATATTACCAGAATTTGCGTCATTTCACAGCTTTCCACTGGAAACCTCCGTGATTGAATACGACAGTAAATGTAGTAAGAATCTATTTACGTGTACTTGAGGTGTTTCTTACACGTTCTTAATCATTTCTGGGAACTATCATTGTGTATTTTAACAGGTTTACCAAAATTAGACAGTTTGCTTAGCAGTATTTACGGGAATCGTCACCATTTTAACTGATTCACACAAAAAAACGCCAAAGCCAATCCTCCTTAATTGTAAACATAAACACTATTCTCATCATTCCAAGTATTTACACACCAATTCTGAGATCTTTAAGCGTGAACTCTGAATATTTCAAAGCACAGTCCCGTGAAAACGCCACCGGAAGTACCCGGAGACGTAAATATTACCAGTATTTGCGTCATTTCACAGCTTTCCACTGGAAACCTCCGTGATTGAATATGACAGTAAATGTAGTAAGAATCTATTTACGTGTACTTGAGGTATTTCTTACACGTTCTTAATCATTTCTGGGAACTATCATTGTGTATTTTAACAGTTTTACCAAAATTAGACAGTTTGCTTAGAAGTATTTACCGGAATCGTCACCATTTTAACTGATTCACACAAAAAAACGCCAAAGCCAATCCTCCTTAATTGTAAACAGAAACACTATTCTCGTCATTCCAAGGCTTTAGACACGAATTCTGAGCTCTGTAAGCATGAAGTCTTAATATTTCAAAGCACAGTCCCGTGAAAACGCCACCGGAAATACCCGGAGATGTTAATATTACCAGTATTTTCGTCATTTCACAGCTTTCCACTGGAAACCTCCGTGATTGAATATGACAGTAAATGTAGTAAGAATCTATTTACGTGTACTTGAGGTATTTCTTACATGTTCTTAATCATTTCTGGGAACTATCATTGTGTACTTTAACAGTTTTACCAAAATTAGACAGTTTGCTTAGAAGTATTTACCGGAATCGTCACCATTTTAACTGATTCACACAAAAAAACGCCAAAGCCAATCCTCCTTAATTGTAAACAGAAACACTATTCTCGTCATTCCAAGGCTTTAGACAACAATTCTGAGTTCTGTAAGCAGGAAGTCTTAATATTTGAAAGCACAGTCCCGTGAAAACGCCACCGGAAGTACCTGGAGACCTAAATATTACCAGTATTTTCGTCATTTCACAGCTTTCCACTGGAAACCTCCGTGATTGAATACGACAGTAAATTTAGTAAGAATCTATTTACGTGTACTTGAGGTGTTTCTTACACGTTCTTAATCATTTCTGGGAACTATCATTGTGTACTTTAACAGTTTTACCAAATTAGACAGTTTGCTTAGAAGTATTTACCGGAATAGTCACCATTTTAACTGAATCACACACAAAAAAACGCCAAAGCTAATCCTCCTTAATTGTATACATAAACATTATTCTCGTCATTCCAAGGCTTTAGACACCAATTCTGAGCTCTGTAAGCATGAACTCTTAATATTTCAAAGCACAGTCCCGTGAAAACGCCACCGGACGTACCCGGAGTTGTAAATATTACCAGTATTTTCGTCATTTCACAGCTTTCCACTGGAAACCTCCGTGATTGAATACGACAGTAAATGTAGTAACAATCTATTTACGTGTCCTTGAGGTGTTTCTTACACGTTCTTAATCATTTCTGTGAACTATCATTGTGTATTTTAACAGTTTTACCAAAATTAGACAGTTTGCTTAGGAGTATTTTCTGGAATCGTCACCATTTTAACTGATTCACACAAAAAAACGCCAAAGCCAATCCTCCTTAATTGTAAACAGAAACACTATTCTGGTCATTCCAAGGCTTTAGACACCAATTCTGAGTTCTGTAAGCAGGAAGTCTTAATATTTCAAAGCACAGTCCCGTGAAAACGCCACCGGAAGTACCCGGAGATGTAAATATTACCAGTATTTTCGTCATTTCACAGCTTTCCACTGGAAACCTCCGTTATTGAAGACGACAGTAAATGTAGTAAGAACATATTTACGTGTACTTAGTGTTTCTTACACGTTCTTAATCTTTTCTGGGAACTATCATTGTGTACTTTAACAGTTTTACCAAATTTAGACAGTTTGCTTAGCAGTATTTACCGGAATCGTCACCATTTTAACTGATTCACACAAAAAAACGCCAAAGCCAATCCTCCTTAATTGTAAACAGAAACACTATTCTCGTCATTCCAAGCATTTAGACACCAATTCTGAGATCTTTAAGCGTGAACTCTGAATATTTCAAAGCACAGTCCCGTGAAAACGCCACCGGAAGTACGCGGAGACCTAAATATTACCAGAATTTGCGTCATTTCACAGCTTTCCACTGGAAACCTCCGTGATTGAATACGACAGTAAATGTAGTAAGAATCTATTTACGTGTACTTGAGGTGTTTCTTACACGTTCTTAATCATTTCTGGGAACTATCATTGTGTATTTTAACAGGTTTACCAAAATTAGACAGTTTGCTTAGCAGTATTTACGGGAATCGTCACCATTTTAACTGATTCACACAAAAAAACGCCAAAGCCAATCCTCCTTAATTGTAAACATAAACACTATTCTCATCATTCCAAGTATTTACACACCAATTCTGAGATCTTTAAGCGTGAACTCTGAATATTTCAAAGCACAGTCCCGTGAAAACGCCACCGGAAGTACCCGGAGACGTAAATATTACCAGTATTTGCGTCATTTCACAGCTTTCCACTGGAAACCTCCGTGATTGAATATGACAGTAAATGTAGTAAGAATCTATTTACGTGTACTTGAGGTATTTCTTACACGTTCTTAATCATTTCTGGGAACTATCATTGTGTATTTTAACAGTTTTACCAAAATTAGACAGTTTGCTTAGAAGTATTTACCGGAATCGTCACCATTTTAACTGATTCACACAAAAAAACGCCAAAGCCAATCCTCCTTAATTGTAAACAGAAACACTATTCTCGTCATTCCAAGGCTTTAGACACGAATTCTGAGCTCTGTAAGCATGAAGTCTTAATATTTCAAAGCACAGTCCCGTGAAAACGCCACCGGAAATACCCGGAGATGTTAATATTACCAGTATTTTCGTCATTTCACAGCTTTCCACTGGAAACCTCCGTGATTGAATATGACAGTAAATGTAGTAAGAATCTATTTACGTGTACTTGAGGTATTTCTTACATGTTCTTAATCATTTCTGGGAACTATCATTGTGTACTTTAACAGTTTTACCAAAATTAGACAGTTTGCTTAGAAGTATTTACCGGAATCGTCACCATTTTAACTGATTCACACAAAAAAACGCCAAAGCCAATCCTCCTTAATTGTAAACAGAAACACTATTCTCGTCATTCCAAGGCTTTAGACAACAATTCTGAGTTCTGTAAGCAGGAAGTCTTAATATTTGAAAGCACAGTCCCGTGAAAACGCCACCGGAAGTACCTGGAGACCTAAATATTACCAGTATTTTCGTCATTTCACAGCTTTCCACTGGAAACCTCCGTGATTGAATACGACAGTAAATTTAGTAAGAATCTATTTACGTGTACTTGAGGTGTTTCTTACACGTTCTTAATCATTTCTGGGAACTATCATTGTGTACTTTAACAGTTTTACCAAATTAGACAGTTTGCTTAGAAGTATTTACCGGAATAGTCACCATTTTAACTGAATCACACACAAAAAAACGCCAAAGCTAATCCTCCTTAATTGTATACATAAACATTATTCTCGTCATTCCAAGGCTTTAGACACCAATTCTGAGCTCTGTAAGCATGAACTCTTAATATTTCAAAGCACAGTCCCGTGAAAACGCCACCGGACGTACCCGGAGTTGTAAATATTACCAGTATTTTCGTCATTTCACAGCTTTCCACTGGAAACCTCCGTGATTGAAGACGACAGTAAATGTAGTAAGAACATATTTACGTGTACTTAGTGTTTCTTACACGTTCTTAATCATTTCTGGGAACTATCATTGTGTACTTTAACAGTTTTACCAAAATTAGACAGTTTGCTTAGCAGTATATACCGGAATCGTCACCATTTTAACTGATTCACACAAAAAAACGCCAAAGCCTATCCTCCTTAATTGTAAACAGAAACACTATTCTCGTCAGTCCAAGGCTTTAGACACCAATTCTGAGCTCTGTAATCATGAAGTCTTAATATTTCAAAGCACAGTCCCGTGAAAACGCCACCGGAAGTACGCGGAGATGTAAATATTACCAGTATTTTCGTAATTTCACAGCTTTCCACTGGAAACCTCCGTGATTGAAGACGACAGTAAATGTAGTAAGAACATATTTACGTGTACTTAGTGTTTCCTACACGTTCTTAATCATTTCTGGGAACTTTCATTGTGTACTTTAACAGGTTTACCAAAATTAGACAGTTTGCTTAGAAGTATTTACCGGAATCGTCACCATTTTAACTGATTCACACAAAAAAACGCCAAAGCCAATCCTCCTTAATTGTAAACAGAAACACTATTCTCGTCATTCCAAGGCTTTAGACACGAATTCTGAGCTCTGTAAGCATGAAGTCTTAATATTTCAAAGCACAGTCCCGTGAAAACGCCACCGGAAATACCCGGAGATGTTAATATTACCAGTATTTTCGTCATTTCACAGCTTTCCACTGGAAACCTCCGTGATTGAATATGACAGTAAATGTAGTAAGAATCTATTTACGTGTACTTGAGGTATTTTTTACACATTCTTAATCATTTCTGGGAACTATCATTGTGTATTTTAACAGTTTTACCAAAATTAGACAGTTTGCTTAGAAGTATTTACCGGAATCGTCACCATTTTAACTGATTCACACAAAAAAACGCCAAAGCCAATCCTCCTTAATTGTAAACAGAAACACTATTCTCGTCATTCCAAGGCTTTAGACACGAATTCTGAGCTCTGTAAGCATGAAGTCTTAATATTTCAAAGCACAGTCCCGTGAAAACGCCACCGGAAATACCCGGAGATGTTAATATTACCAGTATTTTCGTCATTTCACAGCTTTCCACTGGAAACCTCCGTGATTGAATATGACAGTAAATGTAGTAAGAATCTATTTACGTGTACTTGAGGTGTTTCTTACACGTTCTTAATCATTTCTGGGAACTATCATTGTGTACTTTAACAGTTTTACCAAAATTAGACAGTTTGCTTAGAAGTATTTACCGGAATAGTCACCATTTTAACTGATTCACACAAAAAAACGCCAAAGCCAATCCTCCTTAATTGTAAACAGAAACACTATTCTCGTCATTCCAAGGCTTTAGACAACAATTCTGAGTTCTGTAAGCAGGAAGTCTTAATATTTGAAAGCACAGTCCCGTGAAAACGCCACCGGAAGTACCTGGAGACCTAAATATTACCAGAATTTGCGTCATTTCACAGCTTTCCACTGGAAACCTCCGTGATTGAATACGACAGTAAATTTAGTAAGAATCTATTTACGTGTACTTGAGGTGTTTCTTACACGTTCTTAATCATTTCTGGGAACTATCATTGTGTACTTTAACAGTTTTACCAAATTAGACAGTTTGCTTAGAAGTATTTACCGGAATAGTCACCATTTTAACTGATTCACACAAAAAAACGCCAAAGCCAATCCTCCTTAATTGTAAACAGAAACACTATTCTGGTCATTCCAAGGCTTTAGACACCAATTCTGAGTTCTGTAAGCAGGAAGTCTTAATATTTCAAAGCACAGTCCCGTGAAAACGCCACCGGAAGTACCCGGAGATGTAAATATTACCAGTATTTTCGTCATTTCACAGCTTTCCACTGGAAACCTCCGTTATTGAAGACGACAGTAAATGTAGTAAGAACATATTTACGTGTACTTAGTGTTTCTTACACGTTCTTAATCTTTTCTGGGAACTATCATTGTGTACTTTAACAGTTTTACCAAAATTAGACAGTTTGCTTAGCAGTATTTACCGGAATCGTCACCATTTTAACTGATTCACACAAAAAAACGCCAAAGCCAATCCTCCTTAATTGTAAACAGAAACACTATTCTCGTCATTCCAAGCATTTAGACACCAATTCTGAGATCTTTAAGCGTGAACTCTGAATATTTCAAAGCACAGTCCCGTGAAAACGCCACCGGAAGTACGCGGAGACCTAAATATTACCAGAATTTGCGTCATTTCACAGCTTTCCACTGGAAACCTCCGTGATTGAATACGACAGTAAATGCAGTAAGAATCTATTTACGTGTACTTGAGGTGTTTCTTACACGTTCTTAATCATTTCTGGGAACTATCATTGTGTATTTTAACAGTTTTACCAAAATTAGACAGTTTGCTTTGCAGTATTTACCGGAATCTTCACCATTTTAACTGATTCACACAAAAAAATGCCAAAGCCTATCCTCCTTAATTGTAAACAGAAACACTATTCTCGTCAGTCCAAGGCTTTAGACACCAATTCTGAGCTCTGTAATCATGAAGTCTTAATATTTCAAAGCACAGTCCCGTGAAAACGCCACCGGAAGTACCCGGAGATGTAAATATTACCAGTATTTTCGTAATTTCACAGCTTTCCACTGGAAACCTCCGTGATTAAAGACGACAGTAAATGTAGTAAGAACATATTTACGTGTACTTAGTGTTTCCTACACGTTCTTAATCATTTCTGGGAACTTTCATTGTGTACTTTAACAGGTTTACCAAAATTAGACAGTTTGCTTAGCAGTATTTACGGGAATCGTCACCATTTTAACTGATTCACACAAAAAAACGCCAAAGCCAATCCTCCTTAATTGTAAACATAAACACTATTCTCATCATTCCAAGTATTTACACACCAATTCTGAGATCTTTAAGCGTGAACTCTGAATATTTCAAAGCACAGTCCCGTGAAAACGCCACCGGAAGTACCCGGAGACGTAAATATTACCAGTATTTGCGTCATTTCACAGCTTTCCACTGTAAACCTCCGTGATTGAATATGACAGTAAATGTAGTAAGAATCTATTTACGTGTACTTGAGGTATTTCTTACACGTTCTTAATCATTTCTGGGAACTATCATTGTGTATTTTAACAGTTTTACCAAAATTAGACAGTTTGCTTAGAAGTATTTACCGGAATCGTCACCATTTTAACTGATTCACACAAAAAAACGCCAAAGCCAATCCTCCTTAATTGTAAACAGAAACACTATTCTCGTCATTCCAAGGCTTTAGACACGAATTCTGAGCTCTGTAAGCATGAAGTCTTAATATTTCAAAGCACAGTCCCGTGAAAACGCCACCGGAAATACCCGGAGATGTTAATATTACCAGTATTTTCGTCATTTCACAGCTTTCCACTGGAAACCTCCGTGATTGAATATGACAGTAAATGTAGTAAGAATCTATTTACGTGTACTTGAGGTATTTCTTACACGTTCTTAATCATTTCTGGGAACTATCATTGTGTACTTTAACAGTTTTACCAAAATTAGTCAGTTTGCTTAGAAGTATTTACCGGAATCGTCACCATTTTAACTGATTCACACAAAAAAACGCCAAAGCCAATCCTCCTTAATTGTAAACAGAAACACTATTCTCGTCATTCCAAGGCTTTAGACAACAATTCTGAGTTCTGTAAGCAGGAAGTCTTAATATTTGAAAGCACAGTCCCGTGAAAACGCCACCGGAAGTACCTGGAGACCTAAATATTACCAGTATTTTCGTCATTTCACAGCTTTCCACTGGAAACCTCCGTGATTGAATACGACAGTAAATTTAGTAAGAATCTATTTACGTGTACTTGAGGTGTTTCTTACACGTTCTTAATCATTTCTGGGAACTATCATTGTGTACTTTAACAGTTTTACCAAATTAGACAGTTTGCTTAGAAGTATTTACCGGAATAGTCACCATTTTAACTGAATCACACACAAAAAAACGCCAAAGCTAATCCTCCTTAATTGTATACATAAACATTATTCTCGTCATTCCAAGGCTTTAGACACCAATTCTGAGCTCTGTAAGCATGAACTCTTAATATTTCAAAGCACAATCCCGTGAAAACGCCACCGGACGTACCCGGAGTTGTAAATATTACCAGTATTTTCGTCATTTCACAGCTTTCCACTGGAAACCTCCGTGATTGAAGACGACAGTAAATGTAGTAAGAACATATTTACGTGTACTTAGTGTTTCTTACACGTTCTTAATCATTTCTGGGAACTATCATTGTGTACTTTAACAGTTTTACCAAAATTAGACAGTTTGCTTAGCAGTATATACCGGAATCGTCACCATTTTAACTGATTCACACAAAAAAACGCCAAAGCCTATCCTCCTTAATTGTAAACAGAAACACTATTCTCGTCAGTCCAAGGCTTTAGACACCAATTCTGAGCTCTGTAATCATGAAGTCTTAATATTTCAAAGCACAGTCCCGTGAAAACGCCACCGGAAGTACGCGGAGATGTAAATATTACCAGTATTTTCGTAATTTCACAGCTTTCCACTGGAAACCTCCGTGATTGAAGACGACAGTAAATGTAGTAAGAACATATTTACGTGTACTTAGTGTTTCCTACACGTTCTTAATCATTTCTGGGAACTTTCATTGTGTACTTTAACAGGTTTACCAAAATTAGACAGTTTGCTTAGAAGTATTTACCGGAATCGTCACCATTTTAACTGATTCACACAAAAAAACGCCAAAGCCAATCCTCCTTAATTGTAAACAGAAACACTATTCTCGTCATTCCAAGGCTTTAGACACGAATTCTGAGCTCTGTAAGCATGAAGTCTTAATATTTCAAAGCACAGTCCCGTGAAAACGCCACCGGAAATACCCGGAGATGTTAATATTACCAGTATTTTCGTCATTTCACAGCTTTCCACTGGAAACCTCCGTGAATGAATATGACAGTAAATGTAGTAAGAATCTATTTACGTGTACTTGAGGTATTTCTTACACGTTCTTAATCATTTCTGGGAACTATCATTGTGTATTTTAACAGTTTTACCAAAATTAGACAGTTTGCTTAGAAGTATTTACCGGAATCGTCACCATTTTAACTGATTCACACAAAAAAACGCCAAAGCCAATCCTCCTTAATTGTAAACAGAAACACTATTCTCGTCATTCCAAGGCTTTAGACACGAATTCTGAGCTCTGTAAGCATGAAGTCTTAATATTTCAAAGCACAGTCCCGTGAAAACGCCACCGGAAATACCCGGAGATGTTAATATTACCAGTATTTTCGTCATTTCACAGCTTTCCACTGGAAACCTCCGTGATTGAATATGACAGTAAATGTAGTAAGAATCTATTTACGTGTACTTGAGGTGTTTCTTACACGTTCTTAATCATTTCTGGGAACTATCATTGTGTACTTTAACAGTTTTACCAAAATTAGACAGTTTGCTTAGAAGTATTTACCGGAATCGTCACCATTTTAACTGATTCACACAAAAAAACGCCAAAGCCAATCCTCCTTAATTGTAAACAGAAACAATATTCTCGTCATTCCAAGGCTTTAGACAACAATTCTGAGTTCTGTAAGCAGGAAGTCTTAATATTTGAAAGCACAGTCCCGTGAAAACGCCACCGGAAGTACCTGGAGACCTAAATATTACCAGAATTTGCGTCATTTCACAGCTTTCCACTGGAAACCTCCGTGATTGAATACGACAGTAAATTTAGTAAGAATCTATTTACGTGTACTTGAGGTGTTTCTTACACGTTCTTAATCATTTCTGGGAACTATCATTGTGTACTTTAACAGTTTTACCAAATTAGACAGTTTGCTTAGAAGTATTTACCGGAATAGTCACCATTTTAACTGATTCACACAAAAAAACGCCAAAGCCTATCCTCCTTAATTGTAAACAGAAACACTATTCTCGTCAGTCCAAGGCTTTAGACACCAATTCTGAGCTCTGTAATCATGAAGTCTTAATATTTCAAAGCACAGTCCCGTGAAAACGCCACCGGAAGTACGCGGAGATGTAAATATTACCAGTATTTTCGTAATTTCACAGCTTTCCACTGGAAACCTCCGTGATTGAAGACGACAGTAAATGTAGTAAGAACATATTTACGTGTACTTAGTGTTTCCTACACGTTCTTAATCATTTCTGGGAACTTTCATTGTGTACTTTAACAGGTTTACCAAAATTAGACAGTTTGCTTAGCAGTATTTACGGGAATCGTCACCATTTTAACTGATTCACACAAAAAAACGCCAAAGCCAATCCTCCTTAATTGTAAACATAAACACTATTCTCATCATTCCAAGTATTTACACACCAATTCTGAGATCTTTAAGCGTGAACTCTGAATATTTCAAAGCACAGTCCCGTGAAAACGCCACCGGAAATACCCGGAGACCTAAATATTACCAGAATTTGCGTCATTTCACAGCTTTCCACTGGAAACCTCCGTGATTGAATACGACAGTAAATGTAGTAAGAATCTATTTACGTGTACTTGAGGTGTTTCTTACAGGTTCTTAATCATTTCTGGGAACTATCATTGTGTATTTTAACAGTTTTACCAATATTAGACTGTTTGCTTAGAAGTATTTACCGGAATCGTCACCATTTTAACTAAATCACACAAAAAAAACGCCAAAGCTAATCCTCCTTAATTGTAAACAGAAACATTATTCTCGTCATTCCAAGGTTTTAGACACCAATTCTGAGCTCTGTAAGCATGAACTCTTAATATTTCAAAGAACAGTCCCGTGAAAACGCCACCGGAAGTACCCGGAGTTGTAAAAATTACCAGTATTTTCGTCATTTCACAGCTTTCCACTGGAAACCTCCGTGATTGAAGACGACAGTAAATGTAGTAAGAACATATTTACGTGTACTTAGTGTTTCTTACACGTTCTTAATCATTTCTGGGAACTATCATTGTGTACTTTAACAGTTTTACCAAAATTAGACAGTTTGCTTAGAAGTATTTACCAGAATCGTGACCATTTTCACTGAATCACACAAAAAAACGCCAAAGCCAATCCTCCTTAATTGTAAACAGAAACACTATTCTCGTCAGTCCAAGGCTTTAGACACCAATTCTGAGCTCTGTAAGCATGAAGTCTAAATATTTCAAAGCTCAGTCCCTTGAAAACACCACCAGAAGTACCCGGAGATGTAAATGTTACCAGTATTTTCGTCATTTCACAGCTTTCCACTGGAAACCTCCGTGATTGAATACGACAGTAAATGTAGTAACAATCTATTTACGTGTCCTTGAGGTGTTTCTTACACGTTCTTAATCATTTCTGTGAACTATCATTGTGTATTTTAACAGTTTTACCAATATTAGACTGTTTGCTTAGAAGTATTTACCGGAATCGTCACCATTTTAACTGATTCACACAAAAAAACGCCAAAGCCAATCCTCCTTAATTGTAAACAGAAACACTATTCTCGTCATTCCAAGCATTTAGACACCAATTCTGAGTTCTGTAAGCAGGAAGTCTTAATATTTAAAAGCACAGTCCCGTGAAAACGCCACCGGAAGTACCTGGAGTCCAAAATATTACCAGAATTTGCGTCATTTCACAGCTTTCCACTGGAAACCTCCGTGATTGAATACGACAGTAAATGTAGTAAGAATCTATTTACGTGTACTTGAGGTGTTTCTTACACGTTCTTAATCATTTCTGGGAACTATCATTGTGTACTTTAACACTTTTACCAAATTAGACAGTTTGCTTAGAAGTATATACCGGAATCGTCACCATTTTAACTAAATCACACAAAAAAAACGCCAAAGCTAATCCTCCTTAATTGTAAACAGAAACATTATTCTCGTCATTCCAAGGCTTTAGACACCAATTCTGAGCTCTGTAAGCATGAACTCTTAATATTTCAAAGCACAGTCTCGTGAAAACGCCACTGGAAGTACCCGGAGTTGTAAATATTACCAGTATTTTCCTCATGTCACAGCTTTCCACTGGAACCTCCGTGATTGAAGACGACAGTAAATGTAGTAAGAACATATTTACGTGTACTTAGTGTTTCTTACACGTTCTTAATCATTTCTGGGAACTATCATTGTGTACTTTAACAGTTTTACCAAAATTAGACAGTTTGCTTAGCAGTATATACCGGAATCGTCACCATTTTAACTGATTCACACAAAAAAACGCCAAAGCCTATCCTCCTTAATTGTAAACAGAAACACTATTCTCGTCAGTCCAAGGCTTTAGACACCAATTCTGAGCTCTGTAATCATGAAGTCTTAATATTTCAAAGCACAGTCCCGTGAAAACGCCACCGGAAGTACGCGGAGATGTAACTATTACCAGTATTTTCGTAATTTCACAGCTTTCCACTGGAAACCTCCGTGATTGAAGACGACAGTAAATGTAGTAAGAACATATTTACGTGTACTTAGTGTTTCCTACACGTTCTTAATCATTTCTGGGAACTTTCATTGTGTACTTTAACAGGTTTACCAAAATTAGACAGTTTGCTTAGCAGTATTTACGGGAATCGTCACCATTTTAACTGATTCACACAAAAAAACGCCAAAGCCAATCCTCCTTAATTGTAAACATAAACACTATTCTCATCATTCCAAGTATTTACACACCAATTCTGAGATCTTTAAGCGTGAACTCTGAATATTTCAAAGCACAGTCCCGTGAAAACGCCACCAGAAGTACCCGGAGACCTAAATATTACCAGAATTTGCGTCATTTCACAGCTTTCCACTGGAAACCTCCGTGATTGAATATGACAGTAAATGTAGTAAGAATCTATTTACGTGTACTTGAGGTATTTCTTACACGTTCTTAATCATTTCTGGGAACTATCATTGTGTATTTTAACAGTTTTACCAAAATTAGACAGTTTGCTTAGAAGTATTTACCGGAATCGTCACCATTTTAACCGATTCACACAAAAAAACGCCAAAGCCAATCCTCCTTAATTGTAAACAGAAACACTATTCTCGTCATTCCAAGGCTTTAGACACGAATTCTGAGCTCTGTAAGCATGAAGTCTTAATATTTCAAAGCACAGTCCCGTGAAAACGCCACCGGAAATACCCGGAGATGTTAATATTACCAGTATTTTCGTCATTTCACAGCTTTCCACTGGAAACCTCCGTGATTGAATATGACAGTAAATGTAGTAAGAATCTATTTACGTGTACTTGAGGTGTTTCTTACACGTTCTTAATCATTTCTGGGAACTATCATTGTGTACTTTAACAGTTTTACCAAAATCGGACAGTTTGCTTAGCAGTGTTTACGGGAATCGTCACCATTTTAACTGATTCACACAAAAAAACGCCAAAGCCAATCCTCCTTAATTGTAAACATAAACACTATTCTCATCATTCCAAGTATTTACACACCAATTCTGAGATCTTTAAGCGTGAACTCTGAATATTTCAAAGCACAGTCCCGTGAAAACGCCATCGGAAGTACCTGGAGACCTAAATATTACCAGAATTTGCGTCATTTCACAGCTTTCCACTGGAAACCTCCGTGATTGAATACGACAGTAAATGTAGTAAGAATCTATTTACGTGTACTTGAGGTGTTTCTTACACGTTCTTAATCATTTCTGGGAACTATCATTGTGTACTTTAACAGTTTTACCAAATTAGACAGTTTGCTTAGAAGTATTTACCGGAATCGTCACCATTTTAACTAAATCACACAAAAAAAACGCCAAAGCTAATCCTCCTTAATTGTAAACAGAAACACTATTCTCGTCATTCCAAGCTTTAGACACGAATTCTGAGCTCTGTAACCATGAAGTCTTAATATTTCAAAGCACAGTCCCGTGAAAACGCCACCGGAAGTACCCGTAGATGTAAATATTACCAGTATTTTCGTCATTTCACAGCTTTCCACTGGAAACCTCCGTGATTGAATACGACAGTAAATGTAGTAAGAATCTATTTACGTGTACTTGAGGTATTTCTTACACGTTCTTAATCATTTCTGGGAACTATCATTGTGTATTTTAACAGTTTTACCAAAATTAGACAGTTTGCTTAGAAGTATTTACTGGAATCGTCACCATTTTAACTGATTCACACAAAAAAACGCCAAAGCCAATCCTCCTTAATTGTAAACAGAAACACTATTCTCGTCATTCCAAGGCTTTAGACACCAATTCTGAGTTCTGTAAGCAGGAAGTCTTAATATTTCAAAGCACAGTCCCGTGAAAACGCCACCGGAAGTACCCGGAGCTGTAAATATTACCAGTATTTTCGTCATTTCACAGCTTTCCACTGGAAACCTCCGTGATTGAAGACGACAGTAAATGTAGTAAGAACATATTTACTTGTACTTAGTGTTTCTTACACGTTCTTTTTTTTTTTTTTTTGAATTCGTCTTTTTAATTTTTCTTCTTTATTTTTTCTGTGCACTCACTTAGAACATTTTCTTAAAAATAGAATGGTATAGAAAAAGGTGCCATGAACACATGTGTTAACCTTGAGAAATTATGCTCATTTTCAAATAATATATCAGTTTGGACCTTTATCATTATAAGATGTGCATAAAATTTCTATAAATATTCTATTTATAACTGGGGGAGTACAGTGAGGTGGAAAAGTAGAGTGAGTTAGACATCTGTACAATGAATATTTGTTGAATCAATGTCTTTGTGAACATTATCTACAATATATCTTGAGGGGGAAAAACTGCCGGGGTCCTGCCCCAGCGAGTCCAGGGGTCCCCAAAGGTGTGGACGGAGTCGGCGAAGAAGGAATGTCACGGAGACAGCGTTCAGTTGATCAGCAACCTAGCCAGGATCTCTAGCCAGGATCTCCAGAGAGGTTCTGCTTAGGATCTCCAGCGAGGTTCTGTAGCCATGTTCCCTCGCTAGGTTCTCCAGCCAGGTTCTGTCCAGGCTCTCCAGTCAGGTTCAGTGTCCAGGTTCCAGTCATGTTCTCCTGCCAATCTCTGTAGTCAGGTTCAGTCCAGGATCCCTTGCCATGTTCTCCCGCTAGGCTCTGTCTCTAGGCTCCGAGGCCAGTCCCGGTCCAGGATCCTCTGGCATGCTCTCGCCAGCGAAGTTCTTCTGTCTCTAGGCTCCGTGTAGGTTCTGTCTTCTGAATTCTGTCTCCTGAGTTCTGAGTCTTTCTGTCTTGTTACAACTGTATTTATACCAGTTGATTCAATCCTATCAATCTCTATTACAAAGGTTAGGGCGTTTCTTATCTCCATTCCAGGGAGAAAAGATTATGTAGTTTAAGCATGATTGTTCATAGTTAAAGGGATTAATTACCCGCCTGGCACTTAGTTGAGGGGTTTTATTCCCTCCCTAACTTCAGGGGAAAATCCCTACCTGCGGATTCAACCTTTCTTGGAGAGGTGACCTTGGTTAAAACACAGCGCCAAGAAGGTGAGCAAACATATTAAGAACCGTATGCCATATATGCCAGGTCCCTTGAAACAGCAAGGATGGACCGGCTCCCGGCAAATTCCCCCTTTTTTATTTTTTAAAAGCAGGCATTAAAAAGAAAAACCTCAAATGCTCTCTTATATCCATTTTAAGAGTAGGATTGGCGCTTTCTGCTATTACCTGAGTCCTGATCTATCATCCAAGGGAGAGCTTGCCAATCCTGCACTTTCCCAGGGTAGAAAGGCTGCAGTGGGGTTAAGGATAAGGCTCCTTGGGCCTACCTTCTCCCATGCCATTACATTTACCTTTCCTTCCTCAGAAAAGCATGGACATATTTCTTGTATAAAACGTTCTGTCTGACTGGGAGTAACCTTAATTCCTCTGCTAACAAGCACATATGTTAAAAGATCAATACAGAGTCTTTTTTCTTTAGACTCAGTATGGCACATCTTCTTAATCTAAAGATCAATACAGAGTCTTCTTTCTTTGGACTCACTATGGCACATCTTCTCAATCTAAGTTCTGTACTATCCACCTTCTTACCCTATTTATCCTCTATAGGGGGGTCTGTAGCACCCTGGTGGAGTCCTATCCATCCCGAGTGTGGGAGTTTTCAAGGGGGGGGGGGCTTACCTAAGGGAATCCTGTTACAGGGATTCCCAAAGGTGTGGACGGAGTCGGCAAAGACTATCCACCCTCTACCTACGGTGGAGTCCGATCCGTCCCGAGTGAGGGGGGGGGGGCTTACCTAAGGGTCCCTGTTCGGGCGCCATATGCCGGGGTCCTGCCCCAGCGAGTCCAGGGGTCCCCAAAGGTGTGGACGGAGTCGGCGAAGAAGGAATGTCACGGAGACAGCGTTCAGTTGATCAGCAACCTAGCCAGGATCTCTAGCCAGGATCTCCAGAGAGGTTCTGCTTAGGATCTCCAGCGAGGTTCTGTAGCCATGTTCCCTCGCTAGGTTCTCCAGCCAGGTTCTGTCCAGGCTCTCCAGTCAGGCTCAGTGTCCAGGTTCCAGTCAGGTTCTCCTGCCAATCTCTGTAGTCAGGTTCAGTCCAGGATCCCTTGCCATGTTCTCCCGCTAGGCTCTGTCTCTAGGCTCCGAGGCCAGTCCCGATCCAGGATCCTCTGGCATGCTCTCGCCAGCGAAGTTCTTCTATCTCTAGGCTCCGTGTAGGTTCTGTCTTCTGAATTCTGTCTCCTGAGTTCTCTCTTACACGTTCTTAATCATTTCTTGGAACTATCATTGTGTACTTTAACAGTTTTACCAAAATTAGACAGTTTGCTTAGAAGTATTTACCGGAATCATGACCATTTTCACTGAATCACACAAAAAAACGCCAAAGCCAATCCTCCTTAATTGTAAACAGAAACACTATTCTCGTCATTCCAAGGCTTTAGACACCAATTCTGAGCTATGTAAGGATGAAGTCTAAATATTTCAAAGCTCAGTCCCTTGAAAACACCACCGGAAGTAGCCGGAGATGTAAATATTACCAGTATTTTCGTCATTTCACAGCTTTCCACTGGAAACCTCCGTGATTGAATACGACAGTAAATGTAGTAAGAATCTATTTACGTGTCCTTGAGGTGTTTCTTACACGTTCTTAATCATTTTTGGGAACTATCATTGTGTATTTTAACAGTTTTGCCAAAATTAGACAGTTTGCTTAGAAGTATTTACCGGAATCGTCACCATTTTAACTGATTCACACAAAAAAACGCCAAAGCCAATCCTCCTTAATTGTAAACAGAAACACTATTCTCGTCATTCCAAGGCTTTAGACACCAATTCTGAGCCCTGTAAGCATGAACTCTTAATATTTCAAAGCACAGTGCCGTGAAAACGCCACCGGAAGTACCCGGAGATGTAAATATTACCAGTATTTTCGTCATTTCACAGCTTTCCACTGGAAACCTCCGTGATTGAATACGACAGTAAATGTACTAAGAATCTATTTACGTGTACTTGAGGTGTTTCTTACACGTTCTTAATCATTTCTGGGAACTATCATTGTGTATTTTAACAGTTTTACCAAAATTAGACAGTTTGCTTAGCAGTATTTACCGGAATCGTCACCATTTTAACTGATTCACACAAAAAAACGCCAAAGCCAATCCTCCTTAATTGTAAACATAAACACTATTCTCATCATTCCAAGTCTTTAGACACCAATTCTGAGCTCTGTAAGCATGAACTCTTAATAGTTCAAAGCACAGTCACGTGAAAACGCCACCGGAAGTACCCGGAGACGTAAACATTACCAGTATTTGTGTCATTTCACAGCTTTCCACTGGAAACCTCCGTGATTGAATACGACAGTAAATTTAGTAAGAATCTATTTACGTGTACTTGAGGTGTTTCTTACACGTTCTTAATCATTTCTGGGAACTATCATTGTGTACTTTAACAGTTTTACCAAATTAGACAGTTTGCTTAGAAGTATTTACCGGAATCGTCACCATTTTAACTGAATCACACACAAAAAAACGCCAAAGCTAATCCTCCTTAATTGTAAACATAAACATTATTCTCGTCAGTCCAAGCATTTAGACACCAATTCTGAGCTCTGTAAGCATGAACTCTTAATATTTCAAAGCACAGTCCCGTGAAAACGCCACCGGAAGTACCCGGAGTTGTAAATATTACCAGTATTTTCGTCATTTCACAGCTTTCCACTGGAAACCTCCGTGATTGAAGACGACAGTAAATGTAGTAAGAACATATTTACGTGTACTTAGTGTTTCTTACACGTTCTTAATCATTTCTGGGAACTATCATTGTGTACTTTAACAGTTTTACCAAAATTAGACAGTTTGCTTAGCAGTATATACCAGAATCGTCACCATTTTAACTGATTCACACAAAAAAACGCCAAAGCCTATCCTCCTTAATTGTAAACAGAAACACTATTCTCGTCCGTCCAAGGCTTTAGACACCAATTCTGAGCTCTGTAAGCATGAAGTCTTATTATTTCAAAGCACAGTCCCGTGAAAACGCCACCGGAAGTACCAGGAGATGTAAATATTACCAGTATTTTCGTAATTTCACAGCATTCCACTGGAAACCTCCGTGATTGAATACGACAGTAAATTTAGTAAGAATCTATTTACGTGTACTTGAGGTATTTCTTACACGTTCTGAATCATTTCTGGGAACTATCATTGTGTATTTTAACAGTTTTACCAAAATTACACAGTTTGCTTAGAAGTATTTACCGGAATCGTGACCATTTTAACCGATTCACACAAAAAAACGCCAAAGCCAATCCTCCTTAATTGTAAACAGAAACACTATTCTCGTCATTCCAAGGCTTTAGACACCAATTCTGAGCTCTGTAAGCATGAACTCTTAATATTTCAAAGCACAGTCCCGTGAAAACGCCACCGGAAGTACCCGGAGTTGTAAATATTACCAGTATTTTCGTAATTTCACAGCTTTCCACTGGAAACCTCCGTGATTGAAGACGACAGTAAATGTAGTAAGAACATATTTTCGTGTACTTAGTGTTTCCTACACGTTCTTAATCATTTCTGGGAACTTTCATTGTGTACTTTAACAGGTTTACCAAAATTAGACAGTTTGCTTAGCAGTATTTACGGGAATCGTCACCATTTTAACTGATTCACACAAAAAAACGCCAAAGCCAATCCTCCTTAATTGTAAACATAAACACTATTCTCATCATTCCAAGTATTTACACACCAATTCTGAGATCTTTAAGCGTGAACTCTGAATATTTCAAAGCACAGTCCCGTGAAAACGCCACCAGAAGTACCCGGAGACCTAAATATTACCAGAATTTGCGTCATTTCACAGCTTTCCACTGGAAACCTCCGTGATTGAATATGACAGTAAATGTAGTAAGAATCTATTTACGTGTACTTGAGGTATTTCTTACACGTTCTTAATCATTTCTGGGAACTATCATTGTGTATTTTAACAGTTTTACCAAAATTAGACAGTTTGCTTAGAAGTATTTACCGGAATCGTCACCATTTTAACCGATTCACACAAAAAAACGCCAAAGCCAATCCTCCTTAATTGTAAACAGAAACACTATTCTCGTCATTCCAAGGCTTTAGACACGAATTCTGAGCTCTGTAAGCATGAAGTCTTAATATTTCAAAGCACAGTCCCGTGAAAACGCCACCGGAAATACCCGGAGATGTTAATATTACCAGTATTTTCGTCATTTCACAGCTTTCCACTGGAAACCTCCGTGATTGAATATGACAGTAAATGTAGTAAGAATCTATTTACGTGTACTTGAGGTGTTTCTTACACGTTCTTAATCATTTCTGGGAACTATCATTGTGTACTTTAACAGTTTTACCAAAATCGGACAGTTTGCTTAGCAGTGTTTACGGGAATCGTCACCATTTTAACTGATTCACACAAAAAAACGCCAAAGCCAATCCTCCTTAATTGTAAACATAAACACTATTCTCATCATTCCAAGTATTTACACACCAATTCTGAGATCTTTAAGCGTGAACTCTGAATATTTCAAAGCACAGTCCCGTGAAAACGCCATCGGAAGTACCTGGAGACCTAAATATTACCAGAATTTGCGTCATTTCACAGCTTTCCACTGGAAACCTCCGTGATTGAAGACGACAGTAAATGTAGTAAGAATCTATTTACGTGTACTTGAGGTGTTTCTTACACGTTCTTAATCATTTCTGGGAACTATCATTGTGTACTTTAACAGTTTTACCAAATTAGACAGTTTGCTTAGAAGTATTTACCGGAATCGTCACCATTTTAACTAAATCACACAAAAAAAACGCCAAAGCTAATCCTCCTTAATTGTAAACAGAAACACTATTGTCGTCATTCCAAGCTTTAGACACGAATTCTGAGCTCTGTAACCATGAAGTCTTAATATTTCAAAGCACAGTCCCGTGAAAACGCCACCGGAAGTACCCGTAGATGTAAATATTACCAGTATTTTCGTCATTTCACAGCTTTCCACTGGAAACCTCCGTGATTGAATACGACAGTAAATGTAGTAAGAATCTATTTACGTGTACTTGAGGTATTTCTTACACGTTCTTAATCATTTCTGGGAACTATCATTGTGTATTTTAACAGTTTTACCAAAATTAGACAGTTTGCTTAGAAGTATTTACTGGAATCGTCACCATTTTAACTGATTCACACAAAAAAACGCCAAAGCCAATCCTCCTTAATTGTAAACAGAAACACTATTCTCGTCATTCCAAGGCTTTAGACACCAATTCTGAGTTCTGTAAGCAGGAAGTCTTAATATTTCAAAGCACAGTCCCGTGAAAACGCCACCGGAAGTACCCGGAGCTGTAAATATTACCAGTATTTTCGTCATTTCACAGCTTTCCACTGGAAACCTCCGTGATTGAAGACGACAGTAAATGTAGTAAGAACATATTTACTTGTACTTAGTGTTTCTTACACGTTCTTTTTTTTTTTTTTTTGAATTCGTCTTTTTAATTTTTCTTCTTTATTTTTTCTGTGCACTCACTTAGAACATTTTCTTAAAAATAGAATGGTATAGAAAAAGGTGCCATGAACACATGTGTTAACCTTGAGAAATTATGCTCATTTTCAAATAATATATCAGTTTGGACCTTTATCATTATAAGATGTGCATAAAATTTCTATAAATATTCTATTTATAACTGGGGGAGTACAGTGAGGTGGAAAAGTAGAGTGAGTTAGACATCTGTACAATGAATATTTGTTGAATCAATGTCTTTGTGAACATTATCTACAATATATCTTGAGGGGGAAAAACTGCCGGGGTCCTGCCCCAGCGAGTCCAGGGGTCCCCAAAGGTGTGGACGGAGTCGGCGAAGAAGGAATGTCACGGAGACAGCGTTCAGTTGATCAGCAACCTAGCCAGGATCTCTAGCCAGGATCTCCAGAGAGGTTCTGCTTAGGATCTCCAGCGAGGTTCTGTAGCCATGTTCCCTCGCTAGGTTCTCCAGCCAGGTTCTGTCCAGGCTCTCCAGTCAGGTTCAGTGTCCAGGTTCCAGTCATGTTCTCCTGCCAATCTCTGTAGTCAGGTTCAGTCCAGGATCCCTTGCCATGTTCTCCCGCTAGGCTCTGTCTCTAGGCTCCGAGGCCAGTCCCGGTCCAGGATCCTCTGGCATGCTCTCGCCAGCGAAGTTCTTCTGTCTCTAGGCTCCGTGTAGGTTCTGTCTTCTGAATTCTGTCTCCTGAGTTCTGAGTCTTTCTGTCTTGTTACAACTGTATTTATACCAGTTGATTCAATCCTATCAATCTCTATTACAAAGGTTAGGGCGTTTCTTATCTCCATTCCAGGGAGAAAAGATTATGTAGTTTAAGCATGATTGTTCATAGTTAAAGGGATTAATTACCCGCCTGGCACTTAGTTGAGGGGTTTTATTCCCTCCCTAACTTCAGGGGAAAATCCCTACCTGCGGATTCAACCTTTCTTGGAGAGGTGACCTTGGTTAAAACACAGCGCCAAGAAGGTGAGCAAACATATTAAGAACCGTATGCCATATATGCCAGGTCCCTTGAAACAGCAAGGATGGACCGGCTCCCGGCAAATTCCCCCTTTTTTATTTTTTAAAAGCAGGCATTAAAAAGAAAAACCTCAAATGCTCTCTTATATCCATTTTAAGAGTAGGATTGGCGCTTTCTGCTATTACCTGAGTCCTGATCTATCATCCAAGGGAGAGCTTGCCAATCCTGCACTTTCCCAGGGTAGAAAGGCTGCAGTGGGGTTAAGGATAAGGCTCCTTGGGCCTACCTTCTCCCATGCCATTACATTTACCTTTCCTTCCTCAGAAAAGCATGGACATATTTCTTGTATAAAACGTTCTGTCTGACTGGGAGTAACCTTAATTCCTCTGCTAAC
Organism: Myotis daubentonii; assembly: GCF_963259705.1. Lineage (NCBI taxonomy): Eukaryota > Metazoa > Chordata > Mammalia > Chiroptera > Vespertilionidae > Myotis > Myotis daubentonii. The sequence goes on from NC_081852.1 coordinate 863,859, forward strand.
AAGCACATATGTTAAAAGATCAATACAGAGTCTTTTTTCTTTAGACTCAGTATGGCACATCTTCTTAATCTAAAGATCAATACAGAGTCTTCTTTCTTTGGACTCACTATGGCACATCTTCTCAATCTAAGTTCTGTACTATCCACCTTCTTACCCTATTTATCCTCTATAGGGGGGTCTGTAGCACCCTGGTGGAGTCCTATCCGTCCCGAGTGTGGGAGTTTTCAAGGGGGGGGGGGCTTACCTAAGGGAATCCTGTTACAGGGATTCCCAAAGGTGTGGACGGAGTCGGCAAAGACTATCCACCCTCTACCTACGGTGGAGTCCGATCCGTCCCGAGTGAGGGGGGGGGGGGCTTACCTAAGGGTCCCTGTTCGGGCGCCATATGCCGGGGTCCTGCCCCAGCGAGTCCAGGGGTCCCCAAAGGTGTGGACGGAGTCGGCGAAGAAGGAATGTCACGGAGACAGCGTTCAGTTGATCAGCAACCTAGCCAGGATCTCTAGCCAGGATCTCCAGAGAGGTTCTGCTTAGGATCTCCAGCGAGGTTCTGTAGCCATGTTCCTTCGCTAGGTTCTCCAGCCAGGTTCTGTCCAGGCTCTCCAGTCAGGCTCAGTGTCCAGGTTCCAGTCAGGTTCTCCTGCCAATCTCTGTAGTCAGGTTCAGTCCAGGATCCCTTGCCATGTTCTCCCGCTAGGCTCTGTCTCTAGGCTCCGAGGCCAGTCCCGATCCAGGATCCTCTGGCATGCTCTCGCCAGCGAAGTTCTTCTATCTCTAGGCTCCGTGTAGGTTCTGTCTTCTGAATTCTGTCTCCTGAGTTCTCTCTTACACGTTCTTAATCATTTCTTGGAACTATCATTGTGTACTTTAACAGTTTTACCAAAATTAGACAGTTTGCTTAGAAGTATTTACCGGAATCATGACCATTTTCACTGAATCACACAAAAAAACGCCAAAGCCAATCCTCCTTAATTGTAAACAGAAACACTATTCTCGTCATTCCAAGGCTTTAGACACCAATTCTGAGCTATGTAAGGATGAAGTCTAAATATTTCAAAGCTCAGTCCCTTGAAAACACCACCGGAAGTAGCCGGAGATGTAAATATTACCAGTATTTTCGTCATTTCACAGCTTTCCACTGGAAACCTCCGTGATTGAATACGACAGTAAATGTAGTAAGAATCTATTTACGTGTCCTTGAGGTGTTTCTTACACGTTCTTAATCATTTTGGGGAACTATCATTGTGTATTTTAACAGTTTTGCCAAAATTAGACAGTTTGCTTAGAAGTATTTACCGGAATCGTCACCATTTTAACTGATTCACACAAAAAAACGCCAAAGCCAATCCTCCTTAATTGTAAACAGAAACACTATTCTCGTCATTCCAAGGCTTTAGACACCAATTCTGAGCCCTGTAAGCATGAACTCTTAATATTTCAAAGCACAGTGCCGTGAAAACGCCACCGGAAGTACCCGGAGATGTAAATATTACCAGTATTTTCGTCATTTCACAGCTTTCCACTGGAAACCTCCGTGATTGAATACGACAGTAAATGTACTAAGAATCTATTTACGTGTACTTGAGGTGTTTCTTACACGTTCTTAATCATTTCTGGGAACTATCATTGTGTATTTTAACAGTTTTACCAAAATTAGACAGTTTGCTTAGCAGTATTTACCGGAATCGTCACCATTTTAACTGATTCACACAAAAAAACGCCAAAGCCAATCCTCCTTAATTGTAAACAGAAACACTATTCTCGTCATTCCAAGCATTTAGACACCAATTCTGAGTTCTGTAAGCAGGAAGTCTTAATATTTAAAAGCACAGTCCCGTGAAAACGCCACCGGAAGTACCTGGAGTCCTAAATATTACCAGAATTTGCGTCATTTCACAGCTTTCCACTGGAAACCTCCGTGATTGAATACGACAGTAAATGTAGTAAGAATCTATTTACGTGTACTTGAGGTGTTTCTTACACGTTCTTAATCATTTCTGGGAACTATCATTGTGTACTTTAACACTTTTACCAAATTAGACAGTTTGCTTAGAAGTATTTACCGGAATCGTCACCATTTTAACTAAATCACACAAAAAAAACGCCAAAGCTAATCCTCCTTAATTGTAAACAGAAACATTATTCTCGTCATTCCAAGGCTTTAGACACCAATTCTGAGCTCTGTAAGCATGAACTCTTAATATTTCAAAGCACAGTCTCGTGAAAACGCCACTGGAAGTACCCGGAGTTGTAAATATTACCAGTATTTTCCTCATGTCACAGCTTTCCACTGGAACCTCCGTGATTGAAGACGACAGTAAATGTAGTAAGAACATATTTACGTGTACTTAGTGTTTCTTACACGTTCTTAATCATTTCTGGGAACTATCATTGTGTCCTTTAACAGTTTTACCAAAATTAGACAGTTTGCTTAGCAGTATATACCGGAATCGTCACCATTTTAACTGATTCACACAAAAAAACGCCAAAGCCTATCCTCCTTAATTGTAAACAGAAACACTATTCTCGTCAGTCCAAGGCTTTACACACCAATTCTGAGCTCTGTAATCATGAAGTCTTAATATTTCAAAGCACAGTCCCGTGAAAACGCCACCGGAAGTACCCGGAGATGTAACTATTACCAGTATTTTCGTAATTTCACAGCTTTCCACTGGAAACCTCCGTGATTGAAGACGACAGTAAATGTAGTAAGAACATATTTACGTGTACTTAGTGTTTCCTACACGTTCTTAATCATTTCTGGGAACTTTCATTGTGTACTTTAACAGGTTTACCAAAATTAGACAGTTTGCTTAGCAGTATTTACGGGAATCGTCACCATTTTAACTGATTCACACAAAAAAACGCCAAAGCCAATCCTCCTTAATTGTGAACATAAACACTATTCTCATCATTCCAAGTATTTACACACCAATTCTGAGATCTTTAAGCGTGAACTCTGAATATTTCAAAGCACAGTCCCGTGAAAACGCCACCGGAAGTACCCGGAGACGTAAATATTACCAGTATTTGCGTCATTTCACAGCTTTCCACTGGAAACCTCCGTGATTGAATACGACAGTAAATGTAGTAAGAATCTATTTACGTGTACTTGAGGTATTTCTTACACGTTCTTAATCATTTCTGGGAACTATCATTGTGTATTTTAACAGTTTTACCAAAATTAGACAGTTTGCTTAGAAGTATTTACCGGAATCGTCACCATTTTAACCGATTCACACAAAAAAACGCCAAAGCCAATCCTCCTTAATTGTAAACAGAAACACTATTCTCGTCATTCCAAGGCTTTAGACACGAATTCTGAGCTCTGTAAGCATGAAGTCTTAATATTTCAAAGCACAGTCCCGTGAAAACACCACCGGAAATACACGGAGATGTAAATATTACCAGTATTTTCATCATTTCACAGCTTTCCACTGAAACCTCCGTGATTGAATATGACAGTAAATGTAGTAAGAATCTATTTACGTTTACTTGAGGTATTTCTTACACGTTCTTAATCATTTCTGGGAACTATCATTGTGTACTTTAACAGTTTTACCAAAATTAGACAGTTTGCTTAGCAGTATTTACCGGAATCGTCACCATTTTAACTGATTCACACAAAAAAACGCCAAAGCCTATCCTCCTTAATTGTAAACAGAAACACTATTCTCGTCATTCCAAGGCTTTAGACACCAATTCTGAGCTCTGTAAGCATGAAGTCTTAATATTTCAAAGCACAGTCCCGTGAAAACGCCACCGGAAGTACCCGGAGATGTAAATATTACCAGTATTTTCGTAATTTCACAGCTTTCCACTGGAAACCTCCGTGATTGAAGACGACAGTAAATGTAGTAAGAATCTATTTACGTGTACTTGAGGTGTTTCTTACACGTTCTTAATCATTTCTGGGAACTATCATTGTGTACTTTAACAGTTTTACCAAATTAGACAGTTTGCTTAGCAGTATTTACCGGAATCGTCACCATTTTAACTGAATCACACACAAAAAACGCCAAAGCTAATCCTCCTTAATTGTAAACATAAACATTATTCTCGTCATTCCAACGCTTTAGACACCAATTCTGAGCTCTGTAAGCATGAACTCTTAATATTTCAAAGCACAGTCCCGTGAAAACGCCACCGGAAGTACCTGGAGATGTAAATATTACCAGTATTTTCGTCATTTCACAGCTTTCCACTGGAAACCTCCGTGATTGAAGACGACAGTAAATGTAGTAAGAACATATTTACGTGTACTTAGTGTTTCCTACACGTTCTTAATCATTTCTGGGAACTTTCATTGTGTACTTTAACAGTTTTACCAAAATCGGACAGTTTGCTTAGCAGTGTTTACGGGAATCGTCACCATTTTAACTGATTCACACAAAAAAACGCCAAAGCCAATCCTCCTAAATTGTAAACATAAACACTATTCTCATCATTCCAAGTATTTACACACCAATTCTGAGATCTTTAAGCGTGAACTCTGAATATTTCAAAGCACAGTCCCGTGAAAACGCCACCGGAAGTACCTGGAGACCTAAATATTACCAGAATTTGCGTCATTTCACAGCTTTCCACTGGAAACCTCCGTGATTGAATACGACAGTAAATGTAGTAAGAATCTATTTACGTGTACTTGAGGTGTTTCTTACACGTTCGTAATCATTTCTGGGAACTATCATTGTGTACTTTAACAGTTTTACCAAATTAGACAGTTTGCTTAGAAGTATTTACCGGAATCGTCACCATTTTAACTAAATCACACAAAAAAAACGCCAAAGCTAATCCTCCTTAATTGTAAACAGAAACATTATTCTCGTCATTCCAAGGTTTTAGACACCAATTCTGAGCTCTGTAAGCATGAACTCTTAATATTTCAAAGAACAGTCCCGTGAAAACGCCACCGGAAGTACCCGGAGTTGTAAATATTACCAGTATTTTCGTCATTTCACAGCTTTCCACTGGAAACCTCCGTGATTGAAGACGACAGTAAATGTAGTAAGAACATATTTACGTGTACTTAGTGTTTCTTACACGTTCTTAATCATTTCTGGGAACTATCATTGTGTACTTTAACAGTTTTACCAAAATTAGACAGTTTGCTTAGAAGTATTTACCAGAATCGTGACCATTTTCACTGAATCACACAAAAAAACGCCAAAGCCAATCCTCCTTAATTGTAAACAGAAACACTATTCTCGTCAGTCCAAGGCTTTAGACACCAATTCTGAGCTCTGTACGCATGAAGTCTAAATATTTCAAAGCTCAGTCCCTTGAAAACACCACCAGAAGTACCCGGAGATGTAAATGTTACCAGTATTTTCGTCATTTCACAGCTTTCCACTGGAAACCTCCGTGATTGAATACGACAGTAAATGTAGTAACAATCTATTTACGTGTCCTTGAGGTGTTTCTTACACGTTCTTAATCATTTCTGTGAACTATCATTGTGTATTTTAACAGTTTTACCAAAATTAGACAGTTTGCTTAGGAGTATTTTCTGGAATCGTCACCATTTTAACTGATTCACACAAAAAAACGCCAAAGCCAATCCTCCTTAATTGTAAACAGAAACACTATTCTGGTCATTCCAAGGCTTTAGACACCAATTCTGAGTTCTGTAAGCAGGAAGTCTTAATATTTCAAAGCACAGTCCCGTGAAAACGCCACCGGAAGTACGCGGAGACCTAAATATTACCAGTATTTTCGTCATTTCACAGCTTTCCACTGGAAACCTCCGTGATTGAATACGACAGTAAATGTAGTAAGAATCTATTTACGTGTACTTGAGGTGTTTCTTACACGTTCTTAATCATTTCTGGGAACTATCATTGTGTATTTTAACAGTTTTACCAAAATTAGACAGTTTGCTTTGCAGTATTTACCGGAATCGTCACCATTTTAACTGATTCACACAAAAAAATGCCAAAGCCTATCCTCCTTAATTGTAAACAGAAACACTATTCTCGTCAGTCCAAGGCTTTAGACACCAATTCTGAGCTCTGTAATCATGAAGTCTTAATATTTCAAAGCACAGTCCCGTGAAAACGCCACCGGAAGTACCCGGAGATGTAAATATTACCAGTATTTTCGTAATTTCACAGCTTTCCACTGGAAACCTCCGTGATTAAAGACGACAGTAAATGTAGTAAGAACATATTTACGTGTACTTAGTGTTTCCTACACGTTCTTAATCATTTCTGGGAACTTTCATTGTGTACTTTAACAGGTTTACCAAAATTAGACAGTTTGCTTAGCAGTATTTACGGGAATCGTCACCATTTTAACTGATTCACACAAAAAAACGCCAAAGCCAATCCTCCTTAATTGTAAACATAAACACTATTCTCATCATTCCAAGTATTTACACACCAATTCTGAGATCTTTAAGCGTGAACTCTGAATATTTCAAAGCACAGTCCCGTGAAAACGCCACCGGAAGTACCCGGAGACGTAAATATTACCAGTATTTGCGTCATTTCACAGCTTTCCACTGGAAACCTCCGTGATTGAATATGACAGTAAATGTAGTAAGAATCTATTTACGTGTACTTGAGGTATTTCTTACAAGTTCTTAATCATTTCTGGGAACTATCATTGTGTATTTTAACAGTTTTACCAAAATTAGACAGTTTGCTTAGAAGTATTTACCGGAATCGTCACCATTTTAACTGATTCACACAAAAAAACGCCAAAGCCAATCCTCCTTAATTGTAAACAGAAACACTATTCTCGTCATTCCAAGGCTTTAGACAACAATTCTGAGTTCTGTAAGCAGGAAGTCTTAATATTTGAAAGCACAGTCCCGTGAAAACGCCACCGGAAGTACCTGAGACCTAAATATTACCAGAATTTGCGTCATTTCACAGCTTTCCACTGGAAACCTCCGTGATTGAAGACGACAGTAAATGTAGTAAGAACATATTTACGTGTACTTAGTGTTTCTTACACGTTCTTAATCTTTTCTGGGATTATCATTGTGTACTTTAACAGTTTTACCAAAATTAGACAGTTTGCTTAGCAGTATTTACCGGAATCGTCACCATTTTAACTGATTCACACAAAAAAACGCCAAAGCCAATCCTCCTTAATTGTAAACAGAAACACTATTCTCGTCATTCCAAGCATTTAGACACCAATTCTGAGATCTTTAAGCGTGAACTCTGAATATTTCAAAGCACAGTCCCGTGAAAACGCCACCGGAAGTACGCGGAGACCTAAATATTACCAGAATTTGCGTCATTTCACAGCTTTCCACTGGAAACCTCCGTGATTGAATACGACAGTAAATGTAGTAAGAATCTATTTACGTGTACTTGAGGTGTTTCTTACACGTTCTTAATCATTTCTGGGAACTATCATTGTGTATTTTAACAGTTTTACCAAAATTAGACTGTTTGCTTTGCAGTATTTACCGGAATCGTCACCATTTTAACTGATTCACACAAAAAAATGCCAAAGCCTATCCTCCTTAATTGTAAACAGAAACACTATTCTCGTCAGTCCAAGGCTTTAGACACCAATTCTGAGCTCTGTAATCATGAAGTCTTAATATTTCAAAGCACAGTCCCGTGAAAACGCCACCGGAAGTACCCGGAGATGTAAATATTACCAGTATTTTCGTAATTTCACAGCTTTCCACTGGAAACCTCCGTGATTAAAGACGACAGTAAATGTAGTAAGAACATATTTACGTGTACTTAGTGTTTCCTACACGTTCTTAATCATTTCTGGGAACTTTCATTGTGTACTTTAACAGGTTTACCAAAATTAGACAGTTTGCTTAGCAGTATTTACGGGAATCGTCACCATTTTAACTGATTCACACAAAAAAACGCCAAAGCCAATCCTCCTTAATTGTAAACATAAACACTATTCTCATCATTCCAAGTATTTACACACCAATTCTGAGATCTTTAAGCGGGAACTCTGAATATTTCAAAGCACAGTCCCGTGAAAACGCCACCGGAAGTACCCGGAGACGTAAATATTACCAGTATTTGCGTCATTTCACAGCTTTCCACTGGAAACCTCCATGATTGAATATGACAGTAAATGTAGTAAGAATCTATTTACGTGTACTTGAGGTATTTCTTACAAGTTCTTAATCATTTCTGGGAACTATCATTGTGTATTTTAACAGTTTTACCAAAATTAGACAGTTTGCTTAGAAGTATTTACCGGAATCGTCACCATTTTAACTGATTCACACAAAAAAACGCCAAAGCCAATCCTCCTTAATTGTAAACAGAAACACTATTCTCGTCATTCCAAGGCTTTAGACAACAATTCTGAGTTCTGTAAGCAGGAAGTCTTAATATTTGAAAGCACAGTCCCGTGAAAACGCCACCGGAAGTACCTGGAGACCTAAATATTACCAGAATTTGCGTCATTTCACAGCTTTCCACTGGAAACCTCCGTGATTGAATACGACAGTAAATTTAGTAAGAATCTATTTACGTGTACTTGAGGTGTTTCTTACACGTTCTTAATCATTTCTGGGAACTATCATTGTGTACTTTAACAGTTTTACCAAATTAGACAGTTTGCTTAGAAGTATTTACCGGAATAGTCACCATTTTAACTGAATCACACACAAAAAAACGCCAAAGCTAATCCTCCTTAATTGTAAACATAAACATTATTCTCGTCATTCCAAGGCTTTAGACACCAATTCTGAGCTCTGTAAGCATGAACTCTTAATATTTCAAAGCACAGTCCCGTGAAAACGCCACCGGAAGTACCCGGAGTTGTAAATATTACCAGTATTTTCGTCATTTCACAGCTTTCCACTGGAAACCTCCGTGATTGAAGACGACAGTAAATGTAGTAAGAACATATTTACGTGTACTTAGTGTTTCTTACACGTTCTTAATCTTTTCTGGGATTATCATTGTGTACTTTAACAGTTTTACCAAAATTAGACAGTTTGCTTAGCAGTATTTACCGGAATCGTCACCATTTTAACTGATTCACACAAAAAAACGCCAAAGCCAATCCTCCTTAATTGTAAACAGAAACACTATTCTCGTCATTCCAAGCATTTAGACACCAATTCTGAGATCTTTAAGCGTGAACTCTGAATATTTCAAAGCACAGTCCCGTGAAAACGCCACCGGAAGTACCCGGAGACCTAAATATTACCAGAATTTGCGTCATTTCACAGCTTTCCACTGGAAACCTCCGTGATTGAATACGACAGTAAATGTAGTAAGAATCTATTTACGTGTACTTGAGGTGTTTCTTACACGTTCTTAATCATTTCTGGGAACTATCATTGTGTATTTTAACAGTTTTACCAAAATTAGACAGTTTGCTTTGCAGTATTTACCGGAATCGTCACCATTTTAACTGATTCACACAAAAAAATGCCAAAGCCTATCCTCCTTAATTGTAAACAGAAACACTATTCTCGTCAGTCCAAGGCTTTAGACACCAATTCTGAGCTCTGTAATCATGAAGTCTTAATATTTCAAAGCACAGTCCCGTGAAAACGCCACCGGAAGTACCCGGAGATGTAAATATTACCAGTATTTTCGTAATTTCACAGCTTTCCACTGGAAACCTCCGTGATTAAAGACGACAGTAAATGTAGTAAGAACATATTTACGTGTACTTAGTGTTTCCTACACGTTCTTAATCATTTCTGGGAACTTTAATTGTGTACTTTAACAGGTTTACCAAAATTAGACAGTTTGCTTAGCAGTATTTACGGGAATCGTCACCATTTTAACTGATTCACACAAAAAAACGCCAAAGCCAATCCTCCTTAATTGTAAACATAAACACTATTCTCATCATTCCAAGTATTTACACACCAATTCTGAGATCTTTAAGCGGGAACTCTGAATATTTCAAAGCACAGTCCCGTGAAAACGCCACCGGAAGTACCCGGAGACGTAAATATTACCAGTATTTGCGTCATTTCACAGCTTTCCACTGGAAACCTCCGTGATTGAATATGACAGTGAATGTAGTAAGAATCTATTTACGTGTACTTGAGGTATTTCTTACAAGTTCTTAATCATTTCTGGGAACTATCATTGTGTATTTTAACAGTTTTACCAAAATTAGACAGTTTGCTTAGAAGTATTTACCGGAATCGTCACCATTTTAACTGATTCACACAAAAAAACGCCAAAGCCAATCCTCCTTAATTGTAAACATAAACATTATTCTCGTCATTCCAAGGCTTTAGACACCAATTCTGAGCTCTGTAAGCATGAAGTCTTAATATTTCAAAGCACAGTCCCGTGAAAACGCCACCGGAAGTACCCGGAGATGTAAATATTACCAGTATTTTCGTAATTTCACAGCTTTCCACTGGAAACCTCCGTGATTAAAGACGACAGTAAATGTAGTAAGAACATATTTACGTGTACTTAGTGTTTCCTACACGTTCTTAATCATTTCTGGGAACTTTCATTGTGTACTTTAACAGGTTTACCAAAATTAGACAGTTTGCTTAGAAGTATTTACCGGAATCGTCACCATTTTAACTGATTCACACAAAAAAACGCCAAAGCCAATCCTCCTTAATTGTAAACATAAACACTATTCTCATCATTCCAAGTATTTACACACCAATTCTGAGATCTTTAAGCGTGAACTCTGAATATTTCAAAGCACAGTCCCGTGAAAACGCCACCGGAAGTACCCGGAGACGTAAATATTACCAGTATTTGCGTCATTTCACAGCTTTCCACTGGAAACCTCCGTGATTGAATATGACAGTAAATGTAGTAAGAATCTATTTACGTGTACTTGAGGTATTTCTTCCAAGTTCTTAATCATTTCTGGGAACTATCATTGTGTATTTTAACAGTTTTACCAAAATTAGACAGTTTGCTTAGTAGTATTTACCGGAATCGTCACCATTTTAACTGATTCACACAAAAAAACGCCAAAGCCTATCCTCCTTAATTGTAAACAGAAACACTATTCTCGTCATTCCAAGGCTTTAGACAACAATTCTGAGTTCTGTAAGCAGGAAGTCTTAATATTTGAAAGCACAGTCCCGTGAAAACGCCACCGGAAGTACCTGGAGACCTAAATATTACCAGAATTTGCGTCATTTCACAGCTTTCCACTGGAAACCTCCGTGATTGAATACGACAGTAAATTTAGTAAGAATCTATTTACGTGTACTTGAGGTGTTTCTTACACGTTCTTAATCATTTCTGGGAACTATCATTGTGTACTTTAACAGGTTTACCAAAATTAGACAGTTTGCTTAGCAGTATTTACCGGAATCGTCACCATTTTAACTGATTCACACAAAAAAACGCCAAAGCCAATCCTCCTTAATTGTAAACATAAACACTATTCTCATCATTCCAAGTATTTACACACCAATTCTGAGATCTTTAAGCGTGAACTCTGAATATTTCAAAGCACAGTCCCGTGAAAACGCCACCGGAAGTATCCGGAGACGTAAATATTACCAGTATTTGCGTCATTTCACAGCTTTCCACTGGAAACCTCCGTGATTGAATATGACAGTAAATGTAGTAAGAATCTATTTACGTGTACTTGAGGTATTTCTTACAAGTTCTTAATCATTTCTGGGAACTATCATTGTGTATTTTAACAGTTTTACCAAAATTAGACAGTTTGCTTAGAAGTATTTACCGGAATCGTCACCATTTTAACTGATTCACACAAAAAAACGCCAAAGCCAATCCTCCTTAATTGTAAACATAAACACTATTCTCATCATTCCAAGTATTTACACACCAATTCTGAGATCTTTAAGCGTGAACTCTGAATATTTCAAAGCACAGTCCCGTGAAAACGCCACCGGAAGTACCCGGAGACGTAAATATTACCAGTATTTGCGTCATTTCACAGCTTTCCACTGGAAACCTCCGTGATTGAATATGACAGTAAATGTAGTAAGAATCTATTTACGTGTACTTGAGGTATTTCTTACAAGTTCTTAATCATTTCTGGGAACTATCATTGTGTATTTTAACAGTTTTACCAAAATTAGACAGTTTGCTTAGAAGTATTTACCGGAATCGTCACCATTTTAACTGATTCACACAAAAAAACGCCAAAGCCTATCCTCCTTAATTGTAAACAGAAACACTATTCTCGTCATTCCAAGGCTTTAGACAACAATTCTGAGTTCTGTAAGCAGGAAGTCTTAATATTTGAAAGCACAGTCCCGTGAAAACGCCACCGGAAGTACCTGGAGACCTAAATATTACCAGAATTTGCGTCATTTCACAGCTTTCCACTGGAAACCTCCGTGATTGAATACGACAGTAAATTTAGTAAGAATCTATTTACGTGTACTTGAGGTGTTTCTTACACGTTCTTAATCATTTCTGGGAACTATCATTGTGTACTTTAACAGGTTTACCAAAATTAGACAGTTTGCTTAGCAGTATTTACCGGAATCGTCACCATTTTAACTGATTCACACAAAAAAACGCCAAAGCCAATCCTCCTTAATTGTAAACATAAACACTATTCTCATCATTCCAAGTATTTACACACCAATTCTGAGATCTTTAAGCGTGAACTCTGAATATTTCAAAGCACAGTCCCGTGAAAACGCCACCGGAAGTATCCGGAGACGTAAATATTACCAGTATTTGCGTCATTTCACAGCTTTCCACTGGAAACCTCCGTGATTGAATATGACAGTAAATGTAGTAAGAATCTATTTACGTGTACTTGAGGTATTTCTTACAAGTTCTTAATCATTTCTGGGAACTATCATTGTGTATTTTAACAGTTTTACCAAAATTAGACAGTTTGCTTAGAAGTATTTACCGGAATCGTCACCATTTTAACTGATTCACACAAAAAAACGCCAAAGCCTATCCTCCTTAATTGTAAACAGAAACACTATTCTCGTCATTCCAAGGCTTTAGACAACAATTCTGAGTTCTGTAAGCAGGAAGTCTTAATATTTGAAAGCACAGTCCCGTGAAAACGCCACCGGAAGTACCTGGAGACCTAAATATTACCAGAATTTGCGTCATTTCACAGCTTTCCACTGGAAACCTCCGTGATTGAATACGACAGTAAATTTAGTAAGAATCTATTTACGTGTACTTGAGGTGTTTCTTACACGTTCTTAATCATTTCTGGGAACTATCATTGTGTACTTTAACAGTTTTACCAAATTAGACAGTTTGCTTAGAAGTATTTACCGGAATAGTCACCATTTTAACTGAATCACACACAAAAAAACGCCAAAGCTAATCCTCCTTAATTGTAAACATAAACATTATTCTCGTCATTCCAAGGCTTTAGACACCAATTCTGAGCTCTGTAAGCATGAACTCTTAATATTTCAAAGCACAGTCCCGTGAAAACGCCACCGGAAGTACCCGGAGTTGTAAATATTACCAGTATTTTCGTCATTTCACAGCTTTCCACTGGAAACCTCCGTGATTGAAGACGACAGTAAATGTAGTAAGAACATATTTACGTGTACTTAGTGTTTCTTACACGTTCTTAATCATTTCTGGGAACTATCATTGTGTACTTTAACAGTTTTACCAAAATTAGACAGTTTGCTTAGCAGTATATACCGGAATCGTCACCATTTTAACTGATTCACACAAAAAAACGCCAAAGCCTATCCTCCTTAATTGTAAACAGAAACACTATTCTCGTCAGTCCAAGGCTTTAGACACCAATTCTGAGCTCTGTAATCATGAAGTCTTAATATTTCAAAGCACAGTCCCGTGAAAACGCCACCGGAAGTACGCGGAGATGTAAATATTACCAGTATTTTCGTAATTTCACAGCTTTCCACTGGAAACCTCCGTGATTGAAGACGACAGTAAATGTAGTAAGAACATATTTACGTGTACTTAGTGTTTCCTACACGTTCTTAATCATTTCTGGGAACTTTCATTGTGTACTTTAACAGGTTTACCAAAATTAGACAGTTTGCTTAGCAGTATTTACGGGAATCGTCACCATTTTAACTGATTCACACAAAAAAACGCCAAAGCCAATCCTCCTTAATTGTAAACATAAACACTATTCTCATCATTCCAAGTATTTACACACCAATTCTGAGATCTTTAAGCGTGAACTCTGAATATTTCAAAGCACAGTCCCGTGAAAACGCCACCGGAAGTACCCGGAGACCTAAATATTACCAGAATTTGCGTCATTTCACAGCTTTCCACTGGAAACCTCCGTGATTGAATACGACAGTAAATGTAGTAAGAGTCTATTTACGTGTACTTGAGGTGTTTCTTACAGGTTCTTAATCATTTCTGGGAACTATCATTGTGTATTTTAACAGTTTTACCAATATTAGACTGTTTGCTTAGAAGTATTTACCGGAATCGTCACCATTTTAACTAAATCACACAAAAAAAAACGCCAAAGCCAATCCTCCTTAATTGTAAACAGAAACACTATTCTCGTCATTCCAAGGTTTTAGACACCAATTCTGAGCTCTGTAAGCATGAACTCTTAATATTTCAAAGCACAGTCCCGTGAAAACGCCACCGGAAGTACCCGGAGTTGTAAATATTACCAGTATTTTCGTCATTTCACAGCTTTCCACTGGAAACCTCCGTGATTGAAGACGACAGTAAATGTAGTAAGAACATATTTACGTGTACTTAGTGTTTCTTACACGTTCTTAATCATTTCTGGGAACTATCATTGTGTACTTTAACAGTTTTACCAAAATTAGACAGTTTGCTTAGAAGTATTTACCAGAATCGTGACCATTTTCACTGAATCACACAAAAAAACGCCAAAGCCAATCCTCCTTAATTGTAAACAGAAACACTATTCTGGTCATTCCAAGGCTTTAGACACCAATTCTGAGTTCTGTAAGCAGGAAGTCTTAATATTTCAAAGCACAGTCCCGTGAAAACGCCACCGGAAGTACCCGGAGATGTAAATATTACCAGTATTTTCGTCATTTCACAGCTTTCCACTGGAAACCTCCGTTATTGAAGAAGACAGTAAATGTAGTTAGAACATATTTACGTGTACTTAGTGTTTCTTACACGTTCTTAATCTTTTCTGGGAACTATCATTGTGTACTTTAACAGTTTTACCAAAATTAGACAGTTTGCTTAGCAGTATTTACCGGAATCGTCACCATTTTAACTGATTCACACAAAAAAACGCCAAAGCCAATCCTCCTTAATTGTAAACAGAAACACTATTCTCGTCATTCCAAGCATTTAGACACCAATTCTGAGATCTTTAAGCGTGAACTCTGAATATTTCAAAGCACAGTCCCGTGAAAACGCCACCGGAAGTACCCGGAGACGTAAATATTACCAGTATTTGCGTCATTTCACAGCTTTCCACTGGAAACCTCCGTGATTGAATACGACAGTAAATGTAGTAAGAATCTATTTACGTGTACTTGAGGTATTTCTTACACGTTCTTCATCATTTCTGGGAACTATCATTGTGTATTTTAACAGTTTTACCAAAATTAGACAGTTTGCTTAGCAGTATTTACCGGAATCGTCACCATTTTAACTGATTCACACAAAAAAACGCCAAAGCCAATCCTCCTTAATTGTAAACAGAAACACTATTCTCGTCATTCCAAGCATTTAGACACCAATTCTGAGATCTTTAAGCGTGAACTCTGAATATTTCAAAGCACAGTCCCGTGAAAACGCCACCGGAAGTACGCGGAGACCTAAATATTAGCAGAATTTGCGTCATTTCACAGCTTTCCACTGGAAACCTCCGTGATTGAATACGACAGTAAATGTAGTAAGAATCTATTTACGTGTACTTGAGGTGTTTCTTACACGTTCTTAATCATTTCTGGGAACTATCATTGTGTATTTTAACAGTTTTACCAAAATTAGACAGTTTGCTTTGCAGTATTTACCGGAATCGTCACCATTTTAAATGATTCACACAAAAAAATGCCAAAGCCTATCCTCCTTAATTGTAAACAGAAACACTATTCTCGTCAGTCCAAGGCTTTAGACACCAATTCTGAGCTCTGTAAGCATAAAGTCTTAATATTTCAAAGCACAGTCCCGTGAAAACGCCACCGGAAGTACCCGGAGATGTAAATGTTACCAGTATTTTCGTAATTTCACAGCTTTCCACTGGAAACCTCCGTGATTAAAGACGACAGTAAATGTAGTAAGAACATATTTACGTGTACTTAGTGTTTCCTACACGTTCTTAATCATTTCTGGGAACTTTCATTGTGTACTTTAACAGGTTTACCAAAATTAGACAGTTTGCTTAGCAGTATTTACGGGAATCGTCACCATTTTAACTGATTCACACAAAAAAACGCCAAAGCCAATCCTCCTTAATTGTAAACATAAACACTATTCTCATCATTCCAAGTATTTACACACCAATTCTGAGATCTTTAAGCGTGAACTCTGAATATTTCAAAGCACAGTCCCGTGAAAACGCCACCGGAAGTACCCGGAGACGTAAATATTACCAGTATTTGCGTCATTTCACAGCTTTCCACTGGAAACCTCCGTGATTGAATACGACAGTAAATGTAGTAAGAATCTATTTACGTGTACTTGAGGTATTTCTTACACGTTCTTCATCATTTCTGGGAACTATCATTGTGTATTTTAACAGTTTTACCAAAATTAGACAGTTTGCTTAGAAGTATTTACCGGAATCGTCACCATTTTAACTGATTCACACAAAAAAACGCCAAAGCCAATCCTCCTTAATTGTAAACATAAACACTATTCTCATCATTCCAAGTATTTACACACCAATTCTGAGATCTTTAAGCGTGAACTCTGAATATTTCAAAGCACAGTCCCGTGAAAACGCCACCGGAAGTACCCGGAGTTGTAAATATTACCAGTATTTTCGTCATTTCACAGCTTTCCACTGGAAACCTCCGTGATTGAAGACGACAGTAAATGTAGTAAGAACATATTTACGTGTACTTAGTGTTCCTTACACGTTCTTAATCATTTCTGGGAACTATCATTGTGTACTTTAACAGTTTTACCAAAATTAGACAATTTGCTTAGAAGTATTTACCAGAATCGTGACCATTTTCACTGAATCACACAAAGAAACGCCAAAGCCAATCCTCCTTAATTGTAAACAGAAACACTATTCTCGTCATTCCAAGCTTTAGACACGAATTCTGAGCTCTGTAACCATGAAGTCTTAATATTTCAAAGCACAGTCCCGTGAAAACGCCACCGGAAGTACCCGTAGATGTAAATATTACCAGTATTTTCGTCATTTCACAGCTTTCCACTGGAAACCTCCGTGATTGAATACGACAGTAAATGTAGTAACAATCTATTTACGTGTCCTTGAGATGTTTCTTACACGTTCTTAATCATTTCTGTGAACTATCATTGTGTATTTTAACAGTTTTACCAAAATTAGACAGTTTGCTTAGGAGTATTTTCTGGAATCGTCACCATTTTAACTGATTCACACAAAAAAACGCCAAAGCCAATCCTCCTTAATTGTAAACAGAAACACTATTCTGGTCATTCCAAGGCTTTAGACACCAATTCTGAGTTCTGTAAGCAGGAAGTCTTAATATTTCAAAGCACAGTCCCGTGAAAACGCCACCGGAAGTACCCGGAGATGTAAATATTACCAGTATTTTCGTCATTTCACAGCTTTCCACTGGAAACCTCCGTTATTGAAGACGACAGTAAATGTAGTTAGAACATATTTACGTGTACTTAGTGTTTCTTACACGTTCTTAATCTTTTCTGGGAACTATCATTGTGTACTTTAACAGTTTTACCAAAATTAGACAGTTTGCTTAGCAGTATTTACCGGAATCGTCACCATTTTAACTGATTCACACAAAAAAACGCCAAAGCCAATCCTCCTTAATTGTAAACAGAAACACTATTCTCGTCATTCCAAGCATTTAGACACCAATTCTGAGATCTTTAAGCGTGAACTCTGAATATTTCAAAGCACAGTCCCGTGAAAACGCCACCGGAAGTACCCGGAGACCTAAATATTACCAGAATTTGCGTCATTTCACAGCTTTCCACTGGAAACCTCCGTGATTGAATACGACAGTAAATTTAGTAAGAATCTATTTACGTGTACTTGAGGTATTTCTTACACGTTCTTAATCATTTCTGGGAACTATCATTGTGTATTTTAACAGTTTTACCAAAATTAGACAGTTTGCTTAGAAGTATTTACCGGAATCGTCACCATTTTAACCGATTCACAAAAAAAAACGCCAAAGCCAATCCTCCTTAATTGTAAACAGAAACACTATTTTCGTCATTCCAAGGCTTTAGACACGAATTCTGAGCTCTGTAAGCATGAAGTCTTAATATTTCAAAGCACAATCCCGTGAAAACGCCACCGGAAATACACGGAGATGTAAATATTACCAGTATTTTCGTCATTTCACAGCTTTCCACTGGAAACCTCCGTGATTGAATACGACAGTAAATGTAGTAAGAATCTATTTACGTGTACTTGAGGTATTTCTTACACGTTCTTAATCATTTCTGGGAACTATCATTGTGTATTTTAACAGTTTTACCAAAATTAGACAGTTTGCTTAGAAGTATTTACTGGAATCGTCACCATTTTAACTGATTCACACAAAAAAACGCCAAAGCCAATCCTCCTTAATTGTAAACAGAAACACTATTCTCGTCATTCCAAGGCTTTAGACACCAATTCTGAGTTCTGTAAGCAGGAAGTCTTAATATTTCAAAGCACAGTCCCGTGAAAACGCCACCGGAAGTACCCGGAGCTGTAAATATTACCAGTATTTTCGTCATTTCACAGCTTTCCACTGGAAACCTCCGTGATTGAAAACGACAGTAAATGTAGTAAGAACATATTTACTTGTACTTAGTGTTTCTTACACGTTCTTTTTTTTTTTTTTGAATTCGTCTTTTTAATTTTTCTTCTTTATTTTTTCTGTGCACTCACTTAGAACATTTTCTTAAAAATAGAATGGTATAGAAAAAGGTGCCATGAACACATGTGTTAACCTTGAGAAATTATGCTCATTTTCAAATAATATATCAGTTTGGACCTTTATCATTATAAGATGTGCATAAAATTTCTATAAATATTCTATTTATAACTGGGGGAGTACAGTGAGGTGGAAAAGTAGAGTGAGTTGGACATCTGTACAATGAATATTTGTTGAATCAATGTCTTTGTGAACATTATCTACAATATATCTTGAGGGGGAAAAACTGCCGGGGTCCTGCCCCAGCGAGTCCAGGGGTCCCCAAAGGTGTGGACGGAGTCGGCAAAGAAGGAATGTCACGGAGACAGCGTTCAGTTGATCAGCAACCTAGCCAGGATCTCTAGCCAGGATCTCCAGAGAGGTTCTGCTTAGGATCTCCAGCGAGGTTCTGTAGCCATGTTCCCTCGCTAGGTTCTCCAGCCAGGTTCTGTCCAGGCTCTCCAGTCAGGTTCAGTGTCCAGGTTCCAGTCATGTTCTCCTGCCAATCTCTGTAGTCAGGTTCAGTCCAGGATCCCTTGCCATGTTCTCCCGCTAGGCTCTGTCTCTAGGCTCCGAGGCCAGTCCCGGTCCAGGATCCTCTGGCATGCTCTCGCCAGCGAAGTTCTTCTGTCTCTAGGCTCCGTGTAGGTTCTGTCTTCTGAATTCTGTCTCCTGAGTTCTGAGTCTTTCTGTCTTGTTACAACTGTATTTATACCAGTTGATTCAATCCTATCAATCTCTATTACAAAGGTTAGGGCGTTTCTTATCTCCATTCCAGGGAGAAAAGATTATGTAGTTTAAGCATGCTTGTTCATAGTTAAAGGGATTAATTACCCGCCTGGCACTTAGTTGAGGGGTTTTATTCCCTCCCTAACTTCAGGGGAAAATCCCTACCTGCGGATTCAACCTTTCTTGGAGAGGTGACCTTGGTTAAAACACAGCGCCAAGAAGGTGAGCAAACATATTAAGAACCGTATGCCATATATGCCAGGTCCCTTGAAACAGCAAGGATGGACCGGCTCCCGGCAAATTCCCCCTTTTTTATTTTTTAAAAGCAGGCATTAAAAAGAAAAACCTCAAATGCTCTCTTATATCCATTTTAAGAGTAGGATTGGCGCTTTCTGCTATTACCTGAGTCCTGATCTATCATCCAAGGGAGAGCTTGCCAATCCTGCACTTTCCCAGGGTAGAAAGGCTGCAGTGGGGTTAAGGATAAGGCTCCTTGGGCCTACCTTCTCCCATGCCATTACATTTACCTTTCCTTCCTCAGAAAAGCATGGACATATTTCTTGTATAAAACGTTCTGTCTGACTGGGAGTAACCTTAATTCCTCTGCTAACAAGCACATATGTTAAAAGATCAATACAGAGTCTTTTTTCTTTAGACTCAGTATGGCACATCTTCTTAATCTAAAGATCAATACAGAGTCTTCTTTCTTTGGACTCACTATGGCACATCTTCTCAATCTAAGTTCTGTACTATCCACCTTCTTACCCTATTTATCCTCTATAGGGGGGTCTGTAGCACCCTGGTGGAGTCCTATCCGTCCCGAGTGTGGGAGTTTTCAAGGGGGGGGGGGCTTACCTAAGGGAATCCTGTTACAGGGATTCCCAAAGGTGTGGACGGAGTCGGCAAAGACTATCCACCCTCTACCTACGGTGGAGTCCGATCCGTCCCGAGTGAGGGGGGGGGGGCTTACCTAAGGGTCCCTGTTCGGGCGCCATATGCCGGGGTCCTGCCCCAGCGAGTCCAGGGGTCCCCAAAGGTGTGGACGGAGTCGGCGAAGAAGGAATGTCACGGAGACAGCGTTCAGTTGATCAGCAACCTAGCCAGGATCTCTAGCCAGGATCTCCAGAGAGGTTCTGCTTAGGATCTCCAGCGAGGTTCTGTAGCCATGTTCCCTCGCTAGGTTCTCCAGCCAGGTTCTGTCCAGGCTCTCCAGTCAGGCTCAGTGTCCAGGTTCCAGTCAGGTTCTCCTGCCAATCTCTGTAGTCAGGTTCAGTCCAGGATCCCTTGCCATGTTCTCCCGCTAGGCTCTGTCTCTAGGCTCCGAGGCCAGTCCCGATCCAGGATCCTCTGGCATGCTCTCGCCAGCGAAGTTCTTCTATCTCTAGGCTCCGTGTAGGTTCTGTCTTCTGAATTCTGTCTCCTGAGTTCTCTCTTACACGTTCTTAATCATTTCTTGGAACTATCATTGTGTACTTTAACAGTTTTACCAAAATTAGACAGTTTGCTTAGAAGTATTTACCGGAATCATGACCATTTTCACTGAATCACACAAAAAAACGCCAAAGCCAATCCTCCTTAATTGTAAACAGAAACACTATTCTCGTCATTCCAAGGCTTTAGACACCAATTCTGAGCTATGTAAGGATGAAGTCTAAATATTTCAAAGCTCAGTCCCTTGAAAACACCACCGGAAGTAGCCGGAGATGTAAATATTACCAGTATTTTCGTCATTTCACAGCTTTCCACTGGAAACCTCCGTGATTGAATACGACAGTAAATGTAGTAAGAATCTATTTACGTGTCCTTGAGGTGTTTCTTACACGTTCTTAATCATTTTTGGGAACTATCATTGTGTATTTTAACAGTTTTGCCAAAATTAGACAGTTTGCTTAGAAGTATTTACCGGAATCGTCACCATTTTAACTGATTCACACAAAAAAACGCCAAAGCCTATCCTCCTTAATTGTAAACAGAAACACTATTCTCGTCAGTCCAAGGCTTTAGACACCAATTCTGAGCTCTGTAAGCATGAAGTCTTAATATTTCAAAGCACAGTCCCGTGAAAACGCCACCGGAAGTACCCGGAGATGTAAATATTACCAGTATTTTCGTAATTTCACAGCATTCTACTGGAAACCTCCGTGATTGAATACGACAGTAAATTTAGTAAGAATCTATTTACGTGTACTTGAGGTATTTCTTACACGTTCTTAATCATTTCTGGGAACTATCATTGTGTATTTTAACAGTTTTACCAAAATTAGACAGTTTGCTTAGAAGTATTTACGGGAATCGTCACCATTTTAACTGATTCACACAAAAAAACGCCAAAGCCAATCCTCCTTAATTGTAAACAGAAACACTATTCTCGTCATTCCAAGGCTTTAGACACCAATTCTGAGCCCTGTAAGCATGAACTCTTAATATTTCAAAGCACAGTCCCATGAAAACGCCACCGGAAGTACCCGGAGTTGTAAATATTACCAGTATTTTCGTAATTTCACAGCTTATCACTGGAAACCTCCGTGATTGAAGACGACAGTAAATGTAGTAAGAACATATTTACGTGTACTTAGTGTTTCCTACACGTTCTTAATCATTTCTGGGAACTTTCATTGTGTACTTTAACAGGTTTACCAAAATTAGACAGTTTGCTTTGCAGTATTTACGGGAATCGTCACCATTTTAACTGATTCACACAAAAAAACGCCAAAGCCAATCCTCCTTAATTGTAAACATAAACACTATTCTCATCATTCCAAGTATTTACACACCAATTCTGAGATCTTTAAGCGTGAACTCTGAATATTTCAAAGCACAGTCCCGTGAAAACGCCACCGGAAGTACCCGGAGACCTAAATATTACCAGAATTTGCGTCATTTCACAGCTTTCCACTGGAAACCTCCGTGATTGAAGACGACAGTAAATTTAGTAAGAATCTATTTACGTGTACTTGAGGTATTTCTTACACGTTCTTAATCATTTCTGGGAACTATCATTGTGTATTTTAACAGTTTTACCAAAATTAGACAGTTTGCTTAGAAGTATTTACCGGAATCGTCACCATTTTAACCGATTCACAAAAAAAAACGCCAAAGCCAATCCTCCTTAATTGTAAACAGAAACACTATTTTCGTCATTCCAAGGCTTTAGACACGAATTCTGAGCTCTGTAAGCATGAAGTCTTAATATTTCAAAGCACAATCCCGTGAAAACGCCACCGGAAATACACGGAGATGTAAATATTACCAGTATTTTCGTCATTTCACAGCTTTCCACTGGAAACCTCCGTGATTGAATACGACAGTAAATGTAGTAAGAATCTATTTACGTGTACTTGAGGTATTTCTTACACGTTCTTAATCATTTCTGGGAACTATCATTGTGTATTTTAACAGTTTTACCAAAATTAGACAGTTTGCTTAGAAGTATTTACTGGAATCGTCACCATTTTAACTGATTCACACAAAAAAACGCCAAAGCCAATCCTCCTTAATTGTAAACAGAAACACTATTCTCGTCATTCCAAGGCTTTAGACACCAATTCTGAGTTCTGTAAGCAGGAAGTCTTAATATTTCAAAGCACAGTCCCGTGAAAACGCCACCGGAAGTACCCGGAGCTGTAAATATTACCAGTATTTTCGTCATTTCACAGCTTTCCACTGGAAACCTCCGTGATTGAAGACGACAGTAAATGTAGTAAGAACATATTTACTTGTACTTAGTGTTTCTTACACGTTCTTTTTTTTTTTTGAATTCGTCTTTTTAATTTTTCTTCTTTATTTTTTCTGTGCACTCACTTAGAACATTTTCTTAAAAATAGAATGGTATAGAAAAAGGTGCCATGAACACATGTGTTAACCTTGAGAAATTATGCTCATTTTCAAATAATATATCAGTTTGGACCTTTATCATTATAAGATGTGCATAAAATTTCTATAAATATTCTATTTATAACTGGGGGAGTACAGTGAGGTGGAAAAGTAGAGTGAGTTGGACATCTGTACAATGAATATTTGTTGAATCAATGTCTTTGTGAACATTATCTACAATATATCTTGAGGGGGAAAAACTGCCGGGGTCCTGCCCCAGCGAGTCCAGGGGTCCCCAAAGGTGTGGACGGAGTCGGCAAAGAAGGAATGTCACGGAGACAGCGTTCAGTTGATCAGCAACCTAGCCAGGATCTCTAGCCAGGATCTCCAGAGAGGTTCTGCTTAGGATCTCCAGCGAGGTTCTGTAGCCATGTTCCCTCGCTAGGTTCTCCAGCCAGGTTCTGTCCAGGCTCTCCAGTCAGGTTCAGTGTCCAGGTTCCAGTCATGTTCTCCTGCCAATCTCTGTAGTCAGGTTCAGTCCAGGATCCCTTGCCATGTTCTCCCGCTAGGCTCTGTCTCTAGGCTCCGAGGCCAGTCCCGGTCCAGGATCCTCTGGCATGCTCTCGCCAGCGAAGTTCTTCTGTCTCTAGGCTCCGTGTAGGTTCTGTCTTCTGAATTCTGTCTCCTGAGTTCTGAGTCTTTCTGTCTTGTTACAACTGTATTTATACCAGTTGATTCAATCCTATCAATCTCTATTACAAAGGTTAGGGCGTTTCTTATCTCCATTCCAGGGAGAAAAGATTATGTAGTTTAAGCATGATTGTTCATAGTTAAAGGGATTAATTACCCGCCTGGCACTTAGTTGAGGGGTTTTATTCCCTCCCTAACTTCAGGGGAAAATCCCTACCTGCGGATTCAACCTTTCTTGGAGAGGTGACCTTGGTTAAAACACAGCGCCAAGAAGGTGAGCAAACATATTAAGAACCGTATGCCATATATGCCAGGTCCCTTGAAACAGCAAGGATGGACCGGCTCCCGGCAAATTCCCCCTTTTTTATTTTTTAAAAGCAGGCATTAAAAAGAAAAACCTCAAATGCTCTCTTATATCCATTTTAAGAGTAGGATTGGCGCTTTCTGCTATTACCTGAGTCCTGATCTATCATCCAAGGGAGAGCTTGCCAATCCTGCACTTTCCCAGGGTAGAAAGGCTGCAGTGGGGTTAAGGATAAGGCTCCTTGGGCCTACCTTCTCCCATGCCATTACATTTACCTTTCCTTCCTCAGAAAAGCATGGACATATTTCTTGTATAAAACGTTCTGTCTGACTGGGAGTAACCTTAATTCCTCTGCTAACAAGCACATATGTTAAAAGATCAATACAGAGTCTTTTTTCTTTAGACTCAGTATGGCACATCTTCTTAATCTAAAGATCAATACAGAGTCTTCTTTCTTTGGACTCACTATGGCACATCTTCTCAATCTAAGTTCTGTACTATCCACCTTCTTACCCTATTTATCCTCTATAGGGGGGTCTGTAGCACCCTGGTGGAGTCCTATCCGTCCCGAGTGTGGGAGTTTTCAAGGGGGGGGGGCTTACCTAAGGGAATCCTGTTACAGGGATTCCCAAAGGTGTGGACGGAGTCGGCAAAGACTATCCACCCTCTACCTACGGTGGAGTCCGATCCGTCCCGAGTGAGGGGGGGGGGGCTTACCTAAGGGTCCCTGTTCGGGCGCCATATGCCGGGGTCCTGCCCCAGCGAGTCCAGGGGTCCCCAAAGGTGTGGACGGAGTCGGCGAAGAAGGAATGTCACGGAGACAGCGTTCAGTTGATCAGCAACCTAGCCAGGATCTCTAGCCAGGATCTCCAGAGAGGTTCTGCTTAGGATCTCCAGCGAGGTTCTGTAGCCATGTTCCCTCGCCAGGTTCTCCAGCCAGGTTCTGTCCAGGCTCTCCAGTCAGGCTCAGTGTCCAGGTTCCAGTCAGGTTCTCCTGCCAATCTCTGTAGTCAGGTTCAGTCCAGGATCCCTTGCCATGTTCTCCCGCTAGGCTCTGTCTCTAGGCTCCGAGGCCAGTCCCGATCCAGGATCCTCTGGCATGCTCTCGCCAGCGAAGTTCTTCTATCTCTAGGCTCCGTGTAGGTTCTGTCTTCTGAATTCTGTCTCCTGAGTTCTCTCTTACACGTTCTTAATCATTTCTTGGAACTATCATTGTGTACTTTAACAGTTTTACCAAAATTAGACAGTTTGCTTAGAAGTATTTACCGGAATCATGACCATTTTCACTGAATCACACAAAAAAACGCCAAAGCCAATCCTCCTTAATTGTAAACAGAAACACTATTCTCGTCATTCCAAGGCTTTAGACACCAATTCTGAGCTATGTAAGGATGAAGTCTAAATATTTCAAAGCTCAGTCCCTTGAAAACACCACCGGAAGTACCCGGAGATGTAAATATTACCAGTATTTTCGTCATTTCACAGCTTTCCACTGGAAACCTCCGTGATTGAATACGACAGTAAATGTACTAAGAATCTATTTACGTGTACTTGAGGTGTTTCTTACACGTTCTTAATCATTTCTGGGAACTATCATTGTGTATTTTAACAGTTTTACCAAAATTAGACAGTTTGCTTAGCAGTATTTACCGGAATCGTCACCATTTTAACTGATTCACACAAAAAAACGCCAAAGCCAATCCTCCTTAATTGTAAACATAAACACTATTCTCATCATTCCAAGTCTTTAGACACCAATTCTGAGCTCAGTAAGCATGAACTCTTAATAGTTCAAAGCACAGTCACGGGAAAACGCCACCGGAAGTACCCGGAGACGTAAATATTACCAGTATTTGTGTCATTTCACAGCTTTCCACTGGAAACCTCCGTGATTGAATACGACAGTAAATTTAGTAAGAATCTATTTACGTGTACTTGAGGTGTTTCTTACACGTTCTTAATCATTTCTGGGAACTATCATTGTGTACTTTAACAGTTTTACCAAATTAGACAGTTTGCTTAGAAGTATTTACCGGAATCGTCACCATTTTAACTGAATCACACACAAAAACACGCCAAAGCTAATCCTCCTTAATTGTAAACATAAACATTATTCTCGTCAGTCCAAGCATTTAGACACCAATTCTGAGCTCTGTAAGCATGAACTCTTAATATTTCAAAGCACAGTCCCGTGAAAACGCCACCGGAAGTACCCGGAGTTGTAAATATTACCAGTATTTTCGTCATTTCACAGCTTTCCACTGGAAACCTCCGTGATTGAAGACGACAGTAAATGTAGTAAGAACATATTTACGTGTACTTAGTGTTTCTTACACGTTCTTAATCATTTCTGGGAACTATTATTGTGTACTTTAACAGTTTTACCAAAATTAGACAGTTTGCTTAGCAGTATATACCAGAATCGTCACCATTTTAACTGATTCACACAAAAAAACGCCAAAGCCTATCCTCCTTAATTGTAAACAGAAACACTATTCTCGTCCGTCCAAGGCTTTAGACACCAATTCTGAGCTCTGTAAGCATGAAGTCTTAATATTTCAAAGCACAGTCCCGTGAAAACGCCACCGGAAGTACCCGGAGATGTAAATATTACCAGTATTTTCGTAATTTCACAGCATTCCACTGGAAACCTCCGTGATTGAATACGACAGTAAATTTAGTAAGAATCTATTTACGTTTACTTGAGGTATTTCTTACACGTTCTTAATCATTTCTGGGAACTATCATTGTGTATTTTAACAGTTTTACCAAAATTAGACAGTTTGCTTAGAAGTATTTACCGGAATCGTCACCATTTTAACCGATTCACACAAAAAAACGCCAAAGCCAATCCTCCTTAATTGTAAACAGAAACACTATTCTCGTCATTCCAAGGCTTTAGACACCAATTCTGAGCCCTGTAAGCATGAACTCTTAATATTTCAAAGCACAGTCCCGTGAAAACGCCACCGGAAGTACCCGGAGTTGTAAATATTACCAGTATTTTCGTAATTTCACAGCTTTCCACTGGAAACCTCCGTGATTGAAGACGACAGTAAATGTAGTAAGAACATATTTACGTGTACTTAGTGTTTCCTACACGTTCTTAATCATTTCTGGGAACTTTCATTGTGTACTTTAACAGGTTTACCAAAATTAGACAGTTTGCTTAGCAGTATTTACGGGAATCGTCACCATTTTAACTGATTCACACAAAAAAACGCCAAAGCCAATCCTCCTTAATTGTAAACATAAACACTATTCTCATCATTCCAAGTATTTACACACCAATTCTGAGATCTTTAAGCGTGAACTCTGAATATTTCAAAGCACAGTCCCGTGAAAACGCCACCGGAAGTACCCGGAGACCTAAATATTACCAGAATTTGCGTCATTTCACAGCTTTCCACTGGAAACCTCCGTGATTGAAGACGACAGTAAATTTAGTAAGAATCTATTTACGTGTACTTGAGGTATTTCTTACACGTTCTTAATCATTTCTGGGAACTATCATTGTGTATTTTAACAGTTTTACCAAAATTAGACAGTTTGCTTAGAAGTATTTACCGGAATCGTCACCATTTTAACCGATTCACAAAAAAAAACGCCAAAGCCAATCCTCCTTAATTGTAAACAGAAACACTATTTTCGTCATTCCAAGGCTTTAGACACGAATTCTGAGCTCTGTAAGCATGAAGTCTTAATATTTCAAAGCACAATCCCGTGAAAACGCCACCGGAAATACACGGAGATGTAAATATTACCAGTATTTTCGTCATTTCACAGCTTTCCACTGGAAACCTCCGTGATTGAATACGACAGTAAATGTAGTAAGAATCTATTTACGTGTACTTGAGGTATTTCTTACACGTTCTTAATCATTTCTGGGAACTATCATTGTGTATTTTAACAGTTTTACCAAAATTAGACAGTTTGCTTAGAAGTATTTACTGGAATCGTCACCATTTTAACTGATTCACACAAAAAAACGCCAAAGCCAATCCTCCTTAATTGTAAACAGAAACACTATTCTCGTCATTCCAAGGCTTTAGACACCAATTCTGAGTTCTGTAAGCAGGAAGTCTTAATATTTCAAAGCACAGTCCCGTGAAAACGCCACCGGAAGTACCCGGAGCTGTAAATATTACCAGTATTTTCGTCATTTCACAGCTTTCCACTGGAAACCTCCGTGATTGAAGACGACAGTAAATGTAGTAAGAACATATTTACTTGTACTTAGTGTTTCTTACACGTTCTTTTTTTTTTTTGAATTCGTCTTTTTAATTTTTCTTCTTTATTTTTTCTGTGCACTCACTTAGAACATTTTCTTAAAAATAGAATGGTATAGAAAAAGGTGCCATGAACACATGTGTTAACCTTGAGAAATTATGCTCATTTTCAAATAATATATCAGTTTGGACCTTTATCATTATAAGATGTGCATAAAATTTCTATAAATATTCTATTTATAACTGGGGGAGTACAGTGAGGTGGAAAAGTAGAGTGAGTTGGACATCTGTACAATGAATATTTGTTGAATCAATGTCTTTGTGAACATTATCTACAATATATCTTGAGGGGGAAAAACTGCCGGGGTCCTGCCCCAGCGAGTCCAGGGGTCCCCAAAGGTGTGGACGGAGTCGGCAAAGAAGGAATGTCACGGAGACAGCGTTCAGTTGATCAGCAACCTAGCCAGGATCTCTAGCCAGGATCTCCAGAGAGGTTCTGCTTAGGATCTCCAGCGAGGTTCTGTAGCCATGTTCCCTCGCTAGGTTCTCCAGCCAGGTTCTGTCCAGGCTCTCCAGTCAGGTTCAGTGTCCAGGTTCCAGTCATGTTCTCCTGCCAATCTCTGTAGTCAGGTTCAGTCCAGGATCCCTTGCCATGTTCTCCCGCTAGGCTCTGTCTCTAGGCTCCGAGGCCAGTCCCGGTCCAGGATCCTCTGGCATGCTCTCGCCAGCGAAGTTCTTCTGTCTCTAGGCTCCGTGTAGGTTCTGTCTTCTGAATTCTGTCTCCTGAGTTCTGAGTCTTTCTGTCTTGTTACAACTGTATTTATACCAGTTGATTCAATCCTATCAATCTCTATTACAAAGGTTAGGGCGTTTCTTATCTCCATTCCAGGGAGAAAAGATTATGTAGTTTAAGCATGATTGTTCATAGTTAAAGGGATTAATTACCCGCCTGGCACTTAGTTGAGGGGTTTTATTCCCTCCCTAACTTCAGGGGAAAATCCCTACCTGCGGATTCAACCTTTCTTGGAGAGGTGACCTTGGTTAAAACACAGCGCCAAGAAGGTGAGCAAACATATTAAGAACCGTATGCCATATATGCCAGGTCCCTTGAAACAGCAAGGATGGACCGGCTCCCGGCAAATTCCCCCTTTTTTATTTTTTAAAAGCAGGCATTAAAAAGAAAAACCTCAAATGCTCTCTTATATCCATTTTAAGAGTAGGATTGGCGCTTTCTGCTATTACCTGAGTCCTGATCTATCATCCAAGGGAGAGCTTGCCAATCCTGCACTTTCCCAGGGTAGAAAGGCTGCAGTGGGGTTAAGGATAAGGCTCCTTGGGCCTACCTTCTCCCATGCCATTACATTTACCTTTCCTTCCTCAGAAAAGCATGGACATATTTCTTGTATAAAACGTTCTGTCTGACTGGGAGTAACCTTAATTCCTCTGCTAACAAGCACATATGTTAAAAGATCAATACAGAGTCTTTTTTCTTTAGACTCAGTATGGCACATCTTCTTAATCTAAAGATCAATACAGAGTCTTCTTTCTTTGGACTCACTATGGCACATCTTCTCAATCTAAGTTCTGTACTATCCACCTTCTTACCCTATTTATCCTCTATAGGGGGGTCTGTAGCACCCTGGTGGAGTCCTATCCGTCCCGAGTGTGGGAGTTTTCAAGGGGGGGGGGCTTACCTAAGGGAATCCTGTTACAGGGATTCCCAAAGGTGTGGACGGAGTCGGCAAAGACTATCCACCCTCTACCTACGGTGGAGTCCGATCCGTCCCGAGTGAGGGGGGGGGGCTTACCTAAGGGTCCCTGTTCGGGCGCCATATGCCGGGGTCCTGCCCCAGCGAGTCCAGGGGTCCCCAAAGGTGTGGACGGAGTCGGCGAAGAAGGAATGTCACGGAGACAGCGTTCAGTTGATCAGCAACCTAGCCAGGATCTCTAGCCAGGATCTCCAGAGAGGTTCTGCTTAGGATCTCCAGCGAGGTTCTGTAGCCATGTTCCCTCGCCAGGTTCTCCAGCCAGGTTCTGTCCAGGCTCTCCAGTCAGGCTCAGTGTCCAGGTTCCAGTCAGGTTCTCCTGCCAATCTCTGTAGTCAGGTTCAGTCCAGGATCCCTTGCCATGTTCTCCCGCTAGGCTCTGTCTCTAGGCTCCGAGGCCAGTCCCGATCCAGGATCCTCTGGCATGCTCTCGCCAGCGAAGTTCTTCTATCTCTAGGCTCCGTGTAGGTTCTGTCTTCTGAATTCTGTCTCCTGAGTTCTCTCTTACACGTTCTTAATCATTTCTTGGAACTATCATTGTGTACTTTAACAGTTTTACCAAAATTAGACAGTTTGCTTAGAAGTATTTACCGGAATCATGACCATTTTCACTGAATCACACAAAAAAACGCCAAAGCCAATCCTCCTTAATTGTAAACAGAAACACTATTCTCGTCATTCCAAGGCTTTAGACACCAATTCTGAGCTATGTAAGGATGAAGTCTAAATATTTCAAAGCTCAGTCCCTTGAAAACACCACCGGAAGTACCCGGAGATGTAAATATTACCAGTATTTTCGTCATTTCACAGCTTTCCACTGGAAACCTCCGTGATTGAATACGACAGTAAATGTACTAAGAATCTATTTACGTGTACTTGAGGTGTTTCTTACACGTTCTTAATCATTTCTGGGAACTATCATTGTGTATTTTAACAGTTTTACCAAAATTAGACAGTTTGCTTGGCAGTATTTACCGGAATCGTCACCATTTTAACTGATTCACACAAAAAAACGCCAAAGCCAATCCTCCTTAATTGTAAACATAAACACTATTCTCATCATTCCAAGTCTTTAGACACCAATTCTGAGCTCAGTAAGCATGAACTCTTAATAGTTCAAAGCACAGTCACGGGAAAACGCCACCGGAAGTACCCGGAGACGTAAATATTACCAGTATTTGTGTCATTTCACAGCTTTCCACTGGAAACCTCCGTGATTGAATACGACAGTAAATTTAGTAAGAATCTATTTACGTGTACTTGAGGTGTTTCTTACACGTTCTTAATCATTTCTGGGAACTATCATTGTGTACTTTAACAGTTTTACCAAATTAGACAGTTTGCTTAGAAGTATTTACCGGAATCGTCACCATTTTAACTGAATCACACACAAAAACACGCCAAAGCTAATCCTCCTTAATTGTAAACATAAACATTATTCTCGTCAGTCCAAGCATTTAGACACCAATTCTGAGCTCTGTAAGCATGAACTCTTAATATTTCAAAGCACAGTCCCGTGAAAACGCCACCGGAAGTACCCGGAGTTGTAAATATTACCAGTATTTTCGTCATTTCACAGCTTTCCACTGGAAACCTCCGTGATTGAAGACGACAGTAAATGTAGTAAGAACATATTTACGTGTACTTAGTGTTTCTTACACGTTCTTAATCATTTCTGGGAACTATTATTGTGTACTTTAACAGTTTTACCAAAATTAGACAGTTTGCTTAGCAGTATATACCAGAATCGTCACCATTTTAACTGATTCACACAAAAAAACGCCAAAGCCTATCCTCCTTAATTGTAAACAGAAACACTATTCTCGTCCGTCCAAGGCTTTAGACACCAATTCTGAGCTCTGTAAGCATGAAGTCTTAATATTTCAAAGCACAGTCCCGTGAAAACGCCACCGGAAGTACCCGGAGATGTAAATATTACCAGTATTTTCGTAATTTCACAGCATTCCACTGGAAACCTCCGTGATTGAATACGACAGTAAATTTAGTAAGAATCTATTTACGTTTACTTGAGGTATTTCTTACACGTTCTTAATCATTTCTGGGAACTACCATTGTGTATTTTAACAGTTTTACCAAAATTAGACAGTTTGCTTAGAAGTATTTACCGGAATCGTCACCATTTTAACCGATTCACACAAAAAAACGCCAAAGCCAATCCTCCTTAATTGTAAACAGAAACACTATTCTCGTCATTCCAAGGCTTTAGACACCAATTCTGAGCCCTGTAAGCATGAACTCTTAATATTTCAAAGCACAGTCCCGTGAAAACGCCACCGGAAGTACCCGGAGTTGTAAATATTACCAGTATTTTCGTAATTTCACAGCTTTCCACTGGAAACCTCCGTGATTGAAGACGACAGTAAATGTAGTAAGAACATATTTACGTGTACTTAGTGTTTCCTACACGTTCTTAATCATTTCTGGGAACTTTCATTGTGTACTTTAACAGGTTTACCAAAATTAGACAGTTTGCTTAGCAGTATTTACGGGAATCGTCACCATTTTAACTGATTCACACAAAAAAACGCCAAAGCCAATCCTCCTTAATTGTAAACATAAACACTATTCTCATCATTCCAAGTATTTACACACCAATTCTGAGATCTTTAAGCGTGAACTCTGAATATTTCAAAGCACAGTCCCGTGAAAACGCCACCGGAAGTATCCGGAGACCTAAATATTACCAGAATTTGCGTCATTTCACAGCTTTCCACTGGAAACCTCCGTGATTGAATACGACAGTAAATTTAGTAAGAATCTATTTACGTGTACTTGAGGTATTTCTTACACGTTCTTAATCATTTCTGGGAACTATCATTGTGTATTTTAACAGTTTTACCAAAATTAGACAGTTTCCTTAGAAGTATTTACCGGAATCGTCACCATTTTAACCGATTCACACAAAAAAACGCCAAAGCCAATCCTCCTTAATTGTAAACAGAAACACTATTCTCGTCATTCCAAGGCTTTAGACACCAATTCTGAGCTCTGTAAGCATGAAGTCTTAATATTTCAAAGCACAATCCCGTGAAAACGCCACCGGAAATACACGGAGATGTAAATATTACCAGTATTTTCGTCATTTCACAGCTTTCCACTGGAAACCTCCGTGATTGAAGACGACAGTAAATGTAGTAAGAACATATTTACGTATACTTAGTGTTTCTTACACGTTCTTAATCATTTCTGGGAACTATCATTGTGTACTTTAACAGTTTTACCAAAATTAGACAGTTTGCTTAGCAGTATATACCGGAATCGTCACCATTTTAACTGATTCACACAAAAAAACGCCAAAGCCTATCCTCCTTAATTGTAAACAGAAACACTATTCTCGTCATTCCAAGGCTTTAGACACCAATTCTGAGCTCTGTAAGCATGAAGTCTTAATATTTCAAAGCACAACCCCGTGAAAACGCCACCGGAAGTACCCGGAGATGTAAATATTACCAGAATTTTCGTAATTTCACAGCTTTCCACTGGAAACCTCCGTGATTGAAGAGGACAGTAAATGTAGTAAGAACATATTTACGTGTACTTAGTGTTTCCTACACGTTCTTAATCATTACTGGGAACTTTCATTGTGTACTTTAACAGGTTTACCAAAATTAGACAGTTTGCTTAGCAGTATTTACGGGAATCGTCACCATTTTAACTGATTCACACAAGAAAACGCCAAAGCCAATCCTCCTTAATTGTAAACATAAACACTATTATCATCATTCCAAGTATTTACACACCAATTCTGAGATCTTAAAGCGTGAACTCTGAATATTTCAAAGCACAGTCCCGTGAAAACGCCACCGGAAGTACCCGGAGATGTAAATATTACCAGTATTTTTGTCATTTCACAGCTTTCCACTGGAAACCTCCGTGATTGAATACGACAGTAAATGTAGTAAGAATCTATTTACGTGTACTTGAGGTGTTTCTTACACGGTCTTAATCATTTCTGGGAACTATCATTGTGTATTTTAACAGTTTTACCAAAATTAGACAGTTTGCTTAGAAGTATTTACCGGAATCGTCACCATTTTAACTGATTCACACAAAAAAACGCCAAAGCCAATCCTCCTTAATTGTAAACAGAAACACTATTTTCGTCATTCCAAGCATTTAGACACCAATTCTGAGTTCTGTAAGCAGGAATTCTTAATATTTAAAAGCACAGTCCCGTGAAAACGCCACCGGAAGTACCTGGAGTCCTAAATATTACCAGAATTTGCGTCATTTCACAGCTTTCCACTGGAAACCTCCGTGATTGAATACGACAGTAAATGTAGTAAGAATCTATTTACGTGTACTTGAGGTGTTTCTTACACGTTCTTAATCATTTCTGGGAACTATCATTGTGTACTTTAACAGTTTTACCAAATTAGACAGTTTGCTTAGAAGTATTTACCGGAATCGTCACCATTTTAACTAAATCACACAAAAAAAACGCCAAAGCTAATCCTCCTTAATTGTAAACAGAAACATTATTCTCGTCATTCCAAGGCTTTAGACACCAATTCTGAGCTCTGTAAGCATGAACTCTTAATATTTCAAAGCACAGTCTCGTGAAAACGCCACTGGAAGTACCCGGAGTTGTAAATATTATCAGTATTTTCGTCATTTCACAGCTTTCCACTGGAAACCTCCGTGATTGAAGACGACAGTAAATGTAGTAAGAACATATTTACGTGTACTTAGTGTTTCTTACACGTTCTTAATCATTTCTGGGAACTATCATTGTGTACTTTAACAGTTTTACCAAAATTAGACAGTTTGCTTAGCAGTATATACCGGAATCGTCACCATTTTAACTGATTCACACAAAAAAACGCCAAAGCCTATCCTCCTTAATTGTAAACAGAAACACTATTCTCGTCAGTCCAAGGCTTTACACACCAATTCTGAGCTCTGTAATCATGAAGTCTTAATATTTCAAAGCACAGTCCCGTGAAAACGCCACCGGAAGTACCCGGAGATGTAACTATTACCAGTATTTTCGTAATTTCACAGCTTTCCACTGGAAACCTCCGTGATTGAAGACGACAGTAAATGTAGTAAGAACATATTTACGTGTACTTAGTGTTTCCTACACGTTCTTAATCATTTCTGGGAACTTTCATTGTGTACTTTAACAGGTTTACCAAAATTAGACAGTTTGCTTAGCAGTATTTACGGGAATCGTCACCATTTTAACTGATTCACACAAAAAAACGCCAAAGCCAATCCTCCTTAATTGTAAACATAAACACTATTCTCCTCATTCCAAGGCTTTAGACACGAATTCTGAGCTCTGTAAGCATGAAGTCTTAATATTTCAAAGCACAGTCCCGTGAAAACGCCACCGGAAATACACGGAGATGTAAATATTACCAGTATTTTCGTCATTTCACAGCTTTCCACTGGAAACCTCCGTGATTGAATATGACAGTAAATGTAGTAAGAATCTATTTACGTGTACTTGAGGTATTTCTTACACGTTCTTAATCATTTCTGGGAACTATCATTGTGTACTTTAACAGTTTTACCAAAATTAGACAGTTTGCTTAGCAGTATTTACCGGAATCGTCACCATTTTAACTGATTCACACAAAAAAACGCCAAAGCCTATCCTCCTTAATTGTAAACAGAAACACTATTCTCGTCATTCCAAGGCTTTAGACACCAATTCTGAGTTCTGTAAGCATGAAGTCTTAATATTTCAAAGCACAGTCCCGTGAAAACGCCACCGGAAGTACCCGGAGATGTAAATATTACCAGTATTTTCGTAATTTCACAGCTTTCCACTGGAAACCTCCGTGATTGAAGACGACAGTAAATGTAGTAAGAATCTATTTACGTGTACTTGAGGTGTTTCTTACACGTTCTTAATCATTTCTGGGAACTATCATTGTGTACTTTAACAGTTTTACCAAATTAGACAGTTTGCTTAGCAGTATTTACCGGAATCGTCACCATTTTAACTGAATCACACACAAAAAACGCCAAAGCTAATCCTCCTTAATTGTAAACATAAACATTATTCTCGTCATTCCAACGCTTTAGACACCAATTCTGAGCTCTGTAAGCATGAACTCTTAATATTTCAAAGCACAGTCCCGTGAAAACGCCACCGGAAGTACCTGGAGATGTAAATATTACCAGTATTTTCGTCATTTCACAGCTTTCCACTGGAAACCTCCGTGATTGAAGACGACAGTAAATGTAGTAAGAACATATTTACGTGTACTTGAGGTATTTCTTACACGTTCTTAATCATTTCTGGGAACTTTCATTGTGTACTTTAACAGTTTTACCAAAATCGGACAGTTTGCTTAGCAGTG
Organism: Myotis daubentonii; assembly: GCF_963259705.1. Lineage (NCBI taxonomy): Eukaryota > Metazoa > Chordata > Mammalia > Chiroptera > Vespertilionidae > Myotis > Myotis daubentonii. The sequence continues at coordinate 900,653 of NC_081852.1, forward strand.
TTTACGGGAATCGTCACCATTTTAACTGATTCACACAAAAAAACGCCAAAGCCAATCCTCCTAAATTGTAAACATAAACACTATTCTCATCATTCCAAGTATTTACACACCAATTCTGAGATCTTTAAGCGTGAACTCTGAATATTTCAAAGCACAGTCCCGTGAAAACGCCACCGGAAGTACCTGGAGACCTAAATATTACCAGAATTTGCGTCATTTCACAGCTTTCCACTGGAAACCTCCGTGATTGAATACGACAGTAAATGTAGTAAGAATCTATTTACGTGTACTTGAGGTGTTTCTTACACGTTCTTAATCATTTCTGGGAACTATCATTGTGTACTTTAACAGTTTTACCAAATTAGACAGTTTGCTTAGAAGTATTTACCGGAATCGTCACCATTTTAACTAAATCACACAAAAAAAACGCCAAAGCTAATCCTCCTTAATTGTAAACAGAAACATTATTCTCGTCATTCCAAGGTTTTAGACACCAATTCTGAGCTCTGTAAGCATGAACTCTTAATATTTCAAAGAACAGTCCCGTGAAAACGCCACCGGAAGTACCCGGAGTTGTAAATATTACCAGTATTTTCGTCATTTCACAGCTTTCCACTGGAAACCTCCGTGATTGAAGACGACAGTAAATGTAGTAAGAACATATTTACGTGTACTTAGTGTTTCTTACACGTTCTTAATCATTTCTGGGAACTATCATTGTGTACTTTAACAGTTTTACCAAAATTAGACAGTTTGCTTAGAAGTATTTACCAGAATCGTGACCATTTTCACTGAATCACACAAAAAAACGCCAAAGCCAATCCTCCTTAATTGTAAACAGAAACACTATTCTCGTCAGTCCAAGGCTTTAGACACCAATTCTGAGCTCTGTACGCATGAAGTCTAAATATTTCAAAGCTCAGTCCCTTGAAAACACCACCAGAAGTACCCGGAGATGTAAATGTTACCAGTATTTTCGTCATTTCACAGCTTTCCACTGGAAACCTCCGTGATTGAATACGACAGTAAATGTAGTAAGAATCTATTTACGTGTACTTGAGGTGTTTCTTACACGTTCTTAATCATTTCTGGGAACTATCATTGTGTACTTTAACAGTTTTACCAAATTAGACAGTTTGCTTAGAAGTATTTACCGGAATCGTCACCATTTTAACTAAATCACACAAAAAAAACGCCAAAGCTAATCCTCCTTAATTGTAAACAGAAACATTATTCTCGTCATTCCAAGGCTTTAGACACCAATTCTGAGCTCTGTAAGCATGAACTCTTAATATTTCAAAGCACAGTCTCGTGAAAACGCCACTGGAAGTACCCGGAGTTGTAAATATTATCAGTATTTTCGTCATTTCACAGCTTTCCACTGGAAACCTCCGTGATTGAAGACGACAGTAAATGTAGTAAGAACATATTTACGTGTACTTAGTGTTTCTTACACGTTCTTAATCATTTCTGGGAACTATCATTGTGTACTTTAACAGTTTTACCAAAATTAGACAGTTTGCTTAGCAGTATATACCGGAATCGTCACCATTTTAACTGATTCACACAAAAAAACGCCAAAGCCTATCCTCCTTAATTGTAAACAGAAACACTATTCTCGTCAGTCCAAGGCTTTAGACACCAATTCTGAGCTCTGTAATCATGAAGTCTTAATATTTCAAAGCACAGTCCCGTGAAAACGCCACCGGAAGTACCCGGAGATGTAACTATTACCAGTATTTTCGTAATTTCACAGCTTTCCACTGGAAACCTCCGTGATTGAAGACGACAGTAAATGTAGTAAGAACATATTTACGTGTACTTAGTGTTTCCTACACGTTCTTAATCATTTCTGGGAACTTTCATTGTGTACTTTAACAGGTTTACCAAAATTAGACAGTTTGCTTAGCAGTATTTACGGGAATCGTCACCATTTTAACTGATTCACACAAAAAAACGCCAAAGCCAATCCTCCTTAATTGTAAACATAAACACTATTCTCCTCATTCCAAGGCTTTAGACACGAATTCTGAGCTCTGTAAGCATGAAGTCTTAATATTTCAAAGCACAGTCCCGTGAAAACGCCACCGGAAATACACGGAGATGTAAATATTACCAGTATTTTCGTCATTTCACAGCTTTCCACTGGAAACCTCCGTGATTGAATATGACAGTAAATGTAGTAAGAATCTATTTACGTGTACTTGAGGTATTTCTTACACGTTCTTAATCATTTCTGGGAACTATCATTGTGTACTTTAACAGTTTTACCAAAATTAGACAGTTTGCTTAGCAGTATTTACCGGAATCGTCACCATTTTAACTGATTCACACAAAAAAACGCCAAAGCCTATCCTCCTTAATTGTAAACAGAAACACTATTCTCGTCATTCCAAGGCTTTAGACACCAATTCTGAGTTCTGTAAGCATGAAGTCTTAATATTTCAAAGCACAGTCCCGTGAAAACGCCACCGGAAGTACCCGGAGATGTAAATATTACCAGTATTTTCGTAATTTCACAGCTTTCCACTGGAAACCTCCGTGATTGAAGACGACAGTAAATGTAGTAAGAATCTATTTACGTGTACTTGAGGTGTTTCTTACACGTTCTTAATCATTTCTGGGAACTATCATTGTGTACTTTAACAGTTTTACCAAATTAGACAGTTTGCTTAGCAGTATTTACCGGAATCGTCACCATTTTAACTGAATCACACACAAAAAACGCCAAAGCTAATCCTCCTTAATTGTAAACATAAACATTATTCTCGTCATTCCAACGCTTTAGACACCAATTCTGAGCTCTGTAAGCATGAACTCTTAATATTTCAAAGCACAGTCCCGTGAAAACGCCACCGGAAGTACCTGGAGATGTAAATATTACCAGTATTTTCGTCATTTCACAGCTTTCCACTGGAAACCTCCGTGATTGAAGACGACAGTAAATGTAGTAAGAACATATTTACGTGTACTTGAGGTATTTCTTACACGTTCTTAATCATTTCTGGGAACTTTCATTGTGTACTTTAACAGTTTTACCAAAATCGGACAGTTTGCTTAGCAGTGTTTACGGGAATCGTCACCATTTTAACTGATTCACACAAAAAAACGCCAAAGCCAATCCTCCTAAATTGTAAACATAAACACTATTCTCATCATTCCAAGTATTTACACACCAATTCTGAGATCTTTAAGCGTGAACTCTGAATATTTCAAAGCACAGTCCCGTGAAAACGCCACCGGAAGTACCTGGAGACCTAAATATTACCAGAATTTGCGTCATTTCACAGCTTTCCACTGGAAACCTCCGTGATTGAATACGACAGTAAATGTAGTAAGAATCTATTTACGTGTACTTGAGGTGTTTCTTACACGTTCTTAATCATTTCTGGGAACTATCATTGTGTACTTTAACAGTTTTACCAAATTAGACAGTTTGCTTAGAAGTATTTACCGGAATCGTCACCATTTTAACTAAATCACACAAAAAAAACGCCAAAGCTAATCCTCCTTAATTGTAAACAGAAACATTATTCTCGTCATTCCAAGGTTTTAGACACCAATTCTGAGCTCTGTAAGCATGAACTCTTAATATTTCAAAGAACAGTCCCGTGAAAACGCCACCGGAAGTACCCGGAGTTGTAAATATTACCAGTATTTTCGTCATTTCACAGCTTTCCACTGGAAACCTCCGTGATTGAAGACGACAGTAAATGTAGTAAGAACATATTTACGTGTACTTAGTGTTTCTTACACGTTCTTAATCATTTCTGGGAACTATCATTGTGTACTTTAACAGTTTTACCAAAATTAGACAGTTTGCTTAGAAGTATTTACCAGAATCGTGACCATTTTCACTGAATCACACAAAAAAACGCCAAAGCCAATCCTCCTTAATTGTAAACAGAAACACTATTCTCGTCAGTCCAAGGCTTTAGACACCAATTCTGAGCTCTGTACGCATGAAGTCTAAATATTTCAAAGCTCAGTCCCTTGAAAACACCACCAGAAGTACCCGGAGATGTAAATGTTACCAGTATTTTCGTCATTTCACAGCTTTCCACTGGAAACCTCCGTGATTGAATACGACAGTAAATGTAGTAACAATCTATTTACGTGTCCTTGAGGTGTTTCTTACACGTTCTTAATCATTTCTGTGAACTATCATTGTGTATTTTAACAGTTTTACCAAAATTAGACAGTTTGCTTAGGAGTATTTTCTGGAATCGTCACCATTTTAACTGATTCACACAAAAAAACGCCAAAGCCAATCCTCCTTAATTGTAAACAGAAACACTATTCTGGTCATTCCAAGGCTTTAGACACCAATTCTGAGTTCTGTAAGCAGGAAGTCTTAATATTTCAAAGCACAGTCCCGTGAAAACGCCACCGGAAGTACCCGGAGATTTAATATTACCAGTATTTTCGTCATTTCACAGCTTTCCACTGGAAACCTCCGTTATTGAAGACGACAGTAAATGTAGTAAGAACATATTTACGTGTACTTAGTGTTTCTTACACGTTCTTAATCTTTTCTGGGAACTATCATTGTGTACTTTAACAGTTTTACCAAAATTAGACAGTTTGCTTAGCAGTATTTACCGGAATCGTCACCATTTTAACTGATTCACACAAAAAAACGCCAAAGCCAATCCTCCTTAATTGTAAACAGAAACACTATTCTCGTCATTCCAAGCATTTAGACACCAATTCTGAGATCTTTAAGCGTGAACTCTGAATATTTCAAAGCACAGTCCCGTGAAAACGCCACCGGAAGTACGTGGAGACCTAAATATTACCAGAATTTGCCTCATTTCACAGTTTTCCACTGGAAACCTCCGTGATTGAATACGACAGTAAATGTAGTAAGAATCTATTTACGTGTACTTGAGGTGTTTCTTACACGTTCTTAATCATTTCTGGGAACTATCATTGTGTATTTTAACAGTTTTACCAAAATTAGACAGTTTGCTTTGCAGTATTTACCGGAATCGTCACCATTTTAACTGATTCACACAAAAAAATGCCAAAGCCTATCCTCCTTAATTGTAAACAGAAACACTATTCTCGTCAGTCCAAGGCTTTAGACACCAATTCTGAGCTCTGTAATCATGAAGTCTTAATATTTCAAAGCACAGTCCCGTGAAAACGCCACCGGAAGTACCCGGAGATGTAAATATTACCAGTATTTTCGTAATTTCACAGCTTTCCACTGGAAACCTCCGTGATTAAAGACGACAGTAAATGTAGTAAGAACATATTTACGTGTACTTAGTGTTTCCTACACGTTCTTAATCATTTCTGGGAACTTTCATTGTGTACTTTAACAGGTTTACCAAAATTAGACAGTTTGCTTAGCAGTATTTACGGGAATCGTCACCATTTTAACTGATTCACACAAAAAAACGCCAAAGCCAATCCTCCTTAATTGTAAACATAAACACTATTCTCATCATTCCAAGTATTTACACACCAATTCTGAGATCTTTAAGCGTGAACTCTGAATATTTCAAAGCACAGTCCCGTGAAAACGCCACCGGAAGTACCCGGAGACGTAAATATTACCAGTATTTGCGTCATTTCACAGCTTTCCACTGGAAAACTCCGTGATTGAATATGACAGTAAATGTAGTAAGAATCTATTTACGTGTACTTGAGGTATTTCTTACACGTTCTTAATCATTTCTGGGAACTATCATTGTGTATTTTAACAGTTTTACCAAAATTAGACAGTTTGCTTAGAAGTATTTACCGGAATCGTCACCATTTTAACTGATTCACACAAAAAAACGCCAAAGCCAATCCTCCTTAATTGTAAACAGAAACACTATTCTCGTCATTCCAAGGCTTTAGACAACAATTCTGAGTTCTGTAAGCAGGAAGTCTTAATATTTGAAAGCACAGTCCCGTGAAAACGCCACCGGAAGTACCTGGAGACCTAAATATTACCAGAATTTGCGTCATTTCACAGCTTTCCACTGGAAACCTCCGTGATTGAATACGACAGTAAATTTAGTAAGAATCTATTTACGTGTACTTGAGGTGTTTCTTACACGTTCTTAATCATTTCTGGGAACTATCATTGTGTACTTTAACAGTTTTACCAAAATTAGACAGTTTGCCTAGAAGTATTTACCAGAATCGTGACCATTTTCACTGAATCACACAAAAAAACGCCAAAGCCAATCCTCCTTAATTGTAAACAGAAACACTATTCTCGTCAGTCCAAGGCTTTACACACCAATTCTGAGCTCTGTAAGCATGAAGTCTAAATATTTCAAAGCTCAGTCCCTTGAAAACACCACCAGAAGTACCCGGAGATGTAAATGTTACCAGTATTTTCGTCATTTCACAGCTTTCCACTGGAAACCTCCGTGATTGAATACGACAGTAAATGTAGTAACAATCTATTTACGTGTCCTTGAGGTGTTTCTTACACGTTCTTAATCATTTCTGTGAACTATCATTGTGTATTTTAACAGTTTTACCAAAATTAGACAGTTTGCTTAGGAGTATTTTCTGGAATCGTCACCATTTTAACTGATTCACACAAAAAACCGCCAAAGCCAATCCTCCTTAATTGTAAACAGAAACACTATTCTGGTCATTCCAAGGCTTTAGACACCAATTCTGAGTTCTGTAAGCAGGAAGTCTTAATATTTCAAAGCACAGTCCCGTGAAAACGCCACCGGAAGTACCCGGAGATGTAAATATTACCAGTATTTTCGTAATTTCACAGCTTTCCACTGGAAACCTCCGTGATTGAAGACGACAGTAAATGTAGTAAGAACATATTTACGTGTACTTAGTGTTTCCTACACGTTCTTAATCATTTCTGGGAACTTTCATTGTGTACTTTAACAGGTTTACCAAAATTAGACAGTTTGCTTAGCAGTATTTACGGGAATCGTCACCATTTTAACTGATTCACACAAAAAAACGCCAAAGCCAATCCTCCTTAATTGTAAACATAAACACTATTCTCATCATTCCAAGTATTTACACACCAATTCTGAGATCTTTAAGCGTGAACTCTGAATATTTCAAAGCACAGTCCCGTGAAAACGCCAGCGGAAGTACCCGGAGACCTAAATATTACCAGAATTTGCGTCATTTGACAGCTTTCCACTGGAAATCTCCGTGATTGAATACGACAGTAAATGTAGTAAGAATCTATTTACGTGTACTTGAGGTGTTTCTTACAGGTTCTTAATCATTTCTGGGAACTATCATTGTGTATTTTAACAGTTTTACCAATATTAGACTGTTTGCTTAGAAGTATTTACCGGAATCGTCACCATTTTAACTAAATCACACAAAAAAAAACGCCAAAGCTAATCCTCCTTAATTGTAAACAGAAACATTATTCTCGTCATTCCAAGGTTTTAGACACCAATTCTGAGCTCTGTAAGCATGAACTCTTAATATTTCAAAGAACAGTCCCGTGAAAACGCCACCGGAAGTACCCGGAGTTGTAAATATTACCAGTATTTTCGTCATTTCACAGCTTTCCACTGGAAACCTCCGTGATTGAAGACGACAGTAAATGTAGTAAGAACATATTTACGTGTACTTAGTGTTTCTTACACGTTCTTAATCATTTCTGGGAACTATCATTGTGTACTTAAACAGTTTTACCAAAATTAGACAGTTTGCTTAGAAGTATTTACCAGAATCGTGACCATTTTCACTGAATCACACAAAAAAACGCCAAAGCCAATCCTCCTTAATTGTAAACAGAAACACTATTCTCGTCAGTCCAAGGCTTTAGACACCAATTCTGAGCTCTGTAAGCATGAAGTCTAAATATTTCAAAGCTCAGTCCCTTGAAAACACCACCAGAAGTACCCGGAGATGTAAATGTTACCAGTATTTTCGTCATTTCACAGCTTTCCACTGGAAACCTCCGTGATTGAATACGACAGTAAATGTAGTAACAATCTATTTACGTGTCCTTGAGGTGTTTCTTACACGTTCTTAATCATTTCTGTGAACTATCATTGTGTATTTTAACAGTTTTACCAAAATTAGACAGTTTGCTTAGGAGTATTTTCTGGAATCGTCACCATTTTAACTGATTCACACAAAAAAACGCCAAAGCCAATCCTCCTTAATTGTAAACAGAAACACTATTCTGGTCATTCCAAGGCTTTAGACACCAATTCTGAGTTCTGTAAGCAGGAAGTCTTAATATTTCAAAGCACAGTCCCTTGAAAACACCACCAGAAGTACCCGGAGATGTAAATGTTACCAGTATTTTCGGCATTTCACAGCTTTCAACTGGAAACCTCCGTGATTGAATACGACAGTAAATGTAGTAAGAACATATTTACGTGTACTTAGTGTTTCCTACACGTTCTTAATCATTTCTGGGAACTTTCATTGTGTACTTTAACAGGTTTACCAAAATTAGACAGTTTGCTTAGCAGTATTTACGGGAATCGTCACCATTTTAACTGATTCACACAAAAAAACGCCAAAGCCAATCCTCCTTAATTGTAAACATAAACACTATTCTCATCATTCCAAGTATTTACACACCAATTCTGAGATCGTTAAGCGTGAACTCTGAATATTTCAACGCACAGTCCCGTGAAAACGCCACCGGAAGTACCCGGAGACCTAAATATTACCAGAATTTGCGTCATTTCACAGCTTTCCACTGGAAACCTCCGTGATTGAAGACGACAGTAAATGTAGTAAGAACATATTTACGTGTACTTAGTGTTTCTTACACGTTCTTAATCATTTCTGGGAACTATCATTGTGTACTTTAACAGTTTTACCAAAATTAGACAGTTTGCTTAGCAGTATATACCGGAATCGTCACCATTTTAACTGATTCACACAAAAAAACGCCAAAGCCAATCCTCCTTAATTGTAAACAGAAACACTATTCTCGTCAGTCCAAGGCTTTAGACACCAATTCTGAGCTCTGTAATCATGAAGTCTTAATGTTTCAAAGCACAGTCCCGTGAAAACGCCACCGGAAGTACGCGGAGATGTAAATATTACCAGTATTTTCGTAATTTCACAGCTTTCCACTGGAAACCTCCGTGATTGAAGACGACAGTAAATGTAGTAAGAACATATTTACGTGTACTTAGTGTTTCCTACACGTTCTTAATCATTTCTGGGAACTTTCATTGTGTACTTTAACAGGTTTACCAAAATTAGACAGTTTGCTTAGCAGTATTTACGGGAATCGTCACCATTTTAACTGATTCACACAAAAAAACGCCAAAGCCAATCCTCCTTAATTGTAAACATAAACACTATTCTCATCATTCCAAGTATTTACACACCAATTCTGAGATCTTTAAGCGTGAACTCTGAATATTTCAAAGCACAGTCCCGTGAAAACGCCACCGGAAGTACCCGGAGACCTAAATATTACCAGAATTTGCGTCATTTCACAGCTTTCCACTGGAAACCTCCGTGATTGAATACGACAGTAAATGTAGTAAGAATCTATTTACGTGTACTTAGTGTTTCTTACACGTTCTTAATCATTTCTGGGAACTATCATTGTGTACTTTAACAGTTTTACCAAAATTAGACAGTTTGCTTAGAAGTATTTACCAGAATCGTGACCATTTTCACTGAATCACACAAAAAAACGCCAAAGCCAATCCTCCTTAATTGTAAACAGAAACACTATTCTCGTCAGTCCAAGGCTTTAGACACCAATTCTGAGCTCTGTAAGCATGAAGTCTAAATATTTCAAAGCTCAGTCCCTTGAAAACACCACCAGAAGTACCCGGAGATGTAAATGTTACCAGTATTTTCGTCATTTCACAGCTTTCCACTGGAAACCTCCGTGATTGAATACGATAGTAAATGTAGTAACAATCTATTTACGTGTCCTTGAGGTGTTTCTTACACGTTCTTAATCATTTCTGTGAACTATCATTGTGTATTTTAACAGTTTTACCAAAATTAGACAGTTTGCTTAGGAGTATTTTCTGGAATCGTCACCATTTTAACTGATTCACACAAAAAAACGCCAAAGCCAATCCTCCTTAATTGTAAACAGAAACACCATTCTGGTCATTCCAAGGCTTTAGACACCAATTCTGAGTTCTGTAAGCAGGAAGTCTTAATATTTCAAAGCACAGTCCCGTGAAAACGCCACCGGAAGTACCCGGAGATTTAATATTACCAGTATTTTCGTCATTTCACAGCTTTCCACTGGAAACCTCCGTTATTGAAGACGACAGTAAATGTAGTAAGAACATATTTACGTGTACTTAGTGTTTCTTACACGTTCTTAATCTTTTCTGGGAACTATCATTGTGTACTTTAACAGTTTTACCAAAATTAGACAGTTTGCTTAGCAGTATTTACTTGAATCGTCACCATTTTAACTGATTCACACAAAAAAACGCCAAAGCCAATCCTCCTTAATTGTAAACAGAAACACTATTCTCGTCATTCCAAGCATTTAGACACCAATTCTGAGATCTTTAAGCGTGAACTCTGAATATTTCAAAGCACAGTCCCGTGAAAATGCCACCGGAAGTACGCGGAGACCTAAATATTACCAGAATTTGCGTCATTTCACAGCTTTCCACTGGAAACCTCCGTGATTGAATACGACAGTAAATGTAGTAAGAATCTATTTACGTGTACTTGAGGTATTTCTTACACGTTCTTAATCATTTCTGGGAACTATCATTGTGTACTTTAACAGTTTTACCAAAATTAGACAGTTTGCTTAGAAGTATTTACCGGAATCGTCACCATTTTAACTGATTCACACAAAAAAACGCCAAAGCCAATCCTCCTTAATTGTAAACAGAAACACTATTCTCGTCATTCCAAGGCTTTAGACACGAATTCTGAGCTCTGTAAGCATGAAGTCTTAATATTTCAAAGCACAGTCCCGTGAAAACGCCACCGGAAATACCCGGAGATGTTAATATTACCAGTATTTTCGTCATTTCACAGCTTTCCACTGGAAACCTCCGTGATTGAATATGACAGTAAATGTAGTAAGAATCTATTTACGTGTACTTGAGGTATTTCTTACACGTTCTTAATCATTTCTGGGAACTATCATTGTGTATTTTAACAGTTTTACCAAAATTAGACAGTTTGCTTAGAAGTATTTACCGGAATAGTCACCATTTTAACTGATTCACACAAAAAAACGCCAAAGCCAATCCTCCTTAATTGTAAACAGAAACACTATTCTCGTCATTCCAAGGCTTTAGACACGAATTCTGAGCTCTGTAAGCATGAAGTCTTAATATTTCAAAGCACAGTCCCGTGAAAACGCCACCGGAAATACCCGGAGATGTTAATATTACCAGTATTTTCGTCATTTCACAGCTTTCCACTGGAAACCTCCGTGATTGAATATGACAGTAAATGTAGTAAGAATCTATTTACGTGTACTTGAGGTATTTCTTACACGTTCTTAATCATTTCTGGGAACTATCATTGTGTACTTTAACAGTTTTACCAAAATTAGACAGTTTGCTTAGAAGTATTTACCGGAATCGTCACCATTTTAACTGATTCACACAAAAAAACGCCAAAGCCAATCCTCCTTAATTGTAAACAGAAACACTATTCTCGTCATTCCAAGGCTTTAGACAACAATTCTGAGTTCTGTAAGCAGGAAGTCTTAATATTTGAAAGCACAGTCCCGTGAAAACGCCACCGGAAGTACCTGGAGACCTAAATATTACCAGAATTTGCGTCATTTCACAGCTTTCCACTGGAAACCTCCGTGATTGAATACGACAGTAAATTTAGTAAGAATCTATTTACGTGTACTTGAGGTGTTTCTTATACGTTCTTAATCTTTTCTGGGAACTATCATTGTGTACTTTAACAGTTTTACCAAATTAGACAGTTTGCTTAGAAGTATTTACCGGAATAGTCACCATTTTAACTGAATCACACACAAAAAAACGCCAAAGCTAATCCTCCTTAATTGTAAACATAAACATTATTCTCGTCAGTCCAAGGCTTTAGACACCAATTCTGAGCTCTGTAAGCATGAACTCTTAATATTTCAAAGCACAGTCCCGTGAAAACGCCACCGGAAGTACGCGGAGATGTAAATATTACCAGTATTTTCGTAATTTCACAGCTTTCCACTGGAAACCTCCGTGATTGAAGACGACAGTAAATGTAGTAAGAACATATTTACGTGTACTTAGTGTTTCCTACACGTTCTTAATCATTTCTGGGAACTTTCATTGTGTACTTTAACAGGTTTACCAAAATTAGACAGTTTGCTTAGCAGTATTTACGGGAATCGTCACCATTTTAACTGATTCACACAAAAAAACGCCAAAGCCAATCCTCCTTAATTGTAAACATAAACACTATTCTCATCATTCCAAGTATTTACACACCAATTCTGAGATCTTTAAGCGTGAACTCTGAATATTTCAAAGCACAGTCCCGAGAAAACGCCACCGGAAGTACCCGGAGACCTAAATATTACCAGAATTTGCGTCATTTCACAGCTTTCCACTGGAAACCTCCGTGATTGAAGACGACAGTAAATGTAGTAAGAATCTATTTACGTGTACTTAGTGTTTCTTACACGTTCTTAATCATTTCTGGGAACTATCATTGTGTACTTTAACAGTTTTACCAAAATTAGACAGTTTGCTTAGAAGTATTTACCAGAATCGTGACCATTTTCACTGAATCACACAAAAAAACGCCAAAGCCAATCCTCCTTAATTGTAAACAGAAACACTATTCTCGTCAGTCCAAGGCTTTAGACACCAATTCTGAGCTCTGTAAGCATGAAGTCTAAATATTTCAAAGCTCAGTCCCTTGAAAGCACCACCAGAAGTACCCGGAGATGTAAATGTTACCAGTATTTTCGTCATTTCACAGCTTTCCACTGGAAACCTCCGTGATTGAATACGACAGTAAATGTAGTAACAATCTATTGACGTGTCCTTGAGGTGTTTCTTACACGTTCTTAATCATTTCTGTGAACTATCATTGTGTATTTTAACAGTTTTACCAAAATTAGACAGTTTGCTTAGGAGTATTTTCTGGAATCGTCACCATTTTAACTGATTCACACAAAAAAACGCCAAAGCCAATCCTCCTTAATTGTAAACAGAAACACTATTCTGGTCATTCCAAGGCTTTAGACACCAATTCTGAGTTCTGTAAGCAGGAAGTCTTAATATTTCAAAGCACAGTCCCGTGAAAACGCCACCGGAAATACCCGGAGATGTTAATATTACCAGTATTTTCGTCATTTCACAGCTTTCCACTGGAAACCTCCGTGATTGAATATGACAGTAAATGTAGTAAGAATCTATTTACGTGTACTTGAGGTATTTCTTACACGTTCTTAATCATTTCTGGGAACTATCATTGTGTACTTTAACAGTTTTACCAAAATTAGACAGTTTGCTTAGAAGTATTTACCGGAATCGTCACCATTTTAACTGATTCACACAAAAAAACGCCAAAGCCAATCCTCCTTAATTGTAAACAGAAACACTATTCTCGTCATTCCAAGGCTTTAGACAACAATTCTGAGTTCTGTAAGCAGGAAGTCTTAATATTTGAAAGCACAGTCCCGTGAAAACGCCACCGGAAGTACCTGGAGACCTAAATATTACCAGAATTTGCGTCATTTCACAGCTTTCCACTGGAAACCTCCGTGATTGAATACGACAGTAAATTTAGTAAGAATCTATTTACGTGTACTTGAGGTGTTTCTTATACGTTCTTAATCTTTTCTGGGAACTATCATTGTGTACTTTAACAGTTTTACCAAATTAGACAGTTTGCTTAGAAGTATTTACCGGAATAGTCACCATTTTAACTGAATCACACACAAAAAAACGCCAAAGCTAATCCTCCTTAATTGTAAACATAAACATTATTCTCGTCAGTCCAAGGCTTTAGACACCAATTCTGAGCTCTGTAAGCATGAACTCTTAATATTTCAAAGCACAGTCCCGTGAAAACGCCACCGGAAGTACGCGGAGATGTAAATATTACCAGTATTTTCGTAATTTCACAGCTTTCCACTGGAAACCTCCGTGATTGAAGACGACAGTAAATGTAGTAAGAACATATTTACGTGTACTTAGTGTTTCCTACACGTTCTTAATCATTTCTGGGAACTTTCATTGTGTACTTTAACAGGTTTACCAAAATTAGACAGTTTGCTTAGCAGTATTTACGGGAATCGTCACCATTTTAACTGATTCACACAAAAAAACGCCAAAGCCAATCCTCCTTAATTGTAAACATAAACACTATTCTCATCATTCCAAGTATTTACACACCAATTCTGAGATCTTTAAGCGTGAACTCTGAATATTTCAAAGCACAGTCCCGAGAAAACGCCACCGGAAGTACCCGGAGACCTAAATATTACCAGAATTTGCGTCATTTCACAGCTTTCCACTGGAAACCTCCGTGATTGAATACGACAGTAAATGTAGTAAGAATCTATTTACGTGTACTTAGTGTTTCTTACACGTTCTTAATCATTTCTGGGAACTATCATTGTGTACTTTAACAGGTTTACCAAAATTAGACAGTTTGCTTAGCAGTATTTACGGGAATCGTCACCATTTTAACTGATTCACACAAAAAAACGCCAAAGCCAATCCTCCTTAATTGTAAACAGAAACACTATTCTGGTCATTCCAAGGCTTTAGACACCAATTCTGAGTTCTGTAAGCAGGAAGTCTTAATATTTCAAAGCACAGTCCCGTGAAAACGCCACCGGAAGTACCCGGAGATGTAAATATTACCAGTATTTTCGTAATTTCACAGCTTTCCACTGGAAACCTCCGTGATTGAAGACGACAGTAAATGTAGTAAGAACATATTTACGTGTACTTAGTGTTTCCTACACGTTCTTAATCATTTCTGGGAACTTTCATTGTGTACTTTAACAGGTTTACCAAAATTAGACAGTTTGCTTAGCAGTATTTACGGGAATCGTCACCATTTTAACTGATTCACACAAAAAAACGCCAAAGCCAATCCTCCTTAATTGTAAACATAAACACTATTCTCATCATTCCAAGTATTTACACACCAATTCTGAGATCTTTAAGCGTGAACTCTGAATATTTCAAAGCACAGTCCCGTGTAAACGCCAGCGGAAGTACCCGGAGACCTAAATATTACCAGAATTTGCGTCATTTGACAGCTTTCCACTGGAAATCTCCGTGATTGAATACGACAGTAAATGTAGTAAGAATCTATTTACGTGTACTTGAGGTGTTTCTTACAGGTTCTTAATCATTTCTGGGAACTATCATTGTGTATTTTAACAGTTTTACCAATATTAGACTGTTTGCTTAGAAGTATTTACCGGAATCGTCACCATTTTAACTAAATCACACAAAAAAAAACGCCAAAGCTAATCCTCCTTAATTGTAAACAGAAACATTATTCTCGTCATTCCAAGGTTTTAGACACCAATTCTGAGCTCTGTAAGCATGAACTCTTAATATTTCAAAGAACAGTCCCGTGAAAACGCCACCGGAAGTACCCGGAGTTGTAAATATTACCAGTATTTTCGTCATTTCACAGCTTTCCACTGGAAACCTCCGTGATTGAAGACGACAGTAAATGTAGTAAGAACATATTTACGTGTACTTAGTGTTTCTTACACGTTCTTAATCATTTCTGGGAACTATCATTGTGTACTTAAACAGTTTTACCAAAATTAGACAGTTTGCTTAGAAGTATTTACCAGAATCGTGACCATTTTCACTGAATCACACAAAAAAACGCCAAAGCCAATCCTCCTTAATTGTAAACAGAAACACTATTCTCGTCAGTCCAAGGCTTTAGACACCAATTCTGAGCTCTGTAAGCATGAAGTCTAAATATTTCAAAGCTCAGTCCCTTGAAAACACCACCAGAAGTACCCGGAGATGTAAATGTTACCAGTATTTTCGTCATTTCACAGCTTTCCACTGGAAACCTCCGTGATTGAATACGACAGTAAATGTAGTAACAATCTATTTACGTGTCCTTGAGGTGTTTCTTACACGTTCTTAATCATTTCTGTGAACTATCATTGTGTATTTTAACAGTTTTACCAAAATTAGACAGTTTGCTTAGGAGTATTTTCTGGAATCGTCACCATTTTAACTGATTCACACAAAAAAACGCCAAAGCCAATCCTCCTTAATTGTAAACAGAAACACTATTCTGGTCATTCCAAGGCTTTAGACACCAATTCTGAGTTCTGTAAGCAGGAAGTCTTAATATTTCAAAGCACAGTCCCTTGAAAACACCACCAGAAGTACCCGGAGATGTAAATGTTACCAGTATTTTCGGCATTTCACAGCTTTCAACTGGAAACCTCCGTGATTGAATACGACAGTAAATGTAGTAAGAACATATTTACGTGTACTTAGTGTTTCCTACACGTTCTTAATCATTTCTGGGAACTTTCATTGTGTACTTTAACAGGTTTACCAAAATTAGACAGTTTGCTTAGCAGTATTTACGGGAATCGTCACCATTTTAACTGATTCACACAAAAAAACGCCAAAGCCAATCCTCCTTAATTGTAAACATAAACACTATTCTCATCATTCCAAGTATTTACACACCAATTCTGAGATCTTTAAGCGTGAACTCTGAATATTTCAACGCACAGTCCCGTGAAAACGCCACCGGAAGTACCCGGAGACCTAAATATTACCAGAATTTGCGTCATTTCACAGCTTTCCACTGGAAACCTCCGTGATTGAAGACGACAGTAAATGTAGTAAGAACATATTTACGTGTACTTAGTGTTTCTTACACGTTCTTAATCATTTCTGGGAACTATCATTGTGTACTTTAACAGTTTTACCAAAATTAGACAGTTTGCTTAGCAGTATATACCGGAATCGTCACCATTTTAACTGATTCACACAAAAAAACGCCAAAGCCTATCCTCCTTAATTGTAAACAGAAACACTATTCTCGTCAGTCCAAGGCTTTAGACACCAATTCTGAGCTCTGTAATCATGAAGTCTTAATATTTCAAAGCACAGTCCCGTGAAAACGCCACCGGAAGTACGCGGAGATGTAAATATTACCAGTATTTTCGTAATTTCACAGCTTTCCACTGGAAACCTCCGTGATTGAAGACGACAGTAAATGTAGTAAGAACATATTTACGTGTACTTAGTGTTTCCTACACGTTCTTAATCATTTCTGGGAACTTTCATTGTGTACTTTAACAGGTTTACCAAAATTAGACAGTTTGCTTAGCAGTATTTACGGGAATCGTCACCATTTTAACTGATTCACACAAAAAAACGCCAAAGCCAATCCTCCTTAATTGTAAACATAAACACTATTCTCATCATTCCAAGTATTTACACACCAATTCTGAGATCTTTAAGCGTGAACTCTGAATATTTCAAAGCACAGTCCCGTGAAAACGCCACCGGAAGTACCCGGAGACCTAAATATTACCAGAATTTGCGTCATTTCACAGCTTTCCACTGGAAACCTCCGTGATTGAATACGACAGTAAATGTAGTAAGAATCTATTTACGTGTACTTAGTGTTTCTTACACGTTCTTAATCATTTCTGGGAACTATCATTGTGTACTTTAACAGTTTTACCAAAATTAGACAGTTTGCTTAGAAGTATTTACCAGAATCGTGACCATTTTCACTGAATCACACAAAAAAACGCCAAAGCCAATCCTCCTTAATTGTAAACAGAAACACTATTCTCGTCAGTCCAAGGCTTTAGACACCAATTCTGAGCTCTGTAAGCATGAAGTCTAAATATTTCAAAGCTCAGTCCCTTGAAAACACCACCAGAAGTACCCGGAGATGTAAATGTTACCAGTATTTTCGTCATTTCACAGCTTTCCACTGGAAACCTCCGTGATTGAATACGATAGTAAATGTAGTAACAATCTATTTACGTGTCCTTGAGGTGTTTCTTACACGTTCTTAATCATTTCTGTGAACTATCATTGTGTATTTTAACAGTTTTACCAAAATTAGACAGTTTGCTTAGGAGTATTTTCTGGAATCGTCACCATTTTAACTGATTCACACAAAAAAACGCCAAAGCCAATCCTCCTTAATTGTAAACAGAAACACCATTCTGGTCATTCCAAGGCTTTAGACACCAATTCTGAGTTCTGTAAGCAGGAAGTCTTAATATTTCAAAGCACAGTCCCGTGAAAACGCCACCGGAAGTACCCGGAGATTTAATATTACCAGTATTTTCGTCATTTCACAGCTTTCCACTGGAAACCTCCGTGATTGAATACGACAGTAAATGTAGTAAGAATCTATTTACGTGTACTTGAGGTATTTCTTACACGTTCTTAATCATTTCTGGGAACTATCATTGTGTACTTTAACAGTTTTACCAAAATTAGACAGTTTGCTTAGAAGTATTTACCGGAATCGTCACCATTTTAACTGATTCACACAAAAAAACGCCAAAGCCAATCCTCCTTAATTGTAAACAGAAACACTATTCTCGTCATTCCAAGGCTTTAGACACGAATTCTGAGCTCTGTAAGCATGAAGTCTTAATATTTCAAAGCACAGTCCCGTGAAAACGCCACCGGAAATACCCGGAGATGTTAATATTACCAGTATTTTCGTCATTTCACAGCTTTCCACTGGAAACCTCCGTGATTGAATATGACAGTAAATGTAGTAAGAATCTATTTACGTGTACTTGAGGTATTTCTTACACGTTCTTAATCATTTCTGGGAACTATCATTGTGTATTTTAACAGTTTTACCAAAATTAGACAGTTTGCTTAGAAGTATTTACCGGAATAGTCACCATTTTAACTGATTCACACAAAAAAACGCCAAAGCCAATCCTCCTTAATTGTAAACAGAAACACTATTCTCGTCATTCCAAGGCTTTAGACACGAATTCTGAGCTCTGTAAGCATGAAGTCTTAATATTTCAAAGCACAGTCCCGTGAAAACGCCACCGGAAATACCCGGAGATGTTAATATTACCAGTATTTTCGTCATTTCACAGCTTTCCACTGGAAACCTCCGTGATTGAATATGACAGTAAATGTAGTAAGAATCTATTTACGTGTACTTGAGGTATTTCTTACACGTTCTTAATCATTTCTGGGAACTATCATTGTGTACTTTAACAGTTTTACCAAAATTAGACAGTTTGCTTAGAAGTATTTACCGGAATCGTCACCATTTTAACTGATTCACACAAAAAAACGCCAAAGCCAATCCTCCTTAATTGTAAACAGAAACACTATTCTCGTCATTCCAAGGCTTTAGACAACAATTCTGAGTTCTGTAAGCAGGAAGTCTTAATATTTGAAAGCACAGTCCCGTGAAAACGCCACCGGAAGTACCTGGAGACCTAAATATTACCAGTATTTTCGTCATTTCACAGCTTTCCACTGGAAACCTCCGTGATTGAATACGACAGTAAATTTAGTAAGAATCTATTTACGTGTACTTGAGGTGTTTCTTACACGTTCTTAATCATTTCTGGGAACTATCATTGTGTACTTTAACAGTTTTACCAAATTAGACAGTTTGCTTAGAAGTATTTACCGGAATAGTCACCATTTTAACTGAATCACACACAAAAAAACGCCAAAGCTAATCCTCCTTAATTGTAAACAGAAACACTATTCTCGTCATTCCAAGGCTTTAGACACCAATTCTGAGCTCTGTAATCATGAAGTCTTAATATTTCAAAGCATAGTCCCGTGAAAACGCTACCGGAAGTACGCGGAGATGTAAATATTACCAGTATTTTCGTAATTTCACAGCTTTCCACTGGAAACCTCCGTGATTGAAGACGACAGTAAATGTAGTAAGAACATATTTGCGTGTACTTAGTGTTTCCTACACGTTCTTAATCATTTCTGGGAACTTTCATTGTGTACTTTAACAGGTTTACCAAAATTAGACAGTTTGCTTAGCAGTATTTACGGGAATCGTCACCATTTTAACTGATTCACACAAAAAAACGCCAAAGCCAATCCTCCTTAATTGTAAACATAAACACTATTCTCATCATTCCAAGTATTTACACACCAATTCTGAGATCTTTAAGCGTGAACTCTGAATATTTCAAAGCACAGTCCCGTGAAAACGCCACCGGAAGTACCCGGAGACCTAAATATTACCAGAATTTGCGTCATTTCACAGCTTTCCACTGGAAACCTCCGTGATTGAATACGACAGTAAATGTAGTAAGAATCTATTTACGTGTACTTGAGGTGTTTCTTACAGGTTGTTAATCATTTCTGGGAACTATCATTGTGTATTTTAACAGTTTTACCAATATTAGACTGTTTGCTTAGAAGTATTTACCGGAATCGTCACCATTTTAACTGATTCACACAAAAAAACGCCAAAGCCAATCCTCCTTAATTGTAAACAGAAACACTATTCTCGTCATTCCAAGCATTTAGACACCAATTCTGAGTTCTGTAAGCAGGAAGTCTTAATATTTAAAAGCACAGTCCCGTGAAAACGCCACCGGAAGTACCTGGAGTCCAAAATATTACCAGAATTTGCGTCATTTCACAGCTTTCCACTGGAAACCTCCGTGATTGAATACGACAGTAAATGTAGTAAGAACATATTTACGTGTACTTAGTGTTTCCTACACGTTCTTAATCATTTCTGGGAACTTTCATTGTGTACTTTAACAGGTTTACCAAAATTAGACAGTTTGCTTAGCAGTATTTACGGGAATCGTCACCATTTTAACTGATTCACACAAAAAAACGCCAAAGCCAATCCTCCTTAATTGTAAACATAAACACTATTCTCATCATTCCAAGTATTTACACACCAATTCTGAGATCTTTAAGCGTGAACTCTGAATATTTCAAAGCACAGTCCCGTGAAAACGCCACCGGAAGTACCCGGAGACGTAAATATTACCAGTATTTGCGTCATTTCACAGCTTTCCACTGGAAACCTCCGTGATTGAATACGACAGTAAATGTAGTAAGAATCTATTTACGTGTACTTGAGGTATTTCTTACACGTTCTTAATCATTTCTGGGAACTATCATTGTGTATTTTAACAGTTTTACCAAAATTAGACAGTTTGCTTAGCAGTATTTACGGGAATCGTCACCATTTTAACTGATTCACACAAAAAAACGCCAAAGCCAATCCTCCTTAATTGTAAACAGAAACACTATTCTCGTCATTCCAAGGCTTTAGACACGAATTCTGAGCTCTGTAAGCATGAAGTCTTAATATTTCAAAGCACAGTCCCGTGAAAACGCCACCGGAAATACCCGGAGATGTTAATATTACCAGTATTTTCGTCATTTCACAGCTTTCCACTGGAAACCTCCGTGATTGAATATGACAGTAAATGTAGTAAGAATCTATTTACGTGTACTTGAGGTATTTCTTACACGTTCTTAATCATTTCTGGGAACTATCATTGTGTATTTTAACAGTTTTACCAAAATTAGACAGTTTGCTTAGAAGTATTTACCGGAATCGTCACCATTTTAACTGATTCACACAAAAAAACGCCAAAGCCAATCCTCCTTAATTGTAAACAGAAACACTATTCTCGTCATTCCAAGGCTTTAGACACGAATTCTGAGCTCTGTAAGCATGAAGTCTTAATATTTCAAAGCACAGTCCCGTGAAAACGCCACCGGAAATACCCGGAGATGTTAATATTACCAGTATTTTCGTCATTTCACAGCTTTCCACTGGAAACCTCCGTGATTGAATATGACAGTAAATGTAGTAAGAATCTATTTACGTGTACTTGAGGTATTTCTTACACGTTCTTAATCATTTCTGGGAACTATCATTGTGTACTTTAACAGTTTTACCAAAATTAGACAGTTTGCTTAGAAGTATTTACCGGAATCGTCACCATTTTAACTGATTCACACAAAAAAACGCCAAAGCCAATCCTCCTTAATTGTAAACAGAAACACTATTCTCGTCATTCCAAGGCTTTAGACAACAATTCTGAGTTCTGTAAGCAGGAAGTCTTAATATTTGAAAGCACAGTCCCGTGAAAACGCCACCGGAAGTACCTGGAGACCTAAATATTACCAGAATTTGCGTCATTTCACAGCTTTCCACTGGAAACCTCCGTGATTGAATACGACAGTAAATGTAGTAAGAATCTATTTACGTGTACTTGAGGTGTTTCTTACACGTTCTTAATCATTTCTGGGAACTATCATTGTGTACTTTAACAGTTTTACCAAATTAGACAGTTTGCTTAGAAGTATTTACCGGAATAGTCACCATTTTAACTGAATCACACACAAAAAAACGCCAAAGCTAATCCTCCTTAATTGTAAACATAAACATTATTCTCGTCATTCCAAGGCTTTAGACACCAATTCTGAGCTCTGTAAGCATGAACTCTTAATATTTCAAAGCACAGTCCCGTGAAAACGCCACCGGAAGTACCCGGAGTTGTAAATATTACCAGTATTTTCGTCATTTCACAGCTTTCCACTGGAAACCTCCGTGATTGAAGACGACAGTAAATGTAGTAAGAACATATTTACGTGTACTTAGTGTTTCTTACACGTTCTTAATCATTTCTGGGAACTATCATTGTGTACTTTAACAGTTTTACCAAAATTAGACAGTTTGCTTAGCAGTATATACCGGAATCGTCACCATTTTAACTGATTCACACAAAAAAACGCCAAAGCCTATCCTCCTTAATTGTAAACAGAAACACTATTCTCGTCAGTCCAAGGCTTTAGACACCAATTCTGAGCTCTGTAATCATGAAGTCTTAATATTTCAAAGCACAGTCCCGTGAAAACGCCACCGGAAGTACGCGGAGATGTAAATATTACCAGTATTTTCGTAATTTCACAGCTTTCCACTGGAAACCTCCGTGATTGAAGACGACAGTAAATGTAGTAAGAACATATTTACGTGTACTTAGTGTTTCCTACACGTTCTTAATCATTTCTGGGAACTTTCATTGTGTACTTTAACAGGTTTACCAAAATTAGACAGTTTGCTTAGCAGTATTTACGGGAATCGTCACCATTTTAACTGATTCACACAAAAAAACGCCAAAGCCTATCCTCCTTAATTGTAAACAGAAACACTATTCTCGTCAGTCCAAGGCTTTAGACACCAATTCTGAGCTCTGTAATCATGAAGTCTTAATATTTCAAAGCACAGTCCCGTGAAAACGCCACCGGGAGTACGCGGAGATGTAAATATTACCAGTATTTTCGTAATTTCACAGCTTTCCACTGGAAACCTCCGTGATTGAAGACGACAGTAAATGTAGTAAGAACATATTTACGTGTACTTAGTGTTTCCTACACGTTCTTAATCATTTCTGGGAACTTTCATTGTGTACTTTAACAGGTTTACCAAAATTAGACAGTTTGCTTAGCAGTATTTACGGGAATCGTCACCATTTTAACTGATTCACACAAAAAAACGCCAAAGCCAATCCTCCTTAATTGTAAACATAAACACTATTCTCATCATTCCAAGTATTTACACACCAATTCTGAGATCTTTAAGCGTGAACTCTGAATATTTCAAAGCACAGTCCCGTGAAAACGCCACCGGAAGTACCCGGAGACGTAAATATTACCAGTATTTGCGTCATTTCACAGCTTTCCACTGGAAAACTCCGTGATTGAATACGACAGTAAATGTAGTAAGAATCTATTTACGTGTACTTGAGGTATTTCTTACACGTTCTTAATCATTTCTGGGAACTATCATTGTGTATTTTAACAGTTTTACCAAAATTAGACAGTTTGCTTAGAAGTATTTACCGGAATCGTCACCATTTTAACTGATTCACACAAAAAAACGCCAAAGCCAATCCTCCTTAATTGTAAACAGAAACACTATTCTCGTCATTCCAAGGCTTTAGACACGAATTCTGAGCTCTGTAAGCATGAAGTCTTAATATTTCAAAGCACAGTCCCGTGAAAACGCCACCGGAAATACCCGGAGATGTTAATATTACCAGTATTTTCGTCATTTCACAGCTTTCCACTGGAAACCTCCGTGATTGAATATGACAGTAAATGTAGTAAGAATCTATTTACGTGTACTTGAGGTATTTCTTACACGTTCTTAATCATTTCTGGGAACTATCATTGTGTACTTTAACAGTTTTACCAAAATTAGACAGTGTGCTTAGAAGTATTTACCGGAATCGTCACCATTTTAACTGATTCACACAAAAAAACGCCAAAGCCAATCCTCCTTAATTGTAAACAGAAACACTATTCTCGTCATTCCAAGGCTTTAGACAACAATTCTGAGTTCTGTAAGCAGGAAGTCTTAATATTTGAAAGCACAGTCCCGTGAAAACGCCACCGGAAGTACCTGGAGACCTAAATATTACCAGTATTTTCGTCATTTCACAGCTTTCCACTGGAAACCTCCGTGATTGAATACGACAGTAAATTTAGTAAGAATCTATTTACGTGTACTTGAGGTGTTTCTTACACGTTCTTAATCATTTCTGGGAACTATCATTGTGTACTTTAACAGTTTTACCAAATTAGACAGTTTGCTTAGAAGTATTTACCGGAATAGTCACCATTTTAACTGAATCACACACAAAAAAACGCCAAAGCTAATCCTCCTTAATTGTATACATAAACATTATTCTCGTCATTCCAAGGCTTTAGACACCAATTCTGAGCTCTGTAAGCATGAACTCTTAATATTTCAAAGCACAGTCCCATGAAAACGCCACCGGAAGTACCCGGAGTTGTAAATATTACCAGTATTTTCGTCATTTCACAGCTTTCCACTGGAAACCTCCGTGATTGAAGACGACAGTAAATGTAGTAAGAACATATTTACGTGTACTTAGTGTTTCTTACACGTTCTTAATCATTTCTGGGAACTATCATTGTGTACTTTAACAGTTTTACCAAAATTAGACAGTTTGCTTAGCAGTATATACCGGAATCGTCACCATTTTAACTGATTCACACAAAAAAACGCCAAAGCCTATCCTCCTTAATTGTAAACAGAAACACTATTCTCGTCAGTCCAAGGCTTTAGACACCAATTCTGAGCTCTGTAATCATGAAGTCTTAATATTTCAAAGCATAGTCCCGTGAAAACGCTACCGGAAGTACGCGGAGATGTAAATATTACCAGTATTTTCGTAATTTCACAGCTTTCCACTGGAAACCTCCGTGATTGAAGACGACAGTAAATGTAGTAAGAACATATTTGCGTGTACTTAGTGTTTCCTACACGTTCTTAATCATTTCTGGGAACTTTCATTGTGTACTTTAACAGGTTTACCAAAATTAGACAGTTTGCTTAGCAGTATTTACGGGAATCGTCACCATTTTAACTGATTCACACAAAAAAACGCCAAAGCCAATCCTCCTTAATTGTAAACATAAACACTATTCTCATCATTCCAAGTATTTACACACCAATTCTGAGATCTTTAAGCGTGAACTCTGAATATTTCAAAGCACAGTCCCGTGAAAACGCCACCGGAAGTACCCGGAGACCTAAATATTACCAGAATTTGCGTCATTTCACAGCTTTCCACTGGAAACCTCCGTGATTGAATACGACAGTAAATGTAGTAAGAATCTATTTACGTGTACTTGAGGTGTTTCTTACAGGTTGTTAATCATTTCTGGGAACTATCATTGTGTATTTTAACAGTTTTACCAATATTAGACTGTTTGCTTAGAAGTATTTACCGGAATCGTCACCATTTTAACTGATTCACACAAAAAAACGCCAAAGCCAATCCTCCTTAATTGTAAACAGAAACACTATTCTCGTCATTCCAAGCATTTAGACACCAATTCTGAGTTCTGTAAGCAGGAAGTCTTAATATTTAAAAGCACAGTCCCGTGAAAACGCCACCGGAAGTACCTGGAGTCCAAAATATTACCAGAATTTGCGTCATTTCACAGCTTTCCACTGGAAACCTCCGTGATTGAATACGACAGTAAATGTAGTAAGAACATATTTACGTGTACTTAGTGTTTCCTACACGTTCTTAATCATTTCTGGGAACTTTCATTGTGTACTTTAACAGGTTTACCAAAATTAGACAGTTTGCTTAGCAGTATTTACGGGAATCGTCACCATTTTAACTGATTCACACAAAAAAACGCCAAAGCCAATCCTCCTTAATTGTAAACAGAAACACTATTCTCGTCATTCCAAGGCTTTAGACACGAATTCTGAGCTCTGTAAGCATGAAGTCTTAATATTTCAAAGCACAGTCCCGTGAAAACGCCACCGGAAATACCCGGAGATGTTAATATTACCAGTATTTTCGTCATTTCACAGCTTTCCACTGGAAACCTCCGTGATTGAATATGACAGTAAATGTAGTAAGAATCTATTTACGTGTACTTGAGGTATTTCTTACACGTTCTTAATCATTTCTGGGAACTATCATTGTGTATTTTAACAGTTTTACCAAAATTAGACAGTTTGCTTAGAAGTATTTACCGGAATCGTCACCATTTTAACTGATTCACACAAAAAAACGCCAAAGCCAATCCTCCTTAATTGTAAACAGAAACACTATTCTCCTCATTCCAAGGCTTTAGACAACAATTCTGAGTTCTGTAAGCAGGAAGTCTTAATATTTGAAAGCACAGTCCCGTGAAAACGCCACCGGAAGTACCTGGAGACCTAAATATTACCAGAATTTGCGTCATTTCACAGCTTTCCACTGGAAACCTCCGTGATTGAATACGACAGTAAATTTAGTAAGAATCTATTTACGTGTACTTGAGGTGTTTCTTACACGTTCTTAATCATTTCTGGGAACTATCATTGTGTACTTTAACAGTTTTACCAAATTAGACAGTTTGCTTAGAAGTATTTACCGGAATAGTCACCATTTTAACTGAATCACACACAAAAAAACGCCAAAGCTAATCCTCCTTAATTGTAAACATAAACATTATTCTCGTCATTCCAAGGCTTTAGACACCAATTCTGAGCTCTGTAAGCATGAACTCTTAATATT
Organism: Myotis daubentonii; assembly: GCF_963259705.1. NCBI lineage: Eukaryota > Metazoa > Chordata > Mammalia > Chiroptera > Vespertilionidae > Myotis > Myotis daubentonii. The sequence continues at coordinate 927,624 of NC_081852.1, forward strand.
TCAAAGCACAGTCCCGTGAAAACGCCACCGGAAGTACCCGGAGTTGTAAATATTACCAGTATTTTCGTCATTTCACAGCTTTCCACTGGAAACCTCCGTGATTGAAGACGACAGTAAATGTAGTAAGAACATATTTACGTGTACTTAGTGTTTCTTACACGTTCTTAATCATTTCTGGGAACTATCATTGTGTACTTTAACAGTTTTACCAAAATTAGACAATTTGCTTAGCAGTATATACCGGAATCGTCACCATTTTAACTGATTCACACAAAAAAACGCCAAAGCCTATCCTCCTTAATTGTAAACAGAAACACTATTCTCGTCAGTCCAAGGCTTTAGACACCAATTCTGAGCTCTGTAATCATGAAGTCTTAATATTTCAAAGCACAGTCCCGTGAAAACGCCACCGGAAGTACGCGGAGATGTAAATATTACCAGTATTTTCGTAATTTCACAGCTTTCCACTGGAAACCTCCGTGATTGAAGACGACAGTAAATGTAGTAAGAACATATTTACGTGTACTTAGTGTTTCCTACACGTTCTTAATCATTTCTGGGAACTTTCATTGTGTACTTTAACAGGTTTACCAAAATTAGACAGTTTGCTTAGCAGTATTTACGGGAATCGTCACCATTTTAACTGATTCACACAAAAAAACGCCAAAGCCTATCCTCCTTAATTGTAAACAGAAACACTATTCTCGGCAGTCCAAGGCTTTAGACACCAATTCTGAGCTCTGTAATCATGAAGTCTTAATATTTCAAAGCACAGTCCCGTGAAAACGCCACCGGAAGTACGCGGAGATGTAAATATTACCAGTATTTTCGTAATTTCACAGCTTTCCACTGGAAACCTCCGTGATTGAAGACGACAGTAAATGTAGTAAGAACATATTTACGTGTACTTAGTGTTTCCTACACGTTCTTAATCATTTCTGGGAACTTTCATTGTGTACTTTAACAGGTTTACCAAAATTAGACAGTTTGCTTAGCAGTATTTACGGGAATCGTCACCATTTTAACTGATTCACACAAAAAAACGCCAAAGCCAATCCTCCTTAATTGTAAACATAAACACTATTCTCATCATTCCAAGTATTTACACACCAATTCTGAGATCTTTAAGCGTGAACTCTGAATATTTCAAAGCACAGTCCCGTGAAAACGCCACCGGAAGTACCCGGAGACCTAAATATTACCAGAATTTGCGTCATTTCACAGCTTTCCACTGGAAACCTCCGTGATTGAATACGACAGTAAATGTAGTAAGAATCTATTTACGTGTACTTGAGGTGTTTCTTACAGGTTCTTAATCATTTCTGGGAACTATCATTGTGTATTTTAACAGTTTTACCAAAATTAGACAGTTTGCTTAGAAGTATTTACCGGAATCGTCACCATTTTAACTGATTCACACAAAGAAACGCCAAAGCCAATCCTCCTTAATTGTAAACAGAAACACTATTCTCGTCATTCCAAGGCTTTAGACACGAATTCTGAGCTCTGTAAGCATGAAGTCTTAATATTTCAAAGCACAGTCCCGTGAAAACGCCACCGGAAATACCCGGAGATGTTAATATTACCAGTATTTTCGTCATTTCACAGCTTTCCACTGGAAACCTCCGTGATTGAATATGACAGTAAATGTAGTAAGAACATATTTACGTGTACTTAGTGTTTCCTACACGTTCTTAATCATTTCTGGGAACTTTCATTGTGTACTTTAACAGTTTTACCAAAATCGGACAGTTTGCTTAGCAGTGTTTACGGGAATCGTCACCATTTTAACTGATTCACACAAAAAAACGCCAAAGCCAATCCTCCTAAATTGTAAACATAAACACTATTCTCATCATTCCAAGTATTTACACACCAATTCTGAGATCTTTAAGCGTGAACTCTGAATATTTCAAAGCACAGTCCCGTGAAAACGCCACCGGAAGTACCTGGAGACCTAAATATTACCAGAATTTGCGTCATTTCACAGCTTTCCACTGGAAACCTCCGTGATTGAATACGACAGTAGATGTAGTAAGAATCTATTTACGTGTACTTGAGGTGTTTCTTACACGTTCGTAATCATTTCTGGGAACTATCATTGTGTACTTTAACAGTTTTACCAAATTAGACAGTTTGCTTAGAAGTATTTACCGGAATCGTCACCATTTTAACTAAATCACACAAAAAAAACGCCAAAGCTAACCCTCCTTAATTGTAAACAGAAACATTATTCTCGTCATTCCAAGGTTTTAGACACCAATTCTGAGCTCTGTAAGCATGAACTCTTAATATTTCAAAGAACAGTCCCGTGAAAACGCCACCGGAAGTACCCGGAGTTGTAAATATTACCAGTATTTTCGTCATTTCACAGCTTTCCACTGGAAACCTCCGTGATTGAAGACGACAGTAAATGTAGTAAGAACATATTTACGTGTACTTAGTGTTTCTTACACGTTCTTAATCATTTCTGGGAACTATCATTGTGTACTTTAACAGTTTTACCAAAATTAGACAGTTTGCTTAGAAGTATTTACCAGAATCGTGACCATTTTCACTGAATCACACAAAAAAACGCCAAAGCCAATCCTCCTTAATTGTAAACAGAAACACTATTCTCGTCAGTCCAAGGCTTTAGACACCAATTCTGAGCTCTGTACGCATGAAGTCTAAATATTTCAAAGCTCAGTCCCTTGAAAACACCACCAGAAGTACCCGGAGATGTAAATGTTACCAGTATTTTCGTCATTTCACAGCTTTCCACTGGAAACCTCCGTGATTGAATACGACAGTAAATGTAGTAACAATCTATTTACGTGTCCTTGAGGTGTTTCTTACACGTTCTTAATCATTTCTGTGAACTATCATTGTGTATTTTAACAGTTTTACCAAAATTAGACAGTTTGCTTAGGAGTATTTTCTGGAATCGTCACCATTTTAACTGATTCACACAAAAAAACGCCAAAGCCAATCCTCCTTAATTGTAAACAGAAACACTATTCTCGTCATTCCAAGGCTTTAGACACCAATTCTGAGTTCTGTAAGCAGGAAGTCTTAATATTTCAAAGCACAGTCCCGTGAAAACGCCACCGGAAGTACCCGGAGATGTAAATATTACCAGTATTTTCGTCATTTCACAGCTTTCCACTGGAAACCTCCGTTATTGAAGACGACAGTAAATGTAGTAAGAACATATTTACGTGTACTTAGTGTTTCTTACACGTTCTTAATCTTTTCTGGGATTATCATTGTGTACTTTAACAGTTTTACCAAAATTAGACAGTTTGCTTAGCAGTATTTACCGGAATCGTCACCATTTTAACTGATTCACACAAAAAAACGCCAAAGCCAATCCTCCTTAATTGTAAACAGAAACACTATTCTCGTCATTCCAAGCATTTAGACACCAATTCTGAGATCTTTAAGCGTGAACTCTGAATATTTCAAAGCACAGTCCCGTGAAAACGCCACCGGAAGTACGCGGAGACCTAAATATTACCAGAATTTGCGTCATTTCACAGCTTTCCACTGGAAACCTCCGTGATTGAATACGACAGTAAATGTAGTAAGAATCTATTTACGTGTACTTGAGGTGTTTCTTACACGTTCTTAATCATTTCTGGGAACTATCATTGTGTATTTTAACAGTTTTACCAAAATTAGACAGTTTGCTTTGCAATATTTACCGGAATCGTCACCATTTTAACTGATTCACACAAAAAAATGCCAAAGCCTATCCTCCTTAATTGTAAACAGAAACACTATTCTCGTCAGTCCAAGGCTTTAGACACCAATTCTGAGCTCTGTAATCATGAAGTCTTAATATTTCAAAGCACAGTCCCGTGAAAACGCCACCGGAAGTACCCGGAGATGTAAATATTACCAGTATTTTCGTAATTTCACAGCTTTCCACTGGAAACCTCCGTGATTAAAGACGACAGTAAATGTAGTAAGAACATATTTACGTGTACTTAGTGTTTCCTACACGTTCTTAATCATTTCTGGGAACTTTCATTGTGTACTTTAACAGGTTTACCAAAATTAGACAGTTTGCTTAGCAGTATTTACGGGAATCGTCACCATTTTAACTGATTCACACAAAAAAACGCCAAAGCCAATCCTCCTTAATTGTAAACATAAACACTATTCTCATCATTCCAAGTATTTACACACCAATTCTGAGATCTTTAAGCGTGAACTCTGAATATTTCAAAGCACAGTCCCGTGAAAACGCCACCGGAAGTACCCGGAGACGTAAATATTACCAGTATTTGCGTCATTTCACAGCTTTCCACTGGAAACCTCCGTGATTGAATATGACAGTAAATGTAGTAAGAATCTATTTACGTGTACTTGAGGTATTTCTTACACGTTCTTAATCATTTCTGGGAACTATCATTGTGTATTTTAACAGTTTTACCAAAATTAGACAGTTTGCTTAGAAGTATTTACCGGAATCGTCACCATTTTAACTGATTCACACAAAAAAACGCCAAAGCCAATCCTCCTTAATTGTAAACAGAAACACTATTCTCGTCATTCCAAGGCTTTAGACACCAATTCTGAGTTCTGTAAGCAGGAAGTCTTAATATTTGAAAGCACAGTCCCGTGAAAACGCCACCGGAAGTACCTGGAGACCTAAATATTACCAGAATTTGCGTCATTTCACAGCTTTCCACTGGAAACCTCCGTGATTGAATACGACAGTAAATTTAGTAAGAATCTATTTACGTGTACTTGAGGTGTTTCTTACACGTTCTTAATCATTTCTGGGAACTATCATTGTGTACTTTAACAGTTTTACCAAATTAGACAGTTTGCTTAGAAGTATTTACCGGAATAGTCACCATTTTAACTGAATCACACACAAAAAAACGCCAAAGCTAATCCTCCTTAATTGTAAACATAAACATTATTCTCGTCATTCCAAGGCTTTAGACACCAATTCTGAGCTCTGTAAGCATGAACTCTTAATATTTCAAAGCACAGTCCCGTGAAAACGCCACCGGAAGTACCCGGAGTTGTAAATATTACCAGTATTTTCGTCATTTCACAGCTTTCCACTGGAAACCTCCGTGATTGAAGACGACAGTAAATGTAGTAAGAACATATTTACGTGTACTTAGTGTTTCTTACACGTTCTTAATCTTTTCTGGGATTATCATTGTGTACTTTAACAGGTTTACCAAAATTAGACAGTTTGCTTAGCAGTATTTACCGGAATCGTCACCATTTTAACTGATTCACACAAAAAAACGCCAAAGCCAATCCTCCTTAATTGTAAACATAAACACTATTCTCATCATTCCAAGTATTTACACACCAATTCTGAGATCTTTAAGCGTGAACTCTGAATATTTCAAAGCACAGTCCCGTGAAAACGCCACCGGAAGTACCCGGAGTTGTAAATATTACCAGTATTTTCGTCATTTCACAGCTTTCCACTGGAAACCTCCGTGATTGAATACGACAGTAAATGTAGTAAGAATCTATTTACGTGTACTTGAGGTATTTCTTACACGTTCTTAATCATTTCTGGGAACTATCATTGTGTATTTTAACAGTTTTACCAAAATTAGACAGTTTGCTTAGAAGTATTTACCGGAATCGTCACCATTTTAACCGATTCACACAAAAAAACGCCAAAGCCAATCCTCCTTAATTGTAAACAGAAACACTATTCTCGTCATTCCAAGGCTTTAGACACGAATTCTGAGCTCTGTAAGCATGAAGTCTTAATATTTCAAAGCACAGTCCCGTGAAAACGCCACCGGAAATACACGGAGATGTAAATATTACCAGTATTTTCGTCATTTCACAGCTTTCCACTGGAAACCTCCGTGATTGAATATGACAGTAAATGTAGTAAGAATCTATTTACGTGTACTTGAGGTATTTCTTACACGTTCTTAATCATTTCTGGGAACTATCATTGTGTACTTTAACAGTTTTACCAAAATTAGACAGTTTGCTTAGCAGTATTTACCGGAATCGTCACCATTTTAACTGATTCACACAAAAAAACGCCAAAGCCTATCCTCCTTAATTGTAAACAGAAACACTATTCTCGTCATTCCAAGGCTTTAGACACCAATTCTGAGCTCTGTAAGCATGAAGTCTTAATATTTCAAAGCACAGTCCCGTGAAAACGCCACCGGAAGTACCCGGAGATGTAAATATTACCAGTATTTTCGTAATTTCACAGCTTTCCACTGGAAACCTCCGTGATTGAAGACGACAGTAAATGTAGTAAGAATCTATTTACGTGTACTTGAGGTGTTTCTTACACGTTCTTAATCATTTCTGGGAACTATCATTGTGTACTTTAACAGTTTTACCAAATTAGACAGTTTGCTTAGCAGTATTTACCGGAATCGTCACCATTTTAACTGAATCACACACAAAAAACGCCAAAGCTAATCCTCCTTAATTGTAAACATAAACATTATTCTCGTCATTCCAACGCTTTAGACACCAATTCTGAGCTCTGTAAGCATGAACTCTTAATATTTCAAAGCACAGTCCCGTGAAAACGCCACCGGAAGTACCTGGAGATGTAAATATTACCAGAATTTTCGTCATTTCACAGCTTTCCACTGGAAACCTCCGTGATTGAAGACGACAGTAAATGTAGTAAGAACATATTTACGTGTACTTAGTGTTTCCTACACGTTCTTAATCATTTCTGGGAACTTTCATTGTGTACTTTAACAGTTTTACCAAAATCGGACAGTTTGCTTAGCAGTGTTTACGGGAATCGTCACCATTTTAACTGATTCACACAAAAAAACGCCAAAGCCAATCCTCCTAAATTGTAAACATAAACACTATTCTCATCATTCCAAGTATTTACACACCAATTCTGAGATCTTTAAGCGTGAACTCTGAATATTTCAAAGCACAGTCCCGTGAAAACGCCACCGGAAGTACCTGGAGACCTAAATATTACCAGAATTTGCGTCATTTCACAGCTTTCCACTGGAAACCTCCGTGATTGAATACGACAGTAGATGTAGTAAGAATCTATTTACGTGTACTTGAGGTGTTTCTTACACGTTCGTAATCATTTCTGGGAACTATCATTGTGTACTTTAACAGTTTTACCAAATTAGACAGTTTGCTTAGAAGTATTTACCGGAATCGTCACCATTTTAACTAAATCACACAAAAAAAACGCCAAAGCTCACCCTCCTTAATTGTAAACAGAAACATTATTCTCGTCATTCCAAGGTTTTAGACACCAATTCTGAGCTCTGTAAGCATGAACTCTTAATATTTCAAAGAACAGTCCCGTGAAAACGCCACCGGAAGTACCCGGAGTTGTAAATATTACCAGTATTTTCGTCATTTCACAGCTTTCCACTGGAAACCTCCGTGATTGAAGACGACAGTAAATGTAGTAAGAACATATTTACGTGTACTTAGTGTTTCTTACACGTTCTTAATCATTTCTGGGAACTATCATTGTGTACTTTAACAGTTTTACCAAAATTAGACAGTTTGCTTAGAAGTATTTACCAGAATCGTGACCATTTTCACTGAATCACACAAAAAAACGCCAAAGCCAATCCTCCTTAATTGTAAACAGAAACACTATTCTCGTCAGTCCAAGGCTTTAGACACCAATTCTGAGCTCTGTACGCATGAAGTCTAAATATTTCAAAGCTCAGTCCCTTGAAAACACCACCAGAAGTACCCGGAGATGTAAATGTTACCAGTATTTTCGTCATTTCACAGCTTTCCACTGGAAACCTCCGTGATTGAATACGACAGTAAATGTAGTAACAATCTATTTACGTGTCCTTGAGGTGTTTCTTACACGTTCTTAATCATTTCTGTGAACTATCATTGTGTATTTTAACAGTTTTACCAAAATTAGACAGTTTGCTTAGGAGTATTTTCTGGAATCGTCACCATTTTAACTGATTCACACAAAAAAACGCCAAAGCCAATCCTCCTTAATTGTAAACAGAAACACTATTCTCGTCATTCCAAGGCTTTAGACACCAATTCTGAGTTCTGTAAGCAGGAAGTCTTAATATTTCAAAGCACAGTCCCGTGAAAACGCCACCGGAAGTACCCGGATATGTAAATATTACCAGTATTTTCGTCATTTCACAGCTTTCCACTGGAAACCTCCGTTATTGAAGACGACAGTAAATGTAGTAAGAACATATTTACGTGTACTTAGTGTTTCTTACACGTTCTTAATCTTTTCTGGGATTATCATTGTGTACTTTAACAGTTTTACCAAAATTAGACAGTTTGCTTAGCAGTATTTACCGGAATCGTCACCATTTTAACTGATTCACACAAAAAAACGCCAAAGCCAATCCTCCTTAATTGTAAACAGAAACACTATTCTCGTCATTCCAAGCATTTAGACACCAATTCTGAGATCTTTAAGCGTGAACTCTGAATATTTCAAAGCACAGTCCCGTGAAAACGCCACCGGAAGTACGCGGAGACCTAAATATTACCAGAATTTGCGTCATTTCACAGCTTTCCACTGGAAACCTCCGTGATTGAATACGACAGTAAATGTAGTAAGAATCTATTTACGTGTACTTGAGGTGTTTCTTACACGTTCTTAATCATTTCTGGGAACTATCATTGTGTATTTTAACAGTTTTACCAAAATTAGACAGTTTGCTTTGCAGTATTTACCGGAATCGTCACCATTTTAACTGATTCACACAAAAAAATGCCAAAGCCTATCCTCCTTAATTGTAAACAGAAACACTATTCTCGTCAGTCCAAGGCTTTACACACCAATTCTGAGCTCTGTAATCATGAAGTCTTAATATTTCAAAGCACAGTCCCGTGAAAACGCCACCGGAAGTACCCGGAGATGTAAATATTACCAGTATTTTCGTAATTTCACAGCTTTCCACTGGAAACCTCCGTGATTAAAGACGACAGTAAATGTAGTAAGAACATATTTACGTGTACTTAGTGTTTCCTACACGTTCTTAATCATTTCTGGGAACTTTCATTGTGTACTTTAACAGGTTTACCAAAATTAGACAGTTTGCTTAGCAGTATTTACGGGAATCGTCACCATTTTAACTGATTCACACAAAAAAACGCCAAAGCCAATCCTCCTTAATTGTAAACATAAACACTATTCTCATCATTCCAAGTATTTACACACCAATTCTGAGATCTTTAAGCGTGAACTCTGAATATTTCAAAGCACAGTCCCGTGAAAACGCCACCGGAAGTACCCGGAGACGTAAATATTACCAGTATTTGCGTCATTTCACAGCTTTCCACTGGAAACCTCCGTGATTGAATATGACAGTAAATGTAGTAAGAATCTATTTACGTGTACTTGAGGTATTTCTTACAAGTTCTTAATCATTTCTGGGAACTATCATTGTGTATTTTAACAGTTTTACCAAAATTAGACAGTTTGCTTAGAAGTATTTACCGGAATCGTCACCATTTTAACTGATTCACACAAAAAAACGCCAAAGCCAATCCTCCTTAATTGTAAACAGAAACACTATTCTCGTCATTCCAAGGCTTTAGACACCAATTCTGAGTTCTGTAAGCAGGAAGTCTTAATATTTGAAAGCACAGTCCCGTGAAAACGCCACCGGAAGTACCTGGAGACCTAAATATTACCAGAATTTGCGTCATTTCACAGCTTTCCACTGGAAACCTCCGTGATTGAATACGACAGTAAATTTAGTAAGAATCTATTTACGTGTACTTGAGGTGTTTCTTACACGTTCTTAATCATTTCTGGGAACTATCATTGTGTACTTTAACAGTTTTACCAAATTAGACAGTTTGCTTAGAAGTATTTACCGGAATAGTCACCATTTTAACTGAATCACACACAAAAAAACGCCAAAGCTAATCCTCCTTAATTGTAAACATAAACATTATTCTCGTCATTCCAAGGCTTTAGACACCAATTCTGAGCTCTGTAAGCATGAACTCTTAATATTTCAAAGCACAGTCCCGTGAAAACGCCACCGGAAGTACCCGGAGTTGTAAATATTACCAGTATTTTCGTCATTTCACAGCTTTCCACTGGAAACCTCCGTGATTGAAGACGACAGTAAATGTAGTAAGAACATATTTACGTGTACTTAGTGTTTCTTACACGTTCTTAATCTTTTCTGGGATTATCATTGTGTACTTTAACAGTTTTACCAAAATTAGACAGTTTGCTTAGCAGTATTTACCGGAATCGTCACCATTTTAACTGATTCACACAAAAAAACGCCAAAGCCAATCCTCCTTAATTGTAAACAGAAACACTATTCTCGTCATTCCAAGCATTTAGACACCAATTCTGAGATCTTTAAGCGTGAACTCTGAATATTTCAAAGCACAGTCCCGTGAAAACGCCACCGGAAGTACGCGGAGACCTAAATATTACCAGAATTTGCGTCATTTCACAGCTTTCCACTGGAAACCTCCGTGATTGAATACGACAGTAAATGTAGTAAGAATCTATTTACGTGTACTTGAGGTGTTTCTTACACGTTCTTAATCATTTCTGGGAACTATCATTGTGTATTTTAACAGTTTTACCAAAATTAGACTGTTTGCTTTGCAGTATTTACCGGAATCGTCACCATTTTAACTGATTCACACAAAAAAATGCCAAAGCCTACCCTCCTTAATTGTAAACAGAAACACTATTCTCGTCAGTCCAAGGCTTTAGACACCAATTCTGAGCTCTGTAATCATGAAGTCTTAATATTTCAAAGCACAGTCCCGTGAAAACGCCACCGGAAGTACCCGGAGATGTAAATATTACCAGTATTTTCGTAATTTCACAGCTTTCCACTGGAAACCTCCGTGATTAAAGACGACAGTAAATGTAGTAAGAACATATTTACGTGTACTTAGTGTTTCCTACACGTTCTTAATCATTTCTGGGAACTTTCATTGTGTACTTTAACAGGTTTACCAAAATTAGACAGTTTGCTTAGCAGTATTTACGGGAATCGTCACCATTTTAACTGATTCACACAAAAAAACGCCAAAGCCAATCCTCCTTAATTGTAAACATAAACACTATTCTCATCATTCCAAGTATTTACACACCAATTCTGAGATCTTTAAGCGTGAACTCTGAATATTTCAAAGCACAGTCCCGTGAAAACGCCACCGGAAGTACCCGGAGACGTAAATATTACCAGTATTTGCGTCATTTCACAGCTTTCCACTGGAAACCTCCGTGATTGAATATGACAGTAAATGTAGTAAGAATCTATTTACGTGTACTTGAGGTATTTCTTACAAGTTCTTAATCATTTCTGGGAACTATCATTGTGTATTTTAACAGTTTTACCAAAATTAGACAGTTTGCTTAGAAGTATTTACCGGACTCGTCACCATTTTAACTGATTCACACAAAAAAACGCCAAAGCCAATCCTCCTTAATTGTAAACAGAAACACTATTCTCGTCATTCCAAGGCTTTAGACAACAATTCTGAGTTCTGTAAGCAGGAAGTCTTAATATTTGAAAGCACAGTCCCGTGAAAACGCCACCGGAAGTACCTGGAGACCTAAATATTACCAGAATTTGCGTCATTTCACAGCTTTCCACTGGAAACCTCCGTGATTGAATACGACAGTAAATTTAGTAAGAATCTATTTACGTGTACTTGAGGTGTTTCTTACACGTTCTTAATCATTTCTGGGAACTATCATTGTGTACTTTAACAGTTTTACCAAATTAGACAGTTTGCTTAGAAGTATTTACCGGAATAGTCACCATTTTAACTGAATCACACACAAAAAAACGCCAAAGCTAATCCTCCTTAATTGTAAACATAAACATTATTCTCGTCATTCCAAGGCTTTAGACACCAATTCTGAGCTCTGTAAGCATGAACTCTTAATATTTCAAAGCACAGTCCCGTGAAAACGCCACCGGAAGTACCCGGAGTTGTAAATATTACCAGTATTTTCGTCATTTCACAGCTTTCCACTGGAAACCTCCGTGATTGAAGACGACAGTAAATGTAGTAAGAACATATTTACGTGTACTTAGTGTTTCTTACACGTTCTTAATCTTTTCTGGGATTATCATTGTGTACTTTAACAGTTTTACCAAAATTAGACAGTTTGCTTAGCAGTATTTACCGGAATCGTCACCATTTTAACTGATTCACACAAAAAAACGCCAAAGCCAATCCTCCTTAATTGTAAACAGAAACACTATTCTCGTCATTCCAAGCATTTAGACACCAATTCTGAGATCTTTAAGCGTGAACTCTGAATATTTCAAAGCACAGTCCCGTGAAAACGCCACCGGAAGTACGCGGAGACCTAAATATTACCAGAATTTGCGTCATTTCACAGCTTTCCACTGGAAACCTCCGTGATTGAATACGACAGTAAATGTAGTAAGAATCTATTTACGTGTACTTGAGGTGTTTCTTACACGTTCTTAATCATTTCTGGGAACTATCATTGTGTATTTTAACAGTTTTACCAAAATTAGACAGTTTGCTTTGCAGTATTTACCGGAATCGTCACCATTTTAACTGATTCACACAAAAAAATGCCAAAGCCTATCCTCCTTAATTGTAAACAGAAACACTATTCTCGTCAGTCCAAGGCTTTAGACACCAATTCTGAGCTCTGTAATCATGAAGTCTTAATATTTCAAAGCACAGTCCCGTGAAAACGCCACCGGAAGTACCCGGAGATGTAAATATTACCAGTATTTTCGTAATTTCACAGCTTTCCACTGGAAACCTCCGTGATTAAAGACGACAGTAAATGTAGTAAGAACATATTTACGTGTACTTAGTGTTTCCTACACGTTCTTAATCATTTCTGGGAACTTTCATTGTGTACTTTAACAGGTTTACCAAAATTAGACAGTTTGCTTAGAAGTATTTACCGGAATCGTCACCATTTTAACTGATTCACACAAAAAAACGCCAAAGCCAATCCTCCTTAATTGTAAACATAAACACTATTCTCATCATTCCAAGTATTTACACACCAATTCTGAGATCTTTAAGCGTGAACTCTGAATATTTCAAAGCACAGTCCCGTGAAAATGCCACCGGAAGTACCCGGAGACGTAAATATTACCAGTATTTGCGTCATTTCACAGCTTTCCACTGGAAACCTCCGTGATTGAATATGACAGTAAATGTAGTAAGAATCTATTTACGTGTACTTGAGGTATTTCTTACAAGTTCTTAATCATTTCTGGGAACTATCATTGTGTATTTTAACAGTTTTACCAAAATTAGACAGTTTGCTTAGAAGTATTTACCGGAATCGTCACCATTTTAACTGATTCACACAAAAAAACGCCAAAGCCAATCCTCCTTAATTGTAAACAGAAACACTATTCTCGTCATTCCAAGGCTTTAGACAACAATTCTGAGTTCTGTAAGCAGGAAGTCTTAATATTTGAAAGCACAGTCCCGTGAAAACGCCACCGGAAGTACCTGGAGACCTAAATATTACCAGAATTTGCGTCATTTCACAGCTTTCCACTGGAAACCTCCGTGATTGAATACGACAGTAAATTTAGTAAGAATCTATTTACGTGTACTTGAGGTGTTTCTTACACGTTCTTAATCATTTCTGGGAACTATCATTGTGTACTTTAACAGTTTTACCAAATTAGACAGTTTGCTTAGAAGTATTTACCGGAATAGTCACCATTTTAACTGAATCACACACAAAAAAACGCCAAAGCTAATCCTCCTTAATTGTAAACATAAACATTATTCTCGTCATTCCAAGGCTTTAGACACCAATTCTGAGCTCTGTAAGCATGAACTCTTAATATTTCAAAGCACAGTCCCGTGAAAACGCCACCGGAAGTACCCGGAGTTGTAAATATTACCAGTATTTTCGTCATTTCACAGCTTTCCACTGGAAACCTCCGTGATTGAAGACGACAGTAAATGTAGTAAGAACATATTTACGTGTACTTAGTGTTTCTTACACGTTCTTAATCTTTTCTGGGATTATCATTGTGTACTTTAACAGTTTTACCAAAATTAGACAGTTTGCTTAGCAGTATTTACCGGAATCGTCACCATTTTAACTGATTCACACAAAAAAACGCCAAAGCCAATCCTCCTTAATTGTAAACAGAAACACTATTCTCGTCATTCCAAGCATTTAGACACCAATTCTGAGATCTTTAAGCGTGAACTCTGAATATTTCAAAGCACAGTCCCGTGAAAACGCCACCGGAAGTACGCGGAGACCTAAATATTACCAGAATTTGCGTCATTTCACAGCTTTCCACTGGAAACCTCCGTGATTGAATACGACAGTAAATGTAGTAAGAATCTATTTACGTGTACTTGAGGTGTTTCTTACACGTTCTTAATCATTTCTGGGAACTATCATTGTGTATTTTAACAGTTTTACCAAAATTAGACAGTTTGCTTTGCAGTATTTACCGGAATCGTCACCATTTTAACTGATTCACACAAAAAAATGCCAAAGCCTATCCTCCTTAATTGTAAACAGAAACACTATTCTCGTCAGTCCAAGGCTTTAGACACCAATTCTGAGCTCTGTAATCATGAAGTCTTAATATTTCAAAGCACAGTCCCGTGAAAACGCCACCGGAAGTACCCGGAGATGTAAATATTACCAATATTTTCGTAATTTCACAGCTTTCCACTGGAAACCTCCGTGATTAAAGACGACAGTAAATGTAGTAAGAACATATTTACGTGTACTTAGTGTTTCCTACACGTTCTTAATCATTTCTGGGAACTTTCATTGTGTACTTTAACAGGTTTACCAAAATTAGACAGTTTGCTTAGAAGTATTTACCGGAATCGTCACCATTTTAACTGATTCACACAAAAAAACGCCAAAGCCAATCCTCCTTAATTGTAAACATAAACACTATTCTCATCATTCCAAGTATTTACACACCAATTCTGAGATCTTTAAGCGTGAACTCTGAATATTTCAAAGCACAGTCCCGTGAAAATGCCACCGGAAGTACCCGGAGACGTAAATATTACCAGTATTTGCGTCATTTCACAGCTTTCCACTGGAAACCTCCGTGATTGAATATGACAGTAAATGTAGTAAGAATCTATTTACGTGTACTTGAGGTATTTCTTACAAGTTCTTAATCATTTCTGGGAACTATCATTGTGTATTTTAACAGTTTTACCAAAATTAGACAGTTTGCTTAGAAGTATTTACCGGAATCGTCACCATTTTAACTGATTCACACAAAAAAACGCCAAAGCCAATCCTCCTTAATTGTAAACAGAAACACTATTCTCGTCATTCCAAGGCTTTAGACAACAATTCTGAGTTCTGTAAGCAGGAAGTCTTAATATTTGAAAGCACAGTCCCGTGAAAATGCCACCGGAAGTACCTGGAGACCTAAATATTACCAGAATTTGCGTCATTTCACAGCTTTCCACTGGAAACCTCCGTGATTGAATACGACAGTAAATTTAGTAAGAATCTATTTACGTGTACTTGAGGTGTTTCTTACACGTTCTTAATCATTTCTGGGAACTATCATTGTGTACTTTAACAGTTTTACCAAATTAGACAGTTTGCTTAGAAGTATTTACCGGAATAGTCACCATTTTAACTGAATCACACACAAAAAAACGCCAAAGCTAATCCTCCTTAATTGTAAACATAAACATTATTCTCGTCATTCCAAGGCTTTAGACACCAATTCTGAGCTCTGTAAGCATGAACTCTTAATATTTCAAAGCACAGTCCCGTGAAAACGCCACCGGAAGTACCCGGAGTTGTAAATATTACCAGTATTTTCGTCATTTCACAGCTTTCCACTGGAAACCTCCGTGATTGAAGACGACAGTAAATGTAGTAAGAACATATTTACGTGTACTTAGTGTTTCTTACACGTTCTTAATCTTTTCTGGGATTATCATTGTGTACTTTAACAGTTTTACCAAAATTAGACAGTTTGCTTAGCAGTATTTACCGGAATCGTCACCATTTTAACTGATTCACACAAAAAAACGCCAAAGCCAATCCTCCTTAATTGTAAACAGAAACACTATTCTCGTCATTCCAAGCATTTAGACACCAATTCTGAGATCTTTAAGCGTGAACTCTGAATATTTCAAAGCACAGTCCCGTGAAAACGCCACCGGAAGTACGCGGAGACCTAAATATTACCAGAATTTGCGTCATTTCACAGCTTTCCACTGGAAACCTCCGTGATTGAATACGACAGTAAATGTAGTAAGAATCTATTTACGTGTACTTGAGGTGTTTCTTACACGTTCTTAATCATTTCTGGGAACTATCATTGTGTATTTTAACAGTTTTACCAAAATTAGACTGTTTGCTTTGCAGTATTTACCGGAATCGTCACCATTTTAACTGATTCACACAAAAAAATGCCAAAGCCTATCCTCCTTAATTGTAAACAGAAACACTATTCTCGTCAGTCCAAGGCTTTAGACAACAATTCTGAGTTCTGTAAGCAGGAAGTCTTAATATTTGAAAGCACAGTCCCGTGAAAACGCCACCGGAAGTACCTGGAGACCTAAATATTACCAGAATTTGCGTCATTTCACAGCTTTCCACTGGAAACCTCCGTGATTGAATACGACAGTAAATTTAGTAAGAATCTATTTACGTGTACTTGAGGTGTTTCTTACACGTTCTTAATCATTTCTGGGAACTATCATTGTGTACTTTAACAGTTTTACCAAATTAGACAGTTTGCTTAGAAGTATTTACCGGAATAGTCACCATTTTAACTGAATCACACACAAAAAAACGCCAAAGCTAATCCTCCTTAATTGTAAACATAAACATTATTCTCGTCATTCCAAGGCTTTAGACACCGATTCTGAGCTCTGTAAGCATGAAGTCTTAATATTTCAAAGCACAGTCCCGTGAAAACGCCACCGGAAGTACCCGGAGATGTAAATATTACCAGTATTTTCGTAATTTCACAGGTTTCCACTGGAAACCTCCGTGATTAAAGACGACAGTAAATGTAGTAAGAACATATTTACGTGTACTTAGTGTTTCCTACACGTTCTTAATCATTTCTGGGAACTTTCATTGTGTACTTTAACAGGTTTACCAAAATTAGACAGTTTGCTTAGAAGTATTTACCGGAATCGTCACCATTTTAACTGATTCACACAAAAAAACGCCAAAGCCAATCCTCCTTAATTGTAAACATAAACACTATTCTCATCATTCCAAGTATTTACACACCAATTCTGAGATCTTTAAGCGTGAACTCTGAATATTTCAAAGCACAGTCCCGTGAAAACGCCACAGGAAGTACCCGGAGACGTAAATATTACCAGTATTTGCGTCATTTCACAGCTTTCCACTGGAAACCTCCGTGATTGAATATGACAGTAAATGTAGTAAGAACATATTTACGTGTACTTAGTGTTTCTTACACGTTCTTAATCATTTCTGGGAACTATCATTGTGTACTTTAACAGTTTTACCAAAATTAGACAGTTTGCTTAGAAGTATTTACCAGAATCGTGACCATTTTCACTGAATCACACAAAAAAACGCCAAAGCCAATCCTCCTTAATTGTAAACAGAAACACTATTCTGGTCATTCCAAGGCTTTAGACACCAATTCTGAGTTCTGTAAGCAGGAAGTCTTAATATTTCAAAGCACAGTCCCGTGAAAACGCCACCGGAAGTACCCGGAGATGTAAATATTACCAGTATTTTCGTCATTTCACAGCTTTCCACTGGAAACCTCCGTTATTGAAGAAGACAGTAAATGTAGTTAGAACATATTTACGTGTACTTAGTGTTTCTTACACGTTCTTAATCTTTTCTGGGAACTATCATTGTGTACTTTAACAGTTTTACCAAAATTAGACAGTTTGCTTAGCAGTATTTACCGGAATCGTCACCATTTTAACTGATTCACACAAAAAAACGCCAAAGACAATCCTCCTTAATTGTAAACAGAAACACTATTCTCGTCATTCCAAGCATTTAGACACCAATTCTGAGATCTTTAAGCGTGAACTCTGAATATTTCAAAGCACAGTCCCGTGAAAACGCCACCGGAAGTACGCGGAGACCTAAATATTACCAGAATTTGCGTCATTTCACAGCTTTCCACTGGAAACCTCCGTGATTGAATACGACAGTAAATGTAGTAAGAATCTATTTACGTGTACTTGAGGTGTTTCTTACACGTTCTTAATCATTTCTGGGAACTATCATTGTGTATTTTAACAGTTTTACCAAAATTAGACAGTTTGCTTTGCAGTATTTACCGGAATCGTCACCATTTTAAATGATTCACACAAAAAAATGCCAAAGCCTATCCTCCTTAATTGTAAACAGAAACACTATTCTCGTCAGTCCAAGGCTTTAGACACCAATTCTGAGCTCTGTAAGCATAAAGTCTTAATATTTCAAAGCACAGTCCCGTGAAAACGCCACCGGAAGTACCCGGAGATGTAAATATTACCAGTATTTTCGTAATTTCACAGCTTTCCACTGGAAACCTCCGTGATTAAAGACGACAGTAAATGTAGTAAGAACATATTTACGTGTACTTAGTGTTTCCTACACGTTCTTAATCATTTCTGGGAACTTTCATTGTGTACTTTAACAGGTTTACCAAAATTAGACAGTTTGCTTAGCAGTATTTACGGGAATCGTCACCATTTTAACTGATTCACACAAAAAAACGCCAAAGCCAATCCTCCTTAATTGTAAACATAAACACTATTCTCATCATTCCAAGTATTTACACACCAATTCTGAGATCTTTAAGCGTGAACTCTGAATATTTCAAAGCACAGTCCCGTGAAAACGCCAACAGAAGTACCCGGAGTTGTAAATATTACCAGTATTTACGTCATTTCACAGCTTTGCACTGGAAACCTCCGTCATTGAATAGGACAGTAAATGTTGTAAGAATCTATTTACGTGTACTTGAGGTGTTTCTTACATGTTCTTAGTCATTTCTGGGAACTATCATTGTGTACTTTAACAGTTTTACCAGAATTAGACATTTCGCTTAGAAGTATTTACCGGAATCGTCACCATTTTAACTGATTCACACAAAAAAACGCCAAAGCCAATCCTCCTTAATTGTAAACATAAACACTATTCTGGTCATTCCAAGGCTTTAGACACCAATTCTGAGCTCTGTAAGCATGAACTCTTAATATTTCAAAGCACAGTCCCGTGAAAACGCCACCGGACGTACCCGGAGTTGTAAATTTTACAAGTATTTTAGTCATTTCACAGCTTTCCACTGGAAACCTCCGTGATTGAATACGACAGTAAATGTAGTAAGAATCTATTTACGTGTACTTGAGGTGTTTCTTACATATCCTTAATCATTTCTGGGAACTATCATTGTGTACTTTAACAGTTTTACCAGAATTAGACATTTCGCTTAGAAGTATTGATTGGAATCCTCACCATTTTAACTGATTCACACAAAAAAACGCCAAAGCCAATCCTCCTTAATTGTAAACATAAACACTATTCTGGTCATTCCAAGGCTTTCGACACCAATTCTGAGCTCTGTAAGCATGAACTCTTAATATTTCAAAGCACAGTCCCGTGAAAACGCCACCGGAAGTACCTGGAGTTGCAAATATTACCAGTATTTTCTTCATTTCACAGCTTTCCTCTGGAAACCTCCGTGATTGAATACGACAGTAAATGTAGTAAGAATATATTTACGTGTACTTGAGGTGTTTCTCACACGTTCTTAATCATTTCTGGGAACTAACATTTTGTATTGTAACAGTTTTACCAGAATTAGACAGTTTGCTTAGAAGTATTTAGCGGAATCGTCACCATTTTAACTGATTCACACAATAAAACGCCAAAGCCAATCCTCCTTAATTGTAAACAGAAACAATATTCTCGTCATTCGAAGGCTTTAGACACATATTCTGAGCTTTGTACGCATGAACTCTTAATATTTGAAAGCACAGTCCCCTGAAAACGCCACCGGAAGTACCCGTTGTAAATATTACCAGTATTTATGTCATTTCACAGCTTTCCACTGGAAACCTCCGTCATTGAATACGACAGTAAATGGAGTAAGAATCTATTTACGTGTACTTGAGGTGTTTCTTACATGTTCTTAATCATTTCTGGGAACTATCATTGTGTACTTTAACAGTTTTACCAGAATTAGACATTTCGCTTAGAAGTATTTACCGGAATCGTCACCATTTTAACTGATTCACACAAAAAAACGCCAAAGCCAATCCTCCTTAATTGTAAACATAAACACTATTCTGGTCATTCCAAGGCTTTCGACACCAATTCTGAGCTCTGTAAGCATGAACTCTTAATATTTCAAAGCACAGTCCTGTGAAAACGCCACCGGAAGTACCTGGAGTTGCAAATATTACCAGTATTTTCGTCATTTCACAGCTTTCCACTGGAAACCTCTGTGATTGAATACCACAGTAAATGTAGTAAGAATCTATTTACGTGTACTTGAGGTGTTTCTTACATGTTCTTAATCATTTCTGGGAACTATCATTGTGTACTTTAACAGTTTTACCAGAATTAGACATTTCGCTTAGAAGTATTTACCGGAATCGTCACCATTTTAACTGATTCACACAAAAAAACGCCAAAGCCAATCCTCCTTAATTGTAAACATAAACACTATTCTGGTCATTCCAAGGCTTTCGACACCAATTCTGAGATCTGTAAGCATGAACTCTTAATATTTCAAAGCACAGTCCCGTGAAAACGCCACCGGAAGTACCTGGAGTTGCAAATATTACCAGTATTTTCGTCATTTCACAGCTTTCCACTGGAAACCTCTGTGATTGAATAGCACAGTAAATGTAGTAAGAATCTATTTACGTGTACTTGAGGTATTTCTTACACGTTCTTAATCATTTCTGGGAACTATCATTGTGTATTTTAACAGTTTTACCACAATTAGACATTTCGGTTAGAAGTATTTACCGGAATCGTCACCATTTTAACTGATTCAAACAAAAAAACGCCAAAGCCAATCCTCCTTAATTGTAAACAGAAACAATATTCTCGTCATTCGAAGGCTTTAGACACATATTCTGAGCTTTGTACGCATGAACTCTTAATATTTGAAAGCACAGTCCCCTGAAAACGCCACCGGAAGTACCCGGAGTTGTAAATATTACCAGTATTTATGTCATTTCACACCTTTCCACTGGAAACCTCCGTCATTGAATACGACAGTAAATGGAGTAAGAATATATTTACGTGTACTTGAGGTGTTTCTTACACGTTCTTAATCATTTCTGGGAACTATCATTGTGTATTTTAACAGTTTTACCACAATTAGACATTTCACTTAGAAGTATTTACCGGAATCGTCACCATTTTAACTGATTCACACAAAAAAAACGCCATAGCCAATCCTCCTTAATTGTAAACATAAACACTATTCTCGTCATTCCAAGGCTTTAGACACCAATTCTGAGCTCTGTAAGCATGAACTCTTAATATTTCAAAGCACAGTCCCGTGAAAACGCCACCGGACGTACCTGGAGTTGTAAATTTTACAAGTATTTTCGTCATTTCACAGCTTTCCACTGGAAACCTCCGTGATTGAATACGACAGTAAATGTAGTAAGAATCTATTTACGTGTACTTGAGGTGTTTCTTACATATCCTTAATCATTTCTGGGAACTATCATTGTGTACTTTAACAGTTTTACCAGAATTAGACATTTCGCTTAGAAGTATTTACCGGAATCGTCACCATTTTAACTGAATCACACAAAAAAACGCCAAAGCCAATCCTCCTTAATTGTAAACATAAACACTATTCTGGTCATTCCAAGGCTTTAGACACCAATTCTGAGCCCTGTAAGCATGAACTCTTAATATTTCAAAGCACAGTCCCGTGAAAATGCCACCGGAAGTACCCGGAGTTCTATATGTTACAAGTATTTTTGTACTTTCACAGCTTTCCTCTGGAAACCTCCGTGATTGAATACGACAGTAAATGTAGTAAGAATATATTTACGTGTACTTGAGGTGTTTCTCACACGTTCTTAATCATTTCTGGGAACTAACATTGTGTATTGTAACAGTTTTACCAGAATTAGACATTTCGCTTAGAAGTATTTACCGGAATCGTCACCTTTTTAACTTATTCACACAAAAAAACGCCAAAGCCAATCCTCCTTAATTGTAAACAGAAACAATATTCTCATCATTCGAAGGCTTTAGACACCAATTCTGAGCCCTGTAAGCATGAACTCTTAATATTTGAAAGCACAGTCCCGTGAAAACGCCACCGGACGTACCCGGAGTTGTAAATTTTACAAGTATTTTCGTCATTTCACAGCTTTCCACTGGAAACCTCCGTGATTGAATAGGACAGTAAATGTAGTAAGAATCTATTTACGTGTACTTGAGGTGTTTCTTACACGTTCTTCAACATTTCTGGGAACTATCATTGTGTATTTTAACAGTTTTACCACAATTAGACAGTTTGCTTAGAAGTATTGATTGGAATCCTCACCATTTTAACTGATTCACACAAAAAAACACCAAAGCCAATCCTCCTTAATTGTAAACAGAAACACTATTCTCGTCATTCCAAGGGTTTAGACACCAATTCTGAGCCCTGTAAGCATGAACTCTTAATATTTCAAAGCACAGTCCCGTGAAAATGCCACCGGAAGTACCCAGAGTTGTAAATGTTACAAGTATTTTTGTCCTTTCACAGCTTTCCTCTGGAAACCTCCGTGATTGAATACGACAGTAAATGTAGTAAGAATATATTTACGTGTACTTGAGGTGTTTCTCACACGTTCTTAATCATTTCTGGGAACTAACATTTTGTATTGTAACAGTTTTACCAGAATTAGACAGTTTGCTTAGAAGTATTTAGCGGAATCGTCACCATTTTAACTGATTCACACAAAAAAACGCCAAAGCCAATCCTCCTTAATTGTAAACAGAAACAATATTCTCGTCATTCGAAGGCTTTAGACACATATTCTGAGCTTTGTACACAAGAACTCTTAATATTTGAAAGAACAGTCCCGTGAAAACGCCAACAGAAGTACCCGGAGTTGTAAATATTACCAGTATTTACGTCATTTCACAGCTTTCCACTGGAAACCTCCGTCATTGAATAGGACAGTAAATGTTGTAAGAATCTATTTACGTGTACTTGAGGTGTTTCTTACATGTTCTTAGTCATTTCTGGGAACTATCATTGTGTACTTTAACAGTTTTACCAGAATTAGACATTTCGCTTAGAAGTATTTACCGGAATCGTCACCATTTTAACTGATTCACACAAAAAAACGCCAAAGCCAATCCTCCTTAATTGTAAACATAAACACTATTCTGGTCATTCCAAGGCTTTAGACACCAATTCTGAGCTCTGTAAGCATGAACTCTTAATATTTCAAAGCACAGTCCCGTGAAAACGCCACCGGACGTACCCGGAGTTGTAAATTTTACAAGTATTTTAGTCATTTCACAGCTTTCCACTGGAAACCTCCGTGATTGAATACGACAGTAAATGTAGTAAGAATCTATTTACGTGTACTTGAGGTGTTTCTTACATATCCTTAATCATTTCTGGGAACTATCATTGTGTACTTTAACAGTTTTACCAGAATTAGACATTTCGCTTAGAAGTATTGATTGGAATCCTCACCATTTTAACTGATTCACACAAAAAAACGCCAAAGCCAATCCTCCTTAATTGTAAACATAAACACTATTCTGGTCATTCCAAGGCTTTCGACACCAATTCTGAGCTCTGTAAGCATGAACTCTTAATATTTCAAAGCACAGTCCCGTGAAAACGCCACCGGAAGTACCTGGAGTTGCAAATATTACCAGTATTTTCTTCATTTCACAGCTTTCCTCTGGAAACCTCCGTGATTGAATACGACAGTAAATGTAGTAAGAATATATTTACGTGTACTTGAGGTGTTTCTCACACGTTCTTAATCATTTCTGGGAACTAACATTTTGTATTGTAACAGTTTTACCAGAATTAGACAGTTTGCTTAGAAGTATTTAGCGGAATCGTCACCATTTTAACTGATTCACACAATAAAACGCCAAAGCCAATCCTCCTTAATTGTAAACAGAAACAATATTCTCGTCATTCGAAGGCTTTAGACACATATTCTGAGCTTTGTACGCATGAACTCTTAATATTTGAAAGCACAGTCCCCTGAAAACGCCACCGGAAGTACCCGTTGTAAATATTACCAGTATTTATGTCATTTCACAGCTTTCCACTGGAAACCTCCGTCATTGAATACGACAGTAAATGGAGTAAGAATCTATTTACGTGTACTTGAGGTGTTTCTTACATGTTCTTAATCATTTCTGGGAACTATCATTGTGTACTTTAACAGTTTTACCAGAATTAGACATTTCGCTTAGAAGTATTTACCGGAATCGTCACCATTTTAACTGATTCACACAAAAAAACGCCAAAGCCAATCCTCCTTAATTGTAAACATAAACACTATTCTGGTCATTCCAAGGCTTTCGACACCAATTCTGAGCTCTGTAAGCATGAACTCTTAATATTTCAAAGCACAGTCCTGTGAAAACGCCACCGGAAGTACCTGGAGTTGCAAATATTACCAGTATTTTCGTCATTTCACAGCTTTCCACTGGAAACCTCTGTGATTGAATAGCACAGTAAATGTAGTAAGAATCTATTTACGTGTACTTGAGGTGTTTCTTACATGTTCTTAATCATTTCTGGGAACTATCATTGTGTACTTTAACAGTTTTACCAGAATTAGACATTTCGCTTAGAAGTATTTACCGGAATCGTCACCATTTTAACTGATTCACACAAAAAAACGCCAAAGCCAATCCTCCTTAATTGTAAACATAAACACTATTCTGGTCATCCCAAGGCTTTCGACACCAATTCTGAGCTCTGTAAGCATGAACTCTTAATATTTCAAAGCACAGTCCCGTGAAAACGCCACCGGAAGTACCTGGAGTTGCAAATATTACCAGTATTTTCGTCATTTCACAGCTTTCCACTGGAAACCTCTGTGATTGAATAGCACAGTAAATGTAGTAAGAATCTATTTACGTGTACTTGAGGTGTTTCTTACACGTTCTTCAACATTTCTGGGAACTATCATTGTGTATTTTAACAGTTTTACCACAATTAGACATTTCGGTTAGAAGTATTTACCGGAATCGTCACCATTTTAACTGATTCAAACAAAAAAACGCCAAAGCCAATCCTCCTTAATTGTAAACAGAAACAATATTCTCGTCATTCGAAGGCTTTAGACACATATTCTGAGCTTTGTACGCATGAACTCTTAATATTTGAAAGCACAGTCCCCTGAAAACGCCACCGGAAGTACCCGGAGTTGTAAATATTACCAGTATTTATGTCATTTCACACCTTTCCACTGGAAACCTCCGTCATTGAATACGACAGTAAATGGAGTAAGAATATATTTACGTGTACTTGAGGTGTTTCTTACACGTTCTTAATCATTTCTGGGAACTATCATTGTGTATTTTAACAGTTTTACCACAATTAGACATTTCACTTAGAAGTATTTACCGGAATCGTCACCATTTTAACTGATTCACACAAAAAAAACGCCATAGCCAATCCTCCTTAATTGTAAACATAAACACTATTCTCGTCATTCCAAGGCTTTAGACACCAATTCTGAGCTCTGTAAGCATGAACTCTTAATATTTCAAAGCACAGTCCCGTGAAAACGCCACCGGACGTACCTGGAGTTGTAAATTTTACAAGTATTTTCGTCATTTCACAGCTTTCCACTGGAAACCTCCGTGATTGAATACGACAGTAAATGTAGTAAGAATCTATTTACGTGTACTTGAGGTGTTTCTTACATATCCTTAATCATTTCTGGGAACTATCATTGTGTACTTTAACAGTTTTACCAGAATTAGACATTTCGCTTAGAAGTATTTACCGGAATCGTCACCATTTTAACTGAATCACACAAAAAAACGCCAAAGCCAATCCTCCTTAATTGTAAACATAAACACTATTCTGGTCATTCCAAAGCTTTAGACACCAATTCTGAGCCCTGTAAGAATGAACTCTTAATATTTCAAAGCACAGTCCCGTGAAAATGCCACCGGAAGTACCCGGAGTTCTATATGTTACAAGTATTTTTGTACTTTCACAGCTTTCCTCTGGAAACCTCCGTGATTGAATACGACAGTAAATGTAGTAAGAATATATTTACGTGTACTTGAGGTGTTTCTCACACGTTCTTAATCATTTCTGGGAACTAACATTGTGTATTGTAACAGTTTTACCAGAATTAGACATTTCGCTTAGAAGTATTTACCGGAATCGTCACCTTTTTAACTTATTCACACAAAAAAACGCCAAAGCCAATCCTCCTTAATTGTAAACAGAAACAATATTCTCATCATTCGAAGGCTTTAGACACCAATTCTGAGCCCTGTAAGCATGAACTCTTAATATTTGAAAGCACAGTCCCGTGAAAACGCCACCGGATGTACCCGGAGTTGTAAATTTTACAAGTATTTTCGTCATTTCACAGCTTTCCACTGGAAACCTCCGTGATTGAATAGGACAGTAAATGTAGTAAGAATCTATTTACGTGTACTTGAGGTGTTTCTTACACGTTCTTCAACATTTCTGGGAACTATCATTGTGTATTTTAACAGTTTTACCACAATTAGACAGTTTGCTTAGAAGTATTGATTGGAATCCTCACCATTTTAACTGATTCACACAAAAAAACACCAAAGCCAATCCTCCTTAATTGTAAACATAAACACTATTCTCGTCATTCCAAGGCTTTAGACACCAATTCTGAGCCCTGTAAGCATGAACTCTTAATATTTCAAAGCACAGTCCCGTGAAAATGCCACCGGAAGTACCCAGAGTTGTAAATGTTACAAGTATTTTTGTCCTTTCACAGCTTTCCTCTGGAAACCTCCGTGATTGAATACGACAGTAAATGTAGTAAGAATATATTTACGTGTACTTGAGGTGTTTCTCACACGTTCTTAATCATTTCTGGGAACTAACATTTTGTATTGTAACAGTTTTACCAGAATTAGACAGTTTGCTTAGAAGTATTTAGCGGAATCGTCACCATTTTAACTGATTCACACAAAAAAACGCCAAAGCCAATCCTCCTTAATTGTAAACAGAAACAATATTCTCGTCATTCGAAGGCTTTAGACACATATTCTGAGCATTGTACACAAGAACTCTTAATATTTGAAAGAACAGTCCCGTGAAAACGCCAACAGAAGTACCCGGAGTTGTAAATATTACCAGTATTTACGTCATTTCACAGCTTTCCACTGGAAACCTCCGTCATTGAATACGACAGTAAATGTAGTAAGAATATATTTACGTGTACTTGAGGTGTTTCTCACACGTTCTTAATCATTTCTGGGAACTAACATTGTGTATTGTAACAGTTTTACCAGAATTAGACATTTCGCTTAGAAGTATTTACCGGAATCGTCACCATTTTAACTGATTCACACAAAAAACGCCAAAGCCAATCCTCCTTAATTGTAAACAGAAACAATATTCTCATCATTCGAAGGCTTTAGACACCAATTCTGAGCCCTGTAAGCATGAACTCTTAATATTTGAAAGCACAGTCCCGTGAAAACGCCACCGGACGTACCCGGAGTTGTAAATTTTACAAGTATTTTCGTCATTTCACAGCTTTCCACTGGAAACCTCCGTGATTGAATACGACAGTAAATGTAGTAAGAATCTATTTACGTGTACTTGAGGTGTTTCTTACATGTTCTTAATCATTTCTGGGAACTATCATTGTGTACTTTAATAGTTTTACCAGAATTAGACATTTCGCTTAGAAGTATTTACCGGAATCGTCACCATTTTAACTGATTCACACAAAAAAACGCCAAAGCCAATCCTCCTTAATTGTAAACATAAACACTATTCTGGTCATTCCAAGGCTTTAGACACCAATTCTGAGCTCTGTAAGCATGAACTCTTAATATTTCAAAGCACAGTCCCGTGAAAACGCCACCGGACGTACCCGGAGTTGTAAATTTTACAAGTATTTTAGTCATTTCACAGCTTTCCACTGGAAACCTCCGTGATTGAATACGACAGTAAATGTAGTAAGAATCTATTTACGTGTACTTGAGGTGTTTCTTACACGTTCTTCAACATTTCTGGGAACTATCATTGTGTATTTTAACAGTTTTACCACAATTAGACAGTTTGCTTAGAAGTATTGATTGGAATCCTCACCATTTTAACTGATTCACACAAAAAAACGCCAAAGCCAATCCTCCTTAATTGTAAACAGAAACACTATTCTCGTCATTCCAAGGGTTTAGACACCAATTCTGAGCCCTGTAAGCATGAACTCTTAATATTTCAAAGCACAGTCCCGTGAAAATGCCACCGGAAGTACCCAGAGTTGTAAATGTTACAAGTATTTTTGTCCTTTCACAGCTTTCCTCTGGAAACCTCCGTGATTGAATAGGACAGTAAATGTAGTAAGAATATATTTACGTGTACTTGAGGTGTTTCTCACACGTTCTTAATCATTTCTGGGAACTAACATTTTGTATTGTAACAGTTTTACCAGAATTAGACAGTTTGCTTAGAAGTATTTATCGGAATCGTCACCATTTTAACTGATTCACACAAAAAAACGCCAAAGCCAATCCTCCTTAATTGTAAACAGAAACAATATTCTCGTCATTCGAAGGCTTTAGACACATATTCTGAGCTTTGTACGCATGAACTCTTAATATTTGAAAGAACAGTCCCGTGAAAACGCCACCAGAAGTACCCGGAGTTGTAAATATTACCAGTATTTACGTCATTTCACAGCTTTCCACTGGAAACCTCCGTCATTGAATAGGACAGTAAATGTTGTAAGAATCTATTTACGTGTACTTGAGGTGTTTCTTACATGTTCTTAGTCATTTCTGGGAACTATCATTGTGTACTTTAACAGTTTTACCAGAATTAGACAGTTTGCTTAGAAGTATTTAGCGGAATCGTCACCATTTTAACTGATTCACACAATAAAACGCCAAAGCCAATCCTCCTTAATTGTAAACAGAAACAATATTCTCGTCATTCGAAGGCTTTAGACACATATTCTGAGCTTTGTACGCATGAACTCTTAATATTTGAAAGCACAGTCCCCTGAAAACGCCACCGGAAGTACCCGGAGTTGTAAATATTACCAGTATTTATGTCATTTCACACCTTTCCACTGGAAACCTCCGTCATTGAATACGACAGTAAATGGAGTAAGCATATATTTACGTGTACTTGAGGTGTTTCTTACATGTTCTTAGTCATTTCTGGGAACTATCATTGTGTATTTTAACAGTTTTACCACAATTAGACATTTCACTTAGAACTATTTACCGGAATCGTCACCATTTTAACTGATTCACACAAAAAAAACGCCATAGCCAATCCTCCTTAATTGTAAACATAAACACTATTCTCGTCATTCCAAGGCTTTAGACACCAATTCTGAGCTCTGTAAGCATGAACTCATAATATTTCAAAGCACAGTCCCGTGAAAACGCCACCGGAGGTACCCGGAGTTGTAAATTTTACAAGTATTTTCGTCATTTCACAGCTTTCCACTGGAAACCTCCGTGATTGAATACGACAGTAAATGTAGTAAGAATCTATTTACGTGTACTTGAGGTGTTTCTTACATATCCTTAATCATTTCTGGGAACTATCATTGTGTACTTTAACAGTTTTACCAGAATTAGACATTTCGCTTAGAAGTATTTACCGGAATCGTCACCATTTTAACTGATTCACACAAAAAAACGCCAAAGCCAATCCTCCTTAATTGTAAACATAAACACTATTCTGGTCATTCCAAGGCTTTAGACACCAATTCTGAGCCCTGTAAGCATGAACTCTTAATATTTCAAAGCACAGTCCCGTGAAAATGCCACCGGAAGTACCCGGAGTTGTATATGTTACAAGTATTTTTGTACTTTCACAGCTTTCCTCTGGAAACCTCCGTGATTGAATACGACAGTAAATGTAGTAAGAATATATTTACGTGTACTTGAGGTGTTTCTCACACGTTCTTAATCATTTCTGGGAACTAACATTGTGTATTGTAACAGTTTTACCAGAATTAGACATTTCGCTTAGAAGTATTTACCGGAATCGTCACCATTTTAACTGATTCACACAAAAAAACGCCAAAGCCAATCCTCCTTAATTGTAAACAGAAACAATATTCTCGTCATTCGAAGGCTTTAGACACATATTCTGAGCTTTGTACGCATGAACTCTTAATATTTGAAAGAACAGTCCCGTGAAAACGCCACCGGAAGTACCCGGAGTTGTAAATATTACCAGTATTTACGTCATTTCACAGCTTTCCACTGGAAACCTCCGTCATTGAATAGGACAGTAAATGTTGTAAGAATCTATTTACGTGTACTTGAGGTGTTTCTTACATGTTCTTAGTCATTTCTGGGAACTATCATTGTGTACTTTAACAGTTTTACCAGAATTAGACAGTTTGCTTAGAAGTATTTAGCGGAATCGTCACCATTTTAACTGATTCACACAATAAAACGCCAAAGCCAATCCTCCTTAATTGTAAACAGAAACAATATTCTCGTCATTCGAAGGCTTTAGACACATATTCTGAGCTTTGTACGCATGAACTCTTAATATTTGAAAGCACAGTCCCCTGAAAACGCCACCGGAAGTACCCGGAGTTGTAAATATTACCAGTATTTATGTCATTTCACACCTTTCCACTGGAAACCTCCGTCATTGAATACGACAGTAAATGGAGTAAGCATATATTTACGTGTACTTGAGGTGTTTCTTACATGTTCTTAGTCATTTCTGGGAACTATCATTGTGTATTTTAACAGTTTTACCACAATTAGACATTTCACTTAGAACTATTTACCGGAATCGTCACCATTTTAACTGATTCACACAAAAAAAACGCCATAGCCAATCCTCCTTAATTGTAAACATAAACACTATTCTCGTCATTCCAAGGCTTTAGACACCAATTCTGAGCTCTGTAAGCATGAACTCATAATATTTCAAAGCACAGTCCCGTGAAAACGCCACCGGAGGTACCCGGAGTTGTAAATTTTACAAGTATTTTCGTCATTTCACAGCTTTCCACTGGAAACCTCCGTGATTGAATACGACAGTAAATGTAGTAAGAATCTATTTACGTGTACTTGAGGTGTTTCTTACATATCCTTAATCATTTCTGGGAACTATCATTGTGTACTTTAACAGTTTTACCAGAATTAGACATTTCGCTTAGAAGTATTTACCGGAATCGTCACCATTTTAACTGATTCACACAAAAAAACGCCAAAGCCAATCCTCCTTAATTGTAAACATAAACACTATTCTGGTCATTCCAAGGCTTTAGACACCAATTCTGAGCCCTGTAAGCATGAACTCTTAATATTTCAAAGCACAGTCCCGTGAAAATGCCACCGGAAGTACCCGGAGTTGTATATGTTACAAGTATTTTTGTACTTTCACAGCTTTCCTCTGGAAACCTCCGTGATTGAATACGACAGTAAATGTAGTAAGAATATATTTACGTGTACTTGAGGTGTTTCTCACACGTTCTTAATCATTTCTGGGAACTAACATTGTGTATTGTAACAGTTTTACCAGAATTAGACATTTCGCTTAGAAGTATTTACCGGAATCGTCACCATTTTAACTGATTCACACAAAAAAACGCCAAAGCCAATCCTCCTTAATTGTAAACAGAAACAATATTCTCGTCATTCGAAGGCTTTAGACACCAATTCTGAGCCCTGTAAGCATGAACTCTTAATATTTGAAAGCACAGTCCCGTGAAAACGCCACCGGAAGTACCTGGAGTTGCAAATATTACCAGTATTTTCGTCATTTCACAGCTTTCCACTGGAAACCTCTGTGATTGAATAGGACAGTAAATGTAGTAAGAATCTATTTACGTGTACTTGAGGTGTTTCTTACACGTTCTTCAACATTTCTGGGAACTATCATTGTGTATTTTAACAGTTTTACCACAATTAGACAGTTTGCTTAGAAGTATTGATTGGAATCCTCACCATTTTATCTGATTCACACAAAAAAACGCCAAAGCCAATCCTCCTTAATTGTAAACAGAAACACTATTCTCGTCATTCCAAGGGTTTAGACACCAATTCTGAGCCCTGTAAGCATGAACTCTTAATATTTCAAAGCACAGTCCCGTGAAAATGCCACCGGAAGTACCCAGAGTTGTAAATGTTACAAGTATTTTTGTCCTTTCACAACTTTCCTCTGGAAACCTCCGTGATTGATTACGACAGTAAATGTAGTAAGAATATATTTACGTGTACTTGAGGTGTTTCTCACACGTTCTTAATCATTTCTGGGAACTAACATTTTGTATTGTAACAGTTTTACCAGAATTAGACAGTTTGCTTAGAAGTATTTAGCGGAATCGTCACCATTTTAACTGATTCACACAAAAAAACGCCAAAGCCAATCCTCCTTAATTGTAAACAGAAACAATATTCTCGTCATTCGAAGGCTTTAGACACATATTCTGAGCTTTGTACGCAAGAACTCTTAATATTTGAAAGAACAGTCCCGTGAAAACGCCACCAGAAGTACCCGGAGTTGTAAATATTACCAGTATTTACGTCATTTCACAGCTTTCCACTGGAAACCTCCGTCATTGAATAGGACAGTAAATGTTGTAAGAATCTATTTACGTGTACTTGAGGTGTTTCTTACATGTTCTTAGTCATTTCTGGGAACTATCATTGTGTACTTTAACAGTTTTACCAGAATTAGACATTTCGCTTAGAAGTATTTACCGGAATCGTCACCATTTTAACTGATTCACACAAAAAAACGCCAAAGCCAATCCTCCTTAATTGTAAACATAAACACTATTCTGGTCATTCCAAGGCTTTAGACACCAATTCTGAGCCCTGTAAGCATGAACTCTTAATATTTCAAAGCACAGTCCCGTGAAAATGCCACCGGAAGTACCCGGAGTTGTATATGTTACAAGTATTTTTGTACTTTCACAGCTTTCCTCTGGAAACCTCCGTGATTGAATACGACAGTAAATGTAGTAAGAATATATTTACGTGTACTTGAGGTGTTTCTCACACGTTCTTAATCATTTCTGGGAACTAACATTGTGTATTGTAACAGTTTTACCAGAATTAGACATTTCGCTTAGAAGTATTTACCGGAATCGTCACCATTTTAACTGATTCACACAAAAATACGCCAAAGCCAATCCTCCTTAATTGTAAACAGAAACAATATTCTCATCATTCGAAGGCTTTAGACACCAATTCTGAGCCCTGTAAGCATGAACTCTTAATATTTGAAAGCACAGTCCCGTGAAAACGCCACCGGACGTACCCGGAGTTGTAAATTTTACAAGTATTTTCGTCATTTCACAGCTTTCCACTGGAAACCTCCGTGATTGAATACGACAGTAAATGTAGTAAGAATCTATTTACGTGTACTTGAGGTGTTTCTTACATGTTCTTAATCATTTCTGGGAACTATCATTGTGTACTTTAACAGTTTTACCAGAATTAGACATTTCGCTTAGAAGTATTTACCGGAATCGTCACCATTTTAACTGATTCACACAAAAAAACGCCAAAGCCAATCCTCCTTAATTGTAAACATAAACACTATTCTGGTCATTCCAAGGCTTTCGACACCAATTCTGAGCTCTGTAAGCATGAACTCTTAATATTTCAAAGCACAGTCCCGTGAAAACGCCACCGGAAGTACCTGGAGTTGCAAATATTACCAGTATTTTCGTCATTTCACAGCTTTCCACTGGAAACCTCTGTGATTGAATAGGACAGTAAATGTAGTAAGAATCTATTTACGTGTACTTGAGGTGTTTCTTACACGTTCTTCAACATTTCTGGGAACTATCATTGTGTATTTTAACAGTTTTACCACAATTAGACAGTTTGCTTAGAAGTATTGATTGGAATCCTCACCATTTTATCTGATTCACACAAAAAAACGCCAAAGCCAATCCTCCTTAATTGTAAACAGAAACACTATTCTCGTCATTCCAAGGGTTTAGACACCAATTCTGAGCCCTGTAAGCATGAACTCTTAATATTTCAAAGCACAGTCCCGTGAAAATGCCACCGGAAGTACCCAGAGTTGTAAATGTTACAAGTATTTTTGTCCTTTCACAACTTTCCTCTGGAAACCTCCGTGATTGAATACGACAGTAAATGTAGTAAGAATATATTTACGTGTACTTGAGGTGTTTCTCACACGTTCTTAATCATTTCTGGGAACTAACATTTTGTATTGTAACAGTTTTACCAGAATTAGACAGTTTGCTTAGAAGTATTTAGCGGAATCGTCACCATTTTAACTGATTCACACAAAAAAACGCCAAAGCCAATCCTCCTTAATTGTAAACAGAAACAATATTCTCGTCATTCGAAGGCTTTAGACACATATTCTGAGCTTTGTACGCAAGAACTCTTAATATTTGAAAGAACAGTCCCGTGAAAACGCCACCAGAAGTACCCGGAGTTGTAAATATTACCAGTATTTACGTCATTTCACAGCTTTCCACTGGAAACCTCCGTCATTGAATAGGACAGTAAATGTTGTAAGAATCTATTTACGTGTACTTGAGGTGTTTCTTACATGTTCTTAGTCATTTCTGGGAACTATCATTGTGTACTTTAACAGTTTTACCAGAATTAGACATTTCGCTTAGAAGTATTTACCGGAATCGTCACCATTTTAACTGATTCACACAAAAAAACGCCAAAGCCAATCCTCCTTAATTGTAAACATAAACACTATTCTGGTCATTCCAAGGCTTTAGACACCAATTCTGAGCTCTGTAAGCATGAACTCTTAATATTTCAAAGCACAGTCCCGGGAAAACGCCACCGGACGTACCCGGAGTTGTAAATTTTACAAGTATTTTCGTCATTTCACAGCTTTCCACTGGAAACCTCCGTGATTGAATACGACAGTAAATGTAGTAAGAATCTATTTACGTGTACTTGAGGTGTTTCTTACATATCCTTAATCATTTCTGGGAACTATCATTGTGTACTTTAACAGTTTTACCAGAAGTAGACATTTCGCTTAGAAGTATTGATTGGAATCCTCACCATTTTAACTGATTCACACAAAAAAACGCCAAAGCCAATCCTCCTTAATTGTAAACATAAACACTATTCTGGTCATTCCAAGGCTTTCGACACCAATTCTGAGATCTGTAAGCATGAACTCTTAATATTGCAAAGCACAGTCCCGTGAAAACGCCACCGGAAGTACCTGGAGTTGCAAATATTACCAGTATTTTCTTCATTTCACAGCTTTCCACTGGAAACCTCCGTGATTGAATAGGACAGTAAATGTAGTAAGAATCTATTTACGTGTACTTGAGGTGTTTCTTACACGTTCTTCAACATTTCTGGGAACTATCATTGTGTATTTTAACAGTTTTACCACAATTAGACAGTTTGCTTAGAAGTATTGATTGGAATCGTCACCATTTTAACTGATTCACACACAAAAACGCCAAAGCCAATCCTCCTTAATTGTAAACAGAAACACTATTCTCGTCATTCCAAGGGTTTAGACACCAATTCTGAGCCCTGTAAGCATGAACTCTTAATATTTCAAAGCACAGTCCCGTGAAAATGCCACCGGAAGTACCCAGAGTTGAAAATGTTACAAGTATTTTTGTCCTTTCACAGCTTTCCTCTGGAAACCTCCGTGATTGAATACGACAGTAAATGTAGTAAGAATATATTTACGTGTACTTGAGGTGTTTCTCACACGTTCTTAATCATTTCTGGGAACTAACATTTTGTATTGTAACAGTTTTACCATAATTAGACAGTTTGCTTAGAAGTATTTAGCGGAATCGTCACCATTTTAACTGATTCACACAAAAAAACGCCAAAGCCAATCCTCCTTAATTGTAAACAGAAACAATATTCTCGTCATTCGAAGGCTTTAGACACATATTCTGAGCTTTGTACGCATGAACTCTTAATATTTGAAAGAACAGTCCCGTGAAAACGCCACCAGAAGTACCCGGAGTTGTAAATATTACCAGTATTTACGTCATTTCACAGCTTTCCACTGGAAACCTCCGTCATTGAATAGGACAGTAAATGTTGTAAGAATCTATTTACGTGTACTTGAGGTGTTTCTTACATGTTCTTAGTCATTTCTGGGAACTATCATTGTGTACTTTAACAGTTTTACCAGAATTAGACATTTCGCTTAGAAGTATTTACCGGAATCGTCACCATTTTAACTGATTCACACAAAAAAACGCCAAAGCCAATCCTACTTAATTGTAAACATAAACACTATTCTGGTCATTCCAAGGCTTTCGACACCAATTCTGAGCTCTGTAAGCATGAACTCTTAATGTTTCAAAGCACAGTCCCGTGAAAACGCCACCGGAAGTACCTGGAGTTGCAAATATTACCAGTATTTTCGTCATTTCACAGCTTTCCACTGGAAACCTCTGTGATTGAATAGGACAGTAAATGTAGTAAGAATCTATTTACGTGTACTTGAGGTGTTTCTTACACGTTCTTCAACATTTCTGGGAACTATCATTGTGTATTTTAACAGTTTTACCACAATTAGACAGTTTGCTTAGAAGTATTGATTGGAATCCTCACCATTTTATCTGATTCACACAAAAAAACGCCAAAGCCAATCCTCCTTAATTGTAAACAGAAACACTATTCTCGTCATTCCAAGGGTTTAGACACCAATTCTGAGCCCTGTAAGCATGAACTCTTAATATTTCAAAGCACAGTCCCGTGAAAATGCCACCGGAAGTACCCAGAGTTGTAAATGTTACAAGTATTTTTGTCCTTTCACAGCTTTCCTCTGGAAACCTCCGTGATTGAATACGACAGTAAATGTAGTAAGAATATATTTACGTGTACTTGAGGTGTCTCTCACACGTTCTTAATCATTTCTGGGAACTAACATTTTGTATTGTAACAGTTTTACCTGAATAAGACAGTTTGCTTAGAAGTATTTAGCGGAATCGTCACCATTTTAACTGATTCACACAAAAAAACGCCAAAGCCAATCCTCCTTAATTGTAAACAGAAACAATATTCTCGTCATTCGAAGGCTTTAGACACATATTCTGAGCTTTGTACGCAAGAACTCTTAATATTTGAAAGAACAGTCCCGTGAAAACGCCACCAGAAGTACCCGGAGTTGTAAATATTACCAGTATTTACGTCATTTCACAGCTTTCCACTGGAAACCTCCGTCATTGAATAGGACAGTAAATGTTGTAAGAATCTATTTACGTGTACTTGAGGTGTTTCTTACATGTTCTTAGTCATTTCTGGGAACTATCATTGTGTACTTTAACAGTTTTACCAGAATTAGACATTTCGCTTAGAAGTATTTACCGGAATCGTCACCATTTTAACTGATTCACACAAAAAAACGCCAAAGCCAATCCTCCTTAATTGTAAACATAAACACTATTCTGGTCATTCCAAGGCTTTAGACACCAATTCTGAGCTCTGTAAGCATGAACTCTTAATATTTCAAAGCACAGTCCCGTGAAAACGCCACCGGACGTACCCGGAGTTGTAAATTTTACAAGTATTTTCGTCATTTCACAGCTTTCCACTGGAAACCTCCGTGATTGAATACGACAGTAAATGTAGTAAGAATCTATTTACGTGTACTTGAGGTGTTTCTTACATATCCTTAATCATTTCTGGGAACTATCATTGTGTACTTTAACAGTTTTACCAGAAGTAGACATTTCGCTTAGAAGTATTGATTGGAATCCTCACCATTTTAACTGATTCACACAAAAAAACGCCAAAGCCAATCCTCCTTAATTGTAAACATAAACACTATTCTGGTCATTCCAAGGCTTTCAACACCAATTCTGAGCTCTGTAAGCATGAACTCTTAATATTTCAAAGCACAGTCCCGTGAAAACGCCACCGGAAGTACCTGGAGTTGCAAATATTACCAGTATTTTCGTCATTTCACAGCTTTCCACTGGAAACCTCTGTGATTGAATAGGACAGTAAATGTAGTAAGAATCTATTTACGTGTACTTGAGGTGTTTCTTACACGTTCTTCAACATTTCTGGGAACTATCATTGTGTATTTTAACAGTTTTACCACAATTAGACAGTTTGCTTAGAAGTATTGATTGGAATCCTCACCATTTTATCTGATTCACACAAAAAAACGCCAAAGCCAATCCTCCTTAATTGTAAACAGAAACACTATTCTCGTCATTCCAAGGGTTTAGACACCAATTCTGAGCCCTGTAAGCATGAACTCTTAATATTTCAAAGCACAGTCCCGTGAAAATGCCACCGGAAGTACCCAGAGTTGTAAATGTTACAAGTATTTTTGTCCTTTCACAGCTTTCCTCTGGAAACCTCCGTGATTGAATACGACAGTAAATGTAGTAAGAATATATTTACGTGTACTTGAGGTGTCTCTCACACGTTCTTAATCATTTCTGGGAACTAACATTTTGTATTGTAACAGTTTTACCAGAATAAGACAGTTTGCTTAGAAGTATTTAGCGGAATCGTCACCATTTTAACTGATTCACACAAAAAAACGCCAAAGCCAATCCTCCTTAATTGTAAACAGAAACAATATTCTCGTCATTCGAAGGCTTTAGACACATATTCTGAGCTTTGTTCGCAAGAACTCTTAATATTTGAAAGAACAGTCCCGTGAAAACGCCACCAGAAGTACCCGGAGTTGTAAATATTACCAGTATTTACGTCATTTCACAGCTTTCCACTGGAAACCTCCGTCATTGAATAGGACAGTAAATGTTGTAAGAATCTATTTACGTGTACTTGAGGTGTTTCTTACATGTTCTTAGTCATTTCTGGGAACTATCATTGTGTACTTTAACAGTTTTACCAGAATTAGACATTTCGCTTAGAAGTATTTACCGGAATCGTCACCATTTTAACTGATTCACACAAAAAAACGCCAAAGCCAATCCTCCTTAATTGTAAACATAAACACTATTCTGGTCATTCCAAGGCTTTAGACACCAATTCTGAGCTCTGTAAGCATGAACTCTTAATATTTCAAAGCACAGTCCCGTGAAAACGCCACCGGACGTACCCGGAGTTGTAAATTTTACAAGTATTTTCGTCATTTCACAGCTTTCCACTGGAAACCTCCGTGATTGAATACGACAGTAAATGTAGTAAGAATCTATTTACGTGTACTTGAGGTGTTTCTTACATATCCTTAATCATTTCTGGGAACTATCATTGTGTACTTTAACAGTTTTACCAGAAGTAGACATTTCGCTTAGAAGTATTGATTGGAATCCTCACCATTTTAACTGATTCACACAAAAAAACGCCAAAGCCAATCCTCCTTAATTGTAAACAGAAACACTATTCTCGTCATTCCAAGCATTTAGACACCAATTCTGAGATCTTTAAGCGTGAACTCTTAATATTTCAAAGCACAGTCCCGTGAAAACGCCACCGGAAGTACCTGGAGTTGCAAATATTACCAGTATTTTCTTCATTTCACAGCTTTCAACTGGAAACCTCCGTGATTGAATAGGACAGTAAATGTAGTAAGAATCTATTTACGTGTACTTGAGGTGTTTCTTACACGTTCTTCAACATTTCTGGGAACTATCATTGTGTATTTTAACAGTTTTACCACAATTAGACAGTTTGCTTAGAAGTATTGATTGGAATCCTCACCATTTTAACTGATTCACACACAAAAACGCCAAAGCCAATCCTCCTTAATTGTAAACAGAAACACTATTCTCGTCATTCCAAGGGTTTAGACACCAATTCTGAGCCCTGTAAGCATGAACTCTTAATATTTCAAAGCACAGTCCCGTGAAAATGCCACCGGAAGTACCCAGAGTTGTAAATGTTACAAGTATTTTTGTCCTTTCACAGCTTTCCTCTGGAAACCTCCGTGATTGAATACGACAGTAAATGTAGTAAGAATATATTTACGTGTACTTGAGGTGTTTCTCACACGTTCTTAATCATTTCTGGGAACTAACATTTTGTATTGTAACAGTTTTACCAGAATTAGACAGTTTGCTTAGAAGTATTTAGCGGAATCGTCACCATTTTAACTGATTCACACAAAAAAACGCCAAAGCCAATCCTCCTTAATTGTAAACAGAAACAATATTCTCGTCATTCGAAGGCTTTAGACACATATTCTGAGCTTTGTACGCATGAACTCTTAATATTTGAAAGAACAGTCCCGTGAAAACGCCACCAGAAGTACCCGGAGTTGTAAATATTACCAGTATTTACGTCATTTCACAGCTTTCCACTGGAAACCTCCGTCATTGAATAGGACAGTAAATGTTGTAAGAATCTATTTACGTGTACTTGAGGTGTTTCTTACATGTTCTTAGTCATTTCTGGGAACTATCATTGTGTACTTTAACAGTTTTACCAGAATTAGACATTTCGCTTAGAAGTTTTTACCGGAATCGTCACCATTTTAACTGATTCACACAAAAAAACGCCAAAGCCAATCCTCCTTAATTGTAAACATAAACACTATTCTGGTCATTCCAAGGCTTTAGACACCAATTCTGAGCTCTGTAAGCATGAACTCTTAATATTTCAAAGCACAGTCCCGTGAAAACGCCACCGGACGTACCCGGAGTTGTAAATTTTACAAGTATTTTCGTCATTTCACAGCTTTCCACTGGAAACCTCCGTGAATGAATAGGACAGTAAATGTAGTAAGAATCTATTTACGTGTACTTGAGGTGTTTCTTACACGTTCTTCAACATTTCTGGGAACTATCATTGTGTATTTTA
Organism: Myotis daubentonii; assembly: GCF_963259705.1. Classification (NCBI taxonomy): domain Eukaryota; kingdom Metazoa; phylum Chordata; class Mammalia; order Chiroptera; family Vespertilionidae; genus Myotis; species Myotis daubentonii. The sequence goes on from NC_081852.1 coordinate 968,479, forward strand.
ACAGTATTACCACAATTAGACATTTCGCTTAGAAGTATTTCCCGGAATCGTCACCATTTTAACTGATTCACACAAAAAAACGCCAAAGCCAACCCTCCTTAATTGTAAACAGAAACAATATTCTCATCATTCGAAGGCTTTAGACACATATTCTGAGCTTTGTACGCATGAACTCTTAATATTTGAAAGCACAGTCCCCTGAAAACGCCACCGGAAGTACCCGGAGTTGTAAATATTACCAGTATTTATGTCATTTCACACCTTTCCACTGGAAACCTCCGTCATTGAATACGACAGTAAATGGAGTAAGAATCTATTTACGTGTACTTGAGGTGTTTCTTACACGTTCTTAATCATTTCTGGGAACTATCATTGTGTATTTTAACAGTTTTACCACAATTAGACATTTCACTTAGAAGTATTTACCGGAATCGTCACCATTTTAACTGATTCACACAAAAAAAACGCCATAGCCAATCCTCCTTAATTGTAAACATAAACACTATTCTCGTCATTCCAAGGCTTTAGACACCAATTCTGAGCTCTGTAAGCATGAACTCTTAATATTTCAAAGCACAGTCCCGTGAAAACGCCACCGGACGTACCCGGAGTTGTAAATTTTACAAGTATTTTCGTCATTTCACAGCTTTCCACTGGAAACCTCCGTGATTGAATACGACAGTAAATGTAGTAAGAATATATTTACGTGTACTTGAGGTGTTTCTCACACGTTCTTAATCATTTCTGGGAACTAACATTTTGTATTGTAACAGTTTTACCAGAATTAGACATTTCGCTTAGAAGTATTGATTGGAATCCTCACCATTTTAACTGATTGACACAAAAAAACGCCAAAGCCAATCCTCCTTAATTGTAAACAGAAACACTATTCTCGTCATTCCAAGGCTTTAGACACCAATTCAGAGCCCTGTAAGCATGAACTCTTAATATTTCAAAGCACAGTCCCGGGAAAATGCCACCGGAAGTACCCAGAGTTGTAAATGTTACAAGTATTTTTGTCCTTTCACAGCTTTCCTCTGGAAACCTCCGTGATTGAATACGACAGTAAATGTAGTAAGAATATATTTACGTGTACTTGAGGTGTTTCTCACACGTTCTTAATCATTTCTGGGAACTAACATTTTGTATTGTAACAGTTTTACCAGAATTAGACAGTTTGCTTAGAAGTATTTAGCGGAATCGTCACCATTTTAACTGATTCACACAAAAAAACGCCAAAGCCAATCCTCCTTAATTGTAAACAGAAACAATATTCTCGTCATTCGAAGGCTTTAGACACATATTCTGAGCTTTGTACGCATGAACTCTTAATATTTGAAAGAACAGTCCCGTGAAAACGCCACCAGAAGTACCCGGAGTTGTAAATATTACCAGTATTTACGTCATTTCACAGCTTTCCACTGGAAACCTCCGTCATTGAATAGGACAGTAAATGTTGTAAGAATCTATTTACGTGTACTTGAGGTGTTTCTTACACGTTCTTAATCATTTCTGGGAACTCTCATTGTGTATTTGAAAAGTTTTACCACAATTAGACAGTTTGCTTAGAAGTATTGATTGGAATCCTCACCATTTTAACTGATTCACACAAAAAAACGCCAAAGCCAATCCTCCTTAATTGTACACAGAAACACTATTCTCGTCATTCCAAGGCTTTAGACACCAATTCTGAGCCCTGTAAGCATGAACTCTTAATATTTCAAAGCACAGTCCCGTGAAAATGCCACCGGAAGTACCCAGAGTTGTAAATGTTACAAGTATTTTTGTCCTTTCACAGCTTTCCTCTGGAAACCTCCGTGATTGAATACGACAGTAAATGTAGTAAGAATATATTTACGTGTACTTGAGGTGTTTCTCACACGTTCTTAATCATTTCTGGGAACTAACATATTGTATTGTAACAGTTTTACCAGAATTAGACAGTTTGCTTAGAAGTATTTAGCGGAATCGTCACCATTTTAACTGATTCACACAAAAAAACGCCAAAGCCAATCCTCCTTAATTGTAAACAGAAACAATATTCTCGTCATTCGAAGGCTTTAGACACATATTCTGAGCTTTGTACGCATGAACTCTTAATATTTGAAAGAACAGTCCCGTGAAAACGCCACCAGAAGTACCCGGAGTTGTTAATATTACCAGTATTTACGTCATTTCACAGCTTTCCACTGGAAACCTCCGTCATTGAATAGGACAGTAAATGTTGTAAGAATCTATTTACGTGTACTTGAGGTGTTTCTTACATGTTCTTAGTCATTTCTGGGAACTATCATTGTGTACTTTAACAGTTTTACCAGAATTAGACATTTCGCTTAGAAGTATTTACCGGAATCGTCACCATTTTAACTGATTCACACAAAAAAACGCCAAAGCCAATCCTCCTTAATTGTAAACATAAACACTATTCTGGTCATTCCAAGGTTTTAGACACCAATTCTGAGCTCTGTAAGCATGAACTCTTAATATTTCAAAGCACAGTCCCGTGAAAACGCCACCGGACGTACCCGGAGTTGTAAATTTTACAAGTATTTTCGTCATTTCACAGCTTTCCACTGGAAACCTCCGTGATTGAATACGACAGTAAATGTAGTAAGAATCTATTTACGTGTACTTGAGGTGTTTCTTACATATCCTTAATCATTTCTGGGAACTATCATTGTGTACTTTAACAGTTTTACCAGAATTAGACATTTCGCTTAGAAGTATTTACCGGAATCGTCACCATTTTAACTGATTCACACAAAAAAACGCCAAAGCCAATCCTCCTTAATTGTAAACATAAACACTATTCTGGTCATTCCAAGGCTTTCGACACCAATTCTGAGCTCTGTAAGCATGAACTCTTAATATTTCAAAGCACAGTCCCGTGAAAACGCCACCGGAAGTACCTGGAGTTGCAAATATTACCAGTATTTTCGTCATTTCACAGCTTTCCACTGGAAACCTCCGTCATTGAATAGGACAGTAAATGTAGTAAGAATCTATTTACGTGTACTTGAGGTGTTTCTTACACGTTCTTCAACATTTCTGGGAACTCTCATTGTGTATTTGAACAGTTTTACCACAATTAGACAGTTTGCTTAGAAGTATTGATTGGAATCCTCACCATTTTAACTGATTCACACAAAAAAACGCCAAAGCCAATCCTCCTTAATTGTAAACAGAAACACTATTCTCGTCATTCCAAGGGTTTAGACACCAATTCTGAGCCCTGTAAGCATGAACTCTTAATATTTCAAAGCACAGTCCCGTGAAAATGCCACCGGAAGTACCCAGAGTTGTAAATGTTACAAGTATTTTTGTCCTTTCACAGCTTTCCTCTGGAAACCTCCGTGATTGAATACGACAGTAAATGTAGTAAGAATATATTTACGTGTACTTGAGGTGTTTCTCACACGTTCTTAATCATTTCTGGGAACTAACATTTTGTATTGTAACAGTTTTACCAGAATTAGACAGTTTGCTTAGAAGTATTTAGCGGAATCGTCACCATTTTAACTGATTCACACAAAAAAACGCCAAAGCCAATCCTCCTTAATTGTAAACAGAAACAATATTCTCGTCATTCGAAGGCTTTAGACACATATTCTGAGCTTTGTACGCATGAACTCTTAATATTTGAAAGAACAGTCCCGTGAAAACGCCACCAGAAGTACCCGGAGTTGTAAATATTACCAGTATTTACGTCATTTCACAGCTTTCCACTAGAAACCTCCGTCATTGAATAGGACAGTAAATGTTGTAAGAATCTATTTACGTGTACTTGAGGTGTTTCTTACACGTTCTTAATCATTTCTGGGAACTCTCATTGTGTATTTGAACAGTTTTACCACAATTAGACAGTTTGCTTAGAAGTATTGATTGGAATCCTCACCATTTTAACTGATTCACACAAAAAAACGCCAAAGCCAATCCTCCTTAATTGTAAACAGAAACACTATTCTCGTCATTCCAAGGCTTTAGACACCAATTCTGAGCCCTGTAAGCATGAACTCTTAATATTTCAAAGCACAGTCCCGTGAAAATGCCACCGGAAGTACCCAGAGTTGTAAATGTTACAAGTATTTTTGTCCTTTCACAGCTTTCCTCTGGAAACCTCCGTGATTGAATACGACAGTAAATGTAGTAAGAATATATTTACGTGTACTTGAGGTGTTTCTCACACGTTCTTAATCATTTCTGGGAACTAACATATTGTATTGTAACAGTTTTACCCGAATTAGACAGTTTGCTTAGAAGTATTTAGCGGAATCGTCACCATTTTAACTGATTCACACAAAAAAACGCCAAAGCCAATCCTCCTTAATTGTAAACAGAAACAATATTCTCGTCATTCGAAGGCTTTAGACACATATTCTGAGCTTTGTACGCATGAACTCTTAATATTTGAAAGAACAGTCCCGTGAAAACGCCACCGGAAGTACCCGGAGTTGTAAATATTACCAGTATTTACGTCATTTCACAGCTTTCCACTGGAAACCTCCGTCATTGAATACGACAGTAAATGTTGTAAGAATCTATTTACGTGTACTTGAGGTGTTTCTTACATGTTCTTAGTCATTTCTGGGAACTATCATTGTGTACTTTAACAGTTTTACCAGAATTAGACATTTCGCTTAGAAGTATTTACCGGAATCGTCACCATTTTAACTGATTCACACAAAAGAACGCCAAAGCCAATCCTCCTTAATTGTAAACATAAACACTATTCTGGTCATTCCAAGGCTTTAGACACCAATTCTGAGCTCTGTAAGCATGAACTCTTAATATTTCAAAGCACAGTCCCGTGAAAACGCCACCGGACGTACCCGGAGTTGTAAATTTTACAAGTATTTTCGTCATTTAACAGCTTTCCACTGGAAACCTCCGTGATTGAATACGACAGTAAATGTCGTAAGAATATATTTACGTGTACTTGAGGTGTTTCTTACATATCCTTAATCATTTCTGGGAACTAACATTTTGTATTGTAACAGTTTTACCAGAATTAGACAGTTTGCTTAGAAGTATTTAGCGGAATCGTCACCATTTTAACTGATTCACACAAAAAAACGCCAAAGCCAATCCTCCTTAATTGTAAACAGAAACAATATTCTCGTCATTCGAAGGCTTTAGACACATATTCTGAGCTTTGTACGCATGAACTCTTAATATTTGAAAGAACAGTCCCGTGAAAACGCCACCAGAAGTACCCGGAGTTGTAAATATTACCAGTATTTACGTCATTTCACAGCTTTCCACTGGAAACCTCCGTCATTGAATAGGACAGTAAATGTTGTAAGAATCTATTTACGTGTACTTGAGGTGTTTCTTACATGTTCTTAGTCATTTCTGGGAACTATCATTGTGTACTTTAACAGTTTTACCAGAATTAGACATTTCGCTTAGAAGTATTGATTGGAATCCTCACCATTTTAACTGATTCACACAAAAAAACGCCAAAGCCAATCCTCCTTAATTGTAAACATAAACACTATTCTGGTCATTCCAAGGCTTTCGACACCAATTCTGAGCTCTGTAAGCATGAACTCTTAATATTTCAAAGGACAGTCCCGTGAAAACGCCACCGGACGTACCCGGAGTTGTAAATTTTACAAGTATTTTCGTCATTTCACAGCTTTCCACTGGAAACCTCCGTGATTGAATAGGACAGTAAATGTTGTAAGAATCAATTTACGTGTACTTGAGGTGTTTCTTACACGTTCTTAGTCATTTCTGGGAACTATCATTGTGTATTTTAAGAGTTTTACCACAATTAGACATTTCGCTTAGAAGTATTTACCGGAATCATCACCATTTTAACTGATTCACACAAAAAAACGCCAAAGCCAACCCTCCTTAATTGTAAACAGAAACAATATTCTCATCATTCGAAGGCTTTAGACACATATTCTGAGCTTTGTACGCATGAACTCTTAATATTTGAAAGCACAGTCCCCTGAAAACGCCACCGGAAGTACCCGGAGTTGTAAATATTACCAGTATTTATGTCATTTCACACCTTTCCACTGGAAACCTCCGTCATTGAATACGACAGTAAATGGAGTAAGAATCTATTTACGTGTACTTGAGGTGTTTCTTACACGTTCTTAATCATTTCTGGGAACTATCATTGTGTATTTTAACAGTTTTACCACAATTAGACATTTCACTTAGAAGTATTTACCGGAATCGTCACCATTTTAACTGATTCACACAAAAAAACGCCAAAGCCAATCCTCCTTAATTGTAAACATAAACACTATTCTGGTCATTCCAAGGCTTTCGACACCAATTCTGAGCTCTGTAAGCATGAACTCTTAATATTTCAAAGCACAGTCCCGTGAAAACGCCACTGGAAGTACCTGGAGTTGCAAATATTACCAGTATTTTCGTCATTTCACAGCTTTCCACTGGAAAACTCCGTGATTGAATAGGACAGTAAATGTAGTAAGAATCTATTTACGTGTACTTGAGGTGTTTCTTACACGTTCTTAATCATTTCTGGGAACTCTCATTGTGTATTTGAACAGTTTTACCACAATTAGACAGTTTGCTTAGAAGTATTGATTGGAATCCTCACCATTTTAACTGATTCACACAAAAAAACGCCAAAGCCAATCCTCCTTAATTGTAAACAGAAACACTATTCTCGTCATTCCAAGGGTTTAGACACCAATTCTGAGCCCTGTAAGCATGAACTCTTAATATTTCAAAGCACAGTCCCGTGAAAATGCCACCGGAAGTACCCAGAGTTGTAAATGTTACAAGTATTTTTGTCCTTTCACAGCTTTCCTCTGGAAACCTCCGTGATTGAATACGACAGTAAATGTAGTAAGAATATATTTACGTGTACTTGAGGTGTTTCTCACACGTTCTTAATCATTTCTGGGAACTAACATTTTGTATTGTAACAGTTTTACCAGAATTAGACAGTTTGCTTAGAAGTATTTAGCGGAATCGTCACCATTTTAACTGATTCACACAAAAAAACGCCAAAGCCAATCCTCCTTAATTGTAAACAGAAACAATATTCTCGTCATTCGAAGGCTTTAGACACATATTCTGAGCTTTGTACGCATGAACTCTTAATATTTGAAAGAACAGTCCCGTGAAAACGCCACCAGAAGTACCCGGAGTTGTAAATATTACCAGTATTTACGTCATTTCACAGCTTTCCACTGGAAACCTCCGTCATTGAATAGGACAGTAAATGTTGTAAGAATCTATTTACGTGTACTTGAGGTGTTTCTTACATGTTCTTAGTCATTTCTGGGAACTATCATTGTGTACTTTAACAGTTTTACCAGAATTAGACATTTCGCTTAGAAGTATTGATTGGAATCCTCACCATTTTAACTGATTCACACAAAAAAACGCCAAAGCCAATCCTCCTTAATTGTAAACATAAACACTATTCTGGTCATTCCAAGGCTTTCGACACCAATTCTGAGCTCTGTAAGCATGAACTCTTAATATTTCAAAGGACAGTCCCGTGAAAACGCCACCGGACGTACCCGGAGTTGTAAATTTTACAAGTATTTTCGTCATTTCACAGCTTTCCACTGGAAACCTCCGTGATTGAATAGGACAGTAAATGTTGTAAGAATCAATTTACGTGTACTTGAGGTGTTTCTTACACGTTCTTAGTCATTTCTGGGAACTATCATTGTGTATTTTAACAGTTTTACCACAATTAGACATTTCGCTTAGAAGTATTTACCGGAATCGTCACCATTTTAACTGATTCACACAAAAAAACGCCAAAGCCAACCCTCCTTAATTGTAAACAGAAACAATATTCTCATCATTCGAAGGCTTTAGACACATATTCTGAGCTTTGTACGCATGAACTCTTAATATTTGAAAGCACATTCCCCTGAAAACGCCACCGGAAGTACCCGGAGTTGTAAATATTACCAGTATTTATGTCATTTCACACCTTTCCACTGGAAACCTCCGTCATTGAATAGGACAGTAAATGGAGTAAGAATCTATTTACGTGTACTTGAGGTGTTTCTTACACGTTCTTAATCATTTCTGGGAACTATCATTGTGTATTTTAACAGTTTTACCACAATTAGACATTTCACTTAGAACTATTTACCGGAATCGTCACCATTTTAACTGATTCACACAAAAAAACCGCCATAGCCAATCCTCCTTAATTGTAAACATAAACACTATTCTCGTCATTCCAAGGCTTTAGACACCAATTCTGAGCTCTGTAAGCATGAACTCTTAATATTTCAAAGCACAGTCCCGTGAAAACGCCACCGGACGTACCCGTAGTTGTAAATTTTACAAGTATTTTCGTCATTTCACAGCTTTCCACTGGAAACCTCCGTGATTGAATACGACAGTAAATGTAGTAAGAATCTATTTACGTGTACTTGAGGTGTTTCTTACATATCCTTAATCATTTCTGGGAACTATCATTGTGTACTTTAACAGTTTTACCAGAATTAGACATTTCGCTTAGAAGTATTTACCGGAATCGTCACCATTTTAACTGATTCACACAAAAAAACGCCAAAGCCAATCCTCCTTAATTGTAAACATAAACACTATTCTGGTCATTCCAAGGCTTTAGACACCAATTCTGAGCCCTGTAAGCATGAACTCTTAATATTTCAAAGCACAGTCCCGTGAAAATGCCACCGGAAGTACCCGGAGTTGTATATGTTACAAGTATTTTTGTACTTTCACAGCTTTCCTCTGGAAACCTCCGTGATTGAATACGACAGTAAATGTAGTAAGAATATATTTACGTGTACTTGAGGTGTTTCTCACACGTTCTTAATCATTTCTGGGAACTAACATTGTGTATTGTAACAGTTTTACCAGAATTAGACATTTCGCATAGAAGTATTTACCGGAATCGTCACCATTTTAACTTATTCACACAAAAAAACGCCAAAGCCAATCCTCCTTAATTGTAAACATAAACACTATTCTGGTCATTCCAAGGCTTTCAACACCAATTCTGAGCTCTGTAAGCATGAACTCTTAATATTTCAAAGCACAGTCCCGTGAAAACGCCACCGGAAGTACCTGGAGTTGCAAATATTACCAGTATTTTCGTCATTTCACAGCTTTCCACTGGAAACCTCCGTGATTGAATAGGACAGTAAATGTAGTAAGAATCTATTTACGTGTACTTGAGGTGTTTCTTACACGTTCTTCAACATTTCTGGGAACTATCATTGTGTACTTTAACAGATTTACCAGAATTAGACATTTCGCTTAGAAGTATTTACCGGAATCGTCACCATTTTAACTGATTCACACAAAAAAACGCCAAAGCCAATCCTCCTTAATTGTAAACATAAACACTATTCTGGTCATTCCAAGGCTTTCAACACCAATTCTGAGCTCTGTAAGCATGAACTCTTAATATTTCAAAGCACAGTCCCGTGAAAACGCCACCGGAAGTACCTGGAGTTGCAAATATTACCAGTATTTTCGTCATTTCACAGCTTTCCACTGGAAACCTCCGTGATTGAATACGACAGTAAATGTAGTAAGAATCTATTTACGTGTACTTGAGGTGTTTCTTACATATCCTTAATCATTTCTGGGAACTATCATTGTGTATTTTAACAGTTTTACCACAATTAGACAGTTTGCTTAGAAGTATTGATTGGAATCCTCACCATTTTAACTGATTCACACAAAAAAACGCCAAAGCCAATCCTCCTTAATTGTAAACAGAAACACTATTCTCGTCATTCCAAGGGTTTAGACACCAATTCTGAGCCCTGTAAGCATGAACTCTTAATATTTCAAAGCACAGTCCCGTGAAAATGCCACCGGAAGTACCCAGAGTTTTAAATGTTACAAGTATTTTTGTCCTTTCACAGCTTTCCTCTGGAAACCTCCGTGATTGAATACGACAGTAAATGTAGTAAGAATATATTTACGTGTACTTGAGGTGTTTCTCACACGTTCTTAATCATTTCTGGGAACTAACATTTTGTATTGTAACAGTTTTACCAGAATTAGACAGTTTGCTTAGAAGTATTTAGCGGAATCGTCACCATTTTAACTGATTCACACAAAAAAACGCCAAAGCCAATCCTCCTTAATTGTAAACATAAACACTATTCTGGTCATTCCAAGGCTTTAGACACCAATTCTGAGCTCTGTAAGCATGAACTCTTAATATTTCAAAGCACAGTCCCGTGAAAACGCCACCGGACATACCCGGAGTTGTAAATTTTACAAGTATTTTCGTCATTTCACAGCTTTCCACTGGAAACCTACGTGATTGAATACGACAGTAAATGTAGTAAGAATCTATTTACGTGTACTTGAGGTGTTTCTTACATATCCTTAATCATTTCTGGGAACTATCATTGTGTACTTTAACAGTTTTACCAGAATTAGACATTTCGCTTAGAAGTATTGATTGGAATCGTCACCATTTTAACTGATTCACACAAAAAAACGCCAAAGCCAATCCTCCTTAATTGTAAACATAAACACTATTCTGGTCATTCCAAGGCTTTCGACACCAATTCTGAGCTCTGTATGCATGAACTCTTAATATTTCAAAGCACAGTCCCGTGAAAACGCCACCGGAAGTACCTGGAGTTGCAAATATTACCAGTATTTTCGTCATTTCACAGCTTTCCACTGGAAACCTCCGTGATTGAATACGACAGTAAATGTAGTAAGAATCTATTTACGTGTACTTGAGGTGTTTCTTACACGTTCTTCAACATTTCTGGGAACTCTCATTGTGTATTTTAACAGTTTTACCACAATTAGACAGTTTGCTTAGAAGTATTGATTGGAATCCTCACCATTTTAACTGATTCACACAAAAAAACGCCAAAGCCAATCCTCCTTAATTGTAAACAGAAACACTATTCTCGTCATTCCAAGGGTTTAGACACCAATTCTGAGCCCTGTAAGCATGAACTCTTAATATTTCAAAGCACAGTCCCGTGAAAATGCCACCGGAAGTACCCAGAGTTGTAAATGTTACAAGTATTTTTGTCCTTTCACAGCTTTCCTCTGGAAACCTCCGTGATTGAATACGACAGTAAATGTAGTAAGAATCTATTTACGTGTACTTGAGGTGTTTCTCACACGTTCTTAATCATTTCTGGGAACTAACATTTTGTATTGTAACAGTTTTACCAGAATTAGACAGTTTGCTTAGAAGTATTTAGCGGAATCGTCACCATTTTAACTGATTCACACAAAAAAACGCCAAAGCCAATCCTCCTTAATTGTAAACAGAAACAATATTCTCGTCATTCGAAGGCTTTAGACACATATTCTGAGCTTTGTACGCATGAACTCTTAATATTTGAAAGAACAGTCCCGTGAAAACGCCACCAGAAGTACCCGGAGTTGTAAATATTACCAGTATTTACGTCATTTCACAGCTTTCCACTGGAAACCTCCGTCATTGAATAGGACAGTAAATGTTGTAAGAATCTATTTACGTGTACTTGAGGTGTTTCTTACACGTTCTTAATCATTTCTGGGAACTATCATTGTGTATTTTAACAGTTTTACCACAATTAGACATTTCACTTAGAACTATTTACCGGAATCGTCACCATTTTAACTGATTCACACAAAAAAATCGCCATAGCCAATCCTCCTTAATTGTAAACATAAACACTATTCTCGTCATTCCAAGGCTTTAGACACCAATTCTGAGCTCTGTAAGCATGAACTCTTAATATTTCAAAGCACAGTCCCGTGAAAACGCCACCGGACGTACCCGGAGTTGTAAATTTTACAAGTATTTTCGTCATTTCACAGCTTTCCACTGGAAACCTCCGTGATTGAATACGACAGTAAATGTAGTAAGAATCTATTTACGTGTACTTGAGGTGTTTCTTACATATCCTTAATCATTTCTGGGAACTATCATTGTGTACTTTAACAGTTTTACCAGAATTAGACATTTCGCTTAGAAGTATTTACCGGAATCGTCACCATTTTAACTGATTCACACAAAAAAACGCCAAAGCCAATCCTCCTTAATTGTAAACATAAACACTATTCTGGTCATTCCAAGGCTTTCGACACCAATTCTGAGCTCTGTAAGCATGAACTCTTAATATTTCAAAGCACAGTCCCGTGAAAACGCCACCGGAAGTACCTGGAGTTGCAAATATTACCAGTATTTTCGTCATTTCACAGCTTTCCACTGGAAAACTCCGTGATTGAATAGGACAGTAAATGTAGTAAGAATCTATTTACGTGTACTTGAGGTGTTTCTTACACGTTCTTAATCATTTCTGGGAACTCTCATTGTGTATTTGAACAGTTTTACCACAATTAGACAGTTTGCTTAGAAGTATTGATTGGAATCCTCACCATTTTAACTGATTCACACAAAAAAACGCCAAAGCCAATCCTCCTTAATTGTAAACAGAAACACTATTCTCGTCATTCCAAGGGTTTAGACACCAATTCTGAGCCCTGTAAGCATGAACTCTTAATATTTCAAAGCACAGTCCCGTGAAAATGCCACCGGAAGTACCCAGAGTTGTAAATGTTACAAGTATTTTTGTCCTTTCACAGCTTTCCTCTGGAAACCTCCGTGATTGAATACGACAGTAAATGTAGTAAGAATATATTTACGTGTACTTGAGGTGTTTCTCACACGTTCTTAATCATTTCTGGGAACTAACATTTTGTATTGTAACAGTTTTACCAGAATTAGACAGTTTGCTTAGAAGTATTTAGCGGAATCGTCACCATTTTAACTGATTCACACAAAAAAACGCCAAAGCCAATCCTCCTTAATTGTAAACAGAAACAATATTCTCGTCATTCGAAGGCGTTAGACACATATTCTGAGCTTTGTACGCATGAACTCTTAATATTTGAAAGAACAGTCCCGTGAAAACGCCACAGGAAGTACCCGGAGTTGTAAATATTACCAGTATTTACGTCATTTCACAGCTTTCCACTGGAAACCTCCGTCATTGAATAGGACAGTAAATGTTGTAAGAATCTATTTACGTGTACTTGAGGTGTTTCTTACATGTTCTTAATCATTTCTGGGAACTATCATTGTGTACTTTAACAGTTTTACCAAAATTAGACATTTCACTTAGAAGTATTTACCGGAACCGTCACCATTTTAACTGATTCACACAAAAAAAGGCCAAAGCCAATCCTCCTTAATTGTAAACATAAACACTATTCTCGTCATTCCAAGGCTTTAGACACCAATTCTGAGCTCTGTAAGCATGAACTCTTAATATTTCAAAGCACAGTCCCGTGAAAACGCCACCGGAAGTACCCGGAGTTGTAAATATTACCAGTATTTTCGTCATTGCACAGCTTTCCACTGGAAACCTCCGTGATTGAATAGGACAGTAAATGTAGTAAGAATCTATTTACGTGTACTTGAGGTGTTTCTTACACGTTCTTCAACATTTCTGGGAACTATCATTGTGTATTTTAACAGTTTTACCACAATTAGACATTTCGCTTAGAAGTATTTACTGGAATCGTCACCATTTTAACTGATTCACACAAAAAAACGCCAAAGCCAATCCTCCTTAATTGTAAACAGAAACAATATTCTCGTCATTCGAAGGCTTTAGACACATATTCTGAGCTTTGTACGCATGAACTCTTAATATTTGAAAGCACAGTCCCCTGAAAACGCCACCGGAAGTACCCGGAGTTGTAAATATTACCAGTATTTATGTCATTTCACACCTTTCCACTGGAAACCTCCGTCATTGAATACGACAGTAAATGGAGTAAGAATATATTTACGTGTACTTGAGGTGTTTCTTACACGTTCTTAATCATTTTTGGGAACTATCATTGTGTATTTTAACAGTTTTACTACAATTAGACATTTCACTTAGAAGTATTTACCGGAATCGTCACCATTTTAACTGATTCACACAAAAAAAACGCCATAGCCAATCCTCCTTAATTGTAAACATAAACACTATTCTGGTCATTCCAAGGCTTTCGACACCAATTCTGAGCTCTGTAAGCATGAACTCTTAATATTTCAAAGCACAGTCCCGTGAAAACGCCACCGGAAGTACCTGGAGTTGCAAATATTACCAGTATTTTCGTCATTTCACAGCTTTCCACTGGAAACCTCCGTGATTGAATAGGACAGTAAATGTAGTAAGAATCTATTTACGTGTACTTGAGGTGTTTCTTACACGTTCTTCAACATTTCTGGGAACTCTCATTGTGTATTTTAACAGTTTTACCACAATTAGACAGTTTGCTTAGAAGTATTGATTGGAATCCTCACCATTTTAACTGATTCACACAAAAAAACGCCAAAGCCAATCCTCCTTAATTGTAAACAGAAACACTATTCTCGTCATTCCAAGGGTTTAGACACCAATTCTGAGCCCTGTAAGCATGAACTCTTAATATTTCAAAGCACAGTCCCGTGAAAATGCCACCGGAAGTACCCAGAGTTGTAAATGTTACAAGTATTTTTGTCCTTTCACAGCTTTCCTCTGGAAACCTCCGTGATTGAATACGACAGTAAATGTAGTAAGAATATATTTACGTGTACTTGAGGTGTTTCTCACACGTTCTTAATCATTTCTGGGAACTAACATTTTGTATTGTAACAGTTTTACCAGAATTAGACAGTTTGCTTAGAAGTATTTAGCGGAATCGTCACCATTTTAACTGATTCACACAAAAAAACGCCAAAGCCAATCCTCCTTAATTGTAAACAGAAACAATATTCTCGTCATTCGAAGGCTTTAGACACATATTCTGAGCTTTGTACGCATGAACTCTTAATATTTGAAAGAACAGTCCCGTGAAAACGCCACCAGAAGTACCCGGAGTTGTAAATATTACCAGTATTTACGTCATTTCACAGCTTTCCACTGGAAACCTCCGTCATTGAATAGGACAGTAAATGTTGTAAGAATCTATTTACGTGTACTTGAGGTGTTTCTTACATGTTCTTAATCATTTCTGGGAACTATCATTGTGTATTTTAACAGTTTTACCACAATTAGACATTTCTCTTAGAACTATTTACCGGAATCGTCACCATTTTAACTGATTCACACAAAAAAAACGCCATAGCCAATCCTCCTTAATTGTAAACATAAACACTATTCTCGTCATTCCAAGGCTTTAGACACCAATTCTGAGCTCTGTAAGCATGAACTCTTAATATTTCAAAGCACAGTCCCGTGAAAACGCCACCGGACGTACCCGGAGTTGTAAATTTTACAAGTATTTTCGTCATTTCACAGCTTTCCACTGGAAACCTCCGTGATTGAATACGACAGTAAATGTAGTAAGAATCTATTTACGTGTACTTGAGGTGTTTCTTACATATCCTTAATCATTTCTGGGAACTATCATTGTGTACTTTAACAGTTTTACCAGAAGTAGACATTTCGCTTAGAAGTATTGTTTGGAATCCTCACCATTTTAACTGATTCACACAAAAAAACGCCAAAGCCAATCCTCCTTAATTGTAAACATAAACACTATTCTGGTCATTCCAAGGCTTTCGACACCAATTCTGAGCTCTGTAAGCATGAACTCTTAATATTTCAAAGCACAGTCCCGTGAAAACGCCACCGGAAGTACCTGGAGTTGCAAATATTACCAGTATTTTCGTCATTTCACAGCTTTCCACTGGAAACCTCTGTGATTGAATAGGACAGTAAATGTAGTAAGAATCTATTTACGTGTACTTGAGGTGTTTCTTACACGTTCTTCAACATTTCTGGGAACTATCATTGTGTATTTTAACAGTTTTACCACAATTAGACAGTTTGCTTAGAAGTATTGATTGGAATCCTCACCATTTTATCTGATTCACACAAAAAAACGCCAAAGCCAATCCTCCTTAATTGTAAACAGAAACACTATTCTCGTCATTCCAAGGGTTTAGACACCAATTCTGAGCCCTGTAAGCATGAACTCTTAATATTTCAAAGCACAGTCCCGTGAAAATGCCACCGGAAGTACCCAGAGTTGTAAATGTTACAAGTATTTTTGTCCTTTCACAGCTTTCCTCTGGAAACCTCCGTGATTGAATACGACAGTAAATGTAGTAAGAATATATTTACGTGTACTTGAGGTGTCTCTCACACGTTCTTAATCATTTCTGGGAACTAACATTTTGTATTGTAACAGTTTTACCAGAATAAGACAGTTTGCTTAGAAGTATTTAGCGGAATCGTCACCATTTTAACTGATTCACACAAAAAAACGCCAAAGCCAATCCTCCTTAATTGTAAACAGAAACAATATTCTCGTCATTCGAAGGCTTTAGACACATATTCTGAGCTTTGTTCGCAAGAACTCTTAATATTTGAAAGAACAGTCCCGTGAAAACGCCACCAGAAGTACCCGGAGTTGTAAATATTACCAGCATTTACGTCATTTCACAGCTTTCCACTGGAAACCTCCGTCATTGAATAGGACAGTAAATGTTGTAAGAATCTATTTACGTGTACTTGAGGTGTTTCTTACATGTTCTTAGTCATTTCTGGGAACTATCATTGTGTACTTTAACAGTTTTACCAGAATTAGACATTTCGCTTAGAAGTATTTACCGGAATCGTCACCATTTTAACTGATTCACACAAAAAAACGCCAAAGCCAATCCTCCTTAATTGTAAACATAAACACTATTCTGGTCATTCCAAGGCTTTAGACACCAATTCTGAGCTCTGTAAGCATGAACTCTTAATATTTCAAAGCACAGTCCCGTGAAAACGCCACCGGACGTACCCGGAGTTGTAAATTTTACAAGTATTTTCGTCATTTCACAGCTTTCCACTGGAAACCTCCGTGATTGAATACGACAGTAAATGTAGTAAGAATCTATTTACGTGTACTTGAGGTGTTTCTTACATATCCTTAATCATTTCTGGGAACTATCATTGTGTACTTTAACAGTTTTACCAGAAGTAGACATTTCGCTTAGAAGTATTGATTGGAATCCTCACCATTTTAACTGATTCACACAAAAAAACGCCAAAGCCAATCCTCCTTAATTGTAAACAGAAACACTATTCTCGTCATTCCAAGCATTTAGACACCAATTCTGAGATCTTTAAGCGTGAACTCTTAATATTTCAAAGCACAGTCCCGTGAAAACGCCACCGGAAGTACCTGGAGTTGCAAATATTACCAGTATTTTCGTCATTTCACAGCTTTCCACTGGAAACCTCCGTCATTGAATACGACAGTAAATGCAGTAAGAATATATTTACGTGTACTTGAGGTGTTTCTTACACGTTCTTAATCATTTCTGGGAACTATCATTGTGTATTTTAACAGTTTTACTACAATTAGACATTTCACTTAGAAGTATTTACCGGAATCGTCACCATTTTAACTGATTCACACAAAAAAAACGCCATAGCCAATCCTCCTTAATTGTAAACATAAACACTATTCTGGTCATTCCAAGGCTTTCGACACCAATTCTGAGCTCTGTAAGCATGAACTCTTAATATTTCAAAGCACAGTCCCGTGAAAACGCCATCGGAAGTACCTGGAGTTGCAAATATTACCAGTATTTTCGTCATTTCACAGCTTTCCACTGGAAACCTCCGTGATTGAATAGGACAGTAAATGTAGTAAGAATCTATTTACGTGTACTTGAGGTGTTTCTTACACGTTCTTCAACATTTCTGGGAACTCTCATTGTGTATTTTAACAGTTTTACCACAATTAGACAGTTTGCTTAGAAGTATTGATTGGAATCCTCACCATTTTAACTGATTCACACAAAAAAACGCCAAAGCCAATCCTCCTTAATTGTAAACAGAAACACTATTCTCGTCATTCCAAGGGTTTAGACACCAATTCTGAGCCCTGTAAGCATGAACTCTTAATATTTCAAAGCACAGTCCCGTGAAAATGCCACCGGAAGTACCCAGAGTTGTAAATGTTACAAGTATTTTTGTCCTTTCACAGCTTTCCTCTGGAAACCTCCGTGATTGAATACGACAGTAAATGTAGTAAGAATATATTTACGTGTACTTGAGGTGTTTCTCACACGTTCTTAATCATTTCTGGGAACTAACATTTTGTATTGTAACAGTTTTACCAGAATTAGACAGTTTGCTTAGAAGTATTTAGCGGAATCGTCACCATTTTAACTGATTCACACAAAAAAACGCCAAAGCCAATCCTCCTTAATTGTAAACAGAAACAATATTCTCGTCATTCGAAGGCTTTAGACACATATTCTGAGCTTTGTACGCATGAACTCTTAATATTTGAAAGAACAGTCCCGTGAAAACGCCACCAGAAGTACCCGGAGTTGTAAATATTACCAGTATTTACGTCATTTCACAGCTTTCCACTGGAAACCTCCGTCATTGAATAGGACAGTAAATGTTGTAAGAATCTATTTACGTGTACTTGAGGTGTTTCTTACATGTTCTTAATCATTTCTGGGAACTATCATTGTGTATTTTAACAGTTTTACCACAATTAGACATTTCTCTTAGAACTATTTACCGGAATCGTCACCATTTTAACTGATTCACACAAAAAAAACGCCATAGCCAATCCTCCTTAATTGTAAACATAAACACTATTCTCGTCATTCCAAGGCTTTAGACACCAATTCTGAGCTCTGTAAGCATGAACTCTTAATATTTCAAAGCACAGTCCCGTGAAAACGCCACCGGACGTACCCGGAGTTGTAAATTTTACAAGTATTTTGGTCATTTCACAGCTTTCCACTGGAAACCTCCGTGATTGAATACGACAGTAAATGTAGTAAGAATCTATTTACGTGTACTTGAGGTGTTTCTTACATATCCTTAATCATTTCTGGGAACTAACATTTTGTATTGTAACAGTTTTACCAGAATTAGACAGTTTGCTTAGAAGTATTTAGCGGAATCGTCACCATTTTAACTGATTCACACAAAAAAACGCCAAAGCCAATCCTCCTTAATTGTAAACAGAAACAATATTCTCGTCATTCGAAGGCTTTAGACACATATTCTGAGCTTTGTACGCATGAACTCTTAATATTTGAAAGAACAGTCCCGTGAAAACGCCACCGGAAGTACCCGGAGTTGTAAATATTACCAGTATTTTCGTCATTGCACAGCTTTCCACTGGAAACCTCCGTGATTGAATAGGACAGTAAATGTAGTAAGAATCTATTTACGTGTACTTGAGGTGTTTCTTACACGTTCTTCAACATTTCTGGGAACTATCATTGTGTATTTTAACAGTTTTACCACAATTAGACATTTCACTTAGAAGTATTTACCGGAATCGTCACCATTTTAACTGATTCACACAAAAAAACGCCATAGCCAATCCTCCTTAATTGTAAACATAAACACTATTCTGGTCATTCCAAGGCTTTCGACACCAATTCTGAGCTCTGTAAGCATGAACTCTTAATATTTCAAAGCACAGTCCCGTGAAAACGCCACCGGAAGTACCTGGAGTTGCAAATATTACCAGTATTTTCGTCATTTCACAGCTTTCCACTGGAAACCTCCGTGATTGAATAGGACAGTAAATGTAGTAAGAATCTATTTACGTGTACTTGAGGTGTTTCTTACACGTTCTTCAACATTTCTGGGAACTCTCATTGTGTATTTTAACAGTTTTACCACAATTAGACAGTTTGCTTAGAAGTATTGATTGGAATCCTCACCATTTTAACTGATTCACACAAAAAAACGCCAAAGCCAATCCTCCTTAATTGTAAACAGAAACACTATTCTCGTCATTCCAAGGGTTTAGACACCAATTCTGAGCCCTGTAAGCATGAACTCTTAATATTTCAAAGCACAGTCCCGTGAAAATGCCACCGGAAGTACCCAGAGTTGTAAATGTTACAAGTATTTTTGTCCTTTCACAGCTTTCCTCTGGAAACCTCCGTGATTGAATACGACAGTAAATGTAGTAAGAATATATTTACGTGTACTTGAGGTGTTTCTCACACGTTCTTAATCATTTCTGGGAACTAACATTTTGTATTGTAACAGTTTTACCAGAATTAGACAGTTTGCTTAGAAGTATTTAGCGGAATCGTCACCATTTTAACTGATTCACACAAAAAAACGCCAAAGCCAATCCTCCTTAATTGTAAACAGAAACAATATTCTCGTCATTCGAAGGCTTTAGACACATATTCTGAGCTTTGTACGCATGAACTCTTAATATTTGAAAGAACAGTCCCGTGAAAACGCCACCAGAAGTACCCGGAGTTGTAAATATTACCAGTATTTACGTCATTTCACAGCTTTCCACTGGAAACCTCCGTCATTGAATAGGACAGTAAATGTTGTAAGAATCTATTTACGTGTACTTGAGGTGTTTCTTACATGTTCTTAATCATTTCTGGGAACTATCATTGTGTATTTTAACAGTTTTACCACAATTAGACATTTCTCTTAGAACTATTTACCGGAATCGTCACCATTTTAACTGATTCACACAAAAAAAACGCCATAGCCAATCCTCCTTAATTGTAAACATAAACACTATTCTCGTCATTCCAAGGCTTTAGACACCAATTCTGAGCTCTGTAAGCATGAACTCTTAATATTTCAAAGCACAGTCCCGTGAAAACGCCACCGGACGTACCCGGAGTTGTAAATTTTACAAGTATTTTCGTCATTTCACAGCTTTCCACTGGAAACCTCCGTGATTGAATACGACAGTAAATGTAGTAAGAATCTATTTACGTGTACTTGAGGTGTTTCTTACATATCCTTAATCATTTCTGGGAACTAACATTTTGTATTGTAACAGTTTTACCAGAATTAGACAGTTTGCTTAGAAGTATTTAGCGGAATCGTCACCATTTTAACTGATTCACACAAAAAAACGCCAAAGCCAATCCTCCTTAATTGTAAACAGAAACAATATTCTCGTCATTCGAAGGCTTTAGACACATATTCTGAGCTTTGTACGCATGAACTCTTAATATTTGAAAGAACAGTCCCGTGAAAACGCCACCGGAAGTACCCGGAGTTGTAAATATTACCAGTATTTACGTCATTTCACAGCTTTCCACTGGAAACCTCCGTGATTGAATAGGACAGTAAATGTAGTAAGAATCTATTTACGTGTACTTGAGGTGTTTCTTACACGTTCTTAATCATTTCTGGGAACTCTCATTGTGTATTTGAACAGTTTTACCACAATTAGACAGTTTGCTTAGAAGTATTGATTGGAATCCTCACCATTTTAACTGATTCACACAAAAAAACGCCAAAGCCAATCCTCCTTAATTGTAAACAGAAACACTATTCTCATCATTCCAAGGCTTTAGACACCAATTCTGAGCCCTGTAAGCATGAACTCTTAATATTTCAAAGCACAGTCCCGTGAAAATGCCACCGGAAGTACCCAGAGTTGTAAATGTTACAAGTATTTTTGTCCTTTCACAGCTTTCCTCTGGAAACCTCCGTGATTGAATACGACAGTAAATGTAGTAAGAATATATTTACGTGTACTTGAGGTGTTTCTCACACGTTCTTAATCATTTCTGGGAACTAACATTTTGTATTGTAACAGTTTTACCAGAATTAGACAGTTTGCTTAGAAGTATTTAGCGGAATCGTCACCATTTTAACTGATTCACACAAAAAAACGCCAAAGCCAATCCTCCTTAATTGTAAACAGAAACAATATTCTCGTCATTCGAAGGCTTTAGACACATATTCTGAGCTTTGTACGCATGAACTCTTAATATTTGAAAGAACAGTCCCGTGAAAACGCCACCGGAAGTACCCGGAGTTGTAAATATTACCAGTATTTACGTCATTTCACAGCTTTCCACTGGAAACCTCCGTCATTGAATAGGACAGTAAATGTTGTAAGAATCTATTTACGTGTACTTGAGGTGTTTCTTACATGTTCTTAATCATTTCTGGGAACTATCATTGTGTACTTTAACAGTTTTACCAAAATTAGACATTTCACTTAGAAGTATTTACCGGAACCGTCACCATTTTAACTGATTCACACAAAAAAAGGCCAAAGCCAATCCTCCTTAATTGTAAACATAAACACTATTCTCGTCATTCCAAGGCTTTAGACACCAATTCTGAGCTCTGTAAGCATGAACTCTTAATATTTCAAAGCACAGTCCCGTGAAAACGCCACCGGAAGTACCCGGAGTTGTAAATATTACCAGTATTTTCGTCATTGCACAGCTTTCCACTGGAAACCTCCGTGATTGAATAGGACAGTAAATGTATTAAGAATCTATTTACGTGTACTTGAGGTGTTTCTTACATATCCTTAATCATTTCTGGGAACTAACATTTTGTATTGTAACAGTTTTACCAGAATTAGACAGTTTGCTTAGAAGTATTTAGCGGAATCGTCACCTTTTTAACTGATTCACACAAAAAAACGCCAAAGCCAATCCTCCTTAATTGTAAACAGAAACAATATTCTCGTCATTCGAAGGCTTTAGACACATATTCTGAGCTTTGTACGCATGAACTCTTAATATTTGAAAGAACAGTCCCGTGAAAACGCCACCGGAAGTACCCGGAGTTGTAAATATTACCAGTATTTACGTCATTTCACAGCTTTCCACTGGAAACCTCCGTGATTGAATAGGACAGTAAATGTAGTAAGAATCTATTTACGTGTACTTGAGGTGTTCCTTACACGTTCTTAATCATTTCTGGGAACTCTCATTGTGTATTTGAACAGTTTTACCACAATTAGACAGTTTGCTTAGAAGTATTGATTGGAATCCTCACCATTTTAACTGATTCACACAAAAAAACGCCAAAGCCAATCCTCCTTAATTGTAAACAGAAACACTATTCTCGTCATTCCAAGGCTTTAGACACCAATTCTGAGCCCTGTAAGCATGAACTCTTAATATTTCAAAGCACAGTCCCGTGAAAATGCCACCGGAAGTACCCAGAGTTGTAAATGTTACAAGTATTTTTGTCCTTTCACAGCTTTCCTCTGGAAACCTCCGTGATTGAATACGACAGTAAATGTAGTAAGAATATATTTACGTGTACTTGAGGTGTTTCTCACACGTTCTTAATCATTTCTGGGAACTAACATTTTGTATTGTAACAGTTTTACCAGAATTAGACAGTTTGCTTAGAAGTATTTAGCGGAATCGTCACCATTTTAACTGATTCACACAAAAAAAGGCCAAAGCCAATCCTCCTTAATTGTAAACATAAACACTATTCTCGTCATTCCAAGGCTTTAGACACCAATTCTGAGCTCTGTAAGCATGAACTCTTAATATTTCAAAGCACAGTCCCGTGAAAACGCCACCGGAAGTACCCGGAGTTGTAAATATTACCAGTATTTTCGTCATTTCACAGCTATCCACTGGAAACCTCCGTGATTGAATAGAACAGTAAATGTAGTAAGAAACTATTTACGTGTACTTGAGGTGTTTCTTACACGTTCTTCAACATTTCTGGGAACTATCATTGTGTATTTTAACAGTTTTACCACAATTAGACATTTCGCTTAGAAGTATTTACTGGAATCGTCACCATTTTAACTGATTCACACAAAAAAACGCCAAAGCCAATCCTCCTTAATTGTAAACAGAAACAATATTCTCGTCATTCGAAGGCTTTAGACACATATTCTGAGCTTTGTACGCATGAACTCTTAATATTTGAAAGCACAGTCCCCTGAAAACGCCACCGGAAGTACCCGGAGTTGTAAATATTACCAGTATTTATGTCATTTCACACCTTTCCACTGGAAACCTCCGTCATTGAATACGACAGTAAATGGAGTAAGAATATATTTACGTGTACTTGAGGTGTTTCTTACACGTTCTTAATCATTTCTGGGAACTATCATTGTGTATTTTAACAGTTTTACTACAATTAGACATTTCACTTAGAAGTATTTACCGGAACCGTCACCATTTTAACTGATTCACACAAAAAAAGGCCAAAGCCAATCCTCCTTAATTGTAAACATAAACACTATTCTCGTCATTCCAAGGCTTTAGACACCAATTCTGAGCTCTGTAAGCATGAACTCTTAATATTTCAAAGCATAGTCCCGTGAAAATGCCACCGGAAGTACCCAGAGTTGTAAATGTTACAAGTATTTTTGTCCTTTCACAGCTTTCCACTGGAAACCTCCGTGATTGAATACGACAGTAAATGTAGTAAGAATCTATTTACGTGTACTTGAGGTGTTTCTCACATGTTCTTAATCATTTCTGGGAACTAACATTTTGTATTGTAACAGTTTTACCAGAATTAGACAGTTTGCTTAGAAGTATTTAGCGGAATCGTCACCATTTTAACAGATTCACACAAAAAAACGCCAAAGCCAATCCTCCTTAATTGTAAACAGAAACAATATTCTCGTCATTCGAAGGCTTTAGACACATATTCTGAGCTTTGTACGCATGAACTCTTAATATTTGAAAGAACAGTCCCGTGAAAACGCCACCGGAAGTACCCGGAGTTGTAAATATTACCAGTATTTACGTCATTTCACAGCTTTCCACTGGAAACCTCCGTGATTGAATAGGACAGTAAATGTAGTAAGAATCTATTTACGTGTACTTGAGGTGTTTCTTACACGTTCTTAATCATTTCTGGGAACTCTCATTGTGTATTTGAACAGTTTTACCACAATTAGACAGTTTGCTTAGAAGTATTGATTGGAATCCTCACCATTTTAACTGATTCACACAAAAAAACGCCAAAGCCAATCCTCCTTAATTGTAAACAGAAACACTATTCTCGTCATTCCAAGGCTTTAGACACCAATTCTGAGCCCTGTAAGCATGAACTCTTAATATTTCAAAGCACAGTCCCGTGAAAATGCCACCGGAAGTACCCAGAGTTGTAAATGTTACAAGTATTTTTGTCCTTTCACAGCTTTCCTCTGGAAACCTCCGTGATTGAATACGACAGTAAATGTAGTAAGAATATATTTACGTGTACTTGAGGTGTTTCTCACATGTTCTTAATCATTTCTGGGAACTAACATTTTGTATTTTAACAGTTTTACCAGAATTAGACAGTTTGCTTAGACGTATTTACCGGAATCGTCACCATTTTAACTGATTCACACAAAAAAACGCCAAAGCCAATCCTCCTTAATTGTAAACAGAAACAATATTCTCGTCATTTGAAGGCTTTAGACACATATTCTGAGCTTTGTACGCATGAACTCTTAATATTTGAAAGAACAGTCCCGTGAAAACGCCACCGGAAGTACCCGGGGTTGTAAATATTACCAGTATTTACGTCATTTCACAGCTTTCCACTGGAAACCTCCGTCATTGAATAGGACAGTAAATGTTGTAAGAATCTATTTACGTGTACTTGAGGTGTTTCTTACATGTTCTTAATCATTTCTGGGAACTATCATTGTGTACTTTAACAGTTTTACCAAAATTAGACATTTCACTTAGAAGTATTTACCGGAACCGTCACCATTTTAACTGATTCACACAAAAAAAGGCCAAAGCCAATCCTCCTTAATTGTAAACATAAACACTATTCTCGTCATTCCAAGGCTTTAGACACCAATTCTGAGCTCTGTAAGCATGAACTCTTAATATTTCAAAGCACAGTCCCGTGAAAACGCCACCGGAAGTACCCGGAGTTGTAAATATTACCAGTATTTTCGTCATTGCACAGCTTTCCACTGGAAACCTCCGTGATTGAATAGGACAGTAAATGTATTAAGAATCTATTTACGTGTACTTGAGGTGTTTCTTACATATCCTTAATCATTTCTGGGAACTAACATTTTGTATTGTAACAGTTTTACCAGAATTAGACAGTTTGCTTAGAAGTATTTAGCGGAATCGTCACCTTTTTAACTGATTCACACAAAAAAACGCCAAAGCCAATCCTCCTTAATTGTAAACAGAAACAATATTCTCGTCATTCGAAGGCTTTAGACACATATTCTGAGCTTTGTACGCATGAACTCTTAATATTTGAAAGAACAGTCCCGTGAAAACGCCACCGGAAGTACCCGGAGTTGTAAATATTACCAGTATTTACGTCATTTCACAGCTTTCCACTGGAAACCTCCGTGATTGAATAGGACAGTAAATGTAGTAAGAATCTATTTACGTGTACTTGAGGTGTTCCTTACACGTTCTTAATCATTTCTGGGAACTCTCATTGTGTATTTGAACAGTTTTACCACAATTAGACAGTTTGCTTAGAAGTATTGATTGGAATCCTCACCATTTTAACTGATTCACACAAAAAAACGCCAAAGCCAATCCTCCTTAATTGTAAACAGAAACACTATTCTCGTCATTCCAAGGCTTTAGACACCAATTCTGAGCCCTGTAAGCATGAACTCTTAATATTTCAAAGCACAGTCCCGTGAAAATGCCACCGGAAGTACCCAGAGTTGTAAATGTTACAAGTATTTTTGTCCTTTCACAGCTTTCCTCTGGAAACCTCCGTGATTGAATACGACAGTAAATGTAGTAAGAATATATTTACGTGTACTTGAGGTGTTTCTCACACGTTCTTAATCATTTCTGGGAACTAACATTTTGTATTGTAACAGTTTTACCAGAATTAGACAGTTTGCTTAGAAGTATTTAGCGGAATCGTCACCATTTTAACTGATTCACACAAAAAAAGGCCAAAGCCAATCCTCCTTAATTGTAAACATAAACACTATTCTCGTCATTCCAAGGCTTTAGACACCAATTCTGAGCTCTGTAAGCATGAACTCTTAATATTTCAAAGCACAGTCCCGTGAAAACGCCACCGGAAGTACCCGGAGTTGTAAATATTACCAGTATTTTCGTCATTTCACAGCTATCCACTGGAAACCTCCGTGATTGAATAGAACAGTAAATGTAGTAAGAAACTATTTACGTGTACTTGAGGTGTTTCTTACACGTTCTTCAACATTTCTGGGAACTATCATCGTGTATTTTAACAGTTTTACCACAATTAGACATTTCGCTTAGAAGTATTTACTGGAATCGTCACCATTTTAACTGATTCACACAAAAAAACGCCAAAGCCAATCCTCCTTAATTGTAAACAGAAACAATATTCTCGTCATTCGAAGGCTTTAGACACATATTCTGAGCTTTGTACGCATGAACTCTTAATATTTGAAAGCACAGTCCCCTGAAAACGCCACCGGAAGTACCCGGAGTTGTAAATATTACCAGTATTTATGTCATTTCACACCTTTCCACTGGAAACCTCCGTCATTGAATACGACAGTAAATGGAGTAAGAATATATTTACGTGTACTTGAGGTGTTTCTTACACGTTCTTAATCATTTCTGGGAACTATCATTGTGTATTTTAACAGTTTTACTACAATTAGACATTTCACTTAGAAGTATTTACCGGAACCGTCACCATTTTAACTGATTCACACAAAAAAAGGCCAAAGCCAATCCTCCTTAATTGTAAACATAAACACTATTCTCGTCATTCCAAGGCTTTAGACACCAATTCTGAGCTCTGTAAGCATGAACTCTTAATATTTCAAAGCATAGTCCCGTGAAAATGCCACCGGAAGTACCCAGAGTTGTAAATGTTACAAGTATTTTTGTCCTTTCACAGCTTTCCTCTGGAAACCTCCGTGATTGAATACGACAGTAAATGTAGTAAGAATCTATTTACGTGTACTTGAGGTGTTTCTCACATGTTCTTAATCATTTCTGGGAACTAACATTTTGTATTGTAACAGTTTTACCAGAATTAGACAGTTTGCTTAGAAGTATTTAGCGGAATCGTCACCATTTTAACTGATTCACACAAAAAAACGCCAAAGCCAATCCTCCTTAATTGTAAACAGAAACAATATTCTCGTCATTCGAAGGCTTTAGACACATATTCTGAGCTTTGTACGCATGAACTCTTAATATTTGAAAGAACAGTCCCGTGAAAACGCCACCGGAAGTACCCGGAGTTGTAAATATTACCAGTATTTACGTCATTTCACAGCTTTCCACTGGAAACCTCCGTGATTGAATAGGACAGTAAATGTAGTAAGAATCTATTTACGTGTACTTGAGGTGTTTCTTACACGTTCTTAATCATTTCTGGGAACTCTCATTGTGTATTTGAACAGTTTTACCACAATTAGACAGTTTGCTTAGAAGTATTGATTGGAATCCTCACCATTTTAACTGATTCACACAAAAAAAGGCCAAAGCCAATCCTCCTTAATTGTAAACATAAACACTATTCTCGTCATTCCAAGGCTTTAGACACCAATTCTGAGCTCTGGAAGCATGAACTCTTAATATTTCAAAGCACAGTCCCGTGAAAACGCCACCGGAAGTACCCGGAGTTGTAAATATTACCAGTATTTTCGTCATTGCACAGCTTTCCACTGGAAACTTCCGTGATTGAATACGACAGTAAATGTAGTAAGAATCTATTTACGTGTACTTGAGGTGTTTCTTACACGTTCTTCAACATTTCTGGGAACTATCATTGTGTATTTTAACAGTTTTACCAGAATTAGACATTTCGCTTAGAAGTATTTACCGGAATCGTCACCATTTTAACTGATTCACACAAAAAAAACGCCAAAGCCAACCCTCCTTAATTGTAAACAGAAACAATATTCTCGTCATTCGAAGGCTTTAGACACATATTCTGAGCTTTGTACGCATGAACTCTTAATATTTGAAAGCACAGTCCCCTGAAAACGCCACCGGAAGTACCCGGAGTTGTAAATATTACCAGTATTTATGTCATTTCACACCTTTCCACTGGAAACCTCCGTCATTGAATATGACAGTAAATGGAGTAAGAATATATTTACGTGTACTTGAGGTGTTTGTTACACGTTCTTAATCATTTCTGGGAACTATCATTGTGTATTTTAACAGTTTTACCACAATTAGACATTTCACTTAGAAGTATTTACCGGAATCGTCACCATTTTAACTGATTCACACAAAAAAAACGCCATAGCCAATCCTCCTTAATTGTAAACATAAACACTATTCTCGTCATTCCAAGGCTTTAGACACCAATTCTGAGCTCTGTAAGCATGAACTCTTAATATTTCAAAGCACAGTCCCGTGAAAACGCCACCGGACGTACCCGGAGTTGTAAATTTTACAAGTATTTTCGTCATTTCACAGCTTTCCACTGGAAACCTCCGTGGTTGAATACGACAGTAAATGTAGTAAGAATCTATTTACGTGTACTTGAGGTGTTTCTTACATATCCTTAATCATTTCTGGGAACTATCATTGTGTACTTTAACAGTTTTACCAGAATTAGACATTTCGCTTAGAAGTATTTACCGGAATCGTCACCATTTTAACTTATTCACACAAAAAAACGCCAAAGCCAATCCTCCTTAATTGTAAACATAAACACTATTCTGGTCATTCCAAGGCTTTCGACACCAATTCTGAGCTCTGTAAGCATGAACTCTTAATATTTCAAAGCACAGTCCCGTGAAAACGCCACCGGAAGTACCTGGAGTTGCAAATATTACCAGTATTTTCGTCATTTCACAGCTTTCCACTGGAAAACTCCGTGATTGAATAGGACAGTAAATGTAGTAAGAATCTATTTACGTGTACTTGAGGTGTTTCTTACACGTCCTTAATCATTTCTGGGAACTCTCATTGTGTATTTGAACAGTTTTACCACAATTAGACAGTTTGCTTAGAAGTATTGATTGGAATCCTCACCATTTTAACTGATTCACACAAAAAAACGCCAAAGCCAATCCTCCTTAATTGTAAACAGAAACACTATTCTCGTCATTCCAAGGCTTTAGACACCAATTCTGAGCCCTGTAAGCATGAACTCTTAATATTTCAAAGCACAGTCCCGTGAAAATGCCACCGGAAGTACCCAGAGTTGTAAATGTTACAAGTATTTTTGTCCTTTCACAGCTTTCCTCTGGAAACCTCCGTGATTGAATACGACAGTAAATGTAGTAAGAATATATTTACGTGTACTTGAGGTGTTTCTCACACGTTCTTAATCATTTCTGGGAACTAACATTTTGTATTGTAACAGTTTTACCAGAATTAGACAGTTTGCTTAGAAGTATTTAGCGGAATCGTCACCATTTTAACTGATTCACACAAAAAAAGGCCAAAGCCAATCCTCCTTAATTGTAAACATAAACACTATTCTCGTCATTCCAAGGCTTTAGACACCAATTCTGAGCTCTGTAAGCATGAACTCTTAATATTTCAAAGCACAGTCCCGTGAAAACGCCACCGGAAGTACCCGGAGTTGTAAATATTACCAGTATTTTCGTCATTTCACAGCTATCCACTGGAAACCTCCGTGATTGAATAGAACAGTAAATGTAGTAAGAAACTATTTACGTGTACTTGAGGTGTTTCTTACACGTTCTTCAACATTTCTGGGAACTATCATTGTGTATTTTAACAGTTTTACCACAATTAGACATTTCGCTTAGAAGTATTTACTGGAATCGTCACCATTTTAACTGATTCACACAAAAAAACGCCAAAGCCAATCCTCCTTAATTGTAAACAGAAACAATATTCTCGTCATTCGAAGGCTTTAGACACATATTCTGAGCTTTGTACGCATGAACTCTTAATATTTGAAAGCACAGTCCCCTGAAAACGCCACCGGAAGTACCCGGAGTTGTAAATATTACCAGTATTTATGTCATTTCACACCTTTCCACTGGAAACCTCCGTCATTGAATACGACAGTAAATGGAGTAAGAATATATTTACGTGTACTTGAGGTGTTTCTTACACGTTCTTAATCATTTCTGGGAACTATCATTGTGTATTTTAACAGTTTTACTACAATTAGACATTTCACTTAGAAGTATTTACCGGAACCGTCACCATTTTAACTGATTCACACAAAAAAAGGCCAAAGCCAATCCTCCTTAATTGTAAACATAAACACTATTCTCGTCATTCCAAGGCTTTAGACACCAATTCTGAGCTCTGTAAGCATGAACTCTTAATATTTCAAAGCATAGTCCCGTGAAAATGCCACCGGAAGTACCCAGAGTTGTAAATGTTACAAGTATTTTTGTCCTTTCACAGCTTTCCTCTGGAAACCTCCGTGATTGAATACGACAGTAAATGTAGTAAGAATCTATTTACGTGTACTTGAGGTGTTTCTCACATGTTCTTAATCATTTCTGGGAACTAACATTTTGTATTGTAACAGTTTTACCAGAATTAGACAGTTTGCTTAGAAGTATATAGCGGAATCGTCACCATTTTAACTGATTCACACAAAAAAACGCCAAAGCCAATCCTCCTTAATTGTAAACAGAAACAATATTCTCGTCATTCGAAGGCTTTAGACACATATTCTGAGCTTTGTACGCATGAACTCTTAATATTTGAAAGAACAGTCCCGTGAAAACGCCACCGGAAGTACCCGGAGTTGTAAATATTACCAGTATTTACGTCATTTCACAGCTTTCCACTGGAAACCTCCGTGATTGAATAGGACAGTAAATGTAGTAAGAATCTATTTACGTGTACTTGAGGTGTTTCTTACACGTTCTTAATCATTTCTGGGAACTCTCATTGTGTATTTGAACAGTTTTACCACAATTAGACAGTTTGCTTAGAAGTATTGATTGGAATCCTCACCATTTTAACTGATTCACACAAAAAAACGCCAAAGCCAATCCTCCTTAATTGTAAACAGAAACACTATTCTCGTCATTCCAAGGCTTTAGACACCAATTCTGAGCCCTGTAAGCATGAACTCTTAATATTTCAAAGCACAGTCCCGTGAAAATGCCACCGGAAGTACCCAGAGTTGTAAATGTTACAAGTATTTTTGTCCTTTCACAGCTTTCCTCTGGAAACCTCCGTGATTGAATACGACAGTAAATGTAGTAAGAATATATTTACGTGTACTTGAGGTGTTTCTCACATGTTCTTAATCATTTCTGGGAACTAACATTTTGTATTGTAACAGTTTTACCAGAATTAGACAGTTTGCTTAGACGTATTTACCGGAATCGTCACCATTTTAACTGATTCACACAAAAAAACGCCAAAGCCAATCCTCCTTAATTGTAAACAGAAACAATATTCTCGTCATTTGAAGGCTTTAGACACATATTCTGAGCTTTGTACGCATGAACTCTTAATATTTGAAAGAACAGTCCCGTGAAAACGCCACCGGAAGTACCCGGGGTTGTAAATATTACCAGTATTTACGTCATTTCACAGCTTTCCACTGGAAACCTCCGTCATTGAATAGGACAGTAAATGTTGTAAGAATCTATTTACGTGTACTTGAGGTGTTTCTTACATGTTCTTAATCATTTCTGGGAACTATCATTGTGTACTTTAACAGTTTTACCAAAATTAGACATTTCACTTAGAAGTATTTACCGGAACCGTCACCATTTTAACTGATTCACACAAAAAAAGGCCAAAGCCAATCCTCCTTAATTGTAAACATAAACACTATTCTCGTCATTCCAAGGCTTTAGACACCAATTCTGAGCTCTGGAAGCATGAACTCTTAATATTTCAAAGCACAGTCCCGTGAAAACGCCACCGGAAGTACCCGGAGTTGTAAATATTACCAGTATTTTCGTCATTGCACAGCTTTCCACTGGAAACTTCCGTGATTGAATACGACAGTAAATGTAGTAAGAATCTATTTACGTGTACTTGAGGTGTTTCTTACACGTTCTTCAACATTTCTGGGAACTATCATTGTGTATTTTAACAGTTTTACCAGAATTAGACATTTCGCTTAGAAGTATTTACCGGAATCGTCACCATTTTAACTGATTCACACAAAAAAACGCCAAAGCCAACCCTCCTTAATTGTAAACAGAAACAATATTCTCGTCATTCGAAGGCTTTAGACACATATTCTGAGCTTTGTACGCATGAACTCTTAATATTTGAAAGCACAGTCCCCTGAAAACGCCACCGGAAGTACCCGGAGTTGTAAATATTACCAGTATTTATGTCATTTCACACCTTTCCACTGGAAACCTCCGTCATTGAATATGACAGTAAATGCAGTAAGAATATATTTACGTGTACTTGAGGTGTTTGTTACACGTTCTTAATCATTTCTGGGAACTATCATTGTGTATTTTAACAGTTTTACCACAATTAGACATTTCACTTAGAAGTATTTACCGGAATCGTCACCATTTTAACTGATTCACACAAAAAAAACGCCATAGCCAATCCTCCTTAATTGTAAACATAAACACTATTCTCGTCATTCCAAGGCTTTAGACACCAATTCTGAGCTCTGTAAGCATGAACTCTTAATATTTCAAAGCACAGTCCCGTGAAAACGCCACCGGACGTACCCGGAGTTGTAAATTTTACAAGTATTTTCGTCATTTCACAGCTTTCCACTGGAAACCTCCGTGGTTGAATACGACAGTAAATGTAGTAAGAATCTATATACGTGTACTTGAGGTGTTTCTTACATATCCTTAATCATTTCTGGGAACTATCATTGT
This sequence comes from Myotis daubentonii, assembly GCF_963259705.1. NCBI lineage: Eukaryota > Metazoa > Chordata > Mammalia > Chiroptera > Vespertilionidae > Myotis > Myotis daubentonii. Next base: position 1,001,890 of record NC_081852.1, read on the forward strand.
GTACTTTAACAGTTTTACCAGAATTAGACATTTCGCTTAGAAGTATTTACCGGAATCGTCACCATTTTAACTTATTCACACAAAAAAACGCCAAAGCCAATCCTCCTTAATTGTAAACATAAACACTATTCTGGTCATTCCAAGGCTTTCGACACCAATTCTGAGCTCTGTAAGCATGAACTCTTAATATTTCAAAGCACAGTCCCGTGAAAACGCCACCGGAAGTACCTGGAGTTGCAAATATTACCAGTATTTTCGTCATTTCACAGCTTTCCACTGGAAAACTCCGTGATTGAATAGGACAGTAAATGTAGTAAGAATCTATTTACGTGTACTTGAGGTGTTTCTTACACGTTCTTAATCATTTCTGGGAACTATCATTGTGTATTTTAACAGTTTTACCACAATTAGACAGTTTGCTTAGAAGTATTGATTGGAATCCTCACCATTTTAACTGATTCACACAAAAAAACGCCAAAGCCAATCCTCCTTAATTGTAAACAGAAACACTATTCTCGTCATTCCAAGGGTTTAGACACCAATTCTGAGCCCTGTAAGCATGAACTCTTAATATTTCAAAGCACAGTCCCGTGAAAATGCCACCGGAAGTACCCAGAGTTGTAAATGTTACAAGTATTTTTGTCCTTTCACAGCTTTCCTCTGGAAACCTCCGTGATTGAATACGACAGTAAATGTAGTAAGAATATATTTACGTGTACTTGAGGTGTTTCTCACACATTCTTAATCATTTCTGGGAATTAACATTTTGTATTGTAACAGTTTTACCAGAATTAGACAGTTTGCTTAGAAGTATTTAGCGTAATCGTCACCATTTTAACTGATTCACACAAAAAAACGCCAAAGCCAATCCTCCTTAATTGTAAACAGAAACAATATTCTCGTCATTCGAAGGCTTTAGACACATATTCTGAGCTTTGTACGCATGAACTCTTAATATTTGAAAGCACAGTCCCCTGAAAACGCCACCGGAAGTACCCGGAGTTGTAAATATTACCAGTATTTATGTCATTTCACACCTTTCCACTGGAAACCTCCGTCATTGAATACGACAGTAAATGGAGTAAGAATATATTTACGTGTACTTGAGGTGTTTCTTACACGTTCTTAATCATTTCTGGGAACTATCATTGTGTATTTTAACAGTTTTACCACAATTAGACATTTCACTTAGAACTATTTACCGGAATCGTCACCATTTTAACTGATTCACACAAAAAAACGCCAAAGCCAATCCTCCTTAATTGTAAACAGAAACAATATTCTCGTCATTCGAAGGCTTTAGACACATATTCTGAGCTTTGTACGCAGGAACTCTTAATATTTGAAAGAACAGTCCCGTGAAAACGCCACCGGAAGTACCCGGAGTTGTAAATATTACCAGTATTTTCGTCATTGCACAGCATTCCACTGGAAACCTCCGTGATTGAATAGGACAGTAAATGAAGTAAGAATCTATTTACGTGTACTTGAGGTGTTTCTTACACGTTCTTCAACATATCTGGGAACTATCATTGTGTATTTTAACAGTTTTACCACAATTAGACATTTCGCTTAGTAGTATTTACTGGAATCGTCACCATTTTAACTGATTCACACAAAAAAACGCCAAAGCCAATCCTCCTTAATTGTAAACAGAAACAATATTCTCGTCATTCGAAGGCTTTAGACACATATTCTGAGCTTTGTACGCATGAACTCTTAATATTTGAAAGCACGGTCCCCTGAAAACGCCACCGGAAGTACCCGGAGTTGTAAATATTACCAGTATTTATGTCATTTCACACCTTTCCACTGGAAACCTCCGTCATTGAATACGACAGTAAATGGAGTAAGAATATATTTACGTGTACTTGAGGTGTTTCTTACACGTTCTTAATCATTTCTGGGAACTATAATTGTGTATTTTAACAGTTTTACCACAATTAGACATTTCACTTAGAAGTATTTACCGGAATCGTCACCATTTTAACTGATTCACACAAAAAAAACGCCATAGCCAATCCTCCTTAATTGTAAACAGAAACAATATTCTCGTCATTCGAAGGCTTTAGACACATATTCTGAGCTTTGTACGCATGAACTCTTAATATTTGAAAGAACAGTCCCGTGAAAACGCCACCAGAAGTACCCGGAGTTGTAAATATTACCAGTATTTACGTCATTTCACAGCTTTCCACTGGAAACCTCCGTCATTGAGTAGGACAGTAAATGTTGTAAGAATCTATTTACGTGTACTTGAGGTGTTTCTTACATGTTCTTAGTCATTTCTGGGAACTATCATTGTGTACTTTAACAGTTTTACCAGAATTAGACGTTTCGCTTAGAAGTATTTACCGGACTCGTCACCATTTTAACTGATTCACACAAAAAAACGCCAAAGCCAATCCTCCTTAATTGTAAACATAAACACTATTCACGTCATTCCAAGGCTTTAGACACCAATTCTGAGCTCTGTAAGCATGAACTCTTAATATTTCAAAGCACAGTCCCGTGAAAACGCCACCGGAAGTACCCGGAGTTATAAATATTACCAGTATTTTCGTCATTGCACTGCTTTCCACTGGAAACCTCCGTGATTGAATAGGACAGTAAATGTAGTAAGAATCTATTTACGTGTACTTGAGGTGTTTCTTACACGTTCTTCAACATTTCTGGGAACTATCATTTTGTATTTTAACAGTTTTACCACATTAGACAGTTTGCTTAGAAGTATTGATTGGAATCCTCACCATTTTAACTGATTCACACACAAAAACGCCAAAGCCAATCCTCCTTAATTGTAAACAGAAACACTATTCTCGTCATTCCAAGGCTTTAGACACCAATTCTGAGCCCTGTAAGCATGAACTCTTAATATTTCAAAGCACAGTCCCGTGAAAATGCCACCGGAAGTACCCAGAGTTGTAAATGTTACAAGTATTTTTGTCCTTTCACAGCTTTCCTCTGGAAACCTCCGTGATTGAATACGACAGTAAATGTAGTAAGAATATATTTACGTGTACTTGAGGTGTTTCTCACACGTTCTTAATCATTTCTGGGAACTAACATTTTGTATTGTAACAGTTTTACCAGAATTAGACAGTTTGCTTAGAAGTATTTAGCGGAATCGTCACCATTTTAACTGATTCACACAAAAAAACGCCAAAGCCAATCCTCCTTAATTGTAAACAGAAACAATATTCTCGTCATTCGAAGGCTTTAGACACATATTCTGAGCTTTGTACGCATGAACTCTTAATATTTGAAAGAACAGTCCCGTGAAAACGCCACCAGAAGTACCCGGAGTTGTAAATATTACCAGTATTTACGTCATTTCACAGCTTTCCACTGGAAACCTCCGTCCTTGAGTAGGACAGTAAATGTTGTAAGAATCTATTTACGTGTACTTGAGGTGTTTCTTACATGTTCTTAGTCATTTCTGGGAACTATCATTGTGTACTTTAACAGTTTTACCAGAATTAGACGTTTCGCTTAGAAGTATTTACCGGACTCGTCACCATTTTAACTGATTCACACAAAAAAACGCCAAAGCCAATCCTCCTTAATTGTAAACATAAACACTATTCAAGTCATTCCAAGGCTTTAGACACCAATTCTGAGCTCTGTAAGCATGAACTCTTAATATTTCAAAGCACAGTCCCGTGAAAACGCCACCGGAAGTACCTGGATTTGCAAATATTACCAGTATTTTCGTCATTTCACAGCTTTCCACTGGAAACCTCCGTGATTGAATAGGACAGTAAATGTAGTAAGAATCTATTTACGTGTACTTGAGGTGTTTCTTACACGTTCTTCAACATTTCTGGGAACTCTCATTGTGTATTTTAACAGTTTTACCACAATTAGACAGCTTGCTTAGAAGTATTGATTGGAATCCTCACCATTTTAACTGATTCACACAAAAAAACGCCAAAGCCAATCCTCCTTAATTGTAAACAGAAACAGTATTCTCGTCATTCCAAGGCTTTAGACACCAATTCTGAGCCCTGTAAGCATGAACTCTTAATATTTCAAAGCACAGTCCCGTGAAAACGCCACCGGAAGTACCCAGAGTTGTAAATGTTACAAGTATTTTTGTCCTTTCACAGCTTTCCTCTGGAAACCTCCGTGATTGAATACGACAGTAAATGTAGTAAGAATATATTTACGTGTACTTGAGGTGTTTCTCACACGTTCTTAATCATTTCTGGGAACTAACATTTTGTATTGTAACAGTTTTACCAGAATTAGACAGTTTGCTTAGACGTATTTACCGGAATCGTCACCATTTTAACTGATTCACACAAAAAAACGCCAAAGCCAATCCTCCTTAATTGTAAACAGAAACAATATTCTCGTCATTCGAAGGCTTTAGACACATATTCTGAGCTTTGTACGCATGAACTCTTAATATTTGAAAGAACAGTCCCGTGAAAACGCCACCGGAAGTACCCGGAGTTGTAAATATTACCAGTATTTACGTCATTTCACACCTTTCCACTGGAAACCTCCGTCATTGAATAGGACAGTAAATGTTGTAAGAATCTATTTACGTGTACTTGAGGTGTTTCTTACATGTTCTTAATCATTTCTGGGAACTATCATTGTGTACTTTAACAGTTTTACCAAAATTAGATATTTCACTTAGAAGTATTTACCGGAACCGTCACCATTTTAACTGATTCACACAAAAAAAGGCCAAAGACAATCCTCCTTAATTGTAAACATAAACACTATTCTCATCATTCCAAGGCTTTAGACACCAATTCTGAGCTCTGTAAGCATGAACTCTTAATATTTCAAAGCACAGTCCCGTGAAAACGCCACCGGAAGTACCCGGAGTTGTAAATATTACCAGTATTTTCGTCATTTCACACCTTTCCACTGGAAACCTCCGTCATTGAATAGGACAGTAAATGTTGTAAGAATCTATTTACGTGTACTTGAGGTGTTTCTTACACGTTCTTCAACATTTCTGGGAACTATCATTGTGTATTTTAACAGTTTTACCACAATTAGACAGTTTGCTTAGAAGTATTTAGCGGAATCGTCACCATTTTAACTGATTCACACAAAAAAACGCCAAAGCCAATCCTCCTTAATTGTAAACAGAAACAATATTCTCGTCATTCGAAGGCTTTAGACACATATTCTGAGCTTTGTACGCATGAACTCTTAATATTTGAAAGCACAGTCCCGTGAAAACGCCACCGGAAGTACCCGGAGTTGTAAATATTACCAGTATTTATGTCATTACACACCTTTCCAATGGAAACCTACGTGATTGAATAGGACAGTAAATGTAGTAAGAATCTATTTACGTGTACTTGAGGTGTTTCTTACACGTTCTTCAACATTTCTGGGAACTATCATTGTGTATTTTAACCGTTTTACCACAATTAGACAGTTTGCTTAGAAGTATTTACCGGAATCGTCACCATTTTAACTGATTCACACAAAAAAAACGCCATAGCCAATCCTCCTTAATTGTAAACATAAACACTATTCTCGTCATTCCAAGGCTTTAGACACCAATTCTGAGCTCTGTAAGCATGAACTTTTAATATTTCAAAGCACCGTCCCGTGAAAACGCCACCGGACGTACCCGGAGTTGTAAATTTTACAAGTATTTTCGTCATTTCACAGCTTTCCACTTGAAACCTCCGTGATTGAATACGACAGTAAATGTTGTAAGAATCTATTTACGTGTACTTGAGGTGTTTCTTACATATCCTTAATCATTTCTGGGAACTACCATTGTGTATTTTAACAGTTTTACCAGAATTAGACATTTCGCTTAGAAGTATTGATTGGAATCCTCACCATTTTAACTGATTCACACAAAAAAACGCCGAAGCCAATCCTCCTTAATTCTAAACAGAAACACTATTCTGGTCATTCCAAGGCTTTAGACACCAATTCTGAGCCCTGTAAGCATGAACTCTTAATATTTCAAAGCACAGTCCCGTGAAAATGGCACCGGAAGTACCCGGAGTTGTATATGTTACAAGTATTTTTGTACTTTCACAGCTTTCCTCTGGAAACCTGCGTGATTGAATACGACAGTAAATGGAGTAAGAATATATTTACGTGTACTTGAGGTGTTTCTTACACGTTCTTAATCATTTCTGGGAACTATCATTGTGTATTTTAACAGTTTTACCACAATTAGACATTTCACTTAGAAGTATTTACCGGAATCGTCACCATTTTAACTGATTCACACAAAAAAACGCCAAAGCCAATCCTCCTTAATTGTAAACATAAACACTATTCTGGTCATTCCAAGGCTTTAGACACCAATTCTGAGCTCTGTAAGCATGAACTCTTAATATTTCAAAGCACAGTCCCGTGAAAACGCCACCGGAAGTACCTGGATTTGCAAATATTACCAGTATTTTCGTCATTTCACAGCTTTCCACTGGAAACCTCCGTGATTGAATAGGACAGTAAATGTAGTAAGAATCTATTTACGTGTACTTGAGGTGTTTCTTACACGTTCTTCAACATTTCTGGGAACTCTCATTGTGTATTTTAACAGTTTTACCACAATTAGACAGTTTGCTTAGAAGTATTGATTGGAATCCTCACCATTTTAACTGATTCACACAAAAAAACGCCAAAGCCAATCCTCCTTAATTGTAAACAGAAACACTATTCTCGTCATTCCAAGGCTTTAGACACCAATTCTGAGCCCTGTAAGCATGAACTCTTAATATTTCAAAGCACAGTCCCGTGAAAACGCCACCGGAAGTACCCAGAGTTGTAAATGTTACAAGTATTTTTGTCCTTTCACAGCTTTCCTCTGGAAACCTCCGTGATTGAATACGACAGTAAATGTAGTAAGAATATATTTACGTGTACTTGAGGTGTTTCTCACACGTTCTTCAACATTTCTGGGAACTATCATTGTGTATTTTAACAGTTTTACCACAATTAGACAGTTTGCTTAGAAGTATTTAGCGGAATCGTCACCATTTTAACTGATTCACACAAAAAAACGCCAAAGCCAATCCTCCTTAATTGTAAACAGAAACAATATTCTCGTCATTCGAAGGCTTTAGACACATATTCTGAGCTTTGTACGCATGAACTCTTAATATTTGAAAGCACAGTCCCCTGAAAACGCCACCGGAAGTACCCGGAGTTGTAAATATTACCAGTATTTATGTCATTTCACACCTTTCCAATGGAAACCTACGTGATTGAATAGGACAGTAAATGTAGTAAGAATCTATTTACGTGTACTTGAGGTGTTTCTTACACGTTCTTCAACATTTCTGGGAACTATCATTGTGTATTTTAACAGTTTTACCACAATTAGACAGTTTGCTTAGAAGTATTTACCGGAATCGTCACCATTTTAACTGATTCACACAAAAAAAACGCCATAGCCAATCCTCCTTAATTGTAAACATAAACACTATTCTCGTCATTCCAAGGCTTTAGACACCAATTCTGAGCTCTGTAAGCATGAACTTTTAATATTTCAAAGCACCGTCCCGTGAAAACGCCACCGGACGTACCCGGAGTTGTAAATTTTACAAGTATTTTCGTCATTGCACAGCTTTCCACTTGAAACCTCCGTGATTGAATACGACAGTAAATGTAGTAAGAATCTATTTACGTGTACTTGAGGTGTTTCTTACATATCCTTAATCATTTCTGGGAACTACCATTGTGTATTTTAACAGTTTTACCAGAATTAGACATTTCGCTCAGAAGTATTGATTGGAATCCTCACCATTTTAACTGATTCACACAAAAAAACGCCAAAGCCAATCCTCCTTAATTGTAAACATAAACACTATTCTGGTCATTCCAAGGCTTTAGACACCAATTCTGAGCCCTGTAAGCATGAACTCTTAATATTTCAAAGCACAGTCCCGTGAAAATGCCACCGGAAGTACCCGGAGTTGTATATGTTACAAGTATTTTTGTACTTTCACAGCTTTCCTCTGGAAACCTCCGTGATTGAATACGACAGTAAATGTAGTAAGAATATATTTACGTGTAATTGAGGTGTTTCTCACACGTTCTTAATCATTTCTGGGAACTAACATTGTGTATTGTAACAGTTTTACCAGAATTAGACATTTCGCTTAGAAGTATTTACCGGAATCGTCACCATTTTAACTTATTCACACAAAAAAACGCAAAGCCAATCCTCCTTAATTGTAAACAGAAACAATATTCTCATCATTCGAAGGCTTTAGACACCAATTCTCAGCCCTGTAGGCATGAACTCTTAATATTTGAAAGCACAGTCCCCTGAAAACGCCACCGTAAGTACCCGGAGTTGTAAATATTACCAGTATTTATGTCATTTCACACCTTTCCACTGGAAACCTCCGTCATTGAATACGACAGTAAATGGAGTAAGAATATATTTACGTGTACTTGAGGTGTTTCTTACACGTTCTTAATCATTTCTGGGAACTATCATTGTGTATTTTAACAGTTTTACCACAATTAGACATTTCACTTAGAAGTATTTACCGGAATCGTCACCATTTTAACTGATTCACACAAAAAAACCGCCAAAGCCAATCCTCCTTAATTGTAAACAGAAACAATAATCTCGTCATTCCAAGGCTTTAGACACCAATTCTGAGCTCTGTAAGCATGAACTCTTAATATTTCAAAGCACAGTCCCGTGAAAACGCCACTGGACGTACCCGGAGTTGCAAATATTACCAGTATTTTCGTCATTTCACAGCTTTCCACTGGAAACCTCCGTGATTGAATAGGACAGTAAATGTAGTAAGAATCTATTTACGTGTACTTGAGGTGTTTCTCACACGTTCTTAATCATTTCTGGGATCTAACATTTTGTATTGTAACAGTTTTACCAGAATTAGACAGTTTGCTTAGACGTATTTACCGGAATCGTCACCATTTTAACTGATTCACACAAAAAAACGCCAAAGCCAATCCTCCTTAATTGTAAACAGAAACAATATTCTCGTCATTCGAAGGCTTTAGACACATATTCTGAGCTTTGTACGCATGAACTCTTAATATTTGAAAGAACAGTCCCGTGAAAACGCCACCGGAAGTACCCGGAGTTGTAAATATTACCAGTATTTACGTCATTTCACAGCTTTCCACTGGAAACCTCCGTCATTGAATAGGACAGTAAATGTTGTAAGAATCTATTTACGTGTACTTGAGGTGTTTCTTACATGTTCTTAATCATTTCTGGGAACTATCATTGTGTACTTTAACAGTTTTACCAAAATTAGATATTTCACTTAGAAGTATTTACCGGAACCGTCACCATTTTAACTGATTCACACAAAAAAAGGCCAAAGCCAATCCTCCTTAATTGTAAACATAAACACTATTCTCGTCATTCCAAGGCTTTAGACACCAATTCTGAGCTCTGTAAGCATGAACTCTTAATATTTCAAAGCACAGTCCCGTGAAAACGCCACCGGAAGTACCCGGAGTTGTAAATATTACCAGTATTTTCGTCATTGCACAGCTTTCCACTGGAAACCTCCGTGATTGAATAGGACAGTAAATGTAGTAAGAATCTATTTACGTGTACTTGAGGTGTTTCTTACACGTTCTTCAACATTTCTGCGAACTATCATTGTGTATTTTAACAGTTTTACCACAATTAGACAGTTTGCTTAGAAGTATTTACCGGAATCGTCACCATTTTAACTGATTCACACAAAAAAAACGCCATAGCCAATCCTCCTTAATTGTAAACATAAACACTATTCTCGTCATTCCAAGGCTTTAGACACCAATTCTGAGCTCTGTAAGCATGAACTTTTAATATTTCAAAGCACCGTCCCGTGAAAACGCCACCGGACGTACCCGGAGTTGTAAATTTTACAAGTATTTTCGTCATTTCACAGCTTTCCACTTGAAACCTCCGTGATTGAATACGACAGTAAATGTAGTAAGAATCTATTTACGTGTACTTGAGGTGTTTCTTACATATCCTTAATCATTTCTGGGAACTACCATTGTGTATTTTAACAGTTTTACCAGAATTAGACATTTCGCTCAGAAGTATTGATTGGAATCCTCACCATTTTAACTGATTCACACAAAAAAACGCCAAAGCCAATCCTCCTTAATTGTAAACATAAACACTATTCTGGTCATTCCAAGGCTTTAGACACCAATTCTGAGCCCTGTAAGCATGAACTCTTAATATTTCAAAGCACAGTCCCGTGAAAATGCCACCGGAAGTACCCGGAGTTGTATATGTTACAAGTATTTTTGTACTTTCACAGCTTTCCTCTGGAAACCTCCGTGATTGAATACGACAGTAAATGTAGTAAGAATATATTTACGTGTAATTGAGGTGTTTCTCACACGTTCTTAATCATTTCTGGGAACTAACATTGTGTATTGTAACAGTTTTACCAGAATTAGACATTTCGCTTAGAAGTATTTACCGGAATCGTCACCATTTTAACTTATTCACACAAAAAAACGCAAAGCCAATCCTCCTTAATTGTAAACAGAAACAATATTCTCATCATTCGAAGGCTTTAGACACCAATTCTCAGCCCTGTAGGCATGAACTCTTAATATTTGAAAGCACAGTCCCCTGAAAACGCCACCGTAAGTACCCGGAGTTGTAAATATTACCAGTATTTATGTCATTTCACACCTTTCCACTGGAAACCTTCGTCATTGAATACGACAGTAAATGGAGTAAGAATATATTTACGTGTACTTGAGGTGTTTCTTACACGTTCTTAATCATTTCTGGGAACTATCATTGTGTATTTTAACAGTTTTACCACAATTAGACATTTCACTTAGAAGTATTTACCGGAATCGTCACCATTTTAACTGATTCACACAAAAAAACCGCCAAAGCCAATCCTCCTTAATTGTAAACAGAAACAATAATCTCGTCATTCCAAGGCTTTAGACACCAATTCTGAGCTCTGTAAGCATGAACTCTTAATATTTCAAAGCACAGTCCCGTGAAAACGCCACTGGACGTACCCGGAGTTGCAAATATTACCAGTATTTTCGTCATTTCACAGCTTTCCACTGGAAACCTCCGTGATTGAATAGGACAGTAAATGTAGTAAGAATCTATTTACGTGTACTTGAGGTGTTTCTCACACGTTCTTAATCATTTCTGGGATCTAACATTTTGTATTGTAACAGTTTTACCAGAATTAGACAGTTTGCTTAGACGTATTTACCGGAATCGTCACCATTTTAACTGATTCACACAAAAAAACGCCAAAGCCAATCCTCCTTAATTGTAAACAGAAACAATATTCTCGTCATTCGAAGGCTTTAGACACATATTCTGAGCTTTGTACGCATGAACTCTTAATATTTGAAAGAACAGTCCCGTGAAAACGCCACCGGAAGTACCCGGAGTTGTAAATATTACCAGTATTTACGTCATTTCACAGCTTTCCACTGGAAACCTCCGTCATTGAATAGGACAGTAAATGTTGTAAGAATCTATTTACGTGTACTTGAGGTGTTTCTTACATGTTCTTAATCATTTCTGGGAACTATCATTGTGTACTTTAACAGTTTTACCAAAATTAGATATTTCACTTAGAAGTATTTACCGGAACCGTCACCATTTTAACTGATTCACACAAAAAAAGGCCAAAGCCAATCCTCCTTAATTGTAAACATAAACACTATTCTCGTCATTCCAAGGCTTTAGACACCAATTCTGAGCTCTGTAAGCATGAACTCTTAATATTTCAAAGCACAGTCCCGTGAAAACGCCACCGGAAGTACCCGGAGTTGTAAATATTACCAGTATTTTCGTCATTGCACAGCTTTCCACTGGAAACCTCCGTGATTGAATAGGACAGTAAATGTAGTAAGAATCTATTTACGTGTACTTGAGGTGTTTCTTACACGTTCTTCAACATTTCTGGGAACTATCATTGTGTATTTTAACAGTTTTACCACAATTAGACAGTTTGCTTAGAAGTATTTACCGGAATCGTCACCATTTTAACTGATTCACACAAAAAAAACGCCATAGCCAATCCTCCTTAATTGTAAACATAAACACTATTCTCGTCATTCCAAGGCTTTAGACACCAATTCTGAGCTCTGTAAGCATGAACTTTTAATATTTCAAAGCACCGTCCCGTGAAAACGCCACCGGACGTACCCGGAGTTGTAAATTTTACAAGTATTTTCGTCATTTCACAGCTTTCCACTTGAAACCTCCGTGATTGAATACGACAGTAAATGTAGTAAGAATCTATTTACGTGTACTTGAGGTGTTTCTTACATATCCTTAATCATTTCTGGGAACTACCATTGTGTATTTTAACAGTTTTACCAGAATTAGACATTTCGCTCAGAAGTATTGATTGGAATCCTCACCATTTTAACTGATTCACACAAAAAAACGCCAAAGCCAATCCTCCTTAATTGTAAACATAAACACTATTCTGGTCATTCCAAGGCTTTAGACACCAATTCTGAGCCCTGTAAGCATGAACTCTTAATATTTCAAAGCACAGTCCCGTGAAAATGCCACCGGAAGTACCCGGAGTTGTATATGTTACAAGTATTTTTGTACTTTCACAGCTTTCCTCTGGAAACCTCCGTGATTGAATACGACAGTAAATGTAGTAAGAATATATTTACGTGTACTTGAGGTGTTTCTCACACGTTCTTAATCATTTCTGGGAACTAACATTGTGTATTGTAACAGTTTTACCAGAATTAGACATTTCGCTTAGAAGTATTTACCGGAATCGTCACCATTTTAACTGATTCACACAAAAAAACGCCAAAGCCAATCCTCCTTAATTGTAAACAGAAACAATATTCTCGTCATTCGAAGGCTTTAGACACACATTCTGAGCTTTGTACGCATGAACTCTTAATATTTGAAAGAACAGTCCCGTGAAAACGCCACCGGAAGTACCCGGAGTTGTAAATATTACCAGTATTTACGTCATTTCACAGCTTTCCACTGGAAACCTCCGTCATTGAATAGGACAGTAAATGTTGTAAGAATATATTTACGTGTACTTGAGGTGTTTCTTACATGTTCTTAATCATTTCTGGGAACTATCATTGTGTACTTTAACAGTTTTACCAAAATTAGATATTTCACTTAGAAGTATTTACCGGAACCGTCACCATTTTAACTGATTCACACAAAAAAACGCCAAAGCCAATCCTCCTTAATTGTAAACAGAAACAATATTCTCGTCATTCGAAGGCTTTAGACACATATTCTGAGCTTTGTACGCATGAACTCTTAATATTTGAAAGCACAGTCCCCTGAAAACGCCACCGGAGGTACCCGGAGTTGTAAATATTACCAGTATTTATGTCATTTCACACCTTTCCAATGGAAACCTACGTGATTGAATAGGACAGTAAATGTAGTAAGAATCTATTTACGTGTACTTGAGGTGTTTCTTACACGTTCTTCAACATTTCTGGGAACTATCATTGTGTATTTTAACAGTTTTACCACAATTAGACAGTTTGCTTAGAAGTATTTACCGGAATCGTCACCATTTTAACTGATTCACACAAAAAAAACGCCATAGCCAATCCTCCTTAATTGTAAACATAAACACTATTCTCGTCATTCCAAGGCTTTAGACACCAATTCTGAGCTCTGTAAGCATGAACTTTTAATATTTCAAAGCACCGTCCCGTGAAAACGCCACCGGACGTACCCGGAGTTGTAAATTTTACAAGTATTTTCGTCATTTCACAGCTTTCCACTTGAAACCTCCGTGATTGAATACGACAGTAAATGTAGTAAGAATCTATTTACGTGTACTTGAGGTGTTTCTTACATATCCTTAATCATTTCTGGGAACTACCATTGTGTATTTTAACAGTTTTACCAGAATTAGACATTTCGCTCAGAAGTATTGATTGGAATCCTCACCATTTTAACTGATTCACACAAAAAAACGCCAAAGCCAATCCTCCTTAATTGTAAACATAAACACTATTCTGGTCATTCCAAGGCTTTAGACACCAATTCTGAGCCCTGTAAGCATGAACTCTTAATATTTGAAAGCACAGTCCCGTGAAAACGCCACCGGAAGTACCTGGATTTGCAAATATTACCAGTATTTTCGTCATTTCACAGCTTTCCACTGGAAACCTCCGTGATTGAATAGGACAGTAAATGTAGTAAGAATCTATTTACGTGTACTTGAGGTGTTTCTTACACGTTCTTCAACATTTCTGGGAACTCTCATTGTGTATTTTAACAGTTTTACCACAATTAGACAGTTTGCTTAGAAGTATTGATTGGAATCCTCACCATTTTAACTGATTCACACAAAAAAACGCCAAAGCCAATCCTCCTTAATTGTAAACAGAAACATTATTCTCGTCATTCCAAGGGTTTAGACACCAATTCTGAGCCCTGTAAGCATGAACTCTTAATATTTCAAAGCACAGTCCCGTGAAAACGCCACCGGAAGTACCCGGAGTTGTAAATATTACCAGTATTTACGTCATTTCACAGCTTTCCACTGGAAACCTCCGTCATTGAATAGGACAGTAAATGTTGTAAGAATTTATTTACGTGTACTTGAGGTGTTTCTTACATGTTCTTAATCATTTCTGGGAACTAACATTGTGTATTGTAACAGGTTTACCAGAATTAGACAGTTTGCTTAGAAGTATTTACCGGAATCGTCACAATTTTAACTGATTCACACAAAAAAATGCCAAAGCCAATCCTCCTTAATTGTAAACAGAAACAATATTCTCTTCATTCGAAGGCTTTAGACACATATTCTGAGCTTTGTACGCATGAACTCTTAATATTTGAAAGAACAGTCCCGTGAAAACGCCACCGGAAGTACCCGGAGTTGTAAATATTACCAGTATTTACGTCATTTCACAGCTTTCTACTGGAAACCCCCGTCATTGAATAGGACAGTAAATGTTGTAAGAATCTATTTACGTGTACTTGAGGTGTTTCTTACACGTTCTTCAACATTTCTGGGAACTATCATTGTGTATTTTAACAGTTTTACCACAATTAGACAGTTTGCTTAGAAGTATTTACCGGAATCGTCACCATTTTAACTGATTCACACAAAAAAAACGCCATAGCCAATCCTCCTTAATTGTAAACATAAACACTATTCTCGTCATTCCAAGGCTTTAGACACCAATTCTGAGCTCTGTAAGCATGAACTTTTAATATTTCAAAGCACCGTCCCGTGAAAACGCCACCGGACGTACCCGGAGTTGTAAATTTTACAAGTATTTTCGTCATTTCACAGCTTTCCACTTGAAACCTCCGTGATTGAATACGACAGTAAATGTAGTAAGAATCTATTTACGTGTACTTGAGGTGTTTCTTACATATCCTTAATCATTTCTGGGAACTACCATTGTGTATTTTAACAGTTTTACCAGAATTAGACATTTCGCTTAGAAGTATTGATTGGAATCCTCACCATTTTAACTGATTCACACAAAAAAACGCCAAAGCCAATCCTCCTTAATTGTAAACATAAACACTATTCTGGTCATTCCAAGGCTTTAGACACCAATTCTGAGCCCTGTAAGCATGAACTCTTAATATTTCAAAGCACAGTCCCGTGAAAATGCCACCGGAAGTACCCGGAGTTGTATATGTTACAAGTATTTTTGTACTTTCACAGCTTTCCTCTGGAAACCTCCGTGATTGAATACGACAGTAAATGTAGTAAGAATATATTTACGTGTAATTGAGGTGTTTCTCACACGTTCTTAATCATTTCTGGGAACTAACATTGTGTATTGTGACAGTTTTACCAGAATTAGACATTTCGCTTAGAAGTATTTACCGGAATCGTCACCATTTTAACTTATTCACACAAAAAAACGCAAAGCCAATCCTCCTTAATTGTAAACAGAAACAATATTCTCATCATTCGAAGGCTTTAGACACCAATTCTCAGCCCTGTAGGCATGAACTCTTAATATTTGAAAGCACAGTCCCCTGAAAACGCCACCGTAAGTACCCGGAGTTGTAAATATTACCAGTATTTATGTCATTTCACACCTTTCCACTGGAAACCTCCGTCATTGAATACGACAGTAAATGGAGTAAGAATATATTTACGTGCACTTGAGGTGTTTCTTACACGTTCTTAATCATTTCTGGGAACTATCATTGTGTATTTTAACAGTTTTACCACAATTAGACATTTCACTTAGAAGTATTTACCGGAATCGTCACCATTTAAACTGATTCACACAAAAAAACCGCCAAAGCCAATCCTCCTTAATTGTAAACAGAAACAATAATCTCGTCATTCCAAGGCTTTAGACACCAATTATGAGCTCTGTAAGCATGAACTCTTAATATTTCAAAGCACAGTCCCGTGAAAACGCCACTGGACGTACCCGGAGTTGCAAATATTACCAGTATTTTCGTCATTTCACAGCTTTCCACTGGAAACCTCCGTGATTGAATAGGACAGTAAATGTAGTAAGAATCTATTTACGTGTACTTGAGGTGTTTCTCACACGTTCTTAATCATTTCTGGGAACTAACATTTTGTATTGTAACAGTTTTACCAGAATTAGACAGTTTGCTTAGACGTATTTACCGGAATCGTCACCATTTTAACTGATTCACACAAAAAAACGCCAAAGCCAATCCTCCTTAATTGTAAACATAAACACTATTCTCGTCATTCCAAGGCTTTAGACACCAATTCTAAGCTCTGTAAGCATGAACTCTTAATATTTCAAAGCACAGTCCCGTGAAAACGCCACCGGAAGTACCTGGATTTGCAAATATTACCAGTATTTTCGTCATTTCACAGCTTTCCACTGGAAACCTCCGTGATTGAATAGGACAGTAAATGTAGTAAGAATCTATTTACGTGTACTTGAGGTGTTTCTTACACGTTCTTCAACATTTCTGGGAACTCTCATTGTGTATTTTAACAGTTTTACCACAATTAGACAGTTTGCTTAGAAGTATTGATTGGAATCCTCACCATTTTAACTGATTCACACAAAAAAACGCCAAAGCCAATCCTCCTTAATTGTAAACAGAAACATTATTCTCGTCATTCCAAGGGTTTAGACACCAATTCTGAGCCCTGTAAGCATGAACTCTTAATATTTCAAAGCACAGTCCCGTGAAAACGCCACCGGAAGTACCCGGAGTTGTAAATATTACCAGTATTTACGTCATTTCACAGCTTTCCACTGGAAACCTCCGTCATTGAATAGGACAGTAAATGTTGTAAGAATCTATTTACGTGTACTTGAGGTGTTTCTTACATGTTCTTAATCATTTCTGGGAACTAACATTGTGTATTGTAACAGTTTTACCAGAATTAGACAGTTTGCTTAGAAGTATTTACCGGAATCGTCACAATTTTAACTGATTCACACAAAAAAATGCCAAAGCCAATCCTCCTTAATTGTAAACAGAAACAATATTCTCTTCATTCGAAGGCTTTAGACACATATTCTGAGCTTTGTACGCATGAACTCTTAATATTTGAAAGAACAGTCCCGTGAAAACGCCACCGGAAGTACCCGGAGTTGTAAATATTACCAGTATTTACATCATTTCACAGCTTTCTACTGGAAACCCCCGTCATTGAATAGGACAGTAAATGTTGTAAGAATCTATTTACGTGTACTTGAGGTGTTTCTTACATGATCTTAATCATTTCTGGCAACTAACATTGTGTATTGTAACTGTTTTACCAGAATTAGACAGTTTGCTTAGAAGTATTTACCGGAATCGTCACCATTTTAACTGATTCACACAAAAAAACGCCAAAGCCAATCCTCCTTAATTGTAAACATAAACACTATTCTCGTCATTCCAAGGCTTTAGACACCAATTCTGAGCTCTGTAAGCATGAACTCTTAATATTTCAAAGCACAGTCCCGTGAAAACGCCACCGGAAGTACCCGGAGTTGTAAATATTACCAGTATTTTCGTCATTTCACAGCTTTCCACTGGAAACCTCCGTGATTGAATAGGACAGTAAATGTAGTAAAAATCTATGTACGTGTACTTGAGGTGTTTCTTACACGTTCTTAATCATTTCTGGGAACTATCATTGTGTATTTTAACAGTTTTACCACAATTTGACAGTTTGCTTAGTATTATTTACCGGAATCGTCACCATTTTAACTGATTCACACAAAATAACGCCAAAGCCAATCCTCCTTAATTGTAAAAAGAAACACTATTCTCGTCATTCCAAGGCTTTAGACACCAATTCTGAGCCCTGTAGGCATGAACTCTTAATACTTCAAAGCACAGTCCCGTAAAAATGCAACCGGAAGTACCCAGAGTTGTAAATGTTACAAGTATTTTTTCATTTCACAGCTTTCCTCTGGAAACCTCCGTGATTGAATACGACAGTAAATGTAGTATGAATTTATTTACGTGTACTTGAGGTGTTTCTCACACGTTCTTAATCATTTCTGGGAACTACCATTTTGTATTGTAACAGTTTTACCAGAATTAGACATTTCGGTTAGAAGTATTTACCGGAATCGTCACCATTTTAACTGATTCACACAAAAAAACGCCAAAGCCAATCCTCCTTAATTGTAAACAGAAACAATATTCTCGTCATTCGAAGGCTTTAGACACATATTCTGAGCTTTGTACGCATGAACTCTTAATATTTGAAAGAACAGTCCCGTGAAAACGCCACCGGAAGTACCCGGAGTTGTAAATATTACCAGTATTTACGTCATTTCACAGCTTTCCACTGGAAACCTCCGTCATTGAATAGGACAGTAAATGTTGTAAGAATCTATTTACGTGTACTTGAGGTGTTTCTTACATGTTCTTAATCATTTCTGGGAACTATCATTGTGTACTTTAACAGTTTTACCAAAATTAGATATTTCCCTTAGAAGTATTTACCGGAACCGTCACCATTTTAACTGATTCACACAAAAAAAGGCCAAAGCCAATCCTCCTTAATTGTAAACATAAACACTATTCTCGTCATTCCAAGGCTTTAGACACCAATTCTGAGCTCTATAAGCATGAACTCTTAATATTTCAAAGCACAGTCCCGTGAAAACGCCACCGGAAGTACCCGGAGTTGTAAATATTACCAGTATTTTCGTCATTGCACAGCTTTCCACTGGAAACCTCCGTGACTGAATAGGACAGTAAATGTAGTAAGAATCTATTTACGTGTACTTGAGGTGTTTCTTACACGTTCTTCAACATTTCTGGGAACTATCATTGTGTATTTTAACAGTTTTACCACAATTAGACAGTTTGCTTAGAAGTATTTAGCGGAATCGTCACCATTTTAACTGATTCACACAAAAAAACGCCAAAGCCAATCCTCCTTAATTGTAAACAGAAACAATATTCTCGTCATTCGAAGGCTTTAGACACATATTCTGAGCTTTGTACGCATGAACTCTTAATATTTGAAAGCACAGTCCCCTAAAAACGCCACCGGAGGTACCCGGAGTTGTAAATATTACCAGTATTTATGTCATTTCACACCTTTCCAATGGAAACCTACGTGATTGAATAGGACAGTAAATGTAGTAAGAATCTATTTACGTGTACTTGAGGTGTTTCTTACACGTTCTTCAACATTTCTGGGAACTATCATTGTGTATTTTAACAGTTTTACCACAATTAGACAGTTTGCTTAGAAGTATTTACCGGAATCGTCACCATTTTAACTGATTCACACAAAAAAAACGCCATAGCCAATCCTCCTTAATTGTAAACATAAACACTATTCTGGTCATTCCAAGGCTTTAGACACCAATTCTGAGCCCTGTAAGCATGAACTCTTAATATTTCAAAGCACAGTCCCGTGAAAATGCCACCGGAAGTACCCGGAGTTGTATATGTTACAAGTATTTTTGTACTTTCACAGCTTTCCTCTGGAAACCTCCGTGATTGAATACGACAGTAAATGTAGTAAGAATATATTTACGTGTACTTGAGGTGTTTCTCACACGTTCTTAATCATTTCTGGGAACTAACATTGTGTATTGTAACAGTTTTACCAGAATTAGACATTTCGCTTAGAAGTATTTACCGGAATCGTCACCATTTTAACTTATTCACACAAAAAAACGCCAAAGCCAATCCTCCTTAATTGTAAACAGAAACAATATTCTCATCATTCGAAGGCTTTAGACACCAATTCTGAGCCCTGTAGGCATGAACTCTTAATATTTGAAAGCACAGTCCCCTGAAAACGCCACCGTAAGTACCCGGAGTTGTAAATATTACCAGTATTTATGTCATTTCACACCTTTCCACTGGAAACCTACGTCATTGAATACGACAGTAAATGGAGTAAGAATATATTTACGTGTACTTGAGGTGTTTCTTACACGTTCTTAATCATTTCTGGGAACTATCATTGTGTATTTTAACAGTTTTACCACAATTAGACATTTCACTTAGAAGTATTTACCGGAATCGTCACCATTTTAACTGATTCACACAAAAAAACGCCAAAGCCAATCCTCCTTAATTGTAAACATAAACACTATTCTCGTCATTCCAAGGCTTTAGACACCAATTCTGAGCTCTGTAAGCATGAACTCTTAATATTTCAAAGCACAGTCCCGTGAAAACGCCACCGGAAGTACCTGGATTTGCAAATATTACCAGTATTTTCGTCATTTCACAGCTTTCCACTGGAAACCTCCGTGATTGAATAGGACAGTAAATGTAGTAAGAATCTATTTACGTGTACTTGAGGTGTTTCTTACACGTTCTTCAACATTTCTGGGAACTCTCATTGTGTATTTTAACAGTTTTACCACAATTAGACAGTTTGCTTAGAAGTATTGATTGGAATCCTCACCATTTTAACTGATTCACACAAAAAAACGCCAAAGCCAATCCTCCTTAATTGTAAACAGAAACATTATTCTCGTCATTCCAAGGGTTTAGACACCAATTCTGAGCCCTGTAAGCATGAACTCTTAATATTTCAAAGCACAGTCCCGTGAAAACGCCACCGGAAGTACCCGGAGTTGTAAATATTACCAGTATTTACGTCATTTCACAGCTTTCCACTGGAAACCTCCGTCATTGAATAGGACAGTAAATGTTGTAAGAATTTATTTACGTGTACTTGAGGTGTTTCTTACATGTTCTTAATCATTTCTGGGAACTAACATTGTGTATTGTAACAGGTTTACCAGAATTAGACAGTTTGCTTAGAAGTATTTACCGGAATCGTCACAATTTTAACTGATTCACACAAAAAAATGCCAAAGCCAATCCTCCTTAATTGTAAACAGAAACAATATTCTCTTCATTCGAAGGCTTTAGACACATATTCTGAGCTTTGTACGCATGAACTCTTAATATTTGAAAGAACAGTCCCGTGAAAACGCCACCGGAAGTACCCGGAGTTGTAAATATTACCAGTATTTACGTCATTTCACAGCTTTCTACTGGAAACCCCCGTCATTGAATAGGACAGTAAATGTTGTAAGAATCTATTTACGTGTACTTGAGGTGTTTCTTACACGTTCTTCAACATTTCTGGGAACTATCATTGTGTATTTTAACAGTTTTACCACAATTAGACAGTTTGCTTAGAAGTATTTACCGGAATCGTCACCATTTTAACTGATTCACACAAAAAAAACGCCATAGCCAATCCTCCTTAATTGTAAACATAAACACTATTCTCGTCATTCCAAGGCTTTAGACACCAATTCTGAGCTCTGTAAGCATGAACTCTTAATATTTCAAAGCACAGTCCCGTGAAAATGCCACCGGAAGTACCCGGAGTTGTATATGTTACAAGTATTTTTGTACTTTCACAGCTTTCCTCTGGAAACCTCCGTGATTGAATACGACAGTAAATGTAGTAAGAATATATTTACGTGTAATTGAGGTGTTTCTCACACGTTCTTAATCATTTCTGGGAACTAACATTGTGTATTGTGACAGTTTTACCAGAATTAGACATTTCGCTTAGAAGTATTTACCGGAATATTCACCATTTTAACTTATTCACACAAAAAAAACGCAAAGCCAATCCTCCTTAATTGTAAACAGAAACAATATTCTCATCATTCGAAGGCTTTAGACACCAATTCTCAGCCCTGTAGGCATGAACTCTTAATATTTGAAAGCACAGTCCCCTGAAAACGCCACCGTAAGTACCCGGAGTTGTAAATATTACCAGTATTTATGTCATTTCACACCTTTCCACTGGAAACCTCCGTCATTGAATACGACAGTAAATGGAGTAAGAATATATTTACGTGTACTTGAGGTGTTTCTTACACGTTCTTAATCATTTCTGGGAACTATCATTGTGTATTTTAACAGTTTTACCACAATTAGACATTTCACTTAGAAGTATTTACCGGAATCGTCACCATTTTAACTGATTCACACAAAAAAACCGCCAAAGCCAATCCTCCTTAATTGTAAACAGAAACAATAATCTCGACATTCCAAGGCTTTAGACACCAATTATGAGCTCTGTAAGCATGAACTCTTAATATTTCAAAGCACAGTCCCGTGAAAACGCCACTGGACGTACCCGGAGTTGCAAATATTACCAGTATTTTCGTCATTTCACAGCTTTCCACTGGAAACCTCCGTGATTGAATAGGACAGTAAATGTAGTAAGAATCTATTTACGTGTACTTAGTGTTTCCTACACGTTCTTAATCATTTCTGGGAACTAACATTTTGTATTGTAACAGTTTTACCAGAATTAGACAGTTTGCTTAGACGTATTTACCGGAATCGTCACCATTTTAACTGATTCACACAAAAAAACGCCAAAGCCAATCCTCCTTAATTGTAAACAGAAACAATATTCTCGTCATTCGAAGGCTTTAGACACATATTCTGAGCTTTGTACGCATGAACTCTTAATATTTGAAAGAACAGTCCCGTGAAAACGCCACCGGAAGTACCCGGAGTTGTAAATATTACCAGTATTTACGTCATTTCACAGCTTTCCACTGGAAACCTCCGTCATTGAATAGGACAGTAAATGTTGTAAGAATCTATTTACGTGTACTTGAGGTGTTTCTTACATGTTCTTAATCATTTCTGGGAACTATCATTGTGTACTTTAACAGTTTTACCAAAATTAGATATTTCCCTTAGAAGTATTTACCGGAACCGTCACCATTTTAACTGATTCACACAAAAAAAGGCCAAAGCCAATCCTCCTTAATTGTAAACATAAACACTATTCTCGTCATTCCAAGGCTTTAGACACCAATTCTGAGCTCTATAAGCATGAACTCTTAATATTTCAAAGCACAGTCCCGTGAAAACGCCACCGGAAGTACCCGGAGTTGTAAATATTACCAGTATTTTCATCATTGCACAGCTTTCCACTGGAAACCTCCGTGATTGAATAGGACAGTAAATGTAGTAAGAATCTATTTACGTGTACTTGAGGTGTTTCTTACACGTTCTTCAACATTTCTGGGAACTATCATTGTGTATTTTAACAGTTTTACCACAATTAGACAGTTTGCTTAGAAGTATTTAGCGGAATCGTCACCATTTTAACTGATTCACACAAAAAAACGCCAAAGCCAATCCTCCTTAATTGTAAACAGAAACAATATTCTCGTCATTCGAAGGCTTTAGACACATATTCTGAGCTTTGTACGCATGAACTCTTAATATTTGAAAGCACAGTCCCCTAAAAACGCCACCGGAGGTACCCGGAGTTGTAAATATTACCAGTATTTATGTCATTTCACACCTTTCCAATGGAAACCTACGTGATTGAATAGGACAGTAAATGTAGTAAGAATCTATTTACGTGTACTTGAGGTGTTTCTTACACGTTCTTCAACATTTCTGGGAACTATCATTGTGTATTTTAACAGTTTTACCACAATTAGACAGTTTGCTTAGAAGTATTTACCGGAATCGTCACCATTTTAACTGATTCACACAAAAAAAACGCCATAGCCAATCCTCCTTAATTGTAAACATAAACACTATTCTCATCATTCCAAGGCTTTAGACACCAATTCTGAGCTCTGTAAGCATGAACTTTTAATATTTCAAACCACCGTCCCGTGAAAACGCCACCGGACGTACCCGGAGTTGTAAATTTTACAAGTATTTTCGTCATTTCACAGCTTTCCACTTGAAACCTCCGTGATTGAATACGACAGTAAATGTAGTAAGAATCTATTTACGTGTACTTGAGGTGTTTCTTACATATCCTTAATCATTTCTGGGAACTACCATTGTGTATTTTAACAGTTTTACCAGAATTAGACATTTCGCTTAGAAGTATTGATTGGAATCCTCACCATTTTAACTGATTCACACAAAAAAACGCCAAAGCCAATCCTCCTTAATTGTAAACATAAACACTATTCTGGTCATTCCAAGGCTTTAGACACCAATTCTGAGCCCTGTAAGCATGAACTCTTAATATTTCAAAGCACAGTCCCGTGAAAATGCCACCGGAAGTACCCGGAGTTGTATATGTTACAAGTATTTTTGTGCTTTCACAGCTTTCCTCTGGAAACCTCCGTGATTGAATACGACAGTAAATGTAGTAAGAATATATTTACGTGTACTTGAGGTGTTTCTCACACGTTCATAATCATTTCTGGGAACTAACATTGTGTATTGTAACAGTTTTGCCAGAATTAGACATTTCGCTTAGAAGTATTTACCGGAATCGTCACCATTTTAACTTATTCACACAAAAAAACGCCAAAGCCAATCCTCCTTAATTGTAAACAGAAACAATATTCTCATCATTCGAAGGCTTTAGACACCAATTCTGAGCCCTGTAGGCATGAACTCTTAATATTTGAAAGCACAGTCCCCTGAAAACGCCACCGTAAGTACCCGGAGTTGTAAATATTACCAGTATTTATGTCATTTCACACCTTTCCACTGGAAACCTACGTCATTGAATACGACAGTAAATGTTGTAAGAATCTATTTACGTGTACTTGAGGTGTTTCTTACACGTTCTTAATCATTTCTGGGAACTATCATTGTGTATTTTAACAGTTTTACCACAATTAGACATTTCACTTAGAAGTATTTACCGGAATCGTCACCATTTTAACTGATTCACACAAAAAAACGCCAAAGCCAATCCTCCTTAATTGTAAACATAAACACTATTCTCGTCATTCCAAGGCTTTAGACACCAATTCTAAGCTCTGTAAGCATGAACTCTTAATATTTCAAAGCACAGTCCCGTGAAAACGCCACCGGAAGTACCTGGATTTGCAAATATTACCAGTATTTTCGTCATTTCACAGCTTTCCACTGGAAACCTCCGTGATTGAATAGGACAGTAAATGTAGTAAGAATCTATTTACGTGTACTTGAGGTGTTCCTTACACGTTCTTCAACATTTCTGGGAACTCTCATTGTGTATTTTAACAGTTTTACCACAATTAGACAGTTTGCTTAGAAGTATTGATTGGAATCCTCACCATTTTAACTGATTCACACAAAAAAACGCCAAAGCCAATCCTCCTTAATTGTAAACAGAAACATTATTCTCGTCATTCCAAGGGTTTAGACACCAATTCTGAGCCCTGTAAGCATGAACTCTTAATATTTCAAAGCACAGTCCCGTGAAAACGCCACCGGAAGTACCCGGAGTTGTAAATATTACCAGTATTTTCGTCATTTCACAGCTTTCCACTGGAAACCTCCGTGATTGAATAGGACAGTAAATGTAGTAAGAATCTATTTACGTGTACTTGAGGTATTTCTTACACGTTCTTAATCATTTCTGGGAACTAACATTGTGTATTGTGACAGTTTTACCAGAATTAGACATTTCGCTTAGAAGTATTTACCGGAATCGTCACCATTTTAACTTATTCACACAAAAAAACGCAAAGCCAATCCTCCTTAATTGTAAACAGAAACAATATTCTCATCATTCGAAGGCTTTAGACACCAATTCTCAGCCCTGTAGGCATGAACTCTTAATATTTGAAAGCACAGTCCCCTGAAAACGCCACCGTAAGTACCCGGAGTTGTAAATATTACCAGTATTTATGTCATTTCACACCTTTCCACTGGAAACCTCCGTCATTGAATACGACAGTAAATGGAGTAAGAATATATTTACGTGCACTTGAGGTGTTTCTTACACGTTCTTAATCATTTCTGGGAACTATCATTGTGTATTTTAACAGTTTTACCACAATTAGACATTTCACTTAGAAGTATTTACCGGAATCGTCACCATTTAAACTGATTCACACAAAAAAACCGCCAAAGCCAATCCTCCTTAATTGTAAACAGAAACAATAATCTCGTCATTCCAAGGCTTTAGACACCAATTATGAGCTCTGTAAGCATGAACTCTTAATATTTCAAAGCACAGTCCCGTGAAAACGCCACTGGACGTACCCGGAGTTGCAAATATTACCAGTATTTTCGTCATTTCACAGCTTTCCACTGGAAACCTCCGTGATTGAATAGGACAGTAAATGTAGTAAGAATCTATTTACGTGTACTTGAGGTGTTTCTCACACGTTCTTAATCATTTCTGGGAACTAACATTTTGTATTGTAACAGTTTTACCAGAATTAGACAGTTTGCTTAGACGTATTTACCGGAATCGTCACCATTTTAACTGATTCACACAAAAAAACGCCAAAGCCAATCCTCCTTAATTGTAAACATAAACACTATTCTCGTCATTCCAAGGCTTTAGACACCAATTCTAAGCTCTGTAAGCATGAACTCTTAATATTTCAAAGCACAGTCCCGTGAAAACGCCACCGGAAGTACCTGGATTTGCAAATATTACCAGTATTTTCGTCATTTCACAGCTTTCCACTGGAAACCTCCGTGATTGAATAGGACAGTAAATGTAGTAAGAATCTATTTACGTGTACTTGAGGTGTTTCTTACACGTTCTTCAACATTTCTGGGAACTCTCATTGTGTATTTTAACAGTTTTACCACAATTAGACAGTTTGCTTAGAAGTATTGATTGGAATCCTCACCATTTTAACTGATTCACACAAAAAAACGCCAAAGCCAATCCTCCTTAATTGTAAACAGAAACATTATTCTCGTCATTCCAAGGGTTTAGACACCAATTCTGAGCCCTGTAAGCATGAACTCTTAATATTTCAAAGCACAGTCCCGTGAAAACGCCACCGGAAGTACCCGGAGTTGTAAATATTACCAGTATTTACGTCATTTCACAGCTTTCCACTGGAAACCTCCGTCATTGAATAGGACAGTAAATGTTGTAAGAATCTATTTACGTGTACTTGAGGTGTTTCTTACATGTTCTTAATCATTTCTGGGAACTAACATTGTGTATTGTAACAGTTTTACCAGAATTAGACAGTTTGCTTAGAAGTATTTACCGGAATCGTCACAATTTTAACTGATTCACACAAAAAAATGCCAAAGCCAATCCTCCTTAATTGTAAACAGAAACAATATTCTCTTCATTCGAAGGCTTTAGACACATATTCTGAGCTTTGTACGCATGAACTCTTAATATTTGAAAGAACAGTCCCGTGAAAACGCCACCGGAAGTACCCGGAGTTGTAAATATTACCAGTATTTACATCATTTCACAGCTTTCTACTGGAAACCCCCGTCATTGAATAGGACAGTAAATGTTGTAAGAATCTATTTACGTGTACTTGAGGTGTTTCTTACATGATCTTAATCATTTCTGGCAACTAACATTGTGTATTGTAACTGTTTTACCAGAATTAGACAGTTTGCTTAGAAGTATTTACCGGAATCGTCACCATTTTAACTGATTCACACAAAAAAACGCCAAAGCCAATCCTCCTTAATTGTAAACATAAACACTATTCTCGTCATTCCAAGGCTTTAGACACCAATTCTGAGCTCTGTAAGCATGAACTCTTAATATTTCAAAGCACAGTCCCGTGAAAACGCCACCGGAAGTACCCGGAGTTGTAAATATTACCAGTATTTTCGTCATTTCACAGCTTTCCACTGGAAACCTCCGTGATTGAATAGGACAGTAAATGTAGTAAAAATCTATGTACGTGTACTTGAGGTGTTTCTTACACGTTCTTAATCATTTCTGGGAACTATCATTGTGTATTTTAACAGTTTTACCACAATTTGACAGTTTGCTTAGTATTATTTACCGGAATCGTCACCATTTTAACTGATTCACACAAAATAACGCCAAAGCCAATCCTCCTTAATTGTAAAAAGAAACACTATTCTCGTCATTCCAAGGCTTTAGACACCAATTCTGAGCCCTGTAGGCATGAACTCTTAATACTTCAAAGCACAGTCCCGTAAAAATGCAACCGGAAGTACCCAGAGTTGTAAATGTTACAAGTATTTTTTCATTTCACAGCTTTCCTCTGGAAACCTCCGTGATTGAATACGACAGTAAATGTAGTATGAATTTATTTACGTGTACTTGAGGTGTTTCTCACACGTTCTTAATCATTTCTGGGAACTACCATTTTGTATTGTAACAGTTTTACCAGAATTAGACATTTCGGTTAGAAGTATTTACCGGAATCGTCACCATTTTAACTGATTCACACAAAAAAACGCCAAAGCCAATCCTCCTTAATTGTAAACAGAAACAATATTCTCGTCATTCGAAGGCTTTAGACACATATTCTGAGCTTTGTACGCATGAACTCTTAATATTTGAAAGAACAGTCCCGTGAAAACGCCACCGGAAGTACCCGGAGTTGTAAATATTACCAGTATTTACGTCATTTCACAGCTTTCCACTGGAAACCTCCGTCATTGAATAGGACAGTAAATGTTGTAAGAATCTATTTACGTGTACTTGAGGTGTTTCTTACATGTTCTTAATCATTTCTGGGAACTATCATTGTGTACTTTAACAGTTTTACCAAAATTAGATATTTCCCTTAGAAGTATTTACCGGAACCGTCACCATTTTAACTGATTCACACAAAAAAAGGCCAAAGCCAATCCTCCTTAATTGTAAACATAAACACTATTCTCGTCATTCCAAGGCTTTAGACACCAATTCTGAGCTCTATAAGCATGAACTCTTAATATTTCAAAGCACAGTCCCGTGAAAACGCCACCGGAAGTACCCGGAGTTGTAAATATTACCAGTATTTTCGTCATTGCACAGCTTTCCACTGGAAACCTCCGTGACTGAATAGGACAGTAAATGTAGTAAGAATCTATTTACGTGTACTTGAGGTGTTTCTTACACGTTCTTCAACATTTCTGGGAACTATCATTGTGTATTTTAACAGTTTTACCACAATTAGACAGTTTGCTTAGAAGTATTTAGCGGAATCGTCACCATTTTAACTGATTCACACAAAAAAACGCCAAAGCCAATCCTCCTTAATTGTAAACAGAAACAATATTCTCGTCATTCGAAGGCTTTAGACACATATTCTGAGCTTTGTACGCATGAACTCTTAATATTTGAAAGCACAGTCCCCTAAAAACGCCACCGGAGGTACCCGGAGTTGTAAATATTACCAGTATTTATGTCATTTCACACCTTTCCAATGGAAACCTACGTGATTGAATAGGACAGTAAATGTAGTAAGAATCTATTTACGTGTACTTGAGGTGTTTCTTACACGTTCTTCAACATTTCTGGGAACTATCATTGTGTATTTTAACAGTTTTACCACAATTAGACAGTTTGCTTAGAAGTATTTACCGGAATCGTCACCATTTTAACTGATTCACACAAAAAAAACGCCATAGCCAATCCTCCTTAATTGTAAACATAAACACTATTCTGGTCATTCCAAGGCTTTAGACACCAATTCTGAGCCCTGTAAGCATGAACTCTTAATATTTCAAAGCACAGTCCCGTGAAAATGCCACCGGAAGTACCCGGAGTTGTATATGTTACAAGTATTTTTGTACTTTCACAGCTTTCCTCTGGAAACCTCCGTGATTGAATACGACAGTAAATGTAGTAAGAATATATTTACGTGTACTTGAGGTGTTTCTCACACGTTCTTAATCATTTCTGGGAACTAACATTGTGTATTGTAACAGTTTTACCAGAATTAGACATTTCGCTTAGAAGTATTTACCGGAATCGTCACCATTTTAACTTATTCACACAAAAAAACGCCAAAGCCAATCCTCCTTAATTGTAAACAGAAACAATATTCTCATCATTCGAAGGCTTTAGACACCAATTCTGAGCCCTGTAGGCATGAACTCTTAATATTTGAAAGCACAGTCCCCTGAAAACGCCACCGTAAGTACCCGGAGTTGTAAATATTACCAGTATTTATGTCATTTCACACCTTTCCACTGGAAACCTACGTCATTGAATACGACAGTAAATGGAGTAAGAATATATTTACGTGTACTTGAGGTGTTTCTTACACGTTCTTAATCATTTCTGGGAACTATCATTGTGTATTTTAACAGTTTTACCACAATTAGACATTTCACTTAGAAGTATTTACCGGAATCGTCACCATTTTAACTGATTCACACAAAAAAACGCCAAAGCCAATCCTCCTTAATTGTAAACATAAACACTATTCTCGTCATTCCAAGGCTTTAGACACCAATTCTGAGCTCTGTAAGCATGAACTCTTAATATTTCAAAGCACAGTCCCGTGAAAACGCCACCGGAAGTACCTGGATTTGCAAATATTACCAGTATTTTCGTCATTTCACAGCTTTCCACTGGAAACCTCCGTGATTGAATAGGACAGTAAATGTAGTAAGAATCTATTTACGTGTACTTGAGGTGTTTCTTACACGTTCTTCAACATTTCTGGGAACTCTCATTGTGTATTTTAACAGTTTTACCACAATTAGACAGTTTGCTTAGAAGTATTGATTGGAATCCTCACCATTTTAACTGATTCACACAAAAAAACGCCAAAGCCAATCCTCCTTAATTGTAAACAGAAACATTATTCTCGTCATTCCAAGGGTTTAGACACCAATTCTGAGCCCTGTAAGCATGAACTCTTAATATTTCAAAGCACAGTCCCGTGAAAACGCCACCGGAAGTACCCGGAGTTGTAAATATTACCAGTATTTACGTCATTTCACAGCTTTCCACTGGAAACCTCCGTCATTGAATAGGACAGTAAATGTTGTAAGAATTTATTTACGTGTACTTGAGGTGTTTCTTACATGTTCTTAATCATTTCTGGGAACTAACATTGTGTATTGTAACAGGTTTACCAGAATTAGACAGTTTGCTTAGAAGTATTTACCGGAATCGTCACAATTTTAACTGATTCACACAAAAAAATGCCAAAGCCAATCCTCCTTAATTGTAAACAGAAACAATATTCTCTTCATTCGAAGGCTTTAGACACATATTCTGAGCTTTGTACGCATGAACTCTTAATATTTGAAAGAACAGTCCCGTGAAAACGCCACCGGAAGTACCCGGAGTTGTAAATATTACCAGTATTTACGTCATTTCACAGCTTTCTACTGGAAACCCCCGTCATTGAATAGGACAGTAAATGTTGTAAGAATCTATTTACGTGTACTTGAGGTGTTTCTTACACGTTCTTCAACATTTCTGGGAACTATCATTGTGTATTTTAACAGTTTTACCACAATTAGACAGTTTGCTTAGAAGTATTTACCGGAATCGTCACCATTTTAACTGATTCACACAAAAAAAACGCCATAGCCAATCCTCCTTAATTGTAAACATAAACACTATTCTCGTCATTCCAAGGCTTTAGACACCAATTCTGAGCTCTGTAAGCATGAACTCTTAATATTTCAAAGCACAGTCCCGTGAAAATGCCACCGGAAGTACCCGGAGTTGTATATGTTACAAGTATTTTTGTACTTTCACAGCTTTCCTCTGGAAACCTCCGTGATTGAATACGACAGTAAATGTAGTAAGAATATATTTACGTGTAATTGAGGTGTTTCTCACACGTTCTTAATCATTTCTGGGAACTAACATTGTGTATTGTGACAGTTTTACCAGAATTAGACATTTCGCTTAGAAGTATTTACCGGAATATTCACCATTTTAACTTATTCACACAAAAAAAACGCAAAGCCAATCCTCCTTAATTGTAAACAGAAACAATATTCTCATCATTCGAAGGCTTTAGACACCAATTCTCAGCCCTGTAGGCATGAACTCTTAATATTTGAAAGCACAGTCCCCTGAAAACGCCACCGTAAGTACCCGGAGTTGTAAATATTACCAGTATTTATGTCATTTCACACCTTTCCACTGGAAACCTCCGTCATTGAATACGACAGTAAATGGAGTAAGAATATATTTACGTGTACTTGAGGTGTTTCTTACACGTTCTTAATCATTTCTGGGAACTATCATTGTGTATTTTAACAGTTTTACCACAATTAGACATTTCACTTAGAAGTATTTACCGGAATCGTCACCATTTTAACTGATTCACACAAAAAAACCGCCAAAGCCAATCCTCCTTAATTGTAAACAGAAACAATAATCTCGACATTCCAAGGCTTTAGACACCAATTATGAGCTCTGTAAGCATGAACTCTTAATATTTCAAAGCACAGTCCCGTGAAAACGCCACTGGACGTACCCGGAGTTGCAAATATTACCAGTATTTTCGTCATTTCACAGCTTTCCACTGGAAACCTCCGTGATTGAATAGGACAGTAAATGTAGTAAGAATCTATTTACGTGTACTTAGTGTTTCCTACACGTTCTTAATCATTTCTGGGAACTAACATTTTGTATTGTAACAGTTTTACCAGAATTAGACAGTTTGCTTAGACGTATTTACCGGAATCGTCACCATTTTAACTGATTCACACAAAAAAACGCCAAAGCCAATCCTCCTTAATTGTAAACAGAAACAATATTCTCGTCATTCGAAGGCTTTAGACACATATTCTGAGCTTTGTACGCATGAACTCTTAATATTTGAAAGAACAGTCCCGTGAAAACGCCACCGGAAGTACCCGGAGTTGTAAATATTACCAGTATTTACGTCATTTCACAGCTTTCCACTGGAAACCTCCGTCATTGAATAGGACAGTAAATGTTGTAAGAATCTATTTACGTGTACTTGAGGTGTTTCTTACATGTTCTTAATCATTTCTGGGAACTATCATTGTGTACTTTAACAGTTTTACCAAAATTAGATATTTCCCTTAGAAGTATTTACCGGAACCGTCACCATTTTAACTGATTCACACAAAAAAAGGCCAAAGCCAATCCTCCTTAATTGTAAACATAAACACTATTCTCGTCATTCCAAGGCTTTAGACACCAATTCTGAGCTCTATAAGCATGAACTCTTAATATTTCAAAGCACAGTCCCGTGAAAACGCCACCGGAAGTACCCGGAGTTGTAAATATTACCAGTATTTTCGTCATTGCACAGCTTTCCACTGGAAACCTCCGTGATTGAATAGGACAGTAAATGTAGTAAGAATCTATTTACGTGTACTTGAGGTGTTTCTTACACGTTCTTCAACATTTCTGGGAACTATCATTGTGTATTTTAACAGTTTTACCACAATTAGACAGTTTGCTTAGAAGTATTTAGCGGAATCGTCACCATTTTAACTGATTCACACAAAAAAACGCCAAAGCCAATCCTCCTTAATTGTAAACAGAAACAATATTCTCGTCATTCGAAGGCTTTAGACACATATTCTGAGCTTTGTACGCATGAACTCTTAATATTTGAAAGCACAGTCCCCTAAAAACGCCACCGGAGGTACCCGGAGTTGTAAATATTACCAGTATTTATGTCATTTCACACCTTTCCAATGGAAACCTACGTGATTGAATAGGACAGTAAATGTAGTAAGAATCTATTTACGTGTACTTGAGGTGTTTCTTACACGTTCTTCAACATTTCTGGGAACTATCATTGTGTATTTTAACAGTTTTACCACAATTAGACAGTTTGCTTAGAAGTATTTACCGGAATCGTCACCATTTTAACTGATTCACACAAAAAAAACGCCATAGCCAATCCTCCTTAATTGTAAACATAAACACTATTCTCATCATTCCAAGGCTTTAGACACCAATTCTGAGCTCTGTAAGCATGAACTTTTAATATTTCAAACCACCGTCCCGTGAAAACGCCACCGGACGTACCCGGAGTTGTAAATTTTACAAGTATTTTCGTCATTTCACAGCTTTCCACTTGAAACCTCCGTGATTGAATACGACAGTAAATGTAGTAAGAATCTATTTACGTGTACTTGAGGTGTTTCTTACATATCCTTAATCATTTCTGGGAACTACCATTGTGTATTTTAACAGTTTTACCAGAATTAGACATTTCGCTTAGAAGTATTGATTGGAATCCTCACCATTTTAACTGATTCACACAAAAAAACGCCAAAGCCAATCCTCCTTAATTGTAAACATAAACACTATTCTGGTCATTCCAAGGCTTTAGACACCAATTCTGAGCCCTGTAAGCATGAACTCTTAATATTTCAAAGCACAGTCCCGTGAAAATGCCACCGGAAGTACCCGGAGTTGTATATGTTACAAGTATTTTTGTGCTTTCACAGCTTTCCTCTGGAAACCTCCGTGATTGAATACGACAGTAAATGTAGTAAGAATATATTTACGTGTACTTGAGGTGTTTCTCACACGTTCATAATCATTTCTGGGAACTAACATTGTGTATTGTAACAGTTTTGCCAGAATTAGACATTTCGCTTAGAAGTATTTACCGGAATCGTCACCATTTTAACTTATTCACACAAAAAAACGCCAAAGCCAATCCTCCTTAATTGTAAACAGAAACAATATTCTCATCATTCGAAGGCTTTAGACACCAATTCTGAGCCCTGTAGGCATGAACTCTTAATATTTGAAAGCACAGTCCCCTGAAAACGCCACCGTAAGTACCCGGAGTTGTAAATATTACCAGTATTTATGTCATTTCACACCTTTCCACTGGAAACCTACGTCATTGAATACGACAGTAAATGTTGTAAGAATCTATTTACGTGTACTTGAGGTGTTTCTTACACGTTCTTAATCATTTCTGGGAACTATCATTGTGTATTTTAACAGTTTTACCACAATTAGACATTTCACTTAGAAGTATTTACCGGAATCGTCACCATTTTAACTGATTCACACAAAAAAACGCCAAAGCCAATCCTCCTTAATTGTAAACATAAACACTATTCTCGTCATTCCAAGGCTTTAGACACCAATTCTAAGCTCTGTAAGCATGAACTCTTAATATTTCAAAGCACAGTCCCGTGAAAACGCCACCGGAAGTACCTGGATTTGCAAATATTACCAGTATTTTCGTCATTTCACAGCTTTCCACTGGAAACCTCCGTGATTGAATAGGACAGTAAATGTAGTAAGAATCTATTTACGTGTACTTGAGGTGTTCCTTACACGTTCTTCAACATTTCTGGGAACTCTCATTGTGTATTTTAACAGTTTTACCACAATTAGACAGTTTGCTTAGAAGTATTGATTGGAATCCTCACCATTTTAACTGATTCACACAAAAAAACGCCAAAGCCAATCCTCCTTAATTGTAAACAGAAACATTATTCTCGTCATTCCAAGGGTTTAGACACCAATTCTGAGCCCTGTAAGCATGAACTCTTAATATTTCAAAGCACAGTCCCGTGAAAACGCCACCGGAAGTACCCGGAGTTGTAAATATTACCAGTATTTACGTCATTTCACAGCTTTCCACTGGAAACCTCCGTCATTGAATAGGACAGTAAATGTTGTAAGAATCTATTTACGTGTACTTGAGGTGTTTCTTACATGTTCTTAATCATTTCTGGGAACTAACATTGTGTATTGTAACAGTTTTACCAGAATTAGACAGTTTGCTTAGAAGTATTTACCGGAATCGTCGCAATTTTAACTGATTCACACAAAAAAATGCCAAAGCCAATCCTCCTTAATTGTAAACAGAAACAATATTCTCTTCATTCGAAGGCTTTAGACACATATTCTGAGCTTTGTACGCATGAACTCTTAATATTTGAAAGAACAGTCCCGTGAAAACGCCACCGGAAGTACCCGGAGTTGTAAATATTACCAGTATTTACGTCATTTCACAGCTTTCTACTGGAAACCCCCGTCATTGAATAGGACAGTAAATGTTGTAAGAATCTATTTACGTGTACTTGAGGTGTTTCTTACATGATCTTAATCATTTCTGGGAACTATCATTGTGTACTTTAACAGTTTTACCAAAATTAGACATTTCACTTAGAAGTATTTACCGGAACCGTCACCATTTTAACTGATTCACACAAAAAAAGGCCAAAGCCAATCCTCCTTAATTGTAAACATAAACACTATTCTCGTCATTCCAAGGCTTTAGACACCAATTCTGAGCTCTGTAAGCATGAACTCTTAATATTTCAAAGCACAGTCCCGTGAAAACGCCACCGGAAGTACCCGGAGTTGTAAATATTACCAGTATTTTCGTCATTTCACAGCTTCCCCTGGAAACCTCCGTGATTGAATACGACAGTAAATGTAGTAAGAATATATTTACGTGTACTTGAGGTGTTTCTCACACGTTCTTAATCATTTCTGGCAACTAACATTGTGTATTGTAACTGTTTTACCAGAATTAGACAGTTTGCTTAGAAGTATTTACCGGAATCGTCACCATTTTAACTGATTCACACAAAAAAACGCCAAAGCCAATCCTCCTTAATTGTAAACAGAAACAATATTCTCGTCTTTCGAAGGCTTTAGACACATATTCTGAGCTTTGTACGCATGAACTCTTAATATTTGAAAGAACAGTCCCGTGAAAACGCCACCGGAAGTACCCGGAGTTGTAAATATTACCAGTATTTTCGTCATTTCACAGCTTTCCACTGGAAACCTCCGTGATTGAATAGGACAGTAAATGTAGTAAGAATCTATTTACGTGTACTTGAGGTGTTTCTTACATGTTCTTAATCATTTCTGGGAACTATCATTGTGTATTTTAACAGTTTTACCACAACTAGACTGTTTGCTTAGAAGTATTGATTGGAATCCTCACCATGTTAACTGATTCACACAAAAAAACGCCAAAGCCAATCCTCCTTAATTGTAAACAGAAACAATATTCTCGTCATTCGAAGGCTTTAGACACATATTCTGAGCTTTGTACGCATGAACTCTTAATATTTGAAAGAACAGTCCCGTGAAAACGCCACCGGAAGTACCCGGAGTTGTAAATATTACCAGTATTTACGTCATTTCACAGCTTTCCACTGGAAACCTCCGTCATTGAATAGGACAGTAAATGTTGTAAGAATCTATTTACGTGTACTTGAGGTGTTTCTTACACGTTCTTCAACATTTCTGGGAACTATCATTGTGTATTTTAACAGTTTTACCACAATTAGACAGTTTGCTTAGAAGTATTGATTGGAATCCTCACCATTTTAACTGATTCACACAAAAAAAGGCCAAAGCCAATCCTCCTTAATTGTAAACAGAAACACTATTCTCGTCATTCCAAGGGTTTAGACACCAATTCTGAGCCCTGTAAGCATGAACTCTTAATATTTCAAAGCACAGTCCCGGGAAAATGCCACCGGAAGTACCCAGAGTTGTAAATGTTACAAGTATTTTTGTCCTTTCACAGCTTTCCTCTGGAAACCTCCGTGATTGAATACGACAGTAAATGTAGTAAGAATATATTTACGTGTACTTGAGGTGTTTCTCACACGTTCTTAATCATTTCTGGGAACTAACATTTTGTATTGTAACAGTTTTACCAGAATTAGACAGTTTGCTTAGAAGTATTTACGGGAATCGTCACCATTTTAACTGATTCACACATAAAAACGCCAAAGCCAATCCTCCTTAATTGTAAACAGAAACAATATTCTCGTCATTCGAAGGCTTTAGACACATATTCTGAGGTTTGTACGCATGAACTCTTAATATTTGAAAGAACCGTCCCGTGAAAACGCCACCAGAAGTACCCGGAGTTGTAAATATTACCAGTATTTACGTCATTTCACAGCTTTCCACTGGAAACCTCCCTCATTGAAGAGGACAGTAACTGTTGTAAGAATCTATTTACGTGTACTTGAGGTGTTTCTTACATGTTCTTAATCATTTCTGGGAACTACCATTGGGTACTTTAACAGTTTTACCAAAATTAGACATTTCGCTTTGAAGTATTTACCGGAATCGTCACCATTTTAACTGATTCACACAAAAAAACGCCAAAGCCAATCCTCCTTAATTGTAAACAGAAACACTATTCTCGTCATTCCAAGGGTTTAGACACCAATTCTGAGCCCTGTAAGCATGAACTCTTAATATTTAAAACACAGTCCCGTGAAAATGCCACCGGAAGTACCCAGAGTTGTATATGTTACAAGTATTTTTGTCCATTCACAGCTTTCCTCTGGAAACCTCTGTGATTGAATACGACAGTAAATGTAGTAAGAATATATTTACGTGTACATGACGTGTTTCTCACACGTTCTTAATCCTTTCTGGGAACTAACATTGTGTATTGTAACAGTTTTACCAGAATTAGACAGTTTGCTTAGCAGTATTGATTGGAATTCTCACCATTTTAAATGATTCACACAAAAAAACGCCAAAGCCAATCCTCCTTAATTGTAAACAGAAACACTATTCTCGTCATTCCAAGGGTTTAGACACCAATTCTGAGCCCTGTAAGCATGAACTCTTAATATTTCAAAGCACAGTCCCGTGAAAATGCCACCGGAAGTACCCAGAGTTGTAAATGTTACAAGTATTTTTGTCCTTTCACAGCTTTCCTCTGGAAACCTCCGTGATTGAATACGACAGTAAATGTAGTAAGAATATATTTACGTGTACTTGAGGTGTTTCTCACACGTTCTTAATCATTTCTGGGAACTAACATTGTGTCAGTTTTACCAGAATTAGACAGTTTGCTTAGACGTATTTACCGGAATCTTCACCATTTTAACTGATTCACACAAAAAAACGCCAAAGCCAATCCTCCTTAATTGTAAACAGAAACAATATTCTCGTCATTCGAAGGATTTAGACACATATTCTGAGCTTTGTACGCATGAACTCTTAATATTTGAAAGAACAGTCCCGTGAAAACGCCACCGGAAGTACCCGGAGTTGTAAATATTACCAGTATTTACGTCATTTCACAGCTTTCCACTGGAAACCTCCGTCATTGAATAGGACAGTAAATGTTGTAAGAATTTATTTACGTGTACTTGAGTCGTTTCTTACATGTTCTTAATCATTTCTGGGAACTATCATTGTGTACTTTAACAGTTTTACCAAAATTAGACATTTCGCTTTGAAGTATTGAGCGGAATCGTCACCATTTTAACTGATTCACACAAAAAAACGCCAAAGCCAATCTTCCTTAATTGTAAACATAAACACTATTCTGGTCATTCCAAGGCTTTAGACACCAATTCTGAGCTCTGTAAGCATGAACTCTTAATATTTCAAAGCACAGTCCCGTGAAAACGCCACCGGAAGTACCAGGAGTTGTAAATATTACCAGTATTTTCGTCATTTCACAGCTATCCACTGAAACCTCCGTGATTGAATAGGACAGTAAATGTAGTAAGAATCTATTTACGTGTACTTGAGGTGTTTCTTACACGTTCTTCAACATTTCTGGGAACTATCATTGTGTATTTTAACAGTTTTACCACAATTAGACAGTTTGCTTAGAAGTATTGATTGGAATCCTCACCATTTTAACTGATTCACACAAAAAAAGGCCAAAGCCAATCCTCCTTAATTGTAAACAGAAACACTATTCTCGTCATTCCAAGGGTTTAGACACCAATTCTGAGCCCTGTAAGCATGAACTCTTAATATTTCAAAGCACAGTCCCGGGAAAATGCCACCGGAAGTACCCAGAGTTGTAAATGTTACAAGTATTTTTGTCCTTTCACAGCTTTCCTCTGGAAACCTCCGTGATTGAATACGACAGTAAATGTAGTAAGAATATATTTACGTGTACTTGAGGTGTTTCTCACACGTTCTTAATCATTTCTGGGAACTAACATTTTGTATTGTAACAGTTTTACCAGAATTAGACAGTTTGCTTAGAAGTATTTACGGGAATCGTCACCATTTTAACTGATTCACACATAAAAACGCCAAAGCCAATCCTCCTTAATTGTAAACAGAAACAATATTCTCGTCATTCGAAGGCTTTAGACACATATTCTGAGGTTTGTACGCATGAACTCTTAATATTTGAAAGAACCGTCCCGTGAAAACGCCACCGGAAGTACCCGGAGTTGTAAATATTACCAGTATTTACGTCATTTCACAGCTTTCCACTGGAAACCTCCCTCATTGAATAGGACAGTAAATGTTGTAAGAATCTATTTACGTGTACTTGAGGTGTTTCTTACATGTTCTTAATCATTTCTGGGAACTACCATTGGGTACTTTAACAGTTTTACCAAAATTAGACATTTCGCTTTGAAGTATTTACCGGAATCGTCACCATTTTAACTGATTCACACAAAAAAACGCCAAAGCCAATCCTCCTTAATTGTAAACAGAAACACTATTCTCGTCATTCCAAGGGTTTAGACACCAATTCTGAGCCCTGTAAGCATGAACTCTTAATATTTAAAACACAGTCCCGTGAAAATGCCACCGGAAGTACCCAGAGTTGTATATGTTACAAGTATTTTTGTCCATTCACAGCTTTCCTCTGGAAACCTCTGTGATTGAATACGACAGTAAATGTAGTAAGAATATATTTACGTGTACATGACGTGTTTCTCACACGTTCTTAATCCTTTCTGGGAACTAACATTGTGTATTGTAACAGTTTTACCAGAATTAGACAGTTTGCTTAGCAGTATTGATTGGAATCCTCACCATTTTAAATGATTCACACAAAAAAACGCCAAAGCCAATCCTCCTTAATTGTAAACAGAAACACTATTCTCGTCATTCCAAGGGTTTAGACACCAATTCTGAGCCCTGTAAGCATGAACTCTTAATATTTCAAAGCACAGTCCCGTGAAAATGCCACCGGAAGTACCCAGAGTTGTAAATGTTACAAGTATTTTTGTCCTTTCACAGCTTTCCTCTGGAAACCTCCGTGATTGAATACGACAGTAAATGTAGTAAGAATATATTTACGTGTACTTGAGGTGTTTCTCACACGTTCTTAATCATTTCTGGGAACTAACATTGTGTCAGTTTTACCAGAATTAGACAGTTTGCTTAGACGTATTTACCGGAATCTTCACCATTTTAACTGATTCACACAAAAAAACGCCAAAGCCAATCCTCCTTAATTGTAAACAGAAACAATATTCTCGTCATTCGAAGGCTTTAGACACATATTCTGAGCTTTGTACGCATGAACTCTTAATATATGAAAGAACAGTCCCGTGAAAACGCCACCGGAAGTACCCGGAGTTGTAAATATTACCAGTATTTACGTCATTTCACAGCTTTCCACTGGAAACCTCCGTCATTGAATAGGACAGTAAATGTTGTAAGAATCTATTTACGTGTACTTGAGTCGTTTCTTACATGTTCTTAATCATTTCTGGGAACTATCATTGTGTACTTTAACAGTTTTACCAAAATTAGACATTTCGCTTTGAAGTATTGAGCGGAATCGTCACCATCTTAACTGATTCACACAAAAAAACGCCAAAGCCAATCCTCCTTAATTGTAAACATAAACACTATTCTGGTCATTCCAAGGCTTTAGACACCAATTCTGAGCTCTGTAAGCATGAACTCTTAATATTTCAAAGCACAGTCCCGTGAAAACGACACCGGAAGTACCAGGAGTTGTAAATATTACCAGTATTTTCGTCATTTCACAGCTATCCACTGAAACCTCCGTGATTGAATAGGACAGTAAATGTAGTAAGAATCTATTTACGTGTACTTGAGGTGTTTCTTACACGTTCTTCAACATTTCTGGGAACTATCATTGTGTATTTTAACAGTTTTACCACAATTAGACAGTTTGCTTAGAAGTATTGATTGGAATCCTCACCATTTTAACTGATTCACACAAAAAAAGGCCAAAGCCAATCCTCCTTAATTGTAAACAGAAACACTATTCTCGTCATTCCAAGGGCTTAGACACCAATTCTGAGCCCTGTAAGCATGAACTCTTAATATTTCAAAGCACAGTCCCGGGAAAATGCCACCGGAAGTACCCAGAGTTGTAAATGTTACAAGTATTTTTGTCCTTTCACAGCTTTCCTCTGGAAACCTCCGTGATTGAATACGACAGTAAATGTAGTAAGAATATATTTACGTGTACTTGAGGTTTTTCTCACACGTTCTTAATCATTTCTGGGAACTAACATTTTGTATTGTAACAGTTTTACCAGAATTAGACAGTTTGCTTAGAAGTATTTACGGGAATCGTCACCATTTTAACTGATTCACACATAAAAACGCCAAAGCCAATCCTCCTTAATTGTAAACAGAAACAATATTCTCGTCATTCGAAGGCTTTAGACACATATTCTGAGGTTTGTACGCATGAACTCTTAATATTTGAAAGAACCGTCCCGTGAAAACGCCACCAGAAGTACCCGGAGTTGTAAATATTACCAGTATTTACGTCATTTCACAGCTTTCCACTGGAAACCTCCCTCATTGAATAGGACAGTAAATGTTGTAAGAATCTATTTACGTGTACTTGAGGTGTTTCTTACATGTTCTTAATCATTTCTGGGAACTACCATTGGGTACTTTAACAGTTTTACCAAAATTAGACATTTCGCTTTGAAGTATTTACCGGAATCGTCACCATTTTAACTGATTCACACAAAAAAACGCCAAAGCCAATCCTCCTTAATTGTAAACAGAAACACTATTCTCGTCATTCCAAGGGTTTAGACACCAATTCTGAGCCCTGTAAGCATGAACTCTTAATATTTAAAACACAGTCCCGTGAAAATGCCACCGGAAGTACCCAGAGTTGTATATGTTACAAGTATTTTTGTCCATTCACAGCTTTCCTCTGGAAACCTCTGTGATTGAATACGACAGTAAATGTAGTAAGAATATATTTACGTGTACATGACGTGTTTCTCACACGTTCTTAATCCTTTCTGGGAACTAACATTGTGTATTGTAACAGTTTTACCAGAATTAGACAGTTTGCTTAGCAGTATTGATTGGAATCCTCACCATTTTAAATGATTCACACAAAAAAACGCCAAAGCCAATCCTCCTTAATTGTAAACAGAAACACTATTCTCGTCATTCCAAGGGTTTAGACACCAATTCTGAGCCCTGTAAGCATGAACTCTTAATATTTCAAAGCACAGTCCCGTGAAAATGCCACCGGAAGTACCCAGAGTTGTAAATGTTACAAGTATTTTTGTCCTTTCACAGCTTTCCTCTGGAAACCTCCGTGATTGAATACGACAGTAAATGTAGTAAGAATATATTTACGTGTACTTGAGGTGTTTCTCACACGTTCTTAATCATTTCTGGGAACTAACATTGTGTCAGTTTTACCAGAATTAGACAGTTTGCTTAGACGTATTTACCGGAATCTTCACCATTTTAACTGATTCACACAAAAAAACGCCAAAGCCAATCCTCCTTAATTGTAAACAGAAACAATATTCTCGTCATTCGAAGGCTTTAGACACATATTCTGAGCTTTGTACGCATGAACTCTTAATATTTGAAAGAACAGTCCCGTGAAAACGCCACCGGAAGTACCCGGAGTTGTAAATATTACCAGTATTTACGTCATTTCACAGCTTTCCACTGGAAACCTCCGTCATTGAATAGGACAGTAAATGTTGTAAGAATCTATTTACGTGTACTTGAGTCGTTTCTTACATGTTCTTAATCATTTCTGGGAACTATCATTGTGTACTTTAACAGTTTTACCAAAATTAGACATTTCGCTTTGAAGTATTGAGCGGAATCGTCACCATTTTAACTGATTCACACAAAAAAACGCCAAAGCCAATCTTCCTTAATTGTAAACATAAACACTATTCTGGTCATTCCAAGGCTTTAGACACCAATTCTGAGCTCTGTAAGCATGAACTCTTAATATTTCAAAGCACAGTCCCGTGAAAACGCCACCGGAAGTACCAGGAGTTGTAAATATTACCAGTATTTTCGTCATTTCACAGCTATCCACTGAAACCTCCGTGATTGAATAGGACAGTAAATGTAGTAAGAATCTATTTACGTGTACTTGAGGTGTTTCTTACACGTTCTTCAACATTTCTGGGAACTATCATTGTGTATTTTAACAGTTTTACCACAATTAGACAGTTTGCTTAGAAGTATTGATTGGAATCCTCACCATTTTAACTGATTCACACAAAAAAAGGCCAAAGCCAATCCTCCTTAATTGTAAACAGAAACACTATTCTCGTCATTCCAAGGGTTTAGACACCAATTCTGAGCCCTGTAAGCATGAACTCTTAATATTTCAAAGCACAGTCCCGGGAAAATGCCACCGGAAGTACCCAGAGTTGTAAATGTTACAAGTATTTTTGTCCTTTCACAGCTTTCCTCTGGAAACCTCCGTGATTGAATACGACAGTAAATGTAGTAAGAATATATTTACGTGTACTTGAGGTGTTTCTCACACGTTCTTAATCATTTCTGGGAACTAACATTTTGTATTGTAACAGTTTTACCAGAATTAGACAGTTTGCTTAGAAGTATTTACGGGAATCGTCACCATTTTAACTGATTCACACATAAAAACGCCAAAGCCAAT
The DNA here is from genome assembly GCF_963259705.1 of Myotis daubentonii. NCBI lineage: Eukaryota > Metazoa > Chordata > Mammalia > Chiroptera > Vespertilionidae > Myotis > Myotis daubentonii. The sequence continues at coordinate 1,046,515 of NC_081852.1, forward strand.
CCTCCTTAATTGTAAACAGAAACAATATTCTCGTCATTCGAAGGCTTTAGACACATATTCTGAGGTTTGTACGCATGAACTCTTAATATTTGAAAGAACCGTCCCGTGAAAACGCCACCGGAAGTACCCGGAGTTGTAAATATTACCAGTATTTACGTCATTTCACAGCTTTCCACTGGAAACCTCCCTCATTGAATAGGACAGTAAATGTTGTAAGAATCTATTTACGTGTACTTGAGGTGTTTCTTACATGTTCTTAATCATTTCTGGGAACTACCATTGGGTACTTTAACAGTTTTACCAAAATTAGACATTTCGCTTTGAAGTATTTACCGGAATCGTCACCATTTTAACTGATTCACACAAAAAAACGCCAAAGCCAATCCTCCTTAATTGTAAACAGAAACACTATTCTCGTCATTCCAAGGGTTTAGACACCAATTCTGAGCCCTGTAAGCATGAACTCTTAATATTTAAAACACAGTCCCGTGAAAATGCCACCGGAAGTACCCAGAGTTGTATATGTTACAAGTATTTTTGTCCATTCACAGCTTTCCTCTGGAAACCTCTGTGATTGAATACGACAGTAAATGTAGTAAGAATATATTTACGTGTACATGACGTGTTTCTCACACGTTCTTAATCCTTTCTGGGAACTAACATTGTGTATTGTAACAGTTTTACCAGAATTAGACAGTTTGCTTAGCAGTATTGATTGGAATCCTCACCATTTTAAATGATTCACACAAAAAAACGCCAAAGCCAATCCTCCTTAATTGTAAACAGAAACACTATTCTCGTCATTCCAAGGGTTTAGACACCAATTCTGAGCCCTGTAAGCATGAACTCTTAATATTTCAAAGCACAGTCCCGTGAAAATGCCACCGGAAGTACCCAGAGTTGTAAATGTTACAAGTATTTTTGTCCTTTCACAGCTTTCCTCTGGAAACCTCCGTGATTGAATACGACAGTAAATGTAGTAAGAATATATTTACGTGTACTTGAGGTGTTTCTCACACGTTCTTAATCATTTCTGGGAACTAACATTGTGTCAGTTTTACCAGAATTAGACAGTTTGCTTAGACGTATTTACCGGAATCTTCACCATTTTAACTGATTCACACAAAAAAACGCCAAAGCCAATCCTCCTTAATTGTAAACAGAAACAATATTCTCGTCATTCGAAGGGTTTAGACACATATTCTGAGCTTTGTACGCATGAACTCTTAATATTTGAAAGAACAGTCCCGTGAAAACGCCACCGGAAGTACCCGGAGTTGTAAATATTACCAGTATTTACGTCATTTCACAGCTTTCCACTGGAAACCTCCGTCATTGAATAGGACAGTAAATGTTGTAAGAATCTATTTACGTGTACTTGCGTCGTTTCTTACATGTTCTTAATCATTTCTGGGAACTATCATTGTGTACTTTAACAGTTTTACCAAAATTAGACATTTCGCTTTGAAGTATTGAGCGGAATCGTCACCATCTTAACTGATTCACACAAAAAAACGCCAAAGCCAATCCTCCTTAATTGTAAACATAAACACTATTCTGGTCATTCCAAGGCTTTAGACACCAATTCTGAGCTCTGTAAGCATGAACTCTTAATATTTCAAAGCACAGTCCCGTGAAAACGCCACCGGAAGTACCAGGAGTTGTAAATATTACCAGTATTTTCGTCATTTCACAGCTATCCACTGAAACCTCCGTGATTGAATAGGACAGTAAATGTAGTAACAATCTATTTACGTGTACTTGAGGTGTTTCTTACACGTTCTTCAACATTTCTGGGAACTATCATTGTGTATTTTAACAGTTTTACCACAATTAGACAGTTTGCTTAGAAGTATTGATTGGAATCCTCACCATTTTAACTGATTCACACAAAAAAAGGCCAAAGCCAATCCTCCTTAATTGTAAACAGAAACACTATTCTCGTCATTCCAAGGGTTTAGACACCAATTCTGAGCCCTGTAAGCATGAACTCTTAATATTTCAAAGCACAGTCCCGGGAAAATGCCACCGGAAGTACCCAGAGTTGTAAATGTTACAAGTATTTTTGTCCTTTCACAGCTTTCCTCTGGAAACCTCCGTGATTGAATACGACAGTAAATGTAGTAAGAATATATTTACGTGTACTTGAGGTGTTTCTCACACGTTCTTAATCATTTCTGGGAACTAACATTGTGTCAGTTTTACCAGAATTAGACAGTTTGCTTAGACGTATTTACCGGAATCTTCACCATTTTAACTGATTCACACAAAAAAACGCCAAAGCCAATCCTCCTTAATTGTAAACAGAAACAATATTCTCGTCATTCGAAGGATTTAGACACATATTCTGAGCTTTGTACGCATGAACTCTTAATATTTGAAAGAACAGTCCCGTGAAAACGCCACCGGAAGTACCCGGAGTTGTAAATATTACCAGTATTTACGTCATTTCACAGCTTTCCACTGGAAACCTCCGTCATTGAATAGGACAGTAAATGTTGTAAGAATTTATTTACGTGTACTTGAGTCGTTTCTTACATGTTCTTAATCATTTCTGGGAACTATCATTGTGTACTTTAACAGTTTTACCAAAATTAGACATTTCGCTTTGAAGTATTGAGCGGAATCGTCACCATTTTAACTGATTCACACAAAAAAACGCCAAAGCCAATCTTCCTTAATTGTAAACATAAACACTATTCTGGTCATTCCAAGGCTTTAGACACCAATTCTGAGCTCTGTAAGCATGAACTCTTAATATTTCAAAGCACAGTCCCGTGAAAACGCCACCGGAAGTACCAGGAGTTGTAAATATTACCAGTATTTTCGTCATTTCACAGCTATCCACTGAAACCTCCGTGATTGAATAGGACAGTAAATGTAGTAAGAATCTATTTACGTGTACTTGAGGTGTTTCTTACACGTTCTTCAACATTTCTGGGAACTATCATTGTGTATTTTAACAGTTTTACCACAATTAGACAGTTTGCTTAGAAGTATTGATTGGAATCCTCACCATTTTAACTGATTCACACAAAAAAAGGCCAAAGCCAATCCTCCTTAATTGTAAACAGAAACACTATTCTCGTCATTCCAAGGGTTTAGACACCAATTCTGAGCCCTGTAAGCATGAACTCTTAATATTTCAAAGCACAGTCCCGGGAAAATGCCACCGGAAGTACCCAGAGTTGTAAATGTTACAAGTATTTTTGTCCTTTCACAGCTTTCCTCTGGAAACCTCCGTGATTGAATACGACAGTAAATGTAGTAAGAATATATTTACGTGTACTTGAGGTGTTTCTCACACGTTCTTAATCATTTCTGGGAACTAACATTTTGTATTGTAACAGTTTTACCAGAATTAGACAGTTTGCTTAGAAGTATTTACGGGAATCGTCACCATTTTAACTGATTCACACATAAAAACGCCAAAGCCAATCCTCCTTAATTGTAAACAGAAACAATATTCTCGTCATTCGAAGGCTTTAGACACATATTCTGAGGTTTGTACGCATGAACTCTTAATATTTGAAAGAACCGTCCCGTGAAAACGCCACCGGAAGTACCCGGAGTTGTAAATATTACCAGTATTTACGTCATTTCACAGCTTTCCACTGGAAACCTCCCTCATTGAATAGGACAGTAAATGTTGTAAGAATCTATTTACGTGTACTTGAGGTGTTTCTTACATGTTCTTAATCATTTCTGGGAACTACCATTGGGTACTTTAACAGTTTTACCAAAATTAGACATTTCGCTTTGAAGTATTTACCGGAATCGTCACCATTTTAACTGATTCACACAAAAAAACGCCAAAGCCAATCCTCCTTAATTGTAAACAGAAACACTATTCTCGTCATTCCAAGGGTTTAGACACCAATTCTGAGCCCTGTAAGCATGAACTCTTAATATTTAAAACACAGTCCCGTGAAAATGCCACCGGAAGTACCCAGAGTTGTATATGTTACAAGTATTTTTGTCCATTCACAGCTTTCCTCTGGAAACCTCTGTGATTGAATACGACAGTAAATGTAGTAAGAATATATTTACGTGTACATGACGTGTTTCTCACACGTTCTTAATCCTTTCTGGGAACTAACATTGTGTATTGTAACAGTTTTACCAGAATTAGACAGTTTGCTTAGCAGTATTGATTGGAATCCTCACCATTTTAAATGATTCACACAAAAAAACGCCAAAGCCAATCCTCCTTAATTGTAAACAGAAACACTATTCTCGTCATTCCAAGGGTTTAGACACCAATTCTGAGCCCTGTAAGCATGAACTCTTAATATTTCAAAGCACAGTCCCGTGAAAATGCCACCGGAAGTACCCAGAGTTGTAAATGTTACAAGTATTTTTGTCCTTTCACAGCTTTCCTCTGGAAACCTCCGTGATTGAATACGACAGTAAATGTAGTAAGAATATATTTACGTGTACTTGAGGTGTTTCTCACACGTTCTTAATCATTTCTGGGAACTAACATTGTGTCAGTTTTACCAGAATTAGACAGTTTGCTTAGACGTATTTACCGGAATCTTCACCATTTTAACTGATTCACACAAAAAAACGCCAAAGCCAATCCTCCTTAATTGTAAACAGAAACAATATTCTCGTCATTCGAAGGCTTTAGACACATATTCTGAGCTTTGTACGCATGAACTCTTAATATATGAAAGAACAGTCCCGTGAAAACGCCACCGGAAGTACCCGGAGTTGTAAATATTACCAGTATTTACGTCATTTCACAGCTTTCCACTGGAAACCTCCGTCATTGAATAGGACAGTAAATGTTGTAAGAATCTATTTACGTGTACTTGAGTCGTTTCTTACATGTTCTTAATCATTTCTGGGAACTATCATTGTGTACTTTAACAGTTTTACCAAAATTAGACATTTCGCTTTGAAGTATTGAGCGGAATCGTCACCATCTTAACTGATTCACACAAAAAAACGCCAAAGCCAATCCTCCTTAATTGTAAACATAAACACTATTCTGGTCATTCCAAGGCTTTAGACACCAATTCTGAGCTCTGTAAGCATGAACTCTTAATATTTCAAAGCACAGTCCCGTGAAAACGACACCGGAAGTACCAGGAGTTGTAAATATTACCAGTATTTTCGTCATTTCACAGCTATCCACTGAAACCTCCGTGATTGAATAGGACAGTAAATGTAGTAAGAATCTATTTACGTGTACTTGAGGTGTTTCTTACACGTTCTTCAACATTTCTGGGAACTATCATTGTGTATTTTAACAGTTTTACCACAATTAGACAGTTTGCTTAGAAGTATTGATTGGAATCCTCACCATTTTAACTGATTCACACAAAAAAAGGCCAAAGCCAATCCTCCTTAATTGTAAACAGAAACACTATTCTCGTCATTCCAAGGGCTTAGACACCAATTCTGAGCCCTGTAAGCATGAACTCTTAATATTTCAAAGCACAGTCCCGGGAAAATGCCACCGGAAGTACCCAGAGTTGTAAATGTTACAAGTATTTTTGTCCTTTCACAGCTTTCCTCTGGAAACCTCCGTGATTGAATACGACAGTAAATGTAGTAAGAATATATTTACGTGTACTTGAGGTTTTTCTCACACGTTCTTAATCATTTCTGGGAACTAACATTTTGTATTGTAACAGTTTTACCAGAATTAGACAGTTTGCTTAGAAGTATTTACGGGAATCGTCACCATTTTAACTGATTCACACATAAAAACGCCAAAGCCAATCCTCCTTAATTGTAAACAGAAACAATATTCTCGTCATTCGAAGGCTTTAGACACATATTCTGAGGTTTGTACGCATGAACTCTTAATATTTGAAAGAACCGTCCCGTGAAAACGCCACCAGAAGTACCCGGAGTTGTAAATATTACCAGTATTTACGTCATTTCACAGCTTTCCACTGGAAACCTCCCTCATTGAATAGGACAGTAAATGTTGTAAGAATCTATTTACGTGTACTTGAGGTGTTTCTTACATGTTCTTAATCATTTCTGGGAACTACCATTGGGTACTTTAACAGTTTTACCAAAATTAGACATTTCGCTTTGAAGTATTTACCGGAATCGTCACCATTTTAACTGATTCACACAAAAAAACGCCAAAGCCAATCCTCCTTAATTGTAAACAGAAACACTATTCTCGTCATTCCAAGGGTTTAGACACCAATTCTGAGCCCTGTAAGCATGAACTCTTAATATTTAAAACACAGTCCCGTGAAAATGCCACCGGAAGTACCCAGAGTTGTATATGTTACAAGTATTTTTGTCCATTCACAGCTTTCCTCTGGAAACCTCTGTGATTGAATACGACAGTAAATTTAGTAAGAATATATTTACGTGTACATGACGTGTTTCTCACACGTTCTTAATCCTTTCTGGGAACTAACATTGTGTATTGTAACAGTTTTACCAGAATTAGACAGTTTGCTTAGCAGTATTGATTGGAATCCTCACCATTTTAAATGATTCACACAAAAAAACGCCAAAGCCAATCCTCCTTAATTGTAAACAGAAACACTATTCTCGTCATTCCAAGGGTTTAGACACCAATTCTGAGCCCTGTAAGCATGAACTCTTAATATTTCAAAGCACAGTCCCGTGAAAATGCCACCGGAAGTACCCAGAGTTGTAAATGTTACAAGTATTTTTGTCCTTTCACAGCTTTCCTCTGGAAACCTCCGTGATTGAATACGACAGTAAATGTAGTAAGAATATATTTACGTGTACTTGAGGTGTTTCTCACACGTTCTTAATCATTTCTGGGAACTAACATTGTGTCAGTTTTACCACAATTAGACATTTCGCTTAGAAGTATTTACCGGAATCTTCACCATTTTAACTGATTCACACAAAAAAACGCCAAAGCCAATCCTCCTTAATTGTAAACAGAAACAATATTCTCGTCATTCGAAGGCTTTAGACACATATTCTGAGCTTTGTACGCATGAACTCTTAATATTTGAAAGAACAGTCCCGTGAAAACGCCACCGGAAGTACCCGGAGTTGTAAATATTACCAGTATTTACGTCATTTCACAGCTTTCCACTGGAAACCTCCGTCATTGAATAGGACAGTAAATGTTGTAAGAATCTATTTACGTGTACTTGAGTCGTTTCTTACATGTTCTTAATCATTTCTGGGAACTATCATTGTGTACTTTAACAGTTTTACCAAAATTAGACATTTCGCTTTGAAGTATTTACCGGAATCGTCACCATTTTAACTGATTCACACAAAAAAAGGCCAAAGCCAATCCTCCTTAATTGTAAACATAAACACTATTCTGGTCATTCCAAGGCTTTAGACACCAATTCTGAGCTCTGTAAGCATGAACTCTTAATATTTCAAAGCACAGTCCCGTGAAAACGCCACCGGAAGTACCAGGAGTTGTAAATATTACCAGTATTTTCGTCATTTCACAGCTATCCACTGAAACCTCCGTGATTGAATAGGACAGTAAATGTAGTAAGAATCTATTTACGTGTACTTGAGGTGTTTCTTACACGTTCTTCAACATTTCTGGGAACTATCATTGTGTATTTTAACAGTTTTACCACAATTAGACAGTTTGCTTAGAAGTATTGATTGGAATCCTCACCATTTTAACTGATTCACACAAAAAAAGGCCAAAGCCAATCCTCCTTAATTGTAAACAGAAACACTATTCTCGTCATTCCAAGGGTTTAGACACCAATTCTGAGCCCTGTAAGCATGAACTCTTAATATTTCAAAGCACAGTCCCGGGAAAATGCCACCGGAAGTACCCAGAGTTGTAAATGTTACAAGTATTTTTGTCCTTTCACAGCTTTCCTCTGGAAACCTCCGTGATTGAATACGACAGTAAATGTAGTAAGAATATATTTACGTGTACTTGAGGTGTTTCTCACACGTTCTTAATCATTTCTGGGAACTAACATTTTGTATTGTAACAGTTTTACCAGAATTAGACAGTTTGCTTAGAAGTATTTACGGGAATCGTCACCATTTTAACTGATTCACACATAAAAACGCCAAAGCCAATCCTCCTTAATTGTAAACAGAAACAATATTCTCGTCATTCGAAGGCTTTAGACACATATTCTGAGGTTTGTACGCATGAACTCTTAATATTTGAAAGAACCGTCCCGTGAAAACGCCACCGGAAGTACCCGGAGTTGTAAATATTACCAGTATTTACGTCATTTCACAGCTTTCCACTGGAAACCTTCCTCATTGAATAGGACAGTAAATGTTGTAAGAATCTATTTACGTGTACTTGAGGTGTTTCTTACATGTTCTTAATCATTTCTGGGAACTACCATTGGGTACTTTAACAGTTTTACCAAAATTAGACATTTCGCTTTGAAGTATTTACCGGAATCGTCACCATTTTAACTGATTCACACAAAAAAACGCCAAAGCCAATCCTCCTTAATTGTAAACAGAAACACTATTCTCGTCATTCCAAGGGTTTAGACACCAATTCTGAGCCCTGTAAGCATGAACTCTTAATATTTAAAACACAGTCCCGTGAAAATGCCACCGGAAGTACCCAGAGTTGTATATGTTACAAGTATTTTTGTCCATTCACAGCTTTCCTCTGGAAACCTCTGTGATTGAATACGACAGTAAATGTAGTAAGAATATATTTACGTGTACATGACGTGTTTCTCACACGTTCTTAATCCTTTCTGGGAACTAACATTGTGTATTGTAACAGTTTTACCAGAATTAGACAGTTTGCTTAGCAGTATTGATTGGAATCCTCACCATTTTAAATGATTCACACAAAAAAACGCCAAAGCCAATCCTCCTTAATTGTAAACAGAAACACTATTCTCGTCATTCCAAGGGTTTAGACACCAATTCTGAGCCCTGTAAGCATGAACTCTTAATATTTCAAAGCACAGTCCCGTGAAAATGCCACCGGAAGTACCCAGAGTTGTAAATGTTACAAGTATTTTTGTCCTTTCACAGCTTTCCTCTGGAAACCTCCGTGATTGAATACGACAGTAAATGTAGTAAGAATATATTTACGTGTACTTGAGGTGTTTCTCACACGTTCTTAATCATTTCTGGGAACTAACATTGTGTCAGTTTTACCAGAATTAGACAGTTTGCTTAGACGTATTTACCGGAATCTTCACCATTTTAACTGATTCACACAAAAAAACGCCAAAGCCAATCCTCCTTAATTGTAAACAGAAACAATATTCTCGTCATTCGAAGGGTTTAGACACATATTCTGAGCTTTGTACGCATGAACTCTTAATATTTGAAAGAACAGTCCCGTGAAAACGCCACCGGAAGTACCCGGAGTTGTAAATATTACCAGTATTTACGTCATTTCACAGCTTTCCACTGGAAACCTCCGTCATTGAATAGGACAGTAAATGTTGTAAGAATCTATTTACGTGTACTTGAGTCGTTTCTTACATGTTCTTAATCATTTCTGGGAACTATCATTGTGTACTTTAACAGTTTTACCAAAATTAGACATTTCGCTTTGAAGTATTGAGCGGAATCGTCACCATCTTAACTGATTCACACAAAAAAACGCCAAAGCCAATCCTCCTTAATTGTAAACAGAAACACTATTCTGGTCATTCCAAGGCTTTAGACACCAATTCTGAGCTCTGTAAGCATGAACTCTTAATATTTCAAAGCACAGTCCCGTGAAAACGCCACCGGAAGTACCAGGAGTTGTAAATATTACCAGTATTTTCGTCATTTCACAGCTATCCACTGAAACCTCCGTGATTGAATAGGACAGTAAATGTAGTAACAATCTATTTACGTGTACTTGAGGTGTTTCTTACACGTTCTTCAACATTTCTGGGAACTATCATTGTGTATTTTAACAGTTTTACCACAATTAGACAGTTTGCTTAGAAGTATTGATTGGAATCCTCACCATTTTAACTGATTCACACAAAAAAAGGCCAAAGCCAATCCTCCTTAATTGTAAACAGAAACACTATTCTCGTCATTCCAAGGGTTTAGACACCAATTCTGAGCCCTGTAAGCATGAACTCTTAATATTTCAAAGCACAGTCCCGGGAAAATGCCACCGGAAGTACCCAGAGTTGTAAATGTTACAAGTATTTTTGTCCTTTCACAGCTTTCCTCTGGAAACCTCCGTGATTGAATACGACAGTAAATGTAGTAAGAATATATTTACGTGTACTTGAGGTGTTTCTCACACGTTCTTAATCATTTCTGGGAACTAACATTTTGTATTGTAACAGTTTTACCAGAATTAGACAGTTTGCTTAGAAGTATTTACGGGAATCGTCACCATTTTAACTGATTCACACATAAAAACGCCAAAGCCAATCCTCCTTAATTGTAAACAGAAACAATATTCTCGTCATTCGAAGGCTTTAGACACATATTCTGAGGTTTGTACGCATGAACTCTTAATATTTGAAAGAACCGTCCCGTGAAAACGCCACCGGAAGTACCCGGAGTTGTAAATATTACCAGTATTTACGTCATTTCACAGCTTTCCACTGGAAACCTCCCTCATTGAATAGGACAGTAAATGTTGTAAGAATCTATTTACGTGTACTTGAGGTGTTTCTTACATGTTCTTAATCATTTCTGGGAACTACCATTGGGTACTTTAACAGTTTTACCAAAATTAGACATTTCGCTTTGAAGTATTTACCGGAATCGTCACCATTTTAACTGATTCACACAAAAAAACGCCAAAGCCAATCCTCCTTAATTGTAAACAGAAACACTATTCTCGTCATTCCAAGGGTTTAGACACCAATTCTGAGCCCTGTAAGCATGAACTCTTAATATTTAAAACACAGTCCCGTGAAAATGCCACCGGAAGTACCCAGAGTTGTATATGTTACAAGTATTTTTGTCCATTCACAGCTTTCCTCTGGAAACCTCTGTGATTGAATACGACAGTAAATGTAGTAAGAATATATTTACGTGTACATGACGTGTTTCTCACACGTTCTTAATCCTTTCTGGGAACTAACATTGTGTATTGTAACAGTTTTACCAGAATTAGACAGTTTGCTTAGCAGTATTGATTGGAATCCTCACCATTTTAAATGATTCACACAAAAAAACGCCAAAGCCAATCCTCCTTAATTGTAAACAGAAACACTATTCTCGTCATTCCAAGGGTTTAGACACCAATTCTGAGCCCTGTAAGCATGAACTCTTAATATTTCAAAGCACAGTCCCGTGAAAATGCCACCGGAAGTACCCAGAGTTGTAAATGTTACAAGTATTTTTGTCCTTTCACAGCTTTCCTCTGGAAACCTCCGTGATTGAATACGACAGTAAATGTAGTAAGAATATATTTACGTGTACTTGAGGTGTTTCTCACACGTTCTTAATCATTTCTGGGAACTAACATTGTGTCAGTTTTACCAGAATTAGACAGTTTGCTTAGACGTATTTACCGGAATCTTCACCATTTTAACTGATTCACACAAAAAAACGCCAAAGCCAATCCTCCTTAATTGTAAACAGAAACAATATTCTCGTCATTCGAAGGCTTTAGACACATATTCTGAGCTTTGTACGCATGAACTCTTAATATTTGAAAGAACAGTCCCGTGAAAACGCCACCGGAAGTACCCGGAGTTGTAAATATTACCAGTATTTACGTCATTTCACAGCTTTCCACTGGAAACCTCCGTCATTGAATAGGACAGTAAATGTTGTAAGAATCTATTTACGTGTACTTGAGTCGTTTCTTACATGTTCTTAATCATTTCTGGGAACTATCATTGTGTACTTTAACAGTTTTACCAAAATTAGACATTTCGCTTTGAAGTATTGAGCGGAATCGTCACCATCTTAACTGATTCACACAAAAAAACGCCAAAGCCAATCCTCCTTAATTGTAAACATAAACACTATTCTGGTCATTCCAAGGCTTTAGACACCAATTCTGAGCTCTGTAAGCATGAACTCTTAATATTTCAAAGCACAGTCCCGTGAAAACGCCACCGGAAGTACCAGGAGTTGTAAATATTACCAGTATTTTCGTCATTTCACAGCTATCCACTGAAACCTCCGTGATTGAATAGGACAGTAAATGTAGTAACAATCTATTTACGTGTACTTGAGGTGTTTCTTACACGTTCTTCAACATTTCTGGGAACTATCATTGTGTATTTTAACAGTTTTACCACAATTAGACAGTTTGTTTAGAAGTATTGATTGGAATCCTCACCATTTTAACTGATTCACACAAAAAAAGGCCAAAGCCAATCCTCCTTAATTGTAAACAGAAACACTATTCTCGTCATTCCAAGGGTTTAGACACCAATTCTGAGCCCTGTAAGCATGAACTCTTAATATTTCAAAGCACAGTCCCGGGAAAATGCCACCGGAAGTACCCAGAGTTGTAAATGTTACAAGTATTTTTGTCCTTTCACAGCTTTCCTCTGGAAACCTCCGTGATTGAATACGACAGTAAATGTAGTAAGAATATATTTACGTGTACTTGAGGTTTTTCTCACACGTTCTTAATCATTTCTGGGAACTAACATTTTGTATTGTAACAGTTTTACCAGAATTAGACAGTTTGCTTAGAAGTATTTACGGGAATCGTCACCATTTTAACTGATTCACACATAAAAACGCCAAAGCCAATCCTCCTTAATTGTAAACAGAAACAATATTCTCGTCATTCGAAGGCTTTAGACACATAATCTGAGGTTTGTACGCATGAACTCTTAATATTTGAAAGAACCGTCCCGTGAAAACGCCACCAGAAGTACCCGGAGTTGTAAATATTACCAGTATTTACGTCATTTCACAGCTTTCCACTGGAAACCTCCCTCATTGAATAGGACAGTAAATGTTGTAAGAATCTATTTACGTGTACTTGAGGTGTTTCTTACATGTTCTTAATCATTTCTGGGAACTACCATTGGGTACTTTAACAGTTTTACCAAAATTAGACATTTCGCTTTGAAGTATTTACCGGAATCGTCACCATTTTAACTGATTCACACAAAAAAACGCCAAAGCCAATCCTCCTTAATTGTAAACAGAAACACTATTCTCGTCATTCCAAGGGTTTAGACACCAATTCTGAGCCCTGTAAGCATGAACTCTTAATATTTAAAAAACAGTCCCATTAAAATGCCACCGGAAGTACCCAGAGTTGTATATGTTACAAGTATTTTTGTCCATTCACAGCTTTCCTCTGGAAACCTCTGTGATTGAATACGACAGTAAATGTAGTAAGAATATATTTACGTGTACATGACGTGTTTCTCACACGTTCTTAATCCTTTCTGGGAACTAACATTGTGTATTGTAACAGTTTTACCAGAATTAGACAGTTTGCTTAGCAGTATTGATTGGAATCCTCACCATTTTAAATGATTCACACAAAAAAACGCCAAAGCCAATCCTCCTTAATTGTAAACAGAAACAATATTCTCGTCATTCGAAGGCTTTAGACACCAATTCTGAGCCCTGTAAGCATGAACTCTTAATATTTCAAAGCACAGTCCCGTGAAAATGCCACCGGAAGTACCCAGAGTTGTAAATGTTACAAGTATTTTTGTCCTTTCACAGCTTTCCTCTGGAAACCTCCGTGATTGAATACGACAGTAAATGTAGTAAGAATTTATTTACGTGTACTTGATCTGTTTCTTACACGTTCTTAATCATTTCTGGCAACTAACATTGCATATTTTAACAGTTTTACCAAAATTAGACATTTCGCTTAGAAGTATTTACCGGAATCATCACCATTTTAACTTATTCACACAAAAAAACGCCAAAGCCAATCCTCCTTAATTGTAAACATAAACACTATTCTCGTCATTCCAAGGCTTTAGACACCAATTCTGAGCTCTGTAAGCATGAACTCTTAATATTTCAAAGCACAGTCCCGTGAAAACGCCACCGGAAGTACCCGGAGTTGTAAATATTACCAGTATTTTCGTCATTTCACAGCTTTCCACTGGAAACCTCCGTGATTGAATAGGACAGTAAATGTAGTAAGAATCTATTTACGTGTACTTGAGGTGTTTCTTACACGTTCTTAATCATTTCTGGGAACTATCATTGTGTATTTTAACAGTTTTACCAAAATTAGACATTTCACTTAGAAGTATTTACCGGAACCGTCACCATTTTAACTGATTCACACAAAAAAACGCCAAAGCCAATCCTCCTTAATTGTAAACAGAAACACTATTCTCGTCATTCCAAGGGTTTAGACACCAATTCTGAGCCCTGTAAGCATGAACTCTTAATATTTCAAAGCACAGTCCCGTGAAAATGCCACCGGAAGTACCCAGAGTTGTAAATGTTACAAGTATTTTTGTCCTTTCACAGCTTTCCTCTGGAAACCTCCGTGAATGAATACGACAGTAAATGTAGTAAGAATATATTTACGTGTACTTGAGGTGTTTCTCACACGTTCTTAATCATTTCTGGGAACTAACATTGTGTCAGTTTTACCAGAATTAGACAGTTTGCTTAGAAGTATTTACCGGAATCTTCACTATTTTAACTGATTCACACAAGAAAACGCCAAAGCCAATCCTCCTTAATTGTAAACAGAAACAATATTCTCGTCATTCCAAGGCTTTCGACACCAATTCTGAGCTCTGTAAGCATGAACTCCTAATATTTCAAAGCACAGTCCCATGAAAACGCCACCGGAAGTACCCGGAGTTGTAAATATTACCAGTATTTTCGTCATTTCACAGCTTTCCACTGGAAACCTCCGTGATTGAATAGGACAGTAAATGTAGTAAGAATCTATTTACGTGTACTTGAGGTGTTTCTTACACGTTCTTCAACATTTCTGGGAACTATCATTGTGTATTTTAACAGTTTTACCACAATTAGACAGTTTGCTTAGAAGTATTGATTGGAATCCTCACCATTTTAACTGATTAACACAAAAAAAGGCCAAAGCCAATCCTCCTTAATTGTAAACAGAAACACTATTCTCGTCATTCCAAGGCTTTAGACACCAATTCTGAGCCCTGTAAGCATGAACTCTTAATATTTCAAAGCACAGTCCCGTGAAAATGCCACCGGAAGTACCCAGAGTTGTATATGTTACAAGTATTTTTGTCCTTTCACAGCTTTCCTCTGGAAACCTCCGTGATTGAATACGACAGTAAATGTAGTAAGAATATATTTACGTGTACTTGAGGTGTTTCTCACACGTTCTTAATCATTTCTGGGAACTAATATTGTGTATAGTACCAGTTTTACCAGAATTAGACAGTTTGCTTAGAAGTATTTACCGGAATCGTCACCATTTTAACTGATTCACACAAAAAAACGCCAAAGCCAATCCTCCTTAATTGTAAACAGAAACAATATTCTCATCATTCGAAGGCTTTAGACACATATTCTGAGCTTTATATGCATGAACTCTTAATATTTGAAAGAACAGTCCCGTGAAAACGCCACCGGAAGTACCCGGAGTTGTAAATATTACCAGTATTTACGTCATTTCACAGCTTTCCACTGGAAACCTCCGTCATTGAATAGGACAGTAAATGTTGTAAGAATCTATTTACGTGTACTTGAGTCGTTTCTTACATGTTCTTAATCATTTCTGGGAACTATCATTGTGTACTTTAACAGTTTTACCAGAATTAGACATTTCGCTTTGAAGTATTTAGCGGAATCGTCACCATTATAACTGATTCACACAAAAAAACGCCAAAGCCAATCCTCCTTAATTGTAAACATAAACACTATTCTGGTCATTCCAAGGCTTTCAACACCAATTCTGAGCTCTGTAAGCATGAACTCTTAATATTTCAAAGCACAGTCCCGTGAAAACGCCACCGGAAATACCAGGAGTTGTAAATATTACCAGTATTTTCGTCATTTCACAGCTATCCACTGGAAACCTCCGTGATTGAATAGGACAGTAAATGTAGTAAGAATCTATTTACGTGTACTTGAGGTGTTTCTTACACGTTCTTCAACATTTCTGGGAACTATCATTGTGTATTTTAACAGTTTTACCACAATTAGACAGTTTGCTTAGAAGTATTGATTGGAATCCTCACCATTTTAAGTGATTCACACAAAAAAAGGCCAAAGCCAATCCTCCTTAATTGTAACCAGAAACACTATTCTCGTCATTCCAAGGGTTTAGACACCAATTCTGAGCCCTGTAAGAATGAACTCTTAATATTTCAAAGCACAGTCCCGTGAAAATGCCACCGGAAGTACCCAGAGTTGTAAATGTTACAAGTATTTTTGTCCTTTCACAGCTTTCCTCTGGAAACCTCCGTGATTGAATACGACAGTAAATGTAGTAAGAATATATTTACGTGTACTTGAGGTGTTTCTCACACGTTCCTAATCATTTCTGGGAACTAACATTTTGTATTGTACCAGTTTTACCAGAATTAGACAGTTTGCTTAGAAGTATTTACCGGAATCGTCACCATTTTAACTGATTCACACAAAAAAACGCCAAAGCCAATCCTCCTTAATTGTAAACAGAAACAATATTCTCGTCATTCGAAGGCTTTAGACACATATTCTGAGCTTTGTATGCATGAACTCTTAATATTTGAAAGAACAGTCCCGTGAAAACGCCACCGGAAGTACCCGGAGTTGTAAATATTACCAGTATTTACGTCATTTCACAGCTTTCCACTGGAAACCTCCGTCATTGAATAGGACAGTAAATGTTGTAAGAATCTATTTACGTGTACTTGAGTCGTTTCTTACATGTTCTTAATCATTTCTGGGAACTATCATTGTGTACTTTAACAGTTTTACCAGAATTAGACATTTCGCTTTGAAGTATTTAGCGGAATCGTCACCATTTTAACTGATTCACACAAAAAAACGCCAAAGCCAATCCTCCTTAATTGTAAACATAAACACTATTCTGGTCATTCCAAGGCTTTCAACACCAATTCTGAGCTCTGTAAGCATGAACTCTTAATATTTCAAAGCACAGTCCCGTGAAAACGCCACCGGAAGTACCTGGAGTTGTAAATATTACCAGTATTTTCGTCATTTCACAGCTTTCCACTGGAAACCTCCGTGATTGAATAGGACAGTAAATGTAGTAAGAATCTATTTACGTGTACTTGAGGTGTTTCTTACACGTTCTTAATCATTTCTGGGAATTATCATTGTGTATTTTAACAGTTTTACCACAATTAGACAGTTTGCTTAGAAGTATTGATTGGAATCCTCACCATTTTAACTGATTCACACAAAAAAACGCCAAAGCCAATCCTCCTTAATTGTAAACAGAAACACTATTCTGGTCATTCCAAGGCTTTAGACACCAATTCTGAGCTCTGTAAGCATGAACTCTTAATATTTCAAAGCACAGTCCCGTGAAAACGCCACCGGAAGTACCTGGAGTTGTAAATATTACCAGTATTTTCGTCATTTCACAGCTTTCCACTGGAAACCTCCGTAATTGAATAGGACAGTAAATGTAGTAAGAATCTATTTACGTGTACTTGAGGTGTTTCTTACACGTTCTTCAACATTTCTGGGAACTATCATTGTGTATTTTAACAGTTTTACCAGAATTAGACAGTTTGCTTAGAAGTATTGATTGGAATCCTCACCATTTTAACTGATTCACACAAAAAAACGCCAAAGCCAATCCTCCTTAATTGTAAACAGAAACACTATTCTCGTCATTCCAAGGGTTTAGACACCAATTCTGAGCTCTGTAAGCATGAACTCTTAATATTTCAAAGCACAGTCCCGTGAAAATGCCACCGGAAGTACCCAGAGTTGTAAATGTTACAAGTATTTTTGTCCTTTCACAGCTTTCCTCTGGAAAACTCCGTGATTGAATACGACAGTAAATGCAGTAAGAATATATTTACGTGTACTTGAGGTGTTTCTCACACGTTCTTAATCATTTCTGGGAACTAACATTTTGTATTGTAACAGTTTTACCAGAATTAGACATTTCGCTTAGAAGTATTTACCGGAATCGTCACCATTTTAACTTATTCACACAAAAAAACGCCAAAGCCAATCCTCCTTAATTGTAAACAGAAACACTATTCTCGTCATTCCAAGGTTTTAGACACCAATTCTGAGCCCTGTAGGCATGAACTCTTAATACTTCAAAGCACAGTCCCGTAAAAATGCAACCGGAAGTACCCAGAGTTGTAAATGTTACAAGTATTTTTTCATTTCACAGCTTTCCTCTGGAAACCTCCGTGATTGAATACGACAGTAAATGTAGTAAGAATTTATTTACGTGTACTTGAGGTGTTTCTCACACGTTCTTAATCATTTCTGGCAACTAACATTGCATATTTTAACAGTTTTACCAAAATTAGACATTTCGCTTAGAAGTATTTACCGGAATTGTCACCATTTAAACTGATTCACACAAAAAAACGCCAAAGCCAATCCTCCTTAATTGTAAACATAAACACTATTCTCGTCATTCCAAGGCTTTAGACACCAATTCTGAGCTCTGTAAGCATGAACTCTTAATATTTCAAAGCACAGTCCGGTGAAAACGCCACCGGAAGTACCCGGAGTTGTAAATATTACCAGTATTTTCGTCATTGCACAGCTTTCCACTGGAAACCTCCGTGATTGAATACGACAGTAAATGTAGTAAGAATCTATTTACGTGTACTTGAGGTGTTTCTTACACGTTCTTCAACATTTATGGGAACTATCATTGTGTATTTTAACAGTTTTACCACAATTTGACAGTTTGCTTAGTATTATTTACCGGAATCGTCACCATTTTAACTGATTCACACAAAAAAACGCCAAAGCCAATCCTCCTTAATTGTAAACAGAAACACTATTCTTGTCATTCCAAGGCTTTAGACACCAATTCTGAGCCCTGTAAGCATGAACTCTTAATACTTCAAATCACAGTCCCGTGAAAATGCAACCGGAAGTACCCAGAGTTGTAAATGTTACAAGTATTTTTTCATTTCACAGCTTTTCTCTGGAAACCTCCGTGATTGAATACGACAGTAAATGTAGTAAGAATTTATTTACGTGTACTTGAGCTGTTTCTTACACGTTCTTAATCATTTCTGGCAACTAACATTGCATATTTTAACAGTTTTACCAAAATTAGACATTTCGCTTAGAAGTATTTACCGGAATCATCACCATTTTAACTTATTCACACAAAAAAACGCCAAAGCCAATCCTCCTTAATTGTAAACATAAACACTATTCTCGTCATTCCAAGGCTTTAGACACCAATTCTGAGCTCTGTAAGCATGAACTCTTAATATTTCAAAGCACAGTCCCGTGAAAACGCCACCGGAAGTACCCGGAGTTGTAAATATTACCAGTATTTTCGTCATTTCACAGCTTTCCACTGGAAACCTCCGTGATTGAATAGGACAGTAAATGTAGTAAGAATCTATTTACGTGTACTTGAGGTGTTTCTTACACGTTCTTAATCATTTCTGGGAACTATCATTGTGTATTTTAACAGTTTTACCAAAATTAGACATTTCACTTAGAAGTATTTACCGGAACCGTCACCATTTTAACTGATTCACACAAAAAAACGCCAAAGCCAATCCTCCTTAATTGTAAACAGAAACACTATTCTCGTCATTCCAAGGGTTTAGACACCAATTCTGAGCCCTGTAAGCATGAACTCTTAATATTTCAAAGCACAGTCCCGTGAAAATGCCACCGGAAGTACCCAGAGTTGTAAATGTTACAAGTATTTTTGTCCTTTCACAGCTTTCCTCTGGAAACCTCCGTGATTGAATACGACAGTAAATGTAGTAAGAATATATTTACGTGTACTTGAGGTGTTTCTCACACGTTCTTAATCATTTCTGGGAACTAACATTGTGTCAGTTTTACCAGAATTAGACAGTTTGCTTAGAAGTATTTACCGGAATCTTCACTATTTTAACTGATTCACACAAGAAAACGCCAAAGCCAATCCTCCTTAATTGTAAACAGAAACAATATTCTCGTCATTCCAAGGCTTTCGACACCAATTCTGAGCTCTGTAAGCATGAACTCCTAATATTTCAAAGCACAGTCCCATGAAAACGCCACCGGAAGTACCCGGAGTTGTAAATATTACCAGTATTTTCGTCATTTCACAGCTTTCCACTGGAAACCTCCGTGATTGAATAGGACAGTAAATGTAGTAAGAATCTATTTACGTGTACTTGAGGTGTTTCTTACACGTTCTTCAACATTTCTGGGAACTATCATTGTGTATTTTAACAGTTTTACCACAATTAGACAGTTTGCTTAGAAGTATTGATTGGAATCCTCACCATTTTAACTGATTAACACAAAAAAAGGCCAAAGCCAATCCTCCTTAATTGTAAACAGAAACACTATTCTCGTCATTCCAAGGCTTTAGACACCAATTCTGAGCCCTGTAAGCATGAACTCTTAATATTTCAAAGCACAGTCCCGTGAAAATGCCACCGGAAGTACCCAGAGTTGTATATGTTACAAGTATTTTTGTCCTTTCACAGCTTTCCTCTGGAAACCTCCGTGATTGAATACGACAGTAAATGTAGTAAGAATATATTTACGTGTACTTGAGGTGTTTCTCACACGTTCTTAATCATTTCTGGGAACTAATATTGTGTATAGTACCAGTTTTACCAGAATTAGACAGTTTGCTTAGAAGTATTTACCGGAATCGTCACCATTTTAACTGATTCACACAAAAAAACGCCAAAGCCAATCCTCCTTAATTGTAAACAGAAACAATATTCTCATCATTCGAAGGCTTTAGACACATATTCTGAGCTTTATATGCATGAACTCTTAATATTTGAAAGAACAGTCCCGTGAAAACGCCACCGGAAGTACCCGGAGTTGTAAATATTACCAGTATTTACGTCATTTCACAGCTTTCCACTGGAAACCTCCGTCATTGAATAGGACAGTAAATGTTGTAAGAATCTATTTACGTGTACTTGAGTCGTTTCTTACATGTTCTTAATCATTTCTGGGAACTATCATTGTGTACTTTAACAGTTTTACCAGAATTAGACATTTCGCTTTGAAGTATTTAGCGGAATCGTCACCATTATAACTGATTCACACAAAAAAACGCCAAAGCCAATCCTCCTTAATTGTAAACATAAACACTATTCTGGTCATTCCAAGGCTTTCAACACCAATTCTGAGCTCTGTAAGCATGAACTCTTAATATTTCAAAGCACAGTCCCGTGAAAACGCCACCGGAAATACCAGGAGTTGTAAATATTACCAGTATTTTCGTCATTTCACAGCTATCCACTGGAAACCTCCGTGATTGAATAGGACAGTAAATGTAGTAAGAATCTATTTACGTGTACTTGAGGTGTTTCTTACACGTTCTTCAACATTTCTGGGAACTATCATTGTGTATTTTAACAGTTTTACCACAATTAGACAGTTTGCTTAGAAGTATTGATTGGAATCCTCACCATTTTAAGTGATTCACACAAAAAAAGGCCAAAGCCAATCCTCCTTAATTGTAACCAGAAACACTATTCTCGTCATTCCAAGGGTTTAGACACCAATTCTGAGCCCTGTAAGAATGAACTCTTAATATTTCAAAGCACAGTCCCGTGAAAATGCCACTGGAAGTACCCAGAGTTGTAAATGTTACAAGTATTTTTGTCCTTTCACAGCTTTCCTCTGGAAACCTCCGTGATTGAATACGACAGTAAATGTAGTAAGAATATATTTACGTGTACTTGAGGTGTTTCTCACACGTTCCTAATCATTTCTGGGAACTAACATTTTGTATTGTACCAGTTTTACCAGAATTAGACAGTTTGCTTAGAAGTATTTACCGGAATCGTCACCATTTTAACTGATTCACACAAAAAAACGCCAAAGCCAATCCTCCTTAATTGTAAACAGAAACAATATTCTCGTCATTCGAAGGCTTTAGACACATATTCTGAGCTTTGTATGCATGAACTCTTAATATTTGAAAGAACAGTCCCGTGAAAACGCCACCGGAAGTACCCGGAGTTGTAAATATTACCAGTATTTACGTCATTTCACAGCTTTCCACTGGAAACCTCCGTCATTGAATAGGACAGTAAATGTTGTAAGAATCTATTTACGTGTACTTGAGTCGTTTCTTACATGTTCTTAATCATTTCTGGGAACTATCATTGTGTACTTTAACAGTTTTACCAGAATTAGACATTTCGCTTTGAAGTATTTAGCGGAATCGTCACCATTTTAACTGATTCACACAAAAAAACGCCAAAGCCAATCCTCCTTAATTGTAAACATAAACACTATTCTGGTCATTCCAAGGCTTTCAACACCAATTCTGAGCTCTGTAAGCATGAACTCTTAATATTTCAAAGCACAGTCCCGTGAAAACGCCACCGGAAGTACCTGGAGTTGTAAATATTACCAGTATTTTCGTCATTTCACAGCTTTCCACTGGAAACCTCCGTGATTGAATAGGACAGTAAATGTAGTAAGAATCTATTTACGTGTACTTGAGGTGTTTCTTACATATCCTTAATCATTTCTGGGAACTATCATTGTGTACTTTAACAGTTTTACCAGAATTAGACATTTCGCTTAGAAGTATTTACCGGAATCGTCACCATTTTAACTGATTCACACAAAAAAACGCCAAAGCCAATCCTCCTTAATTGTAAACATAAACACTATTCTGGTCATTCCAAGGCTTTCGACAACAATTCTGAGCTCTGTAAGCATGAACTCTTAATATTTCAAAGCACAGTCCCGTGAAAACGCCACCGGAAGTACCTGGAGTTGTAAATATTACGAGTATTTTCGTCATTTCACAGCTTTCCACTGGAAACCTCCGTGATTGAATAGGACAGTAAATGTAGTAAGAATCTATGTACGTGTACTTGAGGTGTTTCTTACACGTTCTTCAACATTTCTGGGAACTATCATTGTGTATTTTAACAGTTTTACCACAATTAGACAGTTTGCTTAGAAGTATTGATTGGAATCCTCACCATTTTAACTGATTCACACAAAAAAACGCCAAAGCCAATCCTCCTTAATTGTAAACAGAAACACTATTCTCGTCATTCCAAGGGTTTAGACACCAATTCTGAGCCCTGTAAGCATGAACTCTTAATATTTCAAAGCACAGTCCCGTGAAAATGCCACCGGAAGTACCCAGAGTTGTAAATGTTACAAGTATTTTTGTCCTTTCACAGCTTTCCTCTGGAATCCTCCGTGATTGAATACGACAGTAAATGTAGTAAGAATATATTTACGTGTACTTGAGGTGTTTCTCACACGTTCTTAATCATTTCTGGGAACTAACATTGTGTCAGTTTTACCAGAATTAGACAGTTTGCTTAGAAGTATTTACCGGAATCTTCACCATTTTAACTGATTCACACAAGAAAACGCCAAAGCCAATCCTCCTTAATTGTAAACAGAAACAATATTCTCGTCATTCGAAGGCTTTCGACACCAATTCTGAGCTCTGTAAGCATGAACTCTTAATATTTCAAAGCACAGTCCCATGAAAACGCCACCGGAAGTACCCGGAGTTGTAAATATTACCAGTATTTTCGTCATTTCACAGCTTTCCACTGGAAACCTCCGTGATTGAATAGGACAGTAAATGTAGTAAGAATCTATTTACGTGTACTTGAGGTGTTTCTTACACGTTCTTCAACATTTCTGGGAACTATCATTGTGTATTTTAACAGTTTTACCAAAATTAGACAGTTTGCTTAGAAGTATTGATTGGAATCCTCACCATTTTAACTGATTCACACAAAAAAAGGCCAAAGCCAATCCTCCTTAATTGTAAACAGAAACACTATTCTCGTCATTCCAAGGGTTTAGACACCAATTCTGAGCCCTGTAAGCATGAACTCTTAATATTTCAAAGCACAGTCCCGTGAAAACGCCACCGGACGTACCCGGAGTTGGAAATTTTGCAAGTATTTTCGTCATTTCACAGCTTTCCACTGGAAACCTCCGTGATTGAATACGACAGTAAATGTAGTAAGAATCTATTTACGTGTACTTGAGGTGTTTCTTACATATCCTTAATCATTTCTGGGAACTATCATTGTGTACTTTAACAGTTTTACCAGAATTAGACATTTCGCTTAGAAGTATTTACCGGAATCGTCACCATTTTAACTGATTCACACAAAAAAACGCCAAAGCCAATCCTCCTTAATTGTAAACATAAACACTATTCTGGTCATTCCAAGGCTTTCGACAACAATTCTGAGCTCTGTAAGCATGAACTCTTAATATTTCAAAGCACAGTCCCGTGAAAACGCCACCGGAAGTACCTGGAGTTGTAAATATTACGAGTATTTTCGTCATTTCACAGCTTTCCACTGGAAACCTCCGTGATTGAATACGACAGTAAATGTAGTAAGAATCTATTTACGTGTACTTGAGGTGTTTCTTACATATCCTTAATCATTTCTGGGAACTATCATTGTGTACTTTAACAGTTTTACCAGAATTAGACATTTCGCTTAGAAGTATTTACCGGAATCGTCACCATTTTAACTGATTCACACAAAAAAACGCCAAAGCCAATCCTCCTTAATTGTAAACATAAACACTATTCTGGTCATTCCAAGGCTTTCGACAACAATTCTGAGCTCTGTAAGCATGAACTCTTAATATTTCAAAGCACAGTCCCGTGAAAACGCCACCGGAAGTACCTGGAGTTGTAAATATTACGAGTATTTTCGTCATTTCACAGCTTTCCACTGGAAACCTCCGTGATTGAATAGGACAGTAAATGTAGTAAGAATCTATGTACGTGTACTTGAGGTGTTTCTTACACGTTCTTCAACATTTCTGGGAACTATCATTGTGTATTTTAACAGTTTTACCACAATTAGACAGTTTGCTTAGAAGTATTGATTGGAATCCTCACCATTTTAACTGATTCACACAAAAAAACGCCAAAGCCAATCCTCCTTAATTGTAAACAGAAACACTATTCTCGTCATTCCAAGGGTTTAGACACCAATTCTGAGCCCTGTAAGCATGAACTCTTAATATTTCAAAGCACAGTCCCGTGAAAATGCCACCGGAAGTACCCAGAGTTGTAAATGTTACAAGTATTTTTGTCCTTTCACAGCTTTCCTCTGGAATCCTCCGTGATTGAATACGACAGTAAATGTAGTAAGAATATATTTACGTGTACTTGAGGTGTTTCTCACACGTTCTTAATCATTTCTGGGAACTAACATTGTGTCAGTTTTACCAGAATTAGACAGTTTGCTTAGAAGTATTTACCGGAATCTTCACCATTTTAACTGATTCACACAAGAAAACGCCAAAGCCAATCCTCCTTAATTGTAAACAGAAACAATATTCTCGTCATTCGAAGGCTTTCGACACCAATTCTGAGCTCTGTAAGCATGAACTCTTAATATTTCAAAGCACAGTCCCATGAAAACGCCACCGGAAGTACCCGGAGTTGTAAATATTACCAGTATTTTCGTCATTTCACAGCTTTCCACTGGAAACCTCCGTGATTGAATAGGACAGTAAATGTAGTAAGAATCTATTTACGTGTACTTGAGGTGTTTCTTACACGTTCTTCAACATTTCTGGGAACTATCATTGTGTATTTTAACAGTTTTACCAAAATTAGACAGTTTGCTTAGAAGTATTGATTGGAATCCTCACCATTTTAACTGATTCACACAAAAAAAGGCCAAAGCCAATCCTCCTTAATTGTAAACAGAAACACTATTCTCGTCATTCCAAGGGTTTAGACACCAATTCTGAGCCCTGTAAGCATGAACTCTTAATATTTCAAAGCACAGTCCCGTGAAAACGCCACCGGACGTACCCGGAGTTGGAAATTTTGCAAGTATTTTCGTCATTTCACAGCTTTCCACTGGAAACCTCCGTGATTGAATACGACAGTAAATGTAGTAAGAATCTATTTACGTGTACTTGAGGTGTTTCTTACATATCCTTAATCATTTCTGGGAACTATCATTGTGTACTTTAACAGTTTTACCAGAATTAGACATTTCGCTTAGAAGTATTTACAGGAATCGTCACCATTTTAACTGATTCACACAAAAAAACGCCAAAGCCAATCCTCCTTAATTGTAAACATAAACACTATTCTGGTCATTCCAAGGCTTTCGACAACAATTCTGAGCTCTGTAAGCATGAACTCTTAATATTTCAAAGCACAGTCCCGTGAAAACGCCACCGGAAGTACCTGGAGTTGTAAATATTACGAGTATTTTCGTCATTTCACAGCTTTCCACTGGAAACCTCCGTGATTGAATAGGACAGTAAATGTAGTAAGAATCTATGTACGTGTACTTGAGGTGTTTCTTACACGTTCTTCAACATTTCTGGGAACTATCATTGTGTATTTTAACAGTTTTACCACAATTAGACAGTTTGCTTAGAAGTATTGATTGGAATCCTCACCATTTTAACTGATTCACACAAAAAAACGCCAAAGCCAATCCTCCTTAATTGTAAACAGAAACACTATTCTCGTCATTCCAAGGGTTTAGACACCAATTCTGAGCCCTGTAAGCATGAACTCTTAATATTTCAAAGCACAGTCCCGTGAAAATGCCACCGGAAGTACCCAGAGTTGTAAATGTTACAAGTATTTTTGTCCTTTCACAGCTTTCCTCTGGAATCCTCCGTGATTGAATACGACAGTAAATGTAGTAAGAATATATTTACGTGTACTTGAGGTGTTTCTCACACGTTCTTAATAATTTCTGGGACCTAACATTTTGTATTGTAACAGTTTTACCAGAATTAGGCAGTTTGCTTAGAAGTATTTACCGGAATCGTCACCATTTTAACTGATTCACACAAAAAAACGCCAAAGCCAATCCTCCTTAATTGTAAACAGAAACAATATTCTCGTCATTCGAAGGCTTTAGACACATATTCTGAGCTTTGTACGCATGAACTCTTAATATTTGAAAGAACAGTCCCGTGAAAACGCCACCGGAAGTACCCGGAGTTGTAAATATTACCAGTATTTACGTCATTTCACAGCTTTCCACTGGAAACCTCCGTCATTGAATAGGACAGTAAATGTTGTAAGAATCTATTTACGTGTACTTGAGGTGTTTCTTACATGTTCTTAATCATTTCTGGGAACTATCATTGTGTACTTTAACAGTTTTACCAGAATTAGACATTTCACGTAGAAGTATTTACCGGAACCGTCACCATTTTAACTGATTCACACAAAAAAACGCCAAAGCCAATCCTCCTTAATTGTAAACAGAAACACTATTCTCGTCATTCCAAGGGTTTAGACACCAATTCTGAGCCCTGTAAGCATGAACTCTTAATATTTCAAAGCACAGTCCCGTGAAAATGCCACCGGAAGTACCCAGAGTTGTAAATGTTACAAGTATTTTTGTCCTTTCACAGCTTTCCTCTGGAAACCTCCGTGATTGAATACGACAGTAAATGTAGTAAGAATATATTTACGTGTACTTGAGGTGTTTCTCACACGTTCTTAATCATTTCTGGGAACTAACATTGTGTCTGTTTTACCAGAATTAGACAGTTTGCTTAGAAGTATTTACCGGAATCTTCACCATTTTAACTGATTCACACAAGAAAACGCCAAAGCCAATCCTCCTTAATTGTAAACAGAAACAATATTCTCGTCATTCGAAGGCTTTCGACACCAATTCTGAGCTCTGTAAGCATGAACTCTTAATATTTCAAAGCACAGTCCCATGAAAACGCCATCGGAAGTACCCGGAGTTGTAAATATTACCAGTATTTTCGTCATTTCACAGCTTTCCACTGGAAACCTCCGTGATTGAATAGGACAGTAAATGTAGTAAGAATCTATTTACGTGTACTTGAGGTGTTTCTTACACGTTCTTCAACATTTCTGGGAACTATCATTGTGTATTTTAACAGTTTTACCACAATTAGACAGTTTGCTTAGAAGTATTGATTGGAATCCTCACCATTTTAACTGATTCACACAAAAAAAGGCCAAAGCCAATCCTCCTTAATTGTAAACAGAAACACTATTCTCGTCATTCCAAGGGTTTAGACACCAATTCTGAGCCCTGTAAGCATGAACTCTTAATATTTCAAAGCACAGTCCCGTGAAAATGCCACCGGAAGTACCCAGAGTTGTATATGTTACAAGTATTTTTGTCCTTTCACAGCTTTCCTCTGGAAACCTCCGTGATTGAATAGGACAGTAAATGTAGTAAGAATATATTTACGTGTACTTGTGGTGTTTCTCACACGTTCTTAATCATTTCTGGGAACTAACATTTTGTATTGTAACAGTTTTACCAGAATTAGACAGTTTGCTTAGAAGTATTTACCGGAATCGTCACCATTTTAACTGATTCACACAAAAAAACGCCAAAGCCAATCCTCCTTAATTGTAAACAGAAACAATATTCTCGTCATTCGAAGGCTTTAGACACATATTCTGAGCTTTGTACGCATGAACTCTTAATATTTGAAAGAACAGTCCCGTGAAAACGCCACCGGAAGTACCCGGAGTTGTAAATATTACCAGTATTTACGTCATTTCACAGCTTTCCACTGGAAACCTCCGTCATTGAATAGGACAGTAAATGTTGTAAGAATCTATTTACGTGTACTTGAGGTGTTTCTCACATGTTCTTAATCATTTCTGGGAACTATCATTGTGTACTTTAACAGTTTTACCAGAATTAGACATTTCACTTAGAAGTATTTACCGGAACCGTCACCATTTTAACTGATTCACACAAAAAAACGCCAAAGCCAATCCTCCTTAATTGTAAACAGAAACACTATTCTGGTCATTCCAAGGCTTTCAACACCAATTCTGAGCTCTGTAAGCATGAACTCTTAATATTTCAAAGCACAGTCCCGTGAAAACGCCACCGGAAATACCAGGAGTTGTAAATATTACCAGTATTTTCGTCATTTCACAGCTATCCACTGGAAACCTCCGTGATTGAATAGGACAGTAAATGTAGTAAGAATCTATTTACGTGTACTTGAGGTGTTTCTTACACGTTCTTCAACATTTCTGGGAACTATCATTGTGTATTTTAACAGTTTTACCACAATTAGACAGTTTGCTTAGAAGTATTGATTGGAATCCTCACCATTTTAAGTGATTCACACAAAAAAAGGCCAAAGCCAATCCTCCTTAATTGTAACCAGAAACACTATTCTCGTCATTCCAAGGGTTTAGACACCAATTCTGAGCCCTGTAAGAATGAACTCTTAATATTTCAAAGCACAGTCCCGTGAAAATGCCACCGGAAGTACCCAGAGTTGTAAATGTTACAAGTATTTTTGTCCTTTCACAGCTTTCCTCTGGAAACCTCCGTGATTGAATACGACAGTAAATGTAGTAAGAATATATTTACGTGTACTTGAGGTGTTTCTCACACGTTCCTAATCATTTCTGGGAACTAACATTTTGTATTGTACCAGTTTTACCAGAATTAGACAGTTTGCTTAGAAGTATTTACCGGAATCGTCACCATTTTAACTGATTCACACAAAAAAACGCCAAAGCCAATCCTCCTTAATTGTAAACAGAAACAATATTCTCGTCATTCGAAGGCTTTAGACACATATTCTGAGCTTTGTATGCATGAACTCTTAATATTTGAAAGAACAGTCCCGTGAAAACGCCACCGGAAGTACCCGGAGTTGTAAATATTACCAGTATTTACGTCATTTCACAGCTTTCCACTGGAAACCTCCGTCATTGAATAGGACAGTAAATGTTGTAAGAATCTATTTACGTGTACTTGAGTCGTTTCTTACATGTTCTTAATCATTTCTGGGAACTATCATTGTGTACTTTAACAGTTTTACCAGAATTAGACATTTCGCTTTGAAGTATTTAGCGGAATCGTCACCATTTTAACTGATTCACACAAAAAAACGCCAAAGCCAATCCTCCTTAATTGTAAACATAAACACTATTCTGGTCATTCCAAGGCTTTCAACACCAATTCTGAGCTCTGTAAGCATGAACTCTTAATATTTCAAAGCACAGTCCCGTGAAAACGCCACCGGAAGTACCTGGAGTTGTAAATATTACCAGTATTTTCGTCATTTCACAGCTTTCCACTGGAAACCTCCGTGATTGAATAGGACAGTAAATGTAGTAAGAATCTATTTACGTGTACTTGAGGTGTTTCTTACACGTTCTTAATCATTTCTGGGAATTATCATTGTGTATTTTAACAGTTTTACCACAATTAGACAGTTTGCTTAGAAGTATTGATTGGAATCCTCACCATTTTAACTGATTCACACAAAAAAACGCCAAAGCCAATCCTCCTTAATTGTAAACAGAAACACTATTCTGGTCATTCCAAGGCTTTAGACACCAATTCTGAGCTCTGTAAGCATGAACTCTTAATATTTCAAAGCACAGTCCCGTGAAAACGCCACCGGAAGTACCTGGAGTTGTAAATATTACCAGTATTTTCGTCATTTCACAGCTTTCCACTGGAAACCTCCGTAATTGAATAGGACAGTAAATGTAGTAAGAATCTATTTACGTGTACTTGAGGTGTTTCTTACACGTTCTTCAACATTTCTGGGAACTATCATTGTGTATTTTAACAGTTTTACCAGAATTAGACAGTTTGCTTAGAAGTATTGATTGGAATCCTCACCATTTTAACTGATTCACACAAAAAAACGCCAAAGCCAATCCTCCTTAATTGTAAACAGAAACACTATTCTCGTCATTCCAAGGGTTTAGACACCAATTCTGAGCTCTGTAAGCATGAACTCTTAATATTTCAAAGCACAGTCCCGTGAAAATGCCACCGGAAGTACCCAGAGTTGTAAATGTTACAAGTATTTTTGTCCTTTCACAGCTTTCCTCTGGAAAACTCCGTGATTGAATACGACAGTAAATGCAGTAAGAATATATTTACGTGTACTTGAGGTGTTTCTCACACGTTCTTAATCATTTCTGGGAACTAACATTTTGTATTGTAACAGTTTTACCAGAATTAGACATTTCGCTTAGAAGTATTTACCGGAATCGTCACCATTTTAACTTATTCACACAAAAAAACGCCAAAGCCAATCCTCCTTAATTGTAAACAGAAACACTATTCTCGTCATTCCAAGGTTTTAGACACCAATTCTGAGCCCTGTAGGCATGAACTCTTAATACTTCAAAGCACAGTCCCGTAAAAATGCAACCGGAAGTACCCAGAGTTGTAAATGTTACAAGTATTTTTTCATTTCACAGCTTTCCTCTGGAAACCTCCGTGATTGAATACGACAGTAAATGTAGTAAGAATTTATTTACGTGTACTTGAGGTGTTTCTCACACGTTCTTAATCATTTCTGGCAACTAACATTGCATATTTTAACAGTTTTACCAAAATTAGACATTTCGCTTAGAAGTATTTACCGGAATTGTCACCATTTAAACTGATTCACACAAAAAAACGCCAAAGCCAATCCTCCTTAATTGTAAACATAAACACTATTCTCGTCATTCCAAGGCTTTAGACACCAATTCTGAGCTCTGTAAGCATGAACTCTTAATATTTCAAAGCACAGTCCGGTGAAAACGCCACCGGAAGTACCCGGAGTTGTAAATATTACCAGTATTTTCGTCATTGCACAGCTTTCCACTGGAAACCTCCGTGATTGAATACGACAGTAAATGTAGTAAGAATCTATTTACGTGTACTTGAGGTGTTTCTTACACGTTCTTCAACATTTCTGGGAACTATCATTGTGTATTTTAACAGTTTTACCACAATTTGACAGTTTGCTTAGTATTATTTACCGGAATCGTCACCATTTTAACTGATTCACACAAAAAAACGCCAAAGCCAATCCTCCTTAATTGTAAACAGAAACACTATTCTTGTCATTCCAAGGCTTTAGACACCAATTCTGAGCCCTGTAAGCATGAACTCTTAATACTTCAAATCACAGTCCCGTGAAAATGCAACCGGAAGTACCCAGAGTTGTAAATGTTACAAGTATTTTTTCATTTCACAGCTTTTCTCTGGAAACCTCCGTGATTGAATACGACAGTAAATGTAGTAAGAATTTATTTACGTGTACTTGAGCTGTTTCTTACACGTTCTTAATCATTTCTGGCAACTAACATTGCATATTTTAACAGTTTTACCAAAATTAGACATTTCGCTTAGAAGTATTTACCGGAATCATCACCATTTTAACTTATTCACACAAAAAAACGCCAAAGCCAATCCTCCTTAATTGTAAACATAAACACTATTCTCGTCATTCCAAGGCTTTAGACACCAATTCTGAGCTCTGTAAGCATGAACTCTTAATATTTCAAAGCACAGTCCCGTGAAAACGCCACCGGAAGTACCCGGAGTTGTAAATATTACCAGTATTTTCGTCATTTCACAGCTTTCCACTGGAAACCTCCGTGATTGAATAGGACAGTAAATGTAGTAAGAATCTATTTACGTGTACTTGAGGTGTTTCTTACACGTTCTTAATCATTTCTGGGAACTATCATTGTGTATTTTAACAGTTTTACCAAAATTAGACATTTCACTTAGAAGTATTTACCGGAACCGTCACCATTTTAACTGATTCACACAAAAAAACGCCAAAGCCAATCCTCCTTAATTGTAAACAGAAACACTATTCTCGTCATTCCAAGGGTTTAGACACCAATTCTGAGCCCTGTAAGCATGAACTCTTAATATTTCAAAGCACAGTCCCGTGAAAATGCCACCGGAAGTACCCAGAGTTGTAAATGTTACAAGTATTTTTGTCCTTTCACAGCTTTCCTCTGGAAACCTCCGTGATTGAATACGACAGTAAATGTAGTAAGAATATATTTACGTGTACTTGAGGTGTTTCTCACACGTTCTTAATCATTTCTGGGAACTAACATTGTGTCAGTTTTACCAGAATTAGACAGTTTGCTTAGAAGTATTTACCGGAATCTTCACTATTTTAACTGATTCACACAAGAAAACGCCAAAGCCAATCCTCCTTAATTGTAAACAGAAACAATATTCTCGTCATTCCAAGGCTTTCGACACCAATTCTGAGCTCTGTAAGCATGAACTCCTAATATTTCAAAGCACAGTCCCATGAAAACGCCACCGGAAGTACCCGGAGTTGTAAATATTACCAGTATTTTCGTCATTTCACAGCTTTCCACTGGAAACCTCCGTGATTGAATAGGACAGTAAATGTAGTAAGAATCTATTTACGTGTACTTGAGGTGTTTCTTACACGTTCTTCAACATTTCTGGGAACTATCATTGTGTATTTTAACAGTTTTACCACAATTAGACAGTTTGCTTAGAAGTATTGATTGGAATCCTCACCATTTTAACTGATTAACACAAAAAAAGGCCAAAGCCAATCCTCCTTAATTGTAAACAGAAACACTATTCTCGTCATTCCAAGGCTTTAGACACCAATTCTGAGCCCTGTAAGCATGAACTCTTAATATTTCAAAGCACAGTCCCGTGAAAATGCCACCGGAAGTACCCAGAGTTGTATATGTTACAAGTATTTTTGTCCTTTCACAGCTTTCCTCTGGAAACCTCCGTGATTGAATACGACAGTAAATGTAGTAAGAATATATTTACGTGTACTTGAGGTGTTTCTCACACGTTCTTAATCATTTCTGGGAACTAATATTGTGTATAGTACCAGTTTTACCAGAATTAGACAGTTTGCTTAGAAGTATTTACCGGAATCGTCACCATTTTAACTGATTCACACAAAAAAACGCCAAAGCCAATCCTCCTTAATTGTAAACAGAAACAATATTCTCATCATTCGAAGGCTTTAGACACATATTCTGAGCTTTATATGCATGAACTCTTAATATTTGAAAGAACAGTCCCGTGAAAACGCCACCGGAAGTACCCGGAGTTGTAAATATTACCAGTATTTACGTCATTTCACAGCTTTCCACTGGAAACCTCCGTCATTGAATAGGACAGTAAATGTTGTAAGAATCTATTTACGTGTACTTGAGTCGTTTCTTACATGTTCTTAATCATTTCTGGGAACTATCATTGTGTACTTTAACAGTTTTACCAGAATTAGACATTTCGCTTTGAAGTATTTAGCGGAATCGTCACCATTATAACTGATTCACACAAAAAAACGCCAAAGCCAATCCTCCTTAATTGTAAACATAAACACTATTCTGGTCATTCCAAGGCTTTCAACACCAATTCTGAGCTCTGTAAGCATGAACTCTTAATATTTCAAAGCACAGTCCCGTGAAAACGCCACCGGAAATACCAGGAGTTGTAAATATTACCAGTATTTTCGTCATTTCACAGCTATCCACTGGAAACCTCCGTGATTGAATAGGACAGTAAATGTAGTAAGAATCTATTTACGTGTACTTGAGGTGTTTCTTACACGTTCTTCAACATTTCTGGGAACTATCATTGTGTATTTTAACAGTTTTACCACAATTAGACAGTTTGCTTAGAAGTATTGATTGGAATCCTCACCATTTTAAGTGATTCACACAAAAAAAGGCCAAAGCCAATCCTCCTTAATTGTAACCAGAAACACTATTCTCGTCATTCCAAGGGTTTAGACACCAATTCTGAGCCCTGTAAGAATGAACTCTTAATATTTCAAAGCACAGTCCCGTGAAAATGCCACCGGAAGTACCCAGAGTTGTAAATGTTACAAGTATTTTTGTCCTTTCACAGCTTTCCTCTGGAAACCTCCGTGATTGAATACGACAGTAAATGTAGTAAGAATATATTTACGTGTACTTGAGGTGTTTCTCACACGTTCCTAATCATTTCTGGGAACTAACATTTTGTATTGTACCAGTTTTACCAGAATTAGACAGTTTGCTTAGAAGTATTTACCGGAATCGTCACCATTTTAACTGATTCACACAAAAAAACGCCAAAGCCAATCCTCCTTAATTGTAAACAGAAACAATATTCTCGTCATTCGAAGGCTTTAGACACATATTCTGAGCTTTGTATGCATGAACTCTTAATATTTGAAAGAACAGTCCCGTGAAAACGCCACCGGAAGTACCCGGAGTTGTAAATATTACCAGTATTTACGTCATTTCACAGCTTTCCACTGGAAACCTCCGTCATTGAATAGGACAGTAAATGTTGTAAGAATCTATTTACGTGTACTTGAGTCGTTTCTTACATGTTCTTAATCATTTCTGGGAACTATCATTGTGTACTTTAACAGTTTTACCAGAATTAGACATTTCGCTTTGAAGTATTTAGCGGAATCGTCACCATTTTAACTGATTCACACAAAAAAACGCCAAAGCCAATCCTCCTTAATTGTAAACATAAACACTATTCTGGTCATTCCAAGGCTTTCAACACCAATTCTGAGCTCTGTAAGCATGAACTCTTAATATTTCAAAGCACAGTCCCGTGAAAACGCCACCGGAAGTACCTGGAGTTGTAAAT
This sequence comes from Myotis daubentonii, assembly GCF_963259705.1. Lineage (NCBI taxonomy): Eukaryota > Metazoa > Chordata > Mammalia > Chiroptera > Vespertilionidae > Myotis > Myotis daubentonii. The sequence continues at coordinate 1,081,884 of NC_081852.1, forward strand.
ATTACCAGTATTTTCGTCATTTCACAGCTTTCCACTGGAAACCTCCGTGATTGAATAGGACAGTAAATGTAGTAAGAATCTATTTACGTGTACTTGAGGTGTTTCTTACACGTTCTTAATCATTTCTGGGAATTATCATTGTGTATTTTAACAGTTTTACCACAATTAGACAGTTTGCTTAGAAGTATTGATTGGAATCCTCACCATTTTAACTGATTCACACAAAAAAACGCCAAAGCCAATCCTCCTTAATTGTAAACAGAAACACTATTCTGGTCATTCCAAGGCTTTAGACACCAATTCTGAGCTCTGTAAGCATGAACTCTTAATATTTCAAAGCACAGTCCCGTGAAAACGCCACCGGAAGTACCTGGAGTTGTAAATATTACCAGTATTTTCGTCATTTCACAGCTTTCCACTGGAAACCTCCGTAATTGAATAGGACAGTAAATGTAGTAAGAATCTATTTACGTGTACTTGAGGTGTTTCTTACACGTTCTTCAACATTTCTGGGAACTATCATTGTGTATTTTAACAGTTTTACCAGAATTAGACAGTTTGCTTAGAAGTATTGATTGGAATCCTCACCATTTTAACTGATTCACACAAAAAAACGCCAAAGCCAATCCTCCTTAATTGTAAACAGAAACACTATTCTCGTCATTCCAAGGGTTTAGACACCAATTCTGAGCTCTGTAAGCATGAACTCTTAATATTTCAAAGCACAGTCCCGTGAAAATGCCACCGGAAGTACCCAGAGTTGTAAATGTTACAAGTATTTTTGTCCTTTCACAGCTTTCCTCTGGAAAACTCCGTGATTGAATACGACAGTAAATGCAGTAAGAATATATTTACGTGTACTTGAGGTGTTTCTCACACGTTCTTAATCATTTCTGGGAACTAACATTTTGTATTGTAACAGTTTTACCAGAATTAGACATTTCGCTTAGAAGTATTTACCGGAATCGTCACCATTTTAACTTATTCACACAAAAAAACGCCAAAGCCAATCCTCCTTAATTGTAAACAGAAACACTATTCTCGTCATTCCAAGGTTTTAGACACCAATTCTGAGCCCTGTAGGCATGAACTCTTAATACTTCAAAGCACAGTCCCGTAAAAATGCAACCGGAAGTACCCAGAGTTGTAAATGTTACAAGTATTTTTTCATTTCACAGCTTTCCTCTGGAAACCTCCGTGATTGAATACGACAGTAAATGTAGTAAGAATTTATTTACGTGTACTTGAGGTGTTTCTCACACGTTCTTAATCATTTCTGGCAACTAACATTGCATATTTTAACAGTTTTACCAAAATTAGACATTTCGCTTAGAAGTATTTACCGGAATTGTCACCATTTAAACTGATTCACACAAAAAAACGCCAAAGCCAATCCTCCTTAATTGTAAACATAAACACTATTCTCGTCATTCCAAGGCTTTAGACACCAATTCTGAGCTCTGTAAGCATGAACTCTTAATATTTCAAAGCACAGTCCGGTGAAAACGCCACCGGAAGTACCCGGAGTTGTAAATATTACCAGTATTTTCGTCATTGCACAGCTTTCCACTGGAAACCTCCGTGATTGAATACGACAGTAAATGTAGTAAGAATCTATTTACGTGTACTTGAGGTGTTTCTTACACGTTCTTCAACATTTCTGGGAACTATCATTGTGTATTTTAACAGTTTTACCACAATTTGACAGTTTGCTTAGTATTATTTACCGGAATCGTCACCATTTTAACTGATTCACACAAAAAAACGCCAAAGCCAATCCTCCTTAATTGTAAACAGAAACACTATTCTTGTCATTCCAAGGCTTTAGACACCAATTCTGAGCCCTGTAAGCATGAACTCTTAATACTTCAAATCACAGTCCCGTGAAAATGCAACCGGAAGTACCCAGAGTTGTAAATGTTACAAGTATTTTTTCATTTCACAGCTTTTCTCTGGAAACCTCCGTGATTGAATACGACAGTAAATGTAGTAAGAATTTATTTACGTGTACTTGAGCTGTTTCTTACACGTTCTTAATCATTTCTGGCAACTAACATTGCATATTTTAACAGTTTTACCAAAATTAGACATTTCGCTTAGAAGTATTTACCGGAATCGTCACCATTTTAACTTATTCACACAAAAAAACGCCAAAGCCAATCCTACTTAATTGTAAACATAAACACTATTCTCGTCATTCCAAGGCTTTAGACACCAAATCTGAGCTCTGTAAGCATGAACTCTTAATATTTCAAAGCACAGTCCCATGAAAACGCCACCGGAAGTACCCGGAGTTGTAAATATTACCAGTATTTTCGTCTTTTCACAGCTTTCCACTGGAAACCTCCGTGATTGAATAGGACAGTAAATGTAGTAAGAATCTATTTACGTGTACTTCAGGTGTTTCTTACACGTTCTTCAACATTTCTGGGAACTATCATTGTGTATTTTAACAGTTTTATCACAACTAGACAGTTTGCTTAGAAGTATTGATTGGAATCCTTACCATTTTAACTGATTCACACAAAAAAACGCCAAAGCCAATCCTACTGAATTATATACAGAAACACTATTCTCGTCATCCAAGGGTTTAGACACCAATTCTGAGCCCTGTAAGCATGAACTCTTAATATTTCAAAGCACAGTCCCTTGAAAATGCCACCGGAAGTACCCAGAGTTGTAAATGTTACAAGTATTTTTGTCATTTCACAGCTTTCCTCTGGAAACCTCTGTGATTGAATAGGACAGTAAATGTAGTAAGAATATATTTATGTGTACTTGAGGTGTTTCTCACACGTTCTTAATCATTTCTGGGAACTAACATTGTGTATTGTAACAGTTTTACCAGAATTAGATAGTTTGCTTAGAAGTATTTACCGGAATCGTCACCATTTTAACTGATTCACACAAAAAAACGCCAAAGCCATTCCTCCTTAATTGTAAACAGAAACACTATTCTCGTCATTCCAAGGCTTTAGACACCAATTCTGAGCTCTGTAAGCATGAACTCTTAATATTTCAAAGCACAGTCCCGTGAAAACGCCACCGGACGTACCCGGAGTTGGAAATTTTGCAAGTATTTTCGTCATTTCACAGCTTTCCACTGGAAACCTCCGTGATTGAATACGACAGTAAATGTAGTAAGAATCTATTTACGTGTACTTGAGGTGTTTCTTACATATCCTTAATCATTTCTGGGAACTATCATTGTGTACTTTAACAGTTTTACCAGAATTAGACATTTCGCTTAGAAGTATTTACCGGAATCGTCACCATTTTAACTGATTCACACAAAAAAACGCCAAAGCCAATCCTCCTTAATTGTAAACATAAACACTATTCTGGTCATTCCAAGGCTTTCGACAACAATTCTGAGCTCTGTAAGCATGAACTCTTAATATTTCAAAGCACAGTCCCGTGAAAACGCCACCGGAAGTACCTGGAGTTGTAAATATTACGAGTATTTTCGTCATTTCACAGCTTTCCACTGGAAACCTCCGTGATTGAATAGGACAGTAAATGTAGTAAGAATCTATGTACGTGTACTTGAGGTGTTTCTTACACGTTCTTCAACATTTCTGGGAACTATCATTGTGTATTTTAACAGTTTTACCACAATTAGACAGTTTGCTTAGAAGTATTGATTGGAATCCTCACCATTTTAACTGATTCACACAAAAAAACGCCAAAGCCAATCCTCCTTAATTGTAAACAGAAACACTATTCTCGTCATTCCAAGGGTTTAGACACCAATTCTGAGCCCTGTAAGCATGAACTCTTAATATTTCAAAGCACAGTCCCGTGAAAATGCCACCGGAAGTACCCAGAGTTGTAAATGTTACAAGTATTTTTGTCCTTTCACAGCTTTCCTCTGGAATCCTCCGTGATTGAATACGACAGTAAATGTAGTAAGAATATATTTACGTGTACTTGAGGTGTTTCTCACACGTTCTTAATCATTTCTGGGAACTAACATTGTGTCAGTTTTACCAGAATTAGACAGTTTGCTTAGAAGTATTTACCGGAATCTTCACCATTTTAACTGATTCACACAAGAAAACGCCAAAGCCAATCCTCCTTAATTGTAAACAGAAACAATATTCTCGTCATTCGAAGGCTTTCGACACCAATTCTGAGCTCTGTAAGCATGAACTCTTAATATTTCAAAGCACAGTCCCATGAAAACGCCACCGGAAGTACCCGGAGTTGTAAATATTACCAGTATTTTCGTCATTTCACAGCTTTCCACTGGAAACCTCCGTGATTGAATAGGACAGTAAATGTAGTAAGAATCTATTTACGTGTACTTGAGGTGTTTCTTACACGTTCTTCAACATTTCTGGGAACTATCATTGTGTATTTTAACAGTTTTACCAAAATTAGACAGTTTGCTTAGAAGTATTGATTGGAATCCTCACCATTTTAACTGATTCACACAAAAAAAGGCCAAAGCCAATCCTCCTTAATTGTAAACAGAAACACTATTCTCGTCATTCCAAGGGTTTAGACACCAATTCTGAGCCCTGTAAGCATGAACTCTTAATATTTCAAAGCACAGTCCCGTGAAAACGCCACCGGACGTACCCGGAGTTGGAAATTTTGCAAGTATTTTCGTCATTTCACAGCTTTCCACTGGAAACCTCCGTGATTGAATACGACAGTAAATGTAGTAAGAATCTATTTACGTGTACTTGAGGTGTTTCTTACATATCCTTAATCATTTCTGGGAACTATCATTGTGTACTTTAACAGTTTTACCAGAATTAGACATTTCGCTTAGAAGTATTTACCGGAATCGTCACCATTTTAACTGATTCACACAAAAAAACGCCAAAGCCAATCCTCCTTAATTGTAAACATAAACACTATTCTGGTCATTCCAAGGCTTTCGACAACAATTCTGAGCTCTGTAAGCATGAACTCTTAATATTTCAAAGCACAGTCCCGTGAAAACGCCACCGGAAGTACCTGGAGTTGTAAATATTACGAGTATTTTCGTCATTTCACAGCTTTCCACTGGAAACCTCCGTGATTGAATAGGACAGTAAATGTAGTAAGAATCTATGTACGTGTACTTGAGGTGTTTCTTACACGTTCTTCAACATTTCTGGGAACTATCATTGTGTATTTTAACAGTTTTACCACAATTAGACAGTTTGCTTAGAAGTATTGATTGGAATCCTCACCATTTTAACTGATTCACACAAAAAAACGCCAAAGCCAATCCTCCTTAATTGTAAACAGAAACACTATTCTCGTCATTCCAAGGGTTTAGACACCAATTCTGAGCCCTGTAAGCATGAACTCTTAATATTTCAAAGCACAGTCCCGTGAAAATGCCACCGGAAGTACCCAGAGTTGTAAATGTTACAAGTATTTTTGTCCTTTCACAGCTTTCCTCTGGAATCCTCCGTGATTGAATACGACAGTAAATGTAGTAAGAATATATTTACGTGTACTTGAGGTGTTTCTCACACGTTCTTAATAATTTCTGGGACCTAACATTTTGTATTGTAACAGTTTTACCAGAATTAGGCAGTTTGCTTAGAAGTATTTACCGGAATCGTCACCATTTTAACTGATTCACACAAAAAAACGCCAAAGCCAATCCTCCTTAATTGTAAACAGAAACAATATTCTCGTCATTCGAAGGCTTTAGACACATATTCTGAGCTTTGTACGCATGAACTCTTAATATTTGAAAGAACAGTCCCGTGAAAACGCCACCGGAAGTACCCGGAGTTGTAAATATTACCAGTATTTACGTCATTTCACAGCTTTCCACTGGAAACCTCCGTCATTGAATAGGACAGTAAATGTTGTAAGAATCTATTTACGTGTACTTGAGGTGTTTCTTACATGTTCTTAATCATTTCTGGGAACTATCATTGTGTACTTTAACAGTTTTACCAGAATTAGACATTTCACGTAGAAGTATTTACCGGAACCGTCACCATTTTAACTGATTCACACAAAAAAACGCCAAAGCCAATCCTCCTTAATTGTAAACAGAAACACTATTCTCGTCATTCCAAGGGTTTAGACACCAATTCTGAGCCCTGTAAGCATGAACTCTTAATATTTCAAAGCACAGTCCCGTGAAAATGCCACCGGAAGTACCCAGAGTTGTAAATGTTACAAGTATTTTTGTCCTTTCACAGCTTTCCTCTGGAAACCTCCGTGATTGAATACGACAGTAAATGTAGTAAGAATATATTTACGTGTACTTGAGGTGTTTCTCACACGTTCTTAATCATTTCTGGGAACTAACATTGTGTCTGTTTTACCAGAATTAGACAGTTTGCTTAGAAGTATTTACCGGAATCTTCACCATTTTAACTGATTCACACAAGAAAACGCCAAAGCCAATCCTCCTTAATTGTAAACAGAAACAATATTCTCGTCATTCGAAGGCTTTCGACACCAATTCTGAGCTCTGTAAGCATGAACTCTTAATATTTCAAAGCACAGTCCCATGAAAACGCCATCGGAAGTACCCGGAGTTGTAAATATTACCAGTATTTTCGTCATTTCACAGCTTTCCACTGGAAACCTCCGTGATTGAATAGGACAGTAAATGTAGTAAGAATCTATTTACGTGTACTTGAGGTGTTTCTTACACGTTCTTCAACATTTCTGGGAACTATCATTGTGTATTTTAACAGTTTTACCACAATTAGACAGTTTGCTTAGAAGTATTGATTGGAATCCTCACCATTTTAACTGATTCACACAAAAAAAGGCCAAAGCCAATCCTCCTTAATTGTAAACAGAAACACTATTCTCGTCATTCCAAGGGTTTAGACACCAATTCTGAGCCCTGTAAGCATGAACTCTTAATATTTCAAAGCACAGTCCCGTGAAAATGCCACCGGAAGTACCCAGAGTTGTATATGTTACAAGTATTTTTGTCCTTTCACAGCTTTCCTCTGGAAACCTCCGTGATTGAATACGACAGTAAATGTAGTAAGAATATATTTACGTGTACTTGAGGTGTTTCTCACACGTTCTTAATCATTTCTGGGAACTAATATTGTGTATAGTACCAGTTTTACCAGAATTAGACAGTTTGCTTAGAAGTATTTACCGGAATCGTCACCATTTTAACTGATTCACACAAAAAAACGCCAAAGCCAATCCTCCTTAATTGTAAACAGAAACAATATTCTCGTCATTCGAAGGCTTTAGACACATATTCTGAGCTTTGTACGCATGAACTCTTAATATTTCAAAGCACAGTCCCGTGAAAACGCCACCGGAAATACCAGGAGTTGTAAATATTACCAGTATTTTCGTCATTTCACAGCTATCCACTGGAAACCTCCGTGATTGAATAGGACAGTAAATGTAGTAAGAATCTATTTACGTGTACTTGAGGTGTTTCTTCCACGTTCTTCAACATTTCTGGGAACTATCATTGTGTATTTTAACAGTTTTACCACAATTAGAAAGTTTGCTTAGAAGTATTGATTGGAATCCTCACCATTTTAACTGATTCACACAAAAAAACGCCAAAGCCAATCCTCCTTAATTGTAAACAGAAACACTATTCTCGTCATTCCAAGGGTTTAGACACCAATTCTGAGCTCTGTAAGCATGAACTCTTAATATTTCAAAGCACAGTCCCGTGAAAATGCCACCGGAAGTACCCAGAGTTGTAAATGTTACAAGTATTTTTGTCCTTTCACAGCTTTCCTCTGGAAAACTCCGTGATTGAATACGACAGTAAATGTAGTAAGAATATATTTACGTGTACTTGAGGTGTTTCTCACACGTTCTTAATCATTTCTGGGAACTAACATTTTGTATTGTAACAGTTTTACCAGAATTAGACAGTTTGCTTAGAAGTATTTACCGGAATCGTCACCATTTTAACTGATTCACACAAAAAAACGCCAAAGCCAATCCTCCTTAATTGTAAACATAAACACTATTCTCTTCATTCCAAGGCTATAGACACCAATTCTGAGCTCTGTAAGCATGAACTCTTAATATTTCAAAGCACAGTCCCGTGAAAACGCCACCGGAAGTACCTGGAGTTGTAAAGATTACCAGTATTTTCGTCATTTCACAGCTTTCCAATGGAAACCTCCGTGATTGAATAGGACAGTAAATGTAGTAAGAATCTATATACGTGTACTTGAGGTGTTTCTTACACGTTCTTCAACATTTCTGGGAACTATCATTGTGTATTTTAACAGTTTTACCACAATTAGACAGTTTTCTGAGGATTTACTGGAATCGTCACCATTTTAACTCACTCACACAAAAAAAACCGCCAAAGCCAATCGGTCTTAATTGTGAATTTAAACACTATTGTGGTCATTCCAAGGCTTTATACACAAATTCTGAGCTCTGTAACCATGCAGTCCTCATATTTGAAAACACATTCGTGAGAAAACGCCTCCTGAAGTACCCGAAGTTGTAAATATTACCATAATTTTAATCATTCCACAGCTTACCACTGGAAACCTCCGTGATTGAATAGGACTGTAAACGTAGTAAGAATCTATTTATGTGTACTGGAGGTGTTTCTTAAACGTGATTAATCATTTCTGAGAACTATCGTTGTGTATTTTAACAGTTTTACCACAATTATACAGTTTTCTCAAAAGTATTTTGTGGAATCCTCACCATTTTAACTCACCCAAACAAAAAACCGCCAAAGCCAATCAGCCTTAATTGTAAAGATAAACACTATTCCCCTCATTCCTAGGCTTTATACACAAATTATGAGCTCCGTAAACATGAACTCCAAATATTTGAAAGCACATTCCCGATTAAAAGCCACCTGAAGTACCGGAGATGTAAATATTACCAGTATTTTCGTCCTTTCACAGCTTCCCACTGGAAACCTCCGTGATTGAATAGAACAGTAAACGTAGTAAGTATCTATTTGCTGGTACTTCAAACGTTTCTTACAAGTGCTTAATCATTTCTGGGAACTATCATTGTGTATTTTAACAGTTTTATCACAATTAGACAGTTTTCTGAGAAGGATTTACTGGAATCGTCACCATTTCAACTCACTCACACAAGAAAACGCCAAAGCCAATCAGCCTTAATTGTAAACATAAACACTATTATCGCCATTCCAAGGCTTTATAAACAAATTCTGAGCTCTGTTAACTTGAACTCTTCATATTTGAAAGCACATTCCCGTGAAAACACCACCGGAAATACCCGGAGTTGTAAATATTACCAGTATTTTCCTCATTTCACTGCTTTCCACTGGAAACGTCCGTGATTAAATAGGACAGTAAACGAAGTGAGAACCTATCTACATGTACTTGAAGTTTTTCTTCCATGTTCTTAATCATTTCTGGGAAGTATCATTGTGTATTTTAACAGTTTTACCACAATTAGACAGTTTTCTGAGAGGATTTACTGGAATCGTGACCTTTTTAACTGACTCACACAAAAAAACGCCAAAGCCAATCAGCCTTAACTGTAAACATAAACACTATTCTCATCATTCCAAGGCTTTAGAAAACAATTCTGAGCTCTGTAAGCATGAACTCTTAATATTTGAAAGCACAGTCCCGTGAAAATGCGACCCGAAGTACCCGGAGTTGTAAATATTACCAGTATTTTCGTCATTTCACAGCTGTCCACTGGAAACCTCCGTGATTGAATAGGACAGTAAATGTAGTAAGAATCAATTTACGAGTACTTGAAGTGTTTCCTACACGTTCTTAATCATTTCTGGGACCTACCATTGTGTATTTTAACAGTTTTACCAAAATTAGACAGTGTGCTTAGAAGTATTTTCCGGAATCGTCACCACTTAAACTGATTCACACAAAAAAAATGACAAAGCCAATCCTCCTTAATTGTAAACAGAAACACTATTCTCGTCATTCCAAAGCTTTAGACACAAATTCTAAGCTCTGTAAGCATGAACTCTTAATATTTGAAAGCACAGTCCCGTGAAAACGCCACAGGAAGTCCCCGGAGTTTTAAATATTACCAGTATTTTTGTCATTTCACAGCTTTCCACTGGAAACCTCAGTGATTGAATAGGACAGTAAATGTAGTAAGAATCTATTTACGTGTACTTGAGGTGTTTCTTACACGTTCTTAATCATTTCTGGGAACCATCATTGTGTATTTTAACAGTTTTACCGAAAGTAGACAGTTTGCTTAAAAGTATTTACCGGAATCGTCACCATTTTAACTGATTCACACAAAAAAACGCCAAAGCCAATCCTACTTAATTGTAAACATAAACACTATTCTCATCATTCCAAGGCTTTATACACAAATTCTGAGCTCTGTAACCATGCATTCCTCATATTTGAAAGCACATTCCCGTGAAAACACCACCGGAAATACCCGGAGTTGTAAATATTACCAGTATTTTCCTCATTTCACTGCTTTCCACTGGAAACGTCCGTGATTAAATAGGACAGTAAACGAAGTGAGAACCTTTCTACATGTACTTGAAGTTTTTCTTCCATGTTCTTTATCATTTCTGGGAAGTATCATTGTGTACTTTAACAGTTTTACCACAATTAGACAGTTTTCTGGGAGGATTTACTGGAATCGTCACCATTTTCACTCACTCACACAAAAAACCACCAAAGCCAATCAGCCTTACTTGTAAAGATAAACACTATTCTCATCATTCCAAGGCTTTATACACAAATTCTGAGCTCTGTAACCATGCATTCCTCATATTTGAAAGCACATTCCCGTGAAAACACCACCGGAAATACCCGGAGTTGTAAATATTACCAGTATTTTCCTCATTTCACAGCTCTCCACTGGAAACCTCCGTGATTGAATAGGACAATAAATGTAGTAAGAATCTATTTACGTGTACTTGAGGAGTTTCTTACACGTTCTTAATCATTTCTGGGAACTATCATTGTATATTTTAACAGTTTTACCAAAATTAGACAGTTTGCTAAAAGGATTTACCGGAATCATCACCATTTTAACTGATTCACACAAAAAAACGCCAAAGCCAATCCTCCTTAATTAAAAACAGAAACACTATTCTCCGCATTCCAAGGCTTTAGACACCAATTCTAAGCTCTGTAAGCATGAACTGTTAATATTTGAAAGCACAGTCCCGTGAAAACGCCACCCGAAATACCCGGAGTTGTAAATATTACCAGTATTTATGTCATTTCACACCTTTCCAATGGAAACCTCAGTGATTGAATAGGACAGTAAATGTAGTAAGAATCTATTTACGTGTACTTGAGGTGTTTCTTACACGTTCTTCAACATTTCTGGGAACTATCATTGTGTATTTTAACAGTTTTACCACAATTTGACAGTTTGCTTAGTATTATTTACCGGAATCGTCACCATTTTAACTGATTCACACAAAAAAACGCCAAAGCCAATCCTCCTTAATTGTAAACAGAAACACTATTCTTGTCATTCCAAGGCTTTAGACACCAATTCTGAGCCCTGTAAGCATGAACTCTTAATACTTCAAATCACAGTCCCGTGAAAATGCAACCGGAAGTACCCAGAGTTGTAAATGTTACAAGTATTTTTTCATTTCACAGCTTTTCTCTGGAAACCTCCGTGATTGAATACGACAGTAAATGTAGTAAGAATTTATTTACGTGTACTTGAGCTGTTTCTTACACGTTCTTAATCATTTCTGGCAACTAACATTGCATATTTTAACAGTTTTACCAAAATTAGACATTTCGCTTAGAAGTATTTACCGGAATCGTCACCATTTTAACTTATTCACACAAAAAAACGCCAAAGCCAATCCTACTTAATTGTAAACATAAACACTATTCTCGTCATTCCAAGGCTTTAGACACCAAATCTGAGCTCTGTAAGCATGAACTCTTAATATTTCAAAGCACAGTCCCATGAAAACGCCACCGGAAGTACCCGGAGTTGTAAATATTACCAGTATTTTCGTCTTTTCACAGCTTTCCACTGGAAACCTCCGTCATTGAATAGGACAGTAAATGTAGTAAGAATCTATTTACGTGTACTTGAGGTGTTTCTTACACGTTCTTCAACATTTCTGGGAACTATCATTGTGTATTTTAACAGTTTTATCACAACTAGACAGTTTGCTTAGAAGTATTGATTGGAATCCTTACCATTTTAACTGATTCACACAAAAAAACGCCAAAGCCAATCCTACTTAATTATATACAGAAACACTATTCTCGTCATCCAAGGGTTTAGACACCAATTCTGAGCCCTGTAAGCATGAACTCTTAATATTTCAAAGCACAGTCCCTTGAAAATGCCACCGGAAGTACCCAGAGTTGTAAATGTTACAAGTATTTTTGTCATTTCACAGCTTTCCTCTGGAAACCTCTGTGATTGAATAGGACAGTAAATGTAGTAAGAATATATTTATGTGTACTTGAGGTGTTTCTCACACGTTCTTAATCATTTCTGGGAACTAACATTGTGTATTGTAACAGTTTTACCAGAATTAGATAGTTTGCTTAGAAGTATTTACCGGAATCGTCACCATTTTAACTGATTCACACAAAAAAACGCCAAAGCCATTCCTCCTTAATTGTAAACAGAAACACTATTCTCGTCATTCCAAGGCTTTAGACACCAATTCTGAGCTCTGTAAGCATGAACTCTTAATATTTCAAAGCACAGTCCCGTGAAAACGCCACCGGACGTACCCGGAGTTGGAAATTTTGCAAGTATTTTCGTCATTTCACAGCTTTCCACTGGAAACCTCCGTGATTGAATACGACAGTAAATGTAGTAAGAATCTATTTACGTGTACTTGAGGTGTTTCTTACATATCCTTAATCATTTCTGGGAACTATCATTGTGTACTTTAACAGTTTTACCAGAATTACACATTTCGCTTAGAAGTATTTACCGGAATCGTCACCATTTTAACTGATTCACACAAAAAAACGCCAAAGCCAATCCTCCTTAATTGTAAACATAAACACTATTCTGGTCATTCCAAGGCTTTCGACAACAATTCTGAGCTCTGTAAGCATGAACTCTTAATATTTCAAAGCACAGTCCCGTGAAAACGCCACCGGAAGTACCTGGAGTTGTAAATATTACGAGTATTTTCGTCATTTCACAGCTTTCCACTGGAAACCTCCGTGATTGAATAGGACAGTAAATGTAGTAAGAATCTATGTACGTGTACTTGAGGTGTTTCTTACACGTTCTTCAACATTTCTGGGAACTATCATTGTGTATTTTAACAGTTTTACCACAATTAGACAGTTTGCTTAGAAGTATTGATTGGAATCCTCACCATTTTAACTGATTCACACAAAAAAACGCCAAAGCCAATCCTCCTTAATTGTAAACAGAAACACTATTCTCGTCATTTCAAGGGTTTAGACACCAATTCTGAGCCCTGTAAGCATGAACTCTTAATATTTCAAAGCACAGTCCCGTGAAAATGCCACCGGAAGTACCCAGAGTTGTAAATGTTACAAGTATTTTTGTCCTTTCACAGCTTTCCTCTGGAATCCTCCGTGATTGAATACGACAGTAAATGTAGTAAGAATATATTTACGTGTACTTGAGGTGTTTCTCACACGTTCTTAATAATTTCTGGGACCTAACATTTTGTATTGTAACAGTTTTACAAGAATTAGGCAGTTTGCTTAGAAGTATTTACCGGAATCGTCACCATTTTAACTGATTCACACAAAAAAACGCCAAAGCCAATCCTCCTTAATTGTAAACAGAAACAATATTCTCGTCATTCGAAGGCTTTAGACACATATTCTGAGCTTTGTACGCATGAACTCTTAATGTTTGAAAGAACAGTCCCGTGAAAACGCCACCGGAAGTACCCGGAGTTGTAAATATTACCAGTATTTACGTCATTTCACAGCTTTCCACTGGAAACCTCCGTCATTGAATAGGACAGTAAATGTTGTAAGAATCTATTTACGTGTACTTGAGGTGTTTCTTACATGTTCTTAATCATTTCTGGGAACTATCATTGTGTACTTTAACAGTTTTACCAGAATTAGACATTTCACTTAGAAGTATTTACCGGAACCGTCACCATTTTAACTGATTCACACAAAAAAACGCCAAAGCCAATCCTCCTTAATTGTAAACAGAAACACTATTCTCGTCATTCCAAGGGTTTAGACACCAATTCTGAGCCCTGTAAGCATGAACTCTTAATATTTCAAAGCACAGTCCCGTGAAAATGCCACCGGAAGTACCCAGAGTTGTAAATGTTACAAGTATTTTTGTCCTTTCACAGCTTTCCTCTGGAAACCTCCGTGATTGAATACGACAGTAAATGTAGTAAGAATATATTTACGTGTACTTGAGGTGTTTCTCACACGTTCTTAATCATTTCTGGGAACTAACATTGTGTCAGTTTTACCAGAATTAGACAGTTTGCTTAGAAGTATTTACCGGAATCTTCACCATTTTAACTGATTCACACAAGAAAATGCCAAAGCCAATCCTCCTTAATTGTAAACAGAAACAATATTCTCGTCATTCGAAGGCTTTCGACACCAATTCTGAGCTCTGTAAGCATGAACTCTTAATATTTCAAAGCACAGTCCCGTGAAAATGCCACCGGAAGTACCCAGAGTTGTATATGTTACAAGTATTTTTGTCCTTTCACAGCTTTCCTCTGGAAAACTCCGTGATTGAATACGACAGTAAATGTAGTAAGAATATATTTACGTGTACTTGAGGTGTTTCTCACACGTTCTTAATCATTTCTGGGAACTAACATTTTGTATTGTAACAGTTTTACCAGAATTAGACAGTTTGCTTAGAAGTATTTACCGGAATCGTCACCATTTTAACTGATTCACACAAAAAAACGCCAAAGCCAATCCTCCTTAATTGTAAACATAAACACTATTCTCTTCATTCCAAGGCTATAGACACCAATTCTGAGCTCTGTAAGCATGAACTCTTAATATTTCAAAGCACAGTCCCGTGAAAACGCCACCGGAAGTACCTGGAGTTGTAAAGATTACCAGTATTTTCGTCATTTCACAGCTTTCCAATGGAAACCTCCGTGATTGAATAGGACTGTAAATGTAGTAAGAATCTATTTACGTGTACTTGAGGTGTTTCTTACACGTTCTTCAACATTTCTGGGAACTATCATTGTGTATTTTAACAGTTTTACCACAATTAGACAGTTTTCTGAGGATTTACTGGAATCGTCACCATTTTAACTCACTCACACAAAAAAAACCGCCAAAGCCAATCGGTCTTAATTGTGAATTTAAACACTATTGTGGTCATTCCAAGGCTTTATACACAAATTCTGAGCTCTGTAACCATGCAGTCCTCATATTTGAAAACACATTCGTGAGAAAACGCCTCCTGAAGTACCCGAAGTTGTAAATATTACCATAATTTTAATCATTCCACAGCTTACCACTGGAAACCTCCGTGATTGAATAGGACTGTAAACGTAGTAAGAATCTATTTATGTGTACTGGAGGTGTTTCTTAAACGTGATTAATCATTTCTGAGAACTATCGTTGTGTATTTTAACAGTTTTACCACAATTATACAGTTTTCTCAAAAGTATTTTGTGGAATCCTCACCATTTTAACTCACCCAAACAAAAAACCGCCAAAGCCAATCAGCCTTAATTGTAAAGATAAACACTATTCCCCTCATTCCTAGGCTTTATACACAAATTATGAGCTCCGTAAACATGAACTCCAAATATTTGAAAGCACATTCCCGATTAAAAGCCACCTGAAGTACCGGAGATGTAAATATTACCAGTATTTTCGTCCTTTCACAGCTTCCCACTGGAAACCTCCGTGATTGAATAGAACAGTAAACGTAGTAAGTATCTATTTGCTGGTACTTCAAACGTTTCTTACAAGTCCTTAATCATTTCTGGGAACTATCATTGTGTATTTTAACAGTTTTATCACAATTAGACAGTTTTCTGAGAAGGATTTACTGGAATCGTCACCATTTCAACTCACTCACACAAGAAAACGCCAAAGCCAATCAGCCTTAATTGTAAACATAAACACTATTATCGCCATTCCAAGGCTTTATAAACAAATTCTGAGCTCTGTTAACTTGAACTCTTCATATTTGAAAGCACATTCCCGTGAAAACACCACCGGAAATACCCGGAGTTGTAAATATTACCAGTATTTTCCTCATTTCACTGCTTTCCACTGGAAACGTCCGTGATTAAATAGGACAGTAAACGAAGTGAGAACCTATCTACATGTACTTGAAGTTTTTCTTCCATGTTCTTCATCATTTCTGGGAAGTATCATTGTGTATTTTAACAGTTTTACCACAATTAGACAGTTTTCTGAGAGGATTTACTGGAATCGTGACCATTTTAACTGACTCACACAAAAAAACGCCAAAGCCAATCAGCCTTAACTGTAAACATAAACACTATTCTCATCATTCCAAGGCTTTAGAAAACAATTCTGAGCTCTGTAAGCATGAACTCTTAATATTTGAAAGCACAGTCCCGTGAAAATGCGACCCGAAGTACCCGGAGTTGTAAATATTACCAGTATTTTCGTCATTTCACAGCTGTCCACTGGAAACCTCCGTGATTGAATAGGACAGTAAATGTAGTAAGAATCAATTTACGAGTACTTGAAGTGTTTCCTACACGTTCTTAATCATTTCTGGGACCTACCATTGTGTATTTTAACAGTTTTACCAAAATTAGACAGTGTGCTTAGAAGTATTTTCCGGAATCGTCACCACTTAAACTGATTCACACAAAAAAAACGACAAAGCCAATCCTCCTTAATTGTAAACAGAAACACTATTCTCGTCATTCCAAAGCTTTAGACACAAATTCTAAGCTCTGTAAGCATGAACTCTTAATATTTGAAAGCACAGTCCCGTGAAAACGCCACAGGAAGTCCCCGGAGTTTTAAATATTACCAGTATTTTTGTCATTTCACAGCTTTCCACTGGAAACCTCAGTGATTGAATAGGACAGTAAATGTAGTAAGAATCTATTTACGTGTACTTGAGGTGTTTCTTACACGTTCTTAATCATTTCTGGGAACCATCATTGTGTATTTTAACAGTTTTACCGAAAGTAGACAGTTTGCTTAAAAGTATTTACCGGAATCGTCACCATTTTAACTGATTCACACAAAAAAACGCCAAAGCCAATCCTACTTAATTGTAAACATAAACACTATTCTCATCATTCCAAGGCTTTATACACAAATTCTGAGCTCTGTAACCATGCATTCCTCATATTTGAAAGCACATTCCCGTGAAAACACCACCGGAAATACCCGGAGTTGTAAATATTACCAGTATTTTCCTCATTTCACTGCTTTCCACTGGAAACGTCCGTGATTAAATAGGACAGTAAACGAAGTGAGAACCTTTCTACATGTACTTGAAGTTTTTCTTCCATGTTCTTTATCATTTCTGGGAAGTATCATTGTGTACTTTAACAGTTTTACCACAATTAGACAGTTTTCTGGGAGGATTTACTGGAATCGTCACCATTTTCACTCACTCACACAAAAAACCACCAAAGCCAATCAGCCTTACTTGTAAAGATAAACACTATTCTCATCATTCCAAGGCTTTATACACAAATTCTGAGCTCTGTAACCATGCATTCCTCATATTTGAAAGCACATTCCCGTGAAAACACCACCGGAAATACCCGGAGTTGTAAATATTACCAGTATTTTCCTCATTTCACAGCTCTCCACTGGAAACCTCCGTGATTGAATAGGACAATAAATGTAGTAAGAATCTATTTACGTGTACTTGAGGAGTTTCTTACACGTTCTTAATCATTTCTGGGAACTATCATTGTATATTTTAACAGTTTTACCAAAATTAGACAGTTTGCTAAAAGGATTTACCGGAATCATCACCATTTTAACTGATTCACACAAAAAAACGCCAAAGCCAATCCTCCTTAATTAAAAACAGAAACACTATTCTCCGCATTCCAAGGCTTTAGACACCAATTCTAAGCTCTGTAAGCATGAACTGTTAATATTTGAAAGCACAGTCCCGTGAAAACGCCACCCGAAATACCCGGAGTTGTAAATATTACCAGTATTTTTGTCATTTCTTAGCTTTCCACTGGAAACCTCAGTGATTGAATAGGACAGTAAATGTAGTAAGAATCTATTTACGTGTACTTGAGGTGTTTCTTACACGTTCTTCAACATTTCTGGGAACTATCATTGTGTATTTTAACAGTTTTACCACAATTTGACAGTTTGCTTAGTATTATTTACCGGAATCGTCACCATTTTAACTGATTCACACAAAAAAACGCCAAAGCCAATCCTCCTTAATTGTAAACAGAAACACTATTCTTGTCATTCCAAGGCTTTAGACACCAATTCTGAGCCCTGTAAGCATGAACTCTTAATACTTCAAATCACAGTCCCGTGAAAATGCAACCGGAAGTACCCAGAGTTGTAAATGTTACAAGTATTTTTTCATTTCACAGCTTTTCTCTGGAAACCTCCGTGATTGAATACGACAGTAAATGTAGTAAGAATTTATTTACGTGTACTTGAGCTGTTTCTTACACGTTCTTAATCATTTCTGGCAACTAACATTGCATATTTTAACAGTTTTACCAAAATTAGACATTTCGCTTAGAAGTATTTACCGGAATCGTCACCATTTTAACTTATTCACACAAAAAAACGCCAAAGCCAATCCTACTTAATTGTAAACATAAACACTATTGTCGTCATTCCAAGGCTTTCTACACAAATTATGAGCTCTGTAAACATGAACTCTTAATATTTGAAAGCACATTCCCATGAAAACGCCACCTGAGGTACCCGGAGTTGTAAATATTACCAACATTTTCTTCATTTTACAGGTTTCCCTTGGAAACCTCTGTGATTGAATATGACATTAAACGTATTAAGAATCTATTTACGTGTACTTGAAGTGTTTCATACACGTTCTTAATCATTTCTGGGAACTATCATTGTGTATTTTAACAGTTTTACCACAATTAGACAGTGTTCTGAGAAGTATTTACTGGAATCGTCACCAATTTAACTGACTCATACAAAAAAACGCCAATACAATCAGCCTTAATTGTAATCATAAACATTATTCTCGTCATTCCAAGGCTTTATACACAAATTGCGAGCTCAGTAAACATGAACTCTTAATATTTGAAAGCACATTCCCATGACAACGCCACCTGAGGTACCCGGAGTTGTAAATATTACCAGGATTTTCCTCATTTCACAACTTTCCACTGGAAACATCCGTGATTGAATAGGACAGTAAACGTAGCAAGAATCTATTTATGTGTACTTGAAGTGTTTCTTACACGTTCTTAATCATTTCTGGGAACTATCATTGTGTATTTTAACAGTTTTACCACAATTAGACAGTTTTCTGAGAAGTATTTAGTGGAATCGTCACAATTTTAACTCAATCAAACAAAAAAACACCAAAGCCAATCAGCCTTAATTGTAAACATAAACAATATTCCCGTCATTCCAAGGCTTTATACACAAATTCTGAGCTCTGTAAACATGAAGTCTTAATATTTGAAAGCACATTCCCGTGCAAACGCCACCTGAAGTACCGGAGCTGTAAATATTACCAGTATTTTCGTCCTTTCAGAGCTTTCCACTGGAAACCTCCGTGATTGAATAGGACAGTAAACGTAGTAAGAATCTATTTGCTTGTACTTGAAATGTTTCTTACATGTTCTTAGTCATTTCAGGGAACTATCATTGTGTATTTTAACAGTTTTACCACAATTAGACAGTTTTCTGTGAAGTGTTTACTGTAATCGTCACCATTTTAACTGACTCACACAAAAAAAAACGCCAAAGCCAATCAGCCTTAATTGTAAACATAAACACTATTCTTGTCTTTCCATGGCTTTATACACAAATTCTGAGCTCTATAAACATGAACTCTTCATATTTGAAAGCACATTCGCGAGAAAACGCCTCCTGAAGTACTCGGAGTTGTAAATATTACCAATATTTTCTTCATTTTACAGCTTTCCACTGGAAACTTCTGTGATTGAATAGGACAGTAAACGTAGTAAGAATCTATTTGCTTGTACTTGAAGTGTTTGATACACGTTCTTAATCATTTCTGGGAACTATCATTGTGTATTTTAACAGTTTTACCACAATTAGACAGTTTTCTGAGAAGTATTTTGTGGAATCCTCACCATTTTAACTCACCCACACAAAAATCGCCAAAGCCAATCAGCCTTAATTGTAAACATAAACACTATTCTCCTCATTCCTAGGCTTTATACACAAATTATGAGCTCCGTAAACATGAACTCCTAATATTTGAAAGCACATTCCCGAGAAAAACCCACCTGAAGTACCGGAGATGTAAATATTACGAGTATTTTCGTCCTTTCACAGCTTCCCACTGGAAACCTCCGTCATTGAATAGAACAGTAAATGTAGAAAGTATCTATTTGCTTGTACTTGAAATGTTTCTTACACGTTCTTAATCATTTCGGGGAACTATCATTGTGTATTTTAACAGTTTTACCACAATTAGACAGTTTTCTGAGAAGGATTTACTGGAATCGTCACCATTTTAACTGACTCACAGAAAAAACCGCCAAATCCAATCAGCCTGAATTGTAAATATAAACACTATTGTCGTCATTCCAAGGCTTTCTACACAAATTATGAGCTCTGTAAACATGAACTCTTAATATTTGAAAGCACATTCCCATGAAAACGCCACCTGAGGTACCCGGAGTTGTAAATATTACCAACATTTTCTTCATTTTACAGGTTTCCCTTGGAAACCTCTGTGATTGAATATGACATTAAACGTATTAAGAATCTATTTACGTGTACTTGAAGTGTTTCATACACGTTCTTAATCATTTCTGGGAACTATCATTGTGTATTTTAACAGTTTTACCACAATTAGACAGTGTTCTGAGAAGTATTTACTGGAATCGTCACCAATTTAACTGACTCATACAAAAAAACGCCAATACAATCAGCCTTAATTGTAATCATAAACATTATTCTCGTCATTCCAAGGCTTTATACACAAATTGCGAGCTCAGTAAACATGAACTCTTAATATTTGAAAGCACATTCCCATGACAATGCCACCTGAGGTACCCGGAGTTGTAAATATTACCAGGATTTTTGTCATTTCACAACTTTCCACTGGAAACATCCGTGATTGAATAGGACAGTAAACGTACTAAGAATCTATTTACGTGAAGTTGAAATGTTTCTTACATGTTCTTAATCAATTCTGGGAAGTATCATTGTGTGTTTTAACACTTTAACTACAATTAGACAGTTTTCTGAGAAGGATTTACTGGAATCGTCACAATTTTAACTCACACAAAAAAACACCAAAGCCAATCAGCCTTAATTGTAAACATAAACACTATTCTCGTCATTCCACGGCTTTATACACAAATTCTGAGCTCTGTAAACATGAACTCTTAATATTTGAAAGCACATACCCGTCAAAACGCCACCTGAAGTACCCGGAGTTGTAAATATTACCAGTATTTTCCTCATTTCACAGCTTTCCACCGGAAACGTCCGTGATTGAATAGGGCAGTAAACGTAGCAAGAATCTATTTATGTGTACTTGAAGTGTTTCTTACACGTTCTTAATCATTTCTGGGAACTATCATTGTGTATTTTAACACTTTTACCACAATTAGACAGTTTTCTGAGAAGTATTTAGTGGAATCGTCACAATTTTAACTCAATCAAACAAAAAAAACACCAAAGCCAATCAGCCTTAATTGTAAACATAAACAATATTCCCGTCATTCCAAGGCTTTATACACAAATTCTGAGCTCTGTAAACATGAACTCTTAATATTTGAAAGCACATTCCCGTGCAAACGCCACCTGAAGTACCAGAGATGTAAATATTACCAGTATTTTCGTCCTTTCAGAGCTTTCCACTGGAAACCTCCGTGATTGAATAGGACAGTAAACGTAGTAAGAATCTATTTGCTTGTACTTGAAATGTTTCTTACACGTTCTTAGTCATTTCAGAGAACTATCATTGTGTATTTTAACAGTTTTACCACAATTAGACAGTTTTCTGTGAAGTGTTTACTGTAATCGTCACCATTTTAACTGAATCACACAAAAAAAACGCCAAAGCCAATCAGCCTTAATTGTAAACATAAACACTATTCTTGTCATTCCATGGCTCTATACACAAATTCTGAGCTCTATAAACATGAACTCCTCATATTTGAAAGCACATTGGTGAGAAAACGCCTCCTGAAGTACTCGGAGTTGTAAATATTAACATAATTTTCATCATTCCACAGCTCTCCACTGGAAACCTCCGTGATTGAATAGGACCGTAAACGTAGTAAGAATCTATTTATGTGTATTTTAGGTGTTTCTTAAACGTGCTTAATCATTTCTGGGAACTATCGTTGTGTATTTTAACACTTTTACCACAATTAGACAGTTTTCTGAGAAGTATTTTGTGGAATCCTCACCATTTTAACTCACCCACACAAAAAACCGCCAAAGCCAATCAGCCTTAATTGTAAACATAAACACTATTCTCCTCATTCCTAGGCTTTGTACACAAATTATGAGCTCCGTAAACATGAACTCCTAATATTTGAAAGCACATTCCCGAGAAAAACCCACCTGAAGTACCGGAGATGTAAATATTACGAGTATTTTCGTCCTTTCACAGCTTCCCACTGGAAACCTCCGTGATTGAATAGGACAGTAAACGTAGTAAGAATCTATTTGCTTGTACTTGAAATGTTTCCTACACGTTCTTAATCATTTCTGGGAACTATCATTGTGTATTTTAAGAGTTTTACCACAATTAGACAGTTTTCTGAGAAGGATTTACTGGAATCGTCACCATTTTAACTGACTCACAGAAAAAACCGCCAAAGCCAATCAGCCTGAATTGTAAATATAAACACTATTCTCGTCATTCCAAGGCTTTCTACACAAATTATGAGCTCTGTAAACATGAACTCTTAATATTTGAAAGCACATACCCGTCAAAACGCCACCTGAAGTACCCGGAGTTGTAAATATTACCAATATTTTCTTCATTTAACAGCTTTCCACTGTAAACTTCTGTGATTGAATAGGACAGTAAACGTAGTAAGAACCTTTTTACGTGTACTTGAAGTTTTTCTTACACGTTCTTAATCATTTCTGGGACCTATCATTGTGTATTTTAATAGTTTTACCACAATTAGACAGTTTTCTATGAAGTATTTACTGGGATCGTCACCATTTAACTGACTCACACAAAAAAACGCCAATCCAATCAGCCTTAATTGTGAACATAAACACTATTCTCGACATTCCAAGGCTTTATACACAAATTCTGAGCTCACTAAACATGAACTCTTAATATTTGAAAGCACATTCCCGTGAAACAGACAAATCCCCAGAAAAACGCAATCTCCCAAAACGAATCAGGACGAATCAAACACCTGAAGAGGCCAATAGCAACTGATGAAATAGAAGCAGTATTCAAAAATCTCCCAGAAAGCAAAAGCCCAGGTCCGGACAACTACACAGGGGAGTTTCTCCAAACATTCAAAGAAAACTAACACCTATACTCCTCAAAGCAGGTCAGAAAATTCAAGAGGAAGGAACTCTTTTTATGAGGCCAGCATTATTCTAATTCCAAAAGCAGATAGAGACACTACAAAGAAAGAGAATTACAGGCAATATTCCTCACGAACATAGATGTTAAAATCCTCAACAAAACAATATCAGAAAATCTCGCACCTAGCAATATATTACAAAGATCATACATCATGATTAAGTGGGATTTATTGCAGGGATGCAAGGCTGGTACGATATTCACAAATCAATAAACGTGATACATCACATCAACAAATTGAAGGACAAAAATCACAAGAACACACAAATAAACAAAGAAAAAGTATTCCACAAAATCTAACATTTTTGATAAAAACTCTCAACACAGTGGGAAGAGAGGGAGCATATCTCAACATGATAAAGGCCATATATGGCCAACCTCCAGCCAACATCATACTCCATGGGCAAAAACTAAAACCATTTCCCCTAAGAACAGGAACAAGACAGGGATGCCCGCTTTCACCACTTCTGTTTGACACAGTACTGTGAGGCTAGCCATAGATATCAGACAAGAAGAAGAAATAAAAGGCATCAAAATTGGAAAAGAAGAAGTAAAACTATCATTATTTACAGATGGCATGATATTGTACGTAGAAAAACCCATAGACTCCATGAAAAAAATTCTAGACATAATAAATGAATTTGCCTATGTAGCAGGATACAAAATTAACACCCAGAAATCTGGGCTTTTTCATACATTGGTAATGAACTCTCTGAAAGAGAAACTTAAAAAACAATGCCATCTACCATTGCAACAAAAAATATTAAGGTACCTGGGAATAAATTTAACTAAGGAGGTAAAAGACCTGTACTCAGAGATCTACAGAACATTGAAAAAAGAGATAAAGGAAGACAAAAACAAATGGAAGAACATACTGTGTTCATGAATTGGTAGAATCAACATTAAATATCCATACAAAGCAATCTATAAATTCAATGCAATGCCCATAAGATACCAACGGCATATTTCACAGACTTAGAACACACTCTCAAAATTTCATATGGAACACAAAAAGACCCTGAATAGCCACAGCAATCCTGAGAGCGAAGAACAAAGTTGGAGGGATCACAGCAGCAGATGTCAAGCGATATTACAAAGCCACTGTGCTTCAGAGGAATTATTCAAACTCCACGTAGGGATGCTGCTGGGCCTCCCCTCACAGACCTTGGCCACCTTAAAACAATGCTCCACCACTTTGGCCCTGTCCTGGGCCATCATGCTTGGGTCCCCAAGGCAGGTGGTGATCACACAGGCGGCCACACTATTGAACTGACCGTGGCACTGACAGTAGAGGCCACGTGCTCCTTGCCAGGCTTCCTCCTCTGGGACCAGACGGAGCCCAGGCACTGGTGAGGCAGCACCTTCTTGAACAGCTCCTGGGGAGAACGGGGAGTGTCACCAGCCCCGCCAGATCCCATCTCAGGGTCCCCAGACCCATGAAGGGGTCACGGGACAAGCCTGAAGCTCAGGAAGCTGAGGATGTGCCTGAGCCCTGGAGTCCATGGGAGTCACTCTCTGTCCACCGAGGGCACCCAGCACTGGATGACCCAGGACCCAAGACGGGTGGGGAAGGCACAGGGGCATCTGCCTCCAGCCCATCCTCACTTACTCCCAGCGCCAGGAAGTGGCTCACGGCTGCTCACCCTAAGGGGGATCTTCCAGCATCTGATCACCCCTTTGGTCTGAATCCCAACAAGCAATTTCAACAGTTGAAAGGTCTTGCCTGCTTAGAACTTTGTCCAACTGTCAACTGTCAGATGCCACTGGGGTTCCCTTGGGGGACCTGCTCCTCTCTTGTCCTGCCCACACTGCACAGATGCAGGAAATTGCCTTTTCAATGAATTTCTTTTACAGAAATGGAAAGACAGTGTACAAACATTGATGTAAGAACCGTTGGCTCTCTGGGTTACCATGAGGCCTAACCTTTCAAGCAAACTATGGAGAGGTTTAACTACTATCACAGACTCACACCCACTGGCTCAAAACTTCACATGATGTTAAGCTAATCCAAGTTTCTGGGGTTCCATTTAAAAAATGACCACTTGGCCAGGTCCCTTAATTAGAACCCACATTCACAAGGTTATGTGCCCTCTGCCTCTAGGACAGAGGGAAACCCCTGGGTCTAAATTGTCCGTCACCTGGCCCATAACCTTTAGAACCTGAGGTCTGGCATTGTTGCCACCATTAGTTTCAAAACACATGTGGCTGACACCTGATTTAAGCTTGTTTCTCTTATTTTAAAAAGGTGTATTTTGTTGTTGTTTTGTTTGCTTGTGGTCACCAGTCACCAGCCAGTAGTAAAGTGTCGTTGTGCTGCTTCGTAATGCACCATTTTGTTTTCCTTTTTTTAACTTTTAACTCCCCTTTATCCAGTTTTACCAACACCCAAGCCCTGGGAGCCACTAATCGGTCATCTGTATCTATGAGGTTATTTTGTTTTTTAATTCCACATATTAGCAAGATCAGATGGTATTTGTCTGTCTCTGTCCAATTTAGCTCACTTAGCATCATGCCTTGGAAGACCATCTGTGTTGTTGGAAATGTCCAGACTTCATTCTTTTTGATGATTGAACTAGCGCCCCGGTGCACAAACTCTATGCATGGGGGACAGGTGAGAGGGCGTGACTCTCAGCCCAGCCTGCATCCTCTCCAATGTGGAACCCCCTGGGGGATGTCCGACTGCCGGTTTAGCCCGATCCCTAAATCAGCAGTTGCACATTCCTCTCACAATCCGGCATTGCTGGCTCCTAACCACGCACTTGCCTGTCTGCCTGATTGCCCACAAACTGCTCCCCTGCCTGCCTGATTGACTCCTAACTGCTCCTTTGCTGGCATGATCATCCCCAACTGCCCTCCCCTTCAGGGCTGAGGGGACTGAGGGACTCCAGCTGGATGAGGTGGGGCTGAGGAGAGTGGGTGCCGCCATCTTGTGGCTGTGGGCACCGCCATCTTCTGAGGGTGTGATGGTGAATGGGCATATTCCCTTTTTATTAGATAGGATAGCACTCTGCTATATATATGCACCAGATCTTGTTTATTCAAGTGTCAACCAATGGACATTACGTTGTTTCCACATCTGTGGTATTTGTAACTAAAGTGGCAATAAACACAGAGGTACACATAATCTTTTGATTAGTGTTTTGCATTTCTACAAATAACCAGAAGTGAAATTGCTGGGTCGTATGCTAGTTCTATTTTTAATTTTTCGAGGAATTTCCTTATTTTTTTCCATAGTGGCTGTATCGACGTACAATTCTATCAACAGTGCACAAGTGCCCCCGTTTCTCCACTTCCTACCTTCGCGGTATGCAAGTGCTGGCTGGTTTTGTCTCCTTCATGCAAACATGCCAATATGACAAGCTCTTTGGGTTGAGCACGTGCTCCTAGTGCCTGATCCATAGGAGGCAATCAATACACACCTGATAAAGGAGCCAGGGAATGAATTCCTCTTAGCCCAGTCTACATATCTGATGAGATCACAATCAAACTTCCAAGGGAATTTGATCAAATGATTCAAAATGCATACATACAAAACATTTAAAATGTGTATTTTTTGAAACCAGTTTTATTTGCTGGAATTGATTCAAAATGAGTAAAAGTTCAGAGGCATTTATCCAACAATGATCATCAAAGACTGATTCATAAAGTTGAAAACAAAATCATTTTATCAACTACAGACAAATTACACAATTTAAGACAAAGCACGAGAAAAGATACTAGAAGATATTATTTTTCAGAAATAACTTTAATATTTTTATATGGAGAGTTGTCATTTATAAACCATATGTATATGATGCTTTATTTTAAGGTTGTTCTTAACATAACCTATGAGAGTGGACAGGTATATGCAAATGACTTCCCTGTAAATAGTGGTGTAACCCGAATAAGCTGTCAGACTTTGATAGGTGAGTACTACTAAATTATTTCCATCATTTTCCTGTTTTGAATCATTGTAAATTAGTAAATCAGTTCTTTGATGTTCTATATTTTCATTTTTAGTTAATAATTTACATTATTACTTATGTGTTTTAACACTGTTTTCAGTTTACATTGGTTATTGCTATATATTCACATTTTTTTCCGTGAGATTGGCATTGATGGAACTGCATTTGTAGTAGGTTGTTAGCATATAAGAATGTCCACAGAGGTAGTAAATGGGCATTTATAAGCAAGAGGCAAAATCATGGGGAAGTGGCTTTTCACGTTTGTGAAAAAGAAAAATTGTCTGATTCTTTAGTTTTCACTTGCTTCTACTCCAGTGCCTGCATAACATTTTTCTTTTTAACTTTTTAAATTTTTTGAGTTGTTGAAAGACAAAATTTGTTACATTGCAATATGTACCATATTATTTCAATGAAATAAAAAATATAAGATATATGTATATGTAAATGTATGCATTTAAGATAGTAAATTTTTCTCTGAGCACTTATAGCCTCTACTTGTTCTAAATTTTTATTATCATTTAGTTTGTAGTGTCTCTTAAATTATTTGTTTCGATATTTTCTTGTTCTATGAATCGTTTCAGAAATGGATTGTTTAATTTCCAAATACTTTGGGGGTCTTTTCATCATTCTTCTTCATATGTTAGCTTTTTATATTAATTTACTGTTCTTTTAATGGTTACCCTTGAGATCAATAAACTAGTTCTTTTCTCATCTCCCAAACAATGCAAGAATCTTAAAAAAAAAAAAGAAATAACTTTAATATTCTTAAAACTTACAAAACATAAACTACCAAAATTACTTAGAACTATGTGTAAGGGTATATTTACATGTATTATTAGGGTATGTGCAAAGATAAATATAAATATTTGTATACATATTCTTAATCTAAATATAAATATAATGATGAGAAAAATTTTCCGATCTGCAGTGTATCATGCGTTGGCCTCCGTGGGTGAGTATTCCCCTGGCAACCTAGGACTGTGGCTCCAGCTGGCAGGACCAGATGTAACTGCAGGAGAGAGTGGCACCTGTGAGCTCCCAACCTCAGGTGTCCCTCCCAGTGTCAGGAGCCCCAGGAATTGCTACACAGCAAGGACTGGGGGGAGGCGAATCAGGGAACCATGGACACAGGTTCTCTGGACCGACCAGCAGAAAGAGTCTAGCCCGGCCCTTGCCCAACTCCGGCCCGGCCTCACCTCTCATTTTCACTGAGCCGTATCAGGGCCCAGAACCAGGCCTGGAATGGCCCCTCAGGCTCTATTTGGTATTTGTGTGCAGCCTCCTGTAGCAGCACTATCTCCTCCAAAACTCTCTGTACCTGAGGCAAGAGGGAAGGAGAGGATGCAGACATGGCCCAAAAGGGGGTGAAGGGTGGAGCGGGAGCTTGGTCCTGGGTCTTTGCACACAGGGGCACCCTCCTTCTCCCTAATTCCATCCAGGCCCTTCCTGTGCTCGGAGGTGGGCACTAACAGCTCTTCCTCCAAGATCTTATCCTTGATTCCACGCCCCTTCCCCACAAACGCCAACTGGAGGGGTCTCCCACTTCTGATATCAAACTCTCCCAATAAATGGAAGATGCAGGGCATGGAGCCCAGGAGTGTGCTGGCCAGGGCGTCTATGATTCTCACTCCCTGCCCAGCCCCGCAGGCTGTGCCACAGCTGCTAACCTTTTCCTTTTTTGCTAATTGATCTGACTCTTCTAAAAGGCAGATATCCAAGGTCCATGAGAAAGAACCCCCTTGCTAGGACTGGCCCCCTATGCCCAACCTTCTCATGGTGCACTACCACCAGGTCCCAGGAGGGAATGGGAAGCAGGAAAAGGCAGGACTGGGATCAAGGCTAGGCTCTGGGCTCCAAAGGAGCGGGGACAAGGATGACTATGATGGGCCTATTGCTCCAGCTCCAAGGGAAGGCAGTGCTGAGAACTCACAGCTCAGGATGGGGACTCTCTGTCCCCAACGTCAATCCTGGTCACCCCAGTCAGGCCCCAGGTCACCCACCTCCTGATCATCCTCCATGATGCTGTCCATCACCTTCAGATCTTTAAGGTATTCTCCCAGGAAGGGAACACACTGGACAAACAGGGTGAGGGTGGGATGAGCCCCTGCTCCCTGGTGCCCCACGGGCTCTCTACTGAAAGCCTCCCACCCTCAGCCACCTGGCCACCCAGGCTTCCCATGTGGAGCAGCCCAGGTCCCTTCGGGCCTCCACTCAATTGTCCCTTCCCTCACGCTCCAGGAACTCCTCTTGGTCAGCTCCCTGGACCACCTCTGGGCAAATCACTGGGTCAGCGGTCCTGGGCCAGACCCACCCCCATGTCCAGCCTGCAGGTACCTGCCCCAGGCCCTCCTCTGGGTCATTTCTAAGGGAGGGCTTCAGGTCCTGTGGGCACAGGAGGTGGGGCTGGAGGAGGAAGGCCTCCCTTTCTTGACTTGGAAGCCTCCAGCTGAGAGGATAGAACGCCCTCCTATGACCCTAAGCACCTGCAGACAGGCTCACTCACCTTCTTGGGCAGCCTGAGCTTGGATCCAGGGACATGGGACATCAGAGTGGCATACCTGGAAGGCTGGTTCCACCAGGGTGGAGGAGAGGGTCATTGAGGTCATGCTCACCTCACCCCATTTCCCCACCAGCCCTGACCTCACACCCTGGCCCTCTGACCCAAGTCAGCTGGTACCAGTACCACCCGGACTGCAGCATGCTCTGCTTCTGGACGACTCCCAGCTACAACGCTCACTCGGTGTGTGTGACCTTAGGCTTGGGCCTGGCCTCCTTGACCCGTTCCCTCCTTTGGAAAGTGGGAGACCTCCACCGAGCTCACAGGTTCTCCTGAGGACTCAGTGTCATTCCTGTCATCAATGTTCTCACCCTCAGCCCTCCCGGTGGCACAGGCCAGGGAGCTCTGCACTGTCGTGTTCTGTCCTGAACTCATGACCACCCTGTGAGGCCTGTAGCATGGGTGGTCACCCTCCCCGCCGCGTCAATCACAAGGAGACTGATTGGCAGGGAGTGCTCCAGGGGCGCAGTGGGAAGTCTCAGAGAGCAGACCCCTCTGTCTCTGGCCCAGACAGTAGGACCCGAGGCCAAGCAGCCCTTTTGTTCCCCTTTCCATGGGAATCCCCTGCGGGGCCCATCCTGGGCAGGAAGGGCGCTCCCCTTGCAGGGGTGGAGAAGACAGAAGTGGGAGCAGAGCCCTGGCATCCTGAGGACAGAATGGGCTGGTTTGGGGAAGAAACCTCCCCCACCCTCCCATTCACCACACAGCCTGAAAGAAGCTAAGTGCAATTGGGAGGGGGCAGCATGGAAGCCAGAGACCCGCTCAATGTGCCAGCTCTGCACCCAGTCCTGGAACAGCATGGCCACCACCCTGTGTGCCATGAACGGGGCCTCTGGCCCTTGAAAGTGCCCCCCACCACCTGCCCATAAACCAAACAGATCCCTCTTCCTGGTAACTGGGACCGAGAGGGTGAACATTTTCACAGACTCTTCAAGTGACAAACAACCACATCCCCATACTGGGCAGTCCCCCCTTCCCTCACGCCTTCCCCTCTGCAGACCTCCAGGCTCCCTCTACCTTGATGAACTGTTCCCTGCTCAGGATGTTGTCCTTCATGCAGAGTTGTTTCATAGTCAGTGCCCGCTTCCTGAGTGGAGGGAAAGAGGAAAGACATGTTTAGGAAAGATGGGGGAGACGGGTTCAGGGCCAATTCTTATTGACAATGTCATGTTTCAAACTGCCTCAGGGTTCCTCTGAGCAGGAAGGTCTCCCTGGGACTGGGGCAGGGCTCTCATATGGGTCACGTTGGACCCCTCTCCATATCTATGGAGCAGCTCTGTTTTGACCAGTTTGGGTTTGAACTGGGCACACGGTTCAGGTGCTGAAAACACTTGAAAATCTCCCATTTGGCTCAGTGCCGTCTCTGACATTGGAGCAAACTGACTCCTGAAGCGGAGCCAGGGGACTGAGTCCCAGGGAGCCTCAGTCACCCCGCCCACCAGCCCAGTCCCTGTCCCCATGGTGGGCTGCCTCCCAGGAGGGGAGGGGACACTGGGAGACATTTGGGTGACACCTCCCCATGCCTCCTCTGATGGGAGAGGCCTCCGCACCTGGAAACCTTCCCCCATGTTTTCTTCAAACGATGGACAGCCACGCTCTGCAGAGCAGCGAGGATGGCGTGCAGGGAGGAGAAGTTCCTTAGGCTTCTGCACTCCTGGGGAAGGGGAGACATGGGCTGTGAGGTGGGAGCTGCAGCTGGTGCTTCGATCCCCCTCGAATGAACCCCCCCTGGTGGGACCAATGCTCAGGGTGGGCACGTATAGCAGCCAAAGACCAACTCTCACAGCCAGGAGGGTCCCAGCTCAACCCAAGGAAGGAGCCAGGTACCAAGTGAGCCTCCCAACACAGGCACCTGGGCATCAAGGTGCACGAATCCCTGGTAGAGAGGACATGGAGGCTGTGCTAGGCTCAGACCTCTGGCCTCAGTCCTGAGAGCTGACCAGGCAGCAGAGGCATTTTTCCAGGCTCCGCATAGGGACGCTACTGGGCCTGCCCCAACAGACCTTGGCCACCTTAATCCAGTGCTCCACCACTTTGGCCCTGTCCTGGGCCATCATGCTTGGGTCCCCAAGGCAGGTGGTGATCACACAGGTGGCCACGTGGTTGAATTGTCTGATGGTGGCACTGACAGTGGAGGCCACGTGCTCCTTGCCAGGCTTCCTCCTCTGGGACCAGACGGAGCCCAGGCACTGGTGGGGCAGCACCTTCTTGAACAGCTCCTGGGAGAGAAAGGGCAGTGTCTCCAGCCTGGCTCCACCCCGGCTCAGGGTCCCCAGTCTCCTGAAGGGGTCACGGGACAAGACTGAAGCTCAGGAAGCTGAGGATGTGCCTGAGCCTTGGAGTCCATGGGAGTCCCTCTCTGTCCACCGAGGGCACCCAGCACTGGATGACCCAGGACCCAACACTGCTGGGGAAGGGACAGGGGCATCTGCCTCCAGCCCATCCTCACTAATTCCAAGCTCCAGGAAGTGGCTCAAGGCTGCTCACCCCAAGGGGGCATCTTCCAGCACCTGACACCCCTCTGGTCTGAATCTCCATTCAGTGCACATTCCCCTGTGGTAGCTACCACCACAGCTGTTTGTCTGCCTTGTAGTTAAACACACATCAGGGGACAAATAAGTGCTGAGGCCGCTGAGCCTCATGGGCACATGGATGAGCAACCCATGGATCTGGCTGCACGCAGTGAGCGCCCCTCCCCACAAAAGAGGCCAGGCCCCATCCAGGATTCTGTCTCTTCTCCCTCATTGAATCTGCACAGCCACTCTGGGCAGCAGGGCCTGGGGTGCCCACCTCCACTGTCCACAGGTGGACAGCAAAGGCTGGGGGTTGAGAAAGTTGCCCAGGACCCATGGGTGGTAAAGTGTTGGAGCTGAGATTTGCATCAAGATCACAGGAGTTGGGATCAGGGCCAGGCAGGTCGGGGCGGCCAAGGGCAGAGGGAAAGCCTGTCCCACCCACCCTGAGAGCCCCACACTCACCACATCCATTGCTGTCAGTTGCTCGGCCACCAGTCTTGGAGGGAAGGTCAGGATGTTAACCTGCTCCTCCCTTAGAAAATGCTTAGGAGTCCCAGCCCTGCGGTAGGCAGTTGTTGGGGGTGGAGCTGGCTCTGTGGGCGGGACTCCGATCAGGGCTGGTGGCCCAGATGCCTCCAGCACGCCCACAGCTGGACCAGGCTCTACCCCAGGAGCAGGCCCTTCCTCTGGCTCTGGAGTGTGCTGGAGCTCTGGAGGTGGTTCTGGAGCAGGTTAAAGAAACAGGTTTTCGCTCATGCCCCATTTTCCCATGCATTTCCACAGACAGGAGAGATCCAGCTGCCTTGAAGGGAATTCTGGCCCCTGAAACACCCCTACCCCCTACCCACTCCCCCAATCATCTTCCCCGACTGCAGTCCCCGCACCTTCCCACTGGGCCTCAGTGGGCTCTAGATGCGCCAGCTCCACCCAAAGACTTCTCACAAGGCCCACCGGGTGTGGGGCAGGGCGGCGGTGCAGCACCAAGGCCTCCTTCAGGAGGAACCAGGGAGAAATGAGGGGCTGGCCCAAATATTGTAGCTGGTCCGGCCAGGTTCCCATCATAGAAGCGGTGGCTCTGGAGAGAGGCAGGTGGGCAACAAAGTCAGAGTCTTGGCCTTTCCTTCCACTCTGCCCTCCCATGGCACCCTTGCTTGGAACTGAGCCTCTGTGCAGGCCCCTCCCTACCAGGGCGCAGCCCCAAGCCAGCCCCGTGGGGCTGTCCTGGTGGTACAGGTGTGGGATCCAGCAGGTGCAACACGGACTCTGTGTGAGACTCTTCTTCCCACTGGCAGCTCTCCTGAAGGTCCCGTGCACTGCCCACCCTGACCCTCCAGGCCCTGGGCATAGGCGATGAGGAATGAGACAGACTTGTGAGCACCCTGCTCACCACAATCCCTTCTGAGCCCGCTTGTGGGGGTCAAGGGAGATGGATATGGAGAGGGGCAGGCAGAGCGGGGTGGGTCTGTTGGGGGGAGGAGACTCTGAGGCACAACTCAGCCCAGCCTCCCCTCTGGGTCCCCAAGGCCAGGGACCCCACCCCCTGTCCTGTTTGACTCATGTCTCCTTGCAGAGGAGCCACCGGGGCTCAGCCCTCCCTTGGGAATCAGAAGATGTGTAAGATCAGGGTTCTGCCAGGCCCTGGCTACCTAAGCCACCACTCTGAGAACACAGGAGACCCTCCTTCCGCACCCACAGACCACTCACTTTGCTAATTGCTCCTGTGGTGTGTCGCCCCGGTCATTATGAGGAGGTGTCCCTCCAGGTGTGGAAAACACCTTGATGGCATCTGAGTGCATGGACAGGGGACAAGACCTGCGAATGACGGACAGTGTGACTGTCTGACTCAGTGACGAGAACTGAGGCCCAGGGATGGTGTCTGCTTCCTTCCTTGAGTCAGGCTAAGTGTCTCCACAAGTGGCTGCCTGTGGGAGGAGCTGAATGCACATTGTCGATTAAGTGAGCTCCAAACAGAACCATCCCAGCCACCTGAGTGGGCCTGGGGCCCTGCTCTCTCCTGCCATCCCCCATGTGGCTCCACCAAGGACCAGGACAAGGACAGCCAGGTGACATCTCTCACTGCTTGACAGGTTGTTTCCCATGTGCTTTTCTACACTCAGATGCCACAGGCTGCTGATGGGAGAGTCAGGAGACTTTCCATGGGACAGAGAGACATAACTGACAGGAACGACCACGGACGGTCCAGCAGCCCTTTCTGCAGAGCCGGCGGCAGGTAGGCGCTGCCATGGCTGGTCCCCACAGCAGTGCCTACCACAGCCCTATGAGGTTGTCATTGTCAAGACCCACAGCTAGCAGTGGGCAGAGTCCCCACTGTGCCGAAGAGGGGCCCGTGCTCACCTGGTTAACAGCTCGTCCAGGAGCCACTGGGCTCTGGAGAAGGCCGGGTGGGTGGGCATCAGGGTGCAGATGTGGGGGATGTTGCCAGCAGGGAAAGCTGGTACCAGGGCCGCCGCCGCCTTCTTCAAGGTGCCTTGCTGCAGGGCTCGCATCCTGCGGGCCTCACCCAGTGTCAGAGTGAACTCAGCTGCACACTGAGGGGGCAAGGAGGGACATCCAGTCAGCGGCATCGCCGTGATTCCCAGGAGGAGGGTGGTCTGGAGCTCACACAGGAGTCCCAGGCCCTCAGGGACGTGCGCAAGAGGAGGGGCAGGAGGGCCCAGGCTGAATGAGGGTCTAGGGCAGTGATGGCAAACCTATGACACGCGTGTCAGAATTGACACGTGAACTCATTTTTTTGGTTGGTTTTTCTTTGTTAAATGGCATTTAACTATATAAAATAAATATCAAAACTATAAGTCTTTGTTTTCCTATGGTTGCAAAGATCAAAAAATTCCTATATGTGACAGGGCACCAGCGTTAAGTTAGGGTTTTTCAAAATACTGACACGCGGAGCTCAAAAGGTTCGCCATCACTGTAATCTAGGTTTTCCAAGTTCCACTTTAGTTCGGCGGGTGAGGGATGGTCATACAATTGTTACCTTCTGGGTATGTTTTTTGTTTGTGTGTTTTAGCTGAGAAACAACAAACTTGCGTGTGTTAATGCTTTCTATGATGAGCGTTGTCCCCGTGAGTCCTCAGGAAACATCCCCATTATAGAGATGAGAACACAGAGGCTTAGGGATGTCACACCTCTTCTCAAGGTCCTGCACATCAGAACTGTGACCTGTCCTGGATGACATTCTGTCTCAGCTACCTGAGACTGATCTGCTCCCGACATGGATGCAAAGGGTGTGGGAACCTTGCCCATCCCTGTGTGGGGACAGTGAACATGGTAGACATGGCCTATGAAAACCACTGACTTCAAAAAAGACACTTTTATTTCATCCTTTTACATTAAAGGGCATTTTAAGACCCTTAATTTGGAGATGCCAGATTCTGCAAAGCGGCAAATGCCTGCAGACTCCAGGCTGAAGAAATGTGATCAACAGGCAAGAATATTAGCAGAGGACTCGAGAGGGAGCAAATCCATGCGGTGAGTGTAAAGTGACAGGTGACTCAGTGTCCGCGTGAGGCAATTGCCAGTGAAGCAACACTGTGATGGCCTTGGACAGCCTGACATCAGACAGGTGAAAATTTCAATGAGTGAGAAAACCCCAGGCCAGGCTGGGAGCAGCCATCATCAGAACCTGCTGTTGGCAACGTCCCTGCTACAGCCCTTTGGGTTTGGAATCTGCCTGTATCTGCTACATTTTACACTTGCACATTCTTCTTCCAGCAAGGGGCGTCCATCTCCAGAGGAGGGTGGTACATGTTGTGATCTGAATTGTGTCCCCCCAATTCCATGACTTTGCAACCCCCAGAACTTCATCATGTGTGCATTTGACTTTTACTCTTTAAACAAGTCATTCAGGTGACGTGAAGTCAGTGGTGTGGGTCTTCATCTAATCTGACCAGTGTCCTGAGAAGAGGAGGGGAGGACACGTGGCAGCGCAGAGATGAGTCCATGTGACACGCAGAGAGAAGACAGCCATCTACAAGCTGAGGAGCGGCCCCCTCAGGAGAAACCAGCCCCGCTGACAGCACCATCTCTCACTTCTAGCCTCTGGAATTGTGAGAAAATGAATGTCTGCTCCTAACACCACCCAGTGTAGTCCTAGGTTATGGCAGCCTGAGCAAGCAACCTAACACAGTCCGTTCCTACACACTTCAGAGTTCCGGGCGGCACTGCTGATGTGGTAGCTGAACTGCATCAGACCCATGTCCAACAGCAATGAAAGGCTGCATCGCTGGCCAAACGACCTCCGCTACTGCACCAGGTCTGCAAGGACAGTGGAGCGGACTGCTCCACAGGATTCTGGCAAGAGTAGTTTAAACAACAAAAACAGTGATAGGCAAAAGTGCACCTGGTCTACTATGAAGTAAAACAATATGATTTCACCCTAATATTTCCACAGATATAGGAGGAGCGGATTTCTACTATCTCATGTAACTGCAGGGAAGAGTGGCGGCCCGGATTCCTCTGTCATGGGGCTAAGGCACCCTTAGGGGCCACGGGAGGGCCTCTTAGGGTTCCCAGATTTGAGTCTAGGTGCTGGGCACTGCCAGGTTGTCTCGGGTTTGTGGGTGTAGAGACCATCAAGACCAGTTCTCACCTGAGTCCGGCCCTGGATGGTGTCTGTGGCCTGATGCACCTTCCCCGGGTCGAGGTAGGTCGAGTAGTTGAACCCGTTGACCAGCCCTTCAGTGTTGTGCCGGTTGGAGCTCTACAAAGACAGAGCCCAGTACCGGGCCAGGAGGCTTCAGAAACCTTCCACCCCAATCTGCGGCTCTACCCCACGGCAACCCTGGCAAACTGAGACAGTGTGTTAGGACACATTGAGGATGTCCCGGCAGCCCTGCTGAACTAGCAAGAGCTGATTCACATCAAGGTCTAACAACAGTGAAAGCCTGAATCAGTGAGGAAAACAACGTCTTCAATGGGATGATATGGAGATGGGAAAGGCCACAGCTCTTGTCCTGGCCACAAGGCATTGGTTGGCTGTGTTCTGTGGAATGTCAGGTCGCAAAGAAATATATCCAATACTTTCATCCCCTCCCATTTTTTTTTTAAATACACAGCACTATTAAGTGGGATGATGTGTAAGGGTTGGAGAAAGTCTACAAGGACAGTTAAGCTGGGATTGGTCCACAGGAGTCTTGGGGCAGGGAGTTCAACATTTGAAATGAGAAAAATGCAAAGATAACAAAAATGTTTTCTCTATGATCCCAACAAACACACGAAGACTGCTTTTCCACCCTACCAGGGAACTGTTTGGGAGGATTGGAGGAAGAGTTTCCTTTGGGAGTGGGCCTGTGAAAACTTTGAGGCCTCAGATCTAAGTCTGAGTTCTGGTCCCACCCAGTTCATCTCAGGGTCCTGGGTGTGGGCAGGCTCTCACCTCAGTTTGGCAATGGATGGATTTCCTGGTCTGGTCCACTTGTCCTCTGTACCTGTCGTTGGCATCAATGAACCTGGTAACCCGCTCCTCTACGACATCGTGGCTGGAGCTCTGCAAAGACAGAGCCTGGTCCCCAGCCAGCAGGCGTCAAGGGCCTGGGCATTACCAGTGGGGGAGATGCCCACCACCCATTCTGCTGCCCAGGTCAGGCAGAGAGGGGCATCTGCAATGACCTCCGGGCAGGGAGCGAAGGAGATGACACAACCTCCAGGCTTCTGACACCTACCAACCTGCTCCTGCCCAGCATGTGCATCCCTCATCCCACGCTGCCCCTCACCACACCCAACAAACACATACCCGGCATGAGGAGTAAGAAGTGTGGGCCTTCCCAGCTCGGACCCACTTTATGGCCTGGCTTGGATATTCCTTCCCTGGGATGCCCACAGTAACCCAACGGGTCTTCCTGCCACAGGTTGATGGGAGTCGGCGGTGGGGCTCATTTGCATTTCTGCGGCCACAGACACATATCTCACTCTGGGCTTTCTTCCGCCCAGAGCCTCGCAAGCACGGGAAACAACACAGAGACATTGTAGTCTCCTCACCCTCTCCACTCAAGTGAGCGGGAAAGGCAGTTGACTTTAGAATGCGGGTACCTGGTTACCATGGATCTAATTTCTGTTAGGGATCTGTCCCAAAGGAAGTGAGGTCACCCCTTGAAGGTTCCATGACCTGGGCCTTCCTCCAATCAGAGTCACCCTAAGCCTCCTCTGGTTGGTGACCTCTAACCCTCTATACCTATGTTGTCTCCATACCTGTACACCAATACCCAACACAGCCCCCCAGCTCCCTGGGAATGGACCATGCCCCCTGCTTGGGGGAGAATGCTGCATTCACACCTCTTCTTTCTTACTCATTCTGTGTCTTGTCGAAACCTCTGTGCCTCTCAGGGCCGGCCCAGGCTCCCAACATGCCAGTGAGCATGATGCGCAACCCCATTTCCACAGGAAGTCAGCAGGTGTAGATGCGACAGGGCCCCTAACACCTGTAGACTGGTGTCCCATGAATCGGATACACCAAGATAGAGGTGGAAGATAACTAGAATGAGTGGGGCACAGCATGCAACACTAGACAAAACAGGCCTGGAGTCCAGCATGTCCTCTTAGGGAAGTCACTGCTCATTTGGCCTCATTTTCAAGTCTGCACCTTTAAGGGTTTGAAATCACAGGAAATTCAGATATTGTCACTCACTGGACTAAACCTCACAGTGGTCTTTTATTAAACTTAGCATCAGACCCAGTGTCTCATGTGGGTCCATGTGGTGGGAGCTTTCACATCGGCTTTGAGTGAGTCCCGTCTCCTGGTGAGAACATCCTTGTGTGCCGGCTGAGTGCTCAGAAACCTGGCTTCTGAACAACATAGAGTCATTCTCTGGTACTTTCATTCTTTTCTTATATATAAATTTTATTGAATTTTTACAGAGAGGAAGGAAGACTTATAGGGAGTTGGAAACATCGATGAGAGAGAGACATCGATAAGCTGCCTCCTGCACACCTCCTACTGGGGATGTGCCCGCAACCAAGGTATGAGCCCTTGACTGGAATCGAACCTGGGACCCTTCAGTCTGCAGGCTTACAATCTACCCACTGAGTCAAACCGGTTAGGGCTGGTACTCTCATCCTTGATGTCCCTTCCTTCCTCCTGATTTCACTTTCTCTCTGTGTCTGTGTCTCTGTCTGTCTGTCTGTCTGTCTTATGTCTGGAACAAGGAGAACAAACACCCGTGTTTTGAGCTGTCCTATGGAGAGGCCCCACAGGAGAGAACTGAGGAAGTGTCCAGGCCACCAGGCAGGAACTCGGGCTCTCAGTTCAAACTGCATCCTGACGAAAACCACACGAGTGACCTTGGGAGCAAATCTGTCCCCAGTTGAGCCTCAGTGGAAACACATCTCCTGCTTCACTGAAACTTTGAGCACCCAACAATGGTGCCCAGACGCCTGCTCCACAGACATGCATGGTGTTAATATGTGTACTTTAGGGGTGCAGAGTTTGAGAGCAATGGTATTTGGGCCTCAGCTGTGCCACTGGGCACTCAGCAATAATAAACCACCACTGCTCTCTGACGTTATGGACAGAGTTAAAAAGTTAATATTTGAAAAAGGGAGGGTACACTTGACATATCACAAAGGGGGTGTCTGTATGTTCTCAATCCACTTAAACACCTCCTTCCAGTGTCTGTACGTGCCTGAGGGTGGGGACTAGCACCTGGCCAATGTTTGGAAGAACTCCATAACAGAATGAATAGTAGAATGATTGCCTCTATGGAAGGCCTTGCCCATGTCCCCTCCTTCCTGTCTGTGGGCATTTATTCATGGTTTGAGGCCCAAACTTCTCAGGGTCCTGGGACGTCTGCAGAAAGATGGAACCTGCTGGGTGTCGGTGGGGGTGGCCTTCAGGCTCAGCCAAGCCTTCTCCGGGGAAAGGCAGGAGCACTGAGCTGAGGACAGAACTTGCCCTGCCCTGGGCCTGGAAGCCAAGAAGGGGAGCAGAAACTGCCAGGAGGCTCAGGTGGAACAGGCCGGGGCCAGGGGGACAATCTCAGGGTCCATGTCACTGGCTGCTCCTGCCGCATAGAAGGCCCTGGGCTGAGGTATTTGAATGGCTCCTTTGGATGCTTGACATTCAACCTTTGTATGAATTAGGCATGTGCCCAGTAGTCAAAGCAGCTGAGTGAAAGCTGCAGGGCTGTCTGAGGGACCAGGATGAGGACCCCACCCCCAGGAGCAGCTGGAGGTGTGTTCCTGGCTCCAAATCTGGATGAGGATGTGTTGCTGGGAACCGGCAGCCCTACAGGGGCCACCTCAGCCTCCAAGGAAGGAGCCCACAGGGGCAGTGGCAGGGAGTTGCCAGCCCTCCCGCTGTGCCCCACCTCTCCCCATCCCCCACCACACCACCTGCTCCCACAGTATTAGCCTCAGAACGAGGGGAATTCTGACACCTGCTAGGCCCAAGCACATGCATCTTGAGGGCACTGTGCTTGGGAAATGATCCCATCCCAGGAGAACAAATATGGACGATCCCTCTTTCATGACATTTCTGTTTCCTCAAATTCACACACAAGGGAAGTGGAAGGGTGACTGCCAGAGGATGGGAGGAAGCAAGGTGGGGAGTTACTGCTACTGTTTTGCAAGATGAAAAGGTTGTGGAGGTTGGGGGGTGTATGGTTGCACAGCAGTGTGAATATACGTCACACTGGAAAACTGTCGACGGAAAAAGGACTAAGATGGTCAGTTTTGTGTGACGTGTATTTCACCTCAACTACTTTTATTGAAACGGATGACCTGGGGCTGCCCTGAGGCTGCAGGCACACTGACACCCATCTGGAAGGACATGACTTGGACATCCCTGGGGGCTGGAGCTCAGGCAGCAGCTTCTCACCCATTTCCTCCTGGGACAGGGGCACTTCCCTGCGGGGGCCCCTGGGCCCTGGGCTGGGCTGCATGAAACTGGGCCTGCACCTGTGCATGGGGCAGAGGGTAGAAGTCCATGAAGGGCCTGGCCAGGGATGGCTAGTTTGGGTGCTAGAGTGGGAGCTGGAGGAAACGCAAACCCGGCACCCACAGCTGCAGGACTCCTGCCCCCACGAATCACAGATGCAGCCCAGCTCTCAGGAGAAGGCGCATCCTCCCTGGTGGTTCCAGGGACGGTGAGGCTGGGCTCCCAGTCGAGGCCTTTGGGGAAAAGCCCAGTCAGTGCTTCCTGTCCTGGGACCCCGCTCCACTTGCTGACCTTCAGGGGCTTGGATCACGGAATGGTCAGGTTGTGGGACAGAGACACACCCAGTCAGATCACTCAAATGACAATTCAGAAGCCACTTCTCTCAAGTTTCTAAGTCCACAGGCACCTCCTGCCCACACCCTGCTCACACACACATTGTCACTCAACCCCAAATGGTGGCTCCTGGGAAGAGACCCTGGCATCCACCCCGCTTATCCTGACCCCATCGAACCCCGTCCATGAGTTCATCTGAAGACAGCAGGAAAGCACATGTCCACTGTGGTGACACTGACACAATGACGGGGCCCCTCACACAGACTGCAGCACCCATTCTGCTGGAGTTGTTGGCCCTCTGCTCAGTGGGCTCT
The DNA here is from genome assembly GCF_963259705.1 of Myotis daubentonii. NCBI lineage: Eukaryota > Metazoa > Chordata > Mammalia > Chiroptera > Vespertilionidae > Myotis > Myotis daubentonii. Next base: position 1,124,021 of record NC_081852.1, read on the forward strand.
GCATTACCAAGTGGCTGGGCTTGGGTTACCCCAGAAACTCCCTGTGGCCTCTTGGAGCTGAGGATGCCTGCAGCCATGGTCACAGGAAAGACATTCCTCTGTCCTACACTTGCAGAAAACCGAATTCTGCCCACAACCAGGGTGAGATTGGAAGCATCTCCTTTCCTCCTAGACACTCAGGGGAGACCACAGTCTCAGCCAAATCCTTGGTCCCATGAGCCCCGATTCACTTACACCATGCCCTGCTCCTGACTGCAGAAGCTGTCAGACAGTCACGAATATGTAGTGTCACCAGGCCAGTGGGGATATTGCTCCACTGCAAGAAACGACTAAGCCACGTCCTTCATGAAATCAGGTCCCCTCCAACCTGTGGTTTCAGCAGAGGTGGAGGTGGGTGCTTCAGGGGTCATCACCTGTTTTAAACCTTCGGAGGTTAGAAACTACCATAATTCCCATTCTAAAATTCGGGAAAACCAGGTCTTGGAAACCCAGTGATTCAGACACAGGGCCTACAGCCCTGAATTTTATGCAAATCTGGGATCTTCCTCGTCCTCCTCCTGACAGTCCAACTCTATCTTTCTGTGAATGTCCCTTGTATATCCTAGACTTAGATTTCTGTGTGTGTGCTCATTTTAGACTTTAGATTGCCTTTGCAATTTTTGTGTGCTCCTTTGATATTGAAGATACGAATCTTCTATTCTGTACATATTGCAAATATATGCTGCAGTGTACCTATCAGTCTTCAGCTTTAAATTTGCATACGGGGGCTGTGTCAGAGTGTAACTGCTCTAAGTGTCCATATTCTGAACCCTGCTCGCTGGACTAAGTGTTGGAAGCACTCACTGCTCCATCCTGCCTGCTGGGCCAAGTGTGGGAGTACAGGTCCTGCTCCTGCCATATTACACCCACTGTTAGGTCCAAGCCCTCTGCCAGGGCAGGACCTCATTGGTCGCTGGGTGGTAGACGAGGAAGCCACGAGAAGTTGTGGGTGTATAAGAATGAGTCTTTATTCTGGGAGCCATCAGGCAAAGCAGTTCTTCACAACAGTTGCATATAGGTAGGAAGCCACACACCAGCTAGTTAACAAATACATCTTTCCCAAAAAGCAGTAGCAGCCTCTGTACCTACAGCCTCACCTAATAGCACCACGCTGCCTCTAGAGCTAGTGCCTCACATAGCAGCAGTACCTGAGCTCTCTAACCCCAGTAGTCTCAGCAGCCTCTCTCTCTAGCCTCTGTCTCCCCTCTCTCTGGCCTCGAGCTACTCAGTAGTCTGTATGATTCTACTGAAAGGCTTCATTCTAAGTAGTGACCTTGCTGTGCACATATAATCCTTGGACACCCTGATGAAGATTCCTATGCTCAGAGTGGCCTTGGCCATGAGGCGTACTGTAGAGAGGGCCTTTCACACTCTCATTAGCCTTGAGCATCTGGTGACTCTAGCATGGTTCCCACAGGCTGCCACACCTGTGTCAACGTCCCATCTACAGAAGAGAAGCGGAGTCGCAGAGGGCCCGGGGCCAAGACCCACCTTTCCCTCCGTTTGGAGGAAACTGGGCTGGTTCAGCACCATGACGACTGCTAATCCATAGCAAATCACTGAAGAATATTCTCAACAGACAGTGGTGCAAGCATCTCTGAAACATCTCTTCAGCCCAGCTGGTGTGGTTCAGTGGTTGAGCTTTGACCCATGAACAGGGAGATCATAGTTCAATTCTGGGTCAGGGCACATGGTTGATCCCCAGAGAGGGTAGTGCAGGAGGTGGTTGATCAATGGTCAATTGATGGTCCTTTCTCATCATTCATGTTTCTCTCTCTCTCTCCACTTCTCACTGAAAAAAAAAAATCCATTTTCTATGTCATTTCCCTCACTAGCATGAGACTGTACATGCATGCTGCTTTCACACATTCCCTAAAGCAGTGGCTCTCAACCTTCCTAATGCCGGAATCCTTTAATACAGTTCCTCATGTTGTGGTGACCCCCAACTATAAAATCTTCTTCTTGCTACTCCATAAGTGTAATTTTGCTACTGTTATGAATTGTAATGTAAATATCTGATTTGAAAGGATGTATTTGCATTGTTCCAATTTGAACATAATTAGAGCATTGTGATTAATCAAAAAAACAATATGTAATTATATATGTGTTTTCTGATGGTCATAGGTGACCCCTGTGAAAGGGTCGTTCGACCCCTAAACGGGTCGCGGCCCACAAGTTAGTGACCCACAGGTTGAGAACCGCTGCCGTAAAGGACTAGGAAATCAATAATAATTAAAATCAAATCCCTCTCCCCCAAGTTATTGAAATGCCAACATAACATACATCATTCTAGATTCTAAAAACTAAATTTCTACAAAGTTACCCGCTTGCAAGGAATTTATAGCCAACTTACTACGCTGGGTTAGGAATTCCACAGGCTTCAAAATGTTTCAGAAACAACCACAGCTTAATTCACCTTTCTCAAGGGCTGCCTAAGACATAAAAACATAGATGAAACAGTCTGAACCAGTTCAATTTATAAGCTCATACTAGGTCCTTTTAAATGGACAAAGTCACTTTATACTGTAGACTAAACCAATCCTCACAAGAAATAAATGGAAGCACAGCGGAGTCCCTGTGTACAGGGGATTGTCAAGAGCAGGGAAACAAAGGAGACATATGTAATACTCCTTGTAACCCTTTAAGCAATAAAAAAATTTAAATAAATAAATAAATAAAAGGAACAAAGAGGTACAGATATCCTTTTAAATTAGTGTTTTGGATTTCTTCAAGTAATCAGAAGGGAAATTGCAGGGTCATATACTAGTTCCAGTTTTAATTTTGGGGGGGAATTCCATACTATTTTCCAAAGTGGGTGCACCAATTTACAATCCTACCAACAGTGCACAAGGGTTCCTTTATTATCCACATCCTCACCAATACTTGTTACTTCTTGTCTTTTTTTTTTCTTTTTTTAATAATTTATTTCTGTCCCCTCCCTCCTTTTTCCCATCAGCCCCTGTCCCCTCCCTCCTCTGCCCCTTCAGCCTCTGTCCCCACCCTCCTCTGTCCCATCAGCCTCTGTACCCTCCCTCCTCTGTCCCATCAGGCTCTGTCCTTTCCCTCCTCTGTTCCATCAGCCTCTATCTCCTCCCTACTCTGACACATTAGTCTCTGTTACCTCCTTCCTCTGTCCCATCAGCCTCTGTCCCCTGCCTCCTCTGTCCCATCAGTCTCTGAACCCTCCCTTCCTCTGGCCCATCATCCTCCGTCCACTCCCTCCTCTGTCCCATCAGGCTCTGTCCTATCAGCCTATGTCCCATTCCTCCTCTGTTACGTCCCTCATCTGACCCATCAGCCTCTGTTACCACCCTCCTCTGTCCCAGCAGCCTCTGTTCCATAAGCCACTGTCCCATCAGCCTCATTCCCATCAGCCTCTGTCCCCTCCCTCCTCTGTCCCATCAGCCTCTGTCCCCTCCCTCCTCTGTTTCATCAGCCTCTGTCTCCTCCCTCCTGTCTCTTCATCCTCTCTCCCTCCCTCATCCTATGTCCCATCAGCCTCTGTACCCTCCTTCCTCTCTCCGAATCAGCCTCTGACCTGTCCCTTCTCAGTCTCATCAGCCTCTGTCCCCTCCCTTTCTCTGTCCCATCAGCCTCTGTCCCCTCCCTCCTCTGTCCCATCAGCCTCTGTCCCCTCCCTCCTCTGTCCCATCAGCCACTGTCCCCTCCCTCCTCTGTCCCATTGGCCTCTGTCCCCTCCCTCCACTGTCCCATCAGCCTCTGTCCCCTCCCTCCCCTGTCCCATCAGCCTCTATCCCCTCCCTCCTCTGTCCCATCAGCCTGGGTCCCTTCCCTCCTCCTCTGTCCCATCAGCGTCTATCTCCTCCCTCCTCTTTCCCACCAGCCTCTGTCTCACCCCCCTCTCTCCAATCAGCCTCTTTCCCCTCCCTGCTCTGCCCGATAAGCCTCTGTCCCCTCCCTTCTCTGTCCCATTAGCCTGTCACCTCCCTCGTCTGTCCCATCAGCCTCTGTCCATTCAGCTTCTGTTTCATCAGCCTCTGTGCACACCTTTCTCTCTAATCAACCTCTGCCCCCTCTCTCCCCTGTGCTATCAGCCTCAGTCTCATCAGCCTCTGTCCCCTTTCTCCTCTGTCCCATCAGCCACTGTCCCCTCCCTCCTCTGTCCCATTGGCATCTATCCCCTCCCTCCTCTGTCCTATCAGCCACTGTCCCCTTCCTCCTCTGCCCCATCAGCCTCTGTTCCCTCCCTCCTCTGTCCCATCAGCCTGGGTCCCTTCCCTCCTCCTCTGTCCCATCAGCCTCTGTCCATTCAGTCTCTTTCTCCTCCATCCTCTATCCCATCAGCTGCTGTCCACTCCCTCCTCTGTCCCATCAGCCCATGTCCCTTACTCCTCCTCTGTCCCATCATCCTCTGGCACTTCCCTCTGTCCCATCAGCCTCTGTCCCATCCTTCCTCCTCTGTCCCATCAGTCTCTGTCCCCTTCCCCCTCTGTCAGGTCAGCCTCCATCTCCTCCCTCCTCTGTCCCATAAACCTCTGTCCATTCAGCTCTGTCTCCTCCCTCCTCTGTCCCATCAGCCTCTGTCTCCTCCCTCCTCTGTACCCTCCCTCCACTGTCCCCTCCCTCCATTGTTAGCTCCCTCTTCTGTCAAACAGCCTCTGTCCCATCAGCCTCTGTCCTCTCTCTCTTCTCTATGCCATCAGCCTCTGTTTCATAAGCCTCTGTGCACACCTTTCTCTCCCATCAGCCTCTGTCCTCTCTCTCTTCTCTATGCCATCAGCCTCAGTCCCATCAGCCTCTGTCCCCTCCCTCCTCTGTCCCATCAGCCACTGTCCCCTCCCTCCTCTGTTCCATAAGCCTCTGTCCCCTCCCTCCTCTCTCCCATCAGCCACTGTCCCCTTCCTCCTCTGTCCCATTAGCCTATGTCTCCTCTCTCCTCTGTCCCATCAGCCTCTGTCACTTCCCTCCTCTGTCCCATCAGCCTCTGTCCCATCCTTCCTCTGTCCCATCAGAGCCTGTCCCATCAGCCTCTGTCCCAATTTTCTCTGTCCCATCAGGCTCTATCCCACATGTCTCTGTCCCATCAGCCTCCGTCCCCCCCTTCCTCTGTCCCATCAGCCTCTGTGCCATTGACCTCTATCCCACTGGTCTGTGTCCCATCAGCCTCTGTGCCATCAGCCTCTATCCCAATGGTTTCTGTCCAATCAGTATCTATCCCATCAGCCTCTGTCCCTCCCTCCTCTGTCCCATCAGCCGCTGTCCTCTCTCTCCTCCTCTGTCCCATCAGCCTCTGTCCCCTACCACCTCTGTCGCATCAGCCTCTGTCCCCTCCCTCCTCTGTCCCATCAGCCTCTGTCCATTTAGCCTCTGTCTCCTCAATCCTCCGTCCCATCAGCCTCTATATCAACGGTGGGCAAACTTTTTGACTCGAGGACCACAATGGGTTAACTGGACCGGAGGGCCGGAACAAAAGCATGGATGGAGTGTTTGTGTGAACTAATATAAATTCAAAGTAAACATTACATAAAAGTGTACGGTTATTTTTTCAATAGTTATTCATTTCAAACGGGAAGGATCTGGCCCGCGGGCCGTAGTTTGCCCATGGCTGCTCTGTCGCCATCCTCCTCCTCTGTCCCATCAGCCTCTGTCCCCTTCCTCTGTCCCATCAGCCTCTGTACTCTCCCTTCCTCTGTCCCATAATCCTCTGTACACTCCCTCCTCAATCTGCTCCCGCCTCTGTCCCATAAGCCTCTGTCCCGTACCACCTCTGTAGCTTTCCCTCTGTCTCCTGCCTCCAATGTCCCATCAGCCTCTGTCTCCTCCCTCCTCTGTCCCATCAGTCTCTGTCTCCTGCCTCCTCTATTCCATCAGCCTCTGTACCCTCCCTCCTCTGTCCCATCAGGCTCTGTCCTTTCCCTCCTCTGTTACATCAGCCTCTATCTCCTCCCTACTCTGACACATTAGTCTCTGTTACCTCCTTCCTCTGTCCCATCAGCCTCTGTCCCCTGCCTCCTCTGTCCTATCAGTCTCTGAACCCTCCCTTCCTCTGGCCCATCATCCTCCGTCCACTCCCTCCTCTGTCCCATCAGGCTCTGTCCTATCAGCCTCTGTCCCATTCCTCCTCTGTTACCTCCCTCCTCTGTCCCAGCAGCCTCTGTCCCCTCCCTCCTCTGTTCCATCAGCCTCTGTCTCCTCCCTCCTGTCTCTTCATCCTCTCTCCCTCCCTCATCCTATGTCCCATCAGCCTCTGTACCCTCCTTCCTCTGTCTGAATCAGCCTCTGACCTGTCCCTTCTCAGTCTCATCAGCCTCTGTCCCCTCCCTTTCTCTGCCCCATCAGCCTCTATCCCCTCCCTCCTCTGTCACATCAGCCTCTGTCCCCTCCCTCCTCTGTCGCATCAGCCTCTGTCCCCTCCTTCCTCTGTCACATCAGCCTCTGTCCCCTCCCTCCTCTGTCCCATCAGCCTCTGTTCCCTCCCTCCTCTGTCCCATCATCCTCTATCCATTCAGCCACTTTCTCCTCCCTCCTCTGTCCCATCAGCCTCTGTCCACTCCCTCCTCTGTCCCATCTGCCTCTGTCCCTTACTCCTCCTCTGTCCCATCATCCTCTGGCACTTCCCTCTGTCCCATCAGCCTCTGTCCCATCCTTCCTCCTCTGTCCCATCAGTCTCTGTCCCCTTCCTCCTCTGTCAGGTCAGCCTCTATCTCCTCCCTCCTCTGTCCCATAAACCTCTGTCCATTCAGCTCTGTCTCCTCCCTCCTCTGTCCCATCAGCCTCTGTCTCCTCCCTCCTCTGTACCCTCCCTCCACTGTCCCCTCCCTCCATTGTTAGCTCCCTCTTCTGTCAAACAGCCTCTGTGCCATCAGCCTCTGTCCTCTCTCTCCTCTGTCCCATCAGCCTCTGTTTCATCAGCCTCTGTGCACACCTTTCTCTCCCATCAGCCTCTGTCCTCTCCCTCTTCTCTATGCCATCAGCCTCAGTCCCATCAGCCTCTGTCCCCTTTCTCCTCTGTCCCATCAGCCACTGTCCCCTCCCTCCTCTGTTCCATAAGCCTCTGTCCCCTCCCTCCTCTCTCCCATCAGCCACTGTCCCCTTCCTCCTCTGTCCCATTAGCCTATGTCTCCTCTCTTTTCTGTTCCATCAGCCTCTGTCCCCTCCCTCTTCTGACCCCTCCCTCCTCTGTCCCCTCCCTCTGCTGTTAGCTCCCTCTTCTGTCAGAACAGCCTCTCTCCCATCAGCCTCTGTCCTCTCTCTCCTCTGTCCCATCAGCCTCACTCCCATCAGCCTCTGTCCTCTTTCTCCTCTGCTCCATCAGCATTTGTCCCATCAGCCTCTGTTTCATCAGCCTCTGTGCACACCTTTCTCTCCAATCAACCTCTGCCCCCTCTCTCCTCTGTGCCATCAGCCTCAGTCCCATCAGCCTCTGTCCCCTTTCTCCTCTGTCCCATCAGCCACTGTCCCCTCCCTCCTCTGCCCCATCAGCCTCTTTCTCCTCCCCCTCTCTCCAATCAGCCTCTGTCCCCTCCCTTCTCTGTCCCATCAGCCTCTGTCACCTCCATCCTCTGTCCCCTCAGCCTCTGTCCATTCAGCCTCTTTCTCCTCCCTCCTCTGTCACATCAGCCTCTGTCCCCGCCCTCCTCTATCCCATCAGACTCTGTACCTTCCTCCTCCTCTGTCCCATCAGCCTCTTTTATCTCCCTTGTCCTCTATCACATCAGCCACTGTCCCCTCCGTCCTCTGTCCCATCATCATCTGTCTCCTACCTCCTCTGTCCCCTCAGCCTCTGTCCCCTCCATCCTCTGTCCCATCAGCCTCTGTCCCATTCCACCTCTGTCCCTTCATCCTCTATCCTCTCCCTTCTCTTCTGCCCCATTAGCCTCTGTCCCATCCCTCTTATGTCCCATCAGCTTCTGTCTCCTCACTCCACTGTCCCATCACCCTCTGCCCCCTATCTCCTCATTGCAATCAACCTCAGTCCCATCAGCCTCTGTCCCCTTCCTCCTCTGTCCCATCAGCCTCTATCCCCTCCCTCCCCTGTCCCATCAGCCTCTGTCCCCTCTCTACTCTGTGCAATCAAACTCAGTCCCATCAGTCTCTGTCCCCTACCTCCTTTGCCCCATCAGCCTTTCTCCATTCAGCCTGTCTCCTCACTCCTCTGTCCCATCAACCTCTGTCCCCTCCCTCCTCTGTTCCATCAGCCTCTGTATCCTTTCTCCTGTCTCTTCATCCTCTGTCCCGTCCTTCCTCCTCTGTCCCATCAGCCTCTGTCCCCTCCCTCCTCTACCCCCTCCCTCCTCTGTCCCAGAGACTTCTGTCCCCTCCCTCCTCTGTCCCCTCACACATCTGTCCCCTCCCTCCTCTGTCGCATCAGCCTCTGTCCCCTCCCTCCTCTGTCTCATAAGCCTCTGTCCATTCAGCCTCTTTCTCCACCCTCCTCTGTCCCATCAGCCTCTATCCCATGTGTGGGCAACCTTTTTACTCCAGGGCCACAATGGGTTCTTAAATTGGACTGGAGAGCCTGATCAATAGCATGGATGGAGTGTTTGTGTGAACTAATATAAATTCAAAGTAAACATCATTACATAAAAGGGCAAGGTCTTTTTTTTTTCAATAGTTTTATTCATTTAAAGGGGGCTGGATCCGGCCCTCAGGCAATAGTTTGCCTAAGGTTGCTCTATCCCCTTCCTCCTCCTCTGTCCCATCAGCCTCTGTCTCCTCCCTCCTATGTCCCATCATCCTCTGTCCCAGCCGCCTCTGTACCCTCCCTACCTCTGTCCCATCATCCACTGTCCACTCCCTCCTCTGTCTCATCTGCCTCTATCCCCTATCTCCTCCTCTGTCCCATCAGCCTCTGTCTCCTCCCTCCTCCTCTGTCTCATCAGCCTCTGTCCCCTCCCTCCTCTGTTAACTCCCTCCTCTTTCCCATCAGCCTCTGTCCCCTCCCTCCTCTGTCCCATCAGCCTCTGTCCCTTCCTCCTCCTGTGTCCCATCAGCTTCTGTACTCTCCCTCGTCCTCTGTCCCATTACCCTCTGTCTCCTCCCTCCTCCATCCCATCAGCCTCTTTCCCCTCCCTCCTCTGACCCATCAGCCTCTGTCCCCTCCCTTCGCTGACCCTACAGCCTCTGTCACCTCCCTCCTCTGTCCCATCAGCCTCTGTCCATCAGCCTCTGTTACCTCCCTCCTCTGTCCAATCAGCCTCAGTCCCATCAGCCTCTGTCCCCTCTCATCTCTGTCCCATCAGCATCTGTCCCATCAGCCTCTGTTTTATCAGCCTCTGTACACACCTTTCTCTGTCCCATGAGCCTCTGTCACCTCCCTGCTTTGTGCCAGCAGCCTCGAACCCATCAGCCTCTGTCCCCTTCCTCCTCTGTCCCATCAGCCACTCTCCACTCCCTCCTCTGTCCTATCAGCCTATGTCCCCTCCCTCTTCTGTTCCATCACCCACAATCCCCTCCCTCCTCTGTCCCATTGGCATATGTCTCCTCTCTCCCCTGTCCCATCAGCCTCTGTCTCCTCCCTCCTCTGTACCCTCCATACTCTGCCCCCTCCCTCCTCTGTCCCCTCCCTCCATTGTTAGCTCCCTCTTCTGTCCAACAGCCTCTGTCCCATCAGCCTCTGTCCTCTTTCTCCTCTGTCCCATCAGCATCTGTCCCATCAGCCTCTGTTTCATCAGCCTCTGTGCACACCTTTCTCTCCCATCAGCCTCTGTCCTCTCCCTCTTCTCTATGCCATCAGCCTCAGTCCCATCAGCCTCTGTCCCCTTTCTCCTCTGTCCCATCAGCCACTGTCCCCTCCCTCCTCTGTCTCATCAGACTCTGTCCCCTCCCTCCGCTTTCCCGTCATCCTCTATCTCCTCCCTCCTCTTTCCCACTGGCCTCTGTTTCCCCCCTTCTCTCGAATCAGCCTCTTTCCCCACCCTCCTCTCCCCCCTTGCTCCTCTGTCCCATTGGCCTCTGTCCCCTCCCTCCTGTGTCCCTCCCACCTATCTCTCCTCCCTACTCTATGGCATCAGCATCTGTTACCTCCTTCTTCTGTCCCTTCAGCCTCTGTCCCATCAGCTTCTCACCCCTCCCTCCTCTGCCCCATCAACCTCTGTCCCATCTTTCCTCTGTCCCATCAGCCTCTGTCCCATCAGTCACTTCCCCTCCCTCTTCTGTCCCATCAGCCTCTGTCTCCTCTCTCCACTGTCCCATCCCTGTCTGTCCCATCCATCCTCTTTCCCATCAGCTTCTGTCCCCTCCCTCCTTTGTCCCATCAGCTTCTGTCCCCTCCCTCTTCTATCCCACCAGCTTCTGTCTCCTCACTCCACTGTCCCCTCAGCCTCTGTCTCCTCCCTCCTCTGTCCCATCAGCCTCTGTCCCCTCTCTCCTCTGTCCCATCAGCCTCTGTCCCCTCCCTCCTCTGTCCCATCAGCCCATGGCGTTTGACTTGGGCGCCACCTAGTGGGCTTTGCGGTGGGGTTGCAGCTTCTATTTGTCCATTTGTTGATTCTGTGCTGCCTGGTCTTACAAGTCACAGGCCACTGATAAGTCACACAAAATTATTGGCATGTTCGCTGAGCCCTTTCCTCGGGCCTGAGGGTCAGTCCCCTGAGGAGGACCTGCCTGCACCCCTGAGGTCTGCTCTCGCCTGTTCACAGTCCTTTTCCTGGGGAGAAATGCCTGGTGTGTTGGCCAATGCCCTGGGTAGCTGTGCCAGCCCAGCGTGTCAGCATCTAACGTGTAGATAGAAAAGATGAGAGAAAGAGGGGTACAGAGAGTAGGACGGTGATAACACGGGGCCGGGGGCGGCATGAAGGGGGGAAGAAGAGGTGTCCGTGGGAGCGGAGGCATCTGGGAAGGAGGCTGTGATGCCCCAGTTCCCGCAGCCACTGCACTCACCACGTGGGGAGAACACTCGGGGAGGGAGTTCTCGCCTTCCCTCCTCTGCTCTGCACTCAGAATGGTGTGGAGAACAGAGAGGGGCTCATCCCCTGACACAGCTGTGTGTCTGCACCACGTGACGCGGTGAAGGTCACTTGGTCCCAAACAGCTTACACTTTCTCAGTATTCGCCCTGTACTCACGCTGATGTACTAGATTGCCCCAGGTTCAGTGCTTTATAATCGTGCGCATAAATCTGCAGTTCGCATGGAGCAACAGGCTGGGTCATCTCTCCTCCTGGGCATCCGCTGGGCAGCGTGGAGGCCAGGCCTGACCCGCCTGGCGGTCAGCTGAGACCTGGCTGGGCCTGTGTCTGAAACACACTATGCAGCCTCCACCTGGGGCCGGACTCCCTGGTGACGCGGTGGCGGCTGGATCCCACGGGTGAGTTTCCCGCCTGTGCCTCAGCCCGGCACAGAGGCCCTCGCATGTCCTACTCAGGGGCGCCGCCAGAAAGCTGCCGGTTCCGAGGAAATGAGTTCCATTGAGATGAGGAAGGCCAGGTTTTCAAAAAGCATTTGGGACCACAAATAATGCACGTTCATGTGTGCGGGCCAAGGCTTGGCTGGGCCTTCTCTCTGCCATGTGTGCTTTGAGGACAGGGGCCTATTAAACATGCACTGTTACCTAACCCACACTCTGTCCTGAAGTTCAGGCGTGGGCCTGCGGGAAGGTCACAGTCAGTGAGGACGGCCGTGTTCACGTGCGGAGGGCAGTCCTCCTCCCTCCGCTTCCCACGAGCTCACATGTGAGAGCTACTCAGAGTTCACGGGTCAGGTCCGTGGGGCCCGTGTTTAAATGGTCTGATTTCCCACTGCCTATCACCAAACTGTCTACCGTTTCCCCTCAAATATCCCCGCTGGCTGCTTTCCCAACCCTCCTTGGAAGAGATGCCTGAATAGAAAAGAGCAAATTGGTGATGGCTGCCTCTAAGAGACAGAAATCAAGTGGTTTAAGCACACATAGCCGGAACGGACAGGAAGCGTGGCTGCCCGTCTGTGCCGACGCTGGCGAGTGACAGCAAGTGGGGCCTGGGGACCCTGAGCGTTCGCAGTGAAGCCGGTCATTGAACGGGGAGGCCCCGCGGGTCGAGCACCGTCCTTTCATTAGGTGCTTCTTCCACTGAAATGTTAACAGGCCGCCGTCTGCCTGTGGTTCAGTTCATTGCCGAACGTTGCAAACTTGAGGAGACATTAGTTAAGAAGCTCAACTTATTCTTAAGACTTGACGGAGCTATTTAAGCTCTTGAGAGAAATCCACACACAATAGGCGTCTCATTCGAAAGTATTGGAGAGAACAGGGCGTGGACAACCCTCCATGGAGTGGAACGGGGTGAGACATGTGGCCGAGGGGCAGGATGTGACAGAGGGCCGGACCCCAAGCCTGTTCACACTCCTCCACCAGGGCTGGTCACTGGCACCCGCTCTCTTCAGGCTGATGAATGTGCGGGGTGTCAGGTGAAACCTACAGGAAGTAAACAGATGCACTCATCAAAGTGCAGGCGGCTGGCCTCCAGGCGCCAGCTTGGGGGCCCTCGGGCACAGCCCCGGGGACTGACTCCCTCGGCCATCCCACTGCACATCCCACTGCAGATCGCCTGGTTTCTGAATCACAGGTGCTTCAGACGACAGACCATCTAACTTTGGAGAAAACTTGAACAAATGAATTGGATCCCTGGCTCTTCTCCCTCCCTGGCCCTGGCATCATCAGCAGCAGTGACATCAGAGCAGTGACCCTCTGGACTCACGCCAAGGCCCAGGGCCTGGCTGGGCTGTTACATTCATCTCCTCGTTTAACACTCGTGACATGCCCGGCCAGTGTGGCTCAGGGGTTGAGTATCAATCTATAAACCAGGAGGTAATGGTTCAATTCCCTATCACAGCACATGCCTGGATTGTGGACTCTGTCCCCAGTAGGGGGTGTGCAGGAAGCAGCCAATCAATGATTGTCTCTCATCATAGATGTTTCTTTTTTTAAAAATATATTTTATTGATTTTTTACAGAGAGGATGGGAGAGAGAGATAGTTAGAAACATCAATGAGAGAGAAACATCGATCAGCTGCCTCCTGCACACCTCCTACTGGGGATGTGCCCGCAACCAAGGTACAAGCCCTTGACTGGAATCGAACATGGGACCTCTCAGTCCGCAGGCCGACGCTCTATCCACTGAGCCAAAATGGTTTCGGCTCATCATTGATGTTTCTATCTCTCTCCCTCCCCCTTCCTCTCTGAACTACACACACACACACACACACACACACACACACACACACACACACACACACATTTAAGAACAAAACTTCGCAATAACCCAAGCGAACTGACCCCAAATTCCAGAGAAGGAAGCGGAGGCTCAGAAAGGTTTAGTGAGTCCCCAAGACCACACAGCTTGGGAGGGAGGTCATTGGGACCCCAGCCTGCGTCTGGGTCCACGGCCACCCCTCTCATCCTCAGAATGGCTCTGGGTGCTTTCCCCTGAGAGCTTGCTACATACAGGTGTTTATCATGTCGACCAGACATCCGCCCTTACACACCAGGGCCTGGAGGGACAGGGCAGAAGCTACGGAGAGCGCGAGCAGGTGTGGGGGCCTTCTCCTCCTCTCTGTCCTGGCTTCATTGACATAGAATTCCACCCCCTGGGATCCACCCATTGAGACTGTACAGCTCAGTGTCTGTAGTGTGTTCCCAGAGGTGGGCAGCCCCACCCCATTCAATGTCAGAACTTTTCATCTTCCCCCAACACTCTGTGTCCTTCAGCTCAACATTGCATGTTTTGTCCTGTAATTTTTCAAAAAATGTTTATGTCCTCAAATGTGTCACTCTCTTATGTTATTGTTTCAGAATTGTGAGTCATCCTTACAAAACCTTTCCCCATACAAAATCCATGAGGACATCCCCTTGTTTATGAAAATACTCTGAAACCATAAAATCGCACAAATGGTAGGTTTGCTAACGTTCCTTGGGAACTTGCACCACTCCTCCCCCCGCCCCCGCCCCCCGCAGCCCTGCCAGGGCCCCTCCAGCAGGAGCTGCCTGGGCAGTGGGCTGGTGTAGACACGGGGTGCACTGATGGAAGACACGACGTGTCCCCTATTATTTAAAAAAATCTCCCTGACTTTATTGAGGACGTATGTGTGGGACCATGTATGTGGAAGTGCCTCTGTGAGTTGGGTGTGGGATCCATCACACATGTTTCAGGACGAGTCAACCCAGCAGTCCCCATGGGAGGACTTCTGTACCCATGTCCTTCTTCACAGGCAGAGCTTCTGAACCCAAGGACACAGACAGCGCCGACTAACCAGCCCCAATGTTGGCCAGGCGAAGGGTTCATGCCAGCGAGGACCCTGCCCTCAGGAATGTAACTGTGGCCTGGCCAGCCTTGCTCCGTGGTTGAGCCTCGACCCATGAACCAGGAGGTCATGGTTTGATTCCCAGTCAGGGCATATGCTCAGGTTGGGACTTGATCCCCTGTAAGGGGTGTACAGGAGACACCTGATCAATGATTCTCTCTCATCCTTGACATTTTTATCCTTCTCTCCCTCCTGCTTCCTCTCTCTGAAATCGGTAAAAACATTTTTAAAAAGATTATAACTGTGCAATTTAAAATATATATTAAAATAATAATACAAATCTTTCAATGTTATATGAGTTTAAGGTTGTACTGACCCTAACCAACCATCCATTTGTGACTAAACTGTATCCGATATATCCATCCATCCATCTATCCTTCTATAGTGGAACGTTGGCTCTCAAACATCTCCATCTCAAACAATATGCTTTTCACCCACACCCTTTCATGCTGATCCCTGTATGATCAGTCACACGTCTCTCAGGCAACAAACAAGGGAGAGAATGCGTGAGTGTGTGTCAGTTTATTGCTAAACCTCACGTTGCTAACATCTCAGGAACTTGTGCTGTGAAAATTTTCCTGTTTTTTGCTTTTGTTGCTGCTCATTATTATTACACTAGAGGCCCAGTGCACAAAAGTTTGTGCACTTGCGGGGGTCCCTCAGCCCAGCCTATGCGCTCTTGCAGTCTGGGACCCCTTGGAGGATGTCCACCTGCTGGCTTAGGCCCGCTCTCTGGGAGACTGGGCCCGAGCTGGCAGTCAGACATCCCTCTGGTAGCCCGGCAGCCCTCGGGGGATGTCCACTTGCCAGCGGAGAGCAGGCCTAAGCTGCAGTCGGACATCCTTAGCACTGCCGAGGAGGTGAGAGAGGCTCCCACCACCACCGCTGTACTGGCAGCCATCAGCCTGGCTTGTGGCTGAGCAGAGCTCCCCATGTCGGAGCACCCTGACCACCAGAGGGCAGCTCCTGCATTGAGTGTCTGCCCCCCGGTGGTCAGTGTGTGTCATAGTGAACAGTGATTCCCAGTTGTTCTGCTGTTAGGGTCAGTTTGCATATTACCCTTTTATTATAGAGGATAGAGGCCTGGTGCATGGGTGGGGGCTGGCTGGTTTGCCCTGAAGGGTGTCCCAGATCAGGGTGGGGGTCCTGCTGGGGTGCCTGGCCAGCCTGAGTGAGGGGCTGATGGCTGTTTGCAGGCTGGTCACATCCCCTTCAGGGTGAGGGTCCCCACTGGGGTGCCTGGCCAGCCTAGGTGAGGGGCTGATGGCTGTTTGCAGGCTGGTCACACCCCCTTTAGGGTGGGGGTCCCCACTGGGGTTCCTGGCCAGCCTAGTGGAGGGGCTGATGGCCGTTTCTAGGCTGGCCAAGTCCCCCAGCAACAGAAGCTCCCAGCATCTCCTTTTTTTTCTTTTTTTTTTAATTCTGGGATTTATTTACCTTCTATAATTGAAACTTTGTTGCTTTGAGTGGAGCTCAGAGCTGGCCACAGGAAGCTTGCCTTCCTCCATCATTGGGGCAACCAAGCCTCCTGCTTGCTCCAGCTCCATGGCTGCCGGCCGCCCTCTTGGTTGGGTTAAGTCGCTCTGATTGGCTGGTGGGCGTAGCTTAAGGTGTAGCAATGGTATGGTCAATTTGCATGTTTGTCTTTTATTAGTGTAGATTTTCTTTTTTTACTGTACATTTCGTTTCCTTTTTGTCAAATCCTCATTTACATTTCATGTCCTTTTTGTTTTTAAGGTGTTTATTTATAGATTAAACTGTATATTAGACATGTGTTGTATATGAGAAACATTCAAACAGGAGGTCACTTGGAGGTCTGCAAGGCATTAATTCAATTTACATTATTTCTAAAGGAAAGCAGGATTCGGGTTTCGAACAGCCTTCTAGAATGAAGCACATTCGCGAACTGAGGTTCCACTCACTGTATTCATTATCCAGTTAATCTGTATGAGCATCTACAATGTGTCAGACACTCTGCTATGAATGTGAGGGTCTTTTATATGTTTATATTATCCACCATGAGGAAGATTCTGAAAACATGTATTATTGGACACTGAAATGCTAATTTTTAAAATGTTTTTAGCCTGAAGGGTTAGGAGCCAGGAAAGCAGTTCTTGGCTTTTCTCTTTCCAAAGGCGCCTTTTGTCTGGAAGCTTTCAACCCTTTGCCCAGCTCAGGAAGAGGAACAAGTAAACTTCCATTCACGACCTGGCTGGTTTGGCTCAGTGGATAGAGTGTCAGCCTGTGGACTCAGGGGTGCCGGGTTCGATTCCGGTCAAGGGCATGTACCTTGGTTGCGGGCACATTCCCAGTACAGGGTGTGCGGGAGGCAGCTGATCGATGTTTCTCTCTCATCCATGTTTCTAACTCTCTATCCCTCTCCCTTCCTCTCAGTAAAAAAATCAACAAAATATATTTTTAAAAAACTTCCATTCACTAATGTACTCTGGCAAAAGTCAGCATGATGTATGCTGCTTGCTTCTTGCTCAGATACGCAAAGTCAGAAGGGACTGTGTGATTTCTTTGGGATGGAGTTAAGTCCAGATCATTGTATTTGTCCTTAGTCATTTTTTACCAGTCCATCTCTTCCCCGACATGATTCATATGGAGCCTGGACTGGATTCTTTAAAACAAATGAGTAAATGAAGAGAAAGACAGAAACATGGGGCGAGAGCATGAACTAACACCAAAATAAATGAATGCATCCTCTCTCTCTCTCTCTCTCTCTCTCTCTCTCTCTCTCTCTCTCTCTCTCTCTTATGCATGAACACACCCCTGAGGATTTCAGTCCATTAAATGACAATGAACCAGGTCTTGGGCTGAGAGCAGTGCTGCCCGCGCCGCCCCCCATCCCCCGCCCAGGCGGTTCTGAACATTTTTAAAAATCGGTTCATAGACTCCTCCGCAGGCTCTCTCCCGGGGAATATTTGCTATTTGGGCTCAGCATGAGGACCTGAGTCCACCTCACACGCCTGGGGGCCCTGGTCCCGATCAGACCGCTCCTGGAGAGCGTGACGCGGTGTGGGGGGGGGAGGGCGAGGGGGAGTGAGGCTCAGGGCAGAACAAAGTACAGCCCTTACCTCTCCGTTCCTTCCCACCATTTTGCTCTCTGTCGTGTTTTCCAGGGACCCTCAGAGCCTAGACCCGCCGGAGGTGAGCCACGCGAAGCTGCAGTACGCAGGCTGGGGCCCCACAGGCCAGCAGCTGGTAAGCAAGTGCTTTCGCGGCCGCGTGCTCCTGGGATGGAGGTGACGCCTTGTAGCCTGAACATATCTCACCCTGGTCTGCGTGCCTGAGTGGCATGTGGATAGCACAGCGGGGTTTCTGCACGTGTACAACGTCGGTTTCTTTCCCGATAGAGGATCCTCTTAAAACTGGAATCGGCCCTGGACGTGGTCTCAGTGGTTAGAGTGTCGGCCCACCAACCGAAGGGTCTCAGGGTCGATTCCTGGTCAAGGGCACGTACGTGGGTTTCAGGTTCGCTCCCTGGCCGGGTCGGAGCGCATGTGGGAGGCGACCAATCGATGCGTCTCTCTCACATCAATGTTTCTCTCTCTGTGTCTCTTCCCACTCTCCTTCCCTCCCTTCCACTCTCTCTAAACGTCAATGAAAAAAATGCCCTTGGGTGAGGAATGGAACCGCCTTTGCTTTGGTTTCCATGTACACTGTCCTGGGCCTGGTCCCCGGTTCCTGTGGGAGTGACTGCAGATAAAGTTCATGGTGAGGCCGGTGAGGGAGGCCTGGCGCTGCTCACGGGGCACTGGCACTGCTGGCTGTGGCACTGGCACTGGAACGCTGGATCCTTTCTCTGGCGGGTTCGGTGAAGAATGGAGATGTGCGGTCACAGCTGGGCTCGGCCCCCAGCCTGGAGCAGCCTCGGGGCGGGGTCCCAGGGCGGGGCACCTCTGGGCTCTGCACCCAACGCCCTCACGGTTCCTACTCCAACTGGCAGCACAAGCTGTTTGAGGGCACCTAGGGGCAGGGGCCTGGTGAGAGGCCCTGAGTGAGGCCAGGGGGTGGGAGGGTCTGGAGAGAGGCCCTGAGTAAGGCCAGGGGGTGGGAGGGCCTGGCGAGAGGCCCTGAGTGAGGCCAGGGGGTGGGAGGGCCTGGCGAGAGGCCCTGAGTGAGACGGGAGGGGAGGGTGGGGGGGCAGGACGAGGGAGGCGGGGGTACTGGGGTTCGGTCCAGGCTGCCCACTGAGTTCCCGCGGGTCAGCTCTGCCACTGTCGGGCTCTGTCAGCTGGCCGAGCACTGAGGGGAGGACGGGGTAAGAGGACCGCCTACGTCTGCCCCCTCTCCAGCCCACATTGTCTAAGCCCTTTATTTCCAGAGATCATACTACGCCTCCCCCCTTTGCAGGAAGTCTCCACCCCGCCCCCCGTTTTGAAGGTCACGTGTCTCAGTTGCTGCCTTCAAGTCGTCATCTCCTTCTGCATCTTGAAGCTGAGGGGCTCAAGCTGCACTTAAAGACCCTTTTCCTAAAACGGCACAGAAGCGGGCCTTTCGGTGAGCGGTGAGCGTGCACTCGAGGTCCCGGAGATGAAGCCAGGCCTGTTTCCGCTCAGGGAATCCTCTTTCCTGGTTGTGTATTCATTCCACTGCCTGGAATTGATTTAAAGAAACAGGAGTATGTGGGTGACAAACTATTTGAGCTGTCACCGAAGCGTCCCTGATGCTAAGAACCTGGTAGCAGTTTTGGAGAAGCAGTCAGCTGACCCGCATGGAAGGTGACGGGGCTGGGAGGGCGTCGGGGCGGACGCCGATCCATCACTCGGTCACGGCGAGGAGACAAATCCACCTTCCCGGACGCTCCAACTTACGGAGAACCAAGTGCAGTTTCACAGGAGTCGGTGGACATGAAGCAATTAGACCAGCGGTTCTCAACCTGTGGGTCGCGACCGATTTGGCGGTCGAACGAACCTTTCACAGGGGTCGCCTGAGACCATCCTGCATATCAGATATTTACATGATGATTCATAACAGTAGCAACATGACAGTGATGAAGTAGCAACGAAAATAATGTCATGGTTGGGTCCCAACATGAGGAGCTGTGTTTAAAGGGCCAGCAGGCTGAGAACCACCGGATTAGACGGAGGCCGACAGCCAGGAACTGGGCACACGTTCAGGGTTCCCTCCAGCGCGAGGCGGCTGATGCGCTCGGGGGCTTCTGAGTTTTTACACTTTGGGGACGTTGAGGTTTTCATCGTGCAGCTCTCATACTGAGAGGAGCAGACGCTGTAACTCGCCACCGAGAGCACGTCCTGTGCGGAGGCGCCGGCACACGTGTCCCATGAGGGGCCGGTGGCTGTTCAGGCTGCCGGGCCACTCCGCCTCCGTGTCCACGCCTCCGCTTCGCTGCCGTGGAGAGAAAGCAGTGGTAGACGGACAGACACAAGTGGAACGCATGTTCCAATAAAACGTGATTTACCAGGACAGGAGTGGGCAGCGGCTGAGGTTTGCTGAGTCCTTGGCCATCTTGGCTGGGAAAGCTGACCTAGGACCAGCTCCCCACAAACAGGCCCCTGGCGCTCCTTCTCTCGAGATGGAAACCCACAACTTGCGAGCAGGCCTCGCACACTAACAGGTTCCTCGTTGCCCTTTTATCCTAAAGGTAACTGAAAGGGCGAGTCGTTGCGGGGCCTACGTGGGCCGGCTGCCGGGCCCCATGAGGCACAGCCTGACCACGCTGCTGGCGGCCTCGGGCACCGACTCCCCAGCTCATGGCGGGAGCCCGGCGCAGGCCACCACCCGCCCACCGCCCCCGGACTGGACCCACGGAGGCAGCAGCGGCGGCGGGGCGGGGCGCCTGCCCTCGCCTGAGGAGATGGAGGAGGAGGCGATCGCCAGCGCCCCCAGGAACGAGACAGAAGACGTGGACTTCCTGTCTGGGCTGGAACTGGTCGATCTGCTGGACCCCCAGCAACCGGACTGGCCCCTGGAGCCCGGGCTCAGCTCACCCTGGGTCAGGGGCTAGGACTGCGCCCTCCATCTTGCCCTGGGTCCTCCATTTTTGGGGCAGCCGCCATGTGCTCAGGAGAGTGCCTTCTCCCAGGAAGCCCAGGCCCCTGCTGGCCACGCCCGGGATTTCTTTGAACTAACCAATGACAATCAAGAGACGTGCGCGCCATAGGGATGACCACATCCTGTGTACCAAGACCCTACTTGCGCCTGGCCAATCGGCGGGGCCCACAGTCCCCTCCCCTTCCCTTTCTATAAAACCCACAATCCCATCAGGCCTTGCTCTCTCTCAGCCACTGGGGCTTAGGGTTGCATTGTTGAGTGTGGTTGGGGAGCCAAACTAGTTTGAAATGAAGGACTCTTTGCTTTTGCATCGGACTCGCTGGCTCCCTGGTGGGCATTTTGGGAACCTTGAAATCTGGGCACAACAACATGCAGTAAACAAGATTTCAAGAAAAACAATTTGACCTATAACTAGAGGCCTGGTGCCCAGATTTGTGCACCAGTGGGGTCCCTTGTCCCTCTCACCATCCGGAAGCCCTCAGGACATGTCTGAGCCCCACAGGCCAGAGGAGGGACCCCCACGGGGGCCTCTAGTATGCATATAAGATTTTTGGTGAATCTCTTCCAGCCCTCCCCCAACCCCTTCCCTCTGAGATTCATCAGGCTGTTCCATGGTTCCATGCCTGTGCATTGAGCCTCTGCCCCCTGGTGCTCACTGTTTATCATAGTACTGGTCCAACTTTCGCTTAGGCTTTTATATATTTACATGTTATGTGCAATAAACATTAATATTTCAAGAAAAAAATTTTAAATAGAACTAGAGGCCGGGTGCACGGATTCGTGCACCAGCGGAGTCCCTTGTCCTGGCCTGGGCCCTCTCACAGTCCAGGACCCCTCAGGGCAAGTCGCACTGCCGGTTTCAACCCGATCCCTGCAGGTAGGCTGAGGGACCCAACCGGGGGCCTCTAGTGTGCATATAAAATCTTTGGTGCATCTCTTCTCGCCTTCCCCCTTCCTCCTTCCCTCTGAGGTTCATCTGTCTGTTCCATTTTTCCATGCCTGAGCTTTGAGTGTCTGACCCCTGGTGGTCAGTGTGCATCATAGCACTGGTCCAAGGGTAGCTTAGGACTTTATATACACTGAGTGGCTAGATTATTATTACCACCTGATGTGTGTAGGCAAATAAGCCATACACTGCATTGTTTGGGATATGGAAGCTGAAGGCCTGGTCGAACACCTTTGCTGTCTGCAGTTACCAAGATAAAACATCTCCAATTTGCACAGGAACACAAGGATTGGATAAGTTGAGCATTGGAAAAAAGTCATGTGGTCAGATGAATCATGTTTCCAGTTGCATCAGCAGATGGCAGAGTGAGGATTTGGTGGAAACAACATGAAAGCATGCACCCCACATGCATGAGTACAGCCCTTCAAGCTGGTGGGGGCAGTGTTATGGTTTGGGGCATGTTTTCCTTGGCATGATTTAGGCCCTTTAATTCGCGTGGAACAACATCTGAATAGCACAACATACCTAAGTTCATCCTATCCTGTTGATGGCGTATCCGATTGGCGTCTTCCAACAAGACAGTGTGCCATGATGGTGCTCGTATGGTGCAGGAGTAGTTTCAACAACATGAGGGAGACTTTACCTTGCTTATGTGGCCCCCACAATCACCAGATCTCAATCCAATTGAGCATTTGTGGGACGAAGTTAAAAGAGCCATCAGGCAGCTGGTTCCACAACCCTCAAATCTCACAGAACTGGACAGTGCTATTCATCAGGCATGGTGTCAGATTCCTCACATCACCTTTTAACATCTCGGGGAGCCAATGCCAAGAGGATTCACTGCAGTATTGAAGGCAAAAGGTGGCCCAATGAAATACTGATGGTGTTGTCATAATAATCTGGCCACTCAGTGTATATAGACTAGTGGCCCGGTGCCCAAAATTCGTGTGTGGGGGCGGTGCGGTGTCCATCAGCCCTGCCTCCACCCTCTCCAATCTGGGATCCCTTAGGGGTGGTCTGACTGCTGGTTTAGGCAAGATTTCTGGTGTCAGGCCTAAACTAGCAGTCAAACATCCCTCTCACCATCCAGGACCGCTGGCTCCTAACTACTCACCTGCCTGATTACCCCTAACCACTCTGCCTGCCGGCCTGTGTACCCTCAGCAGCCACCCAGCCATCTGTCTTACCCTCAACTGCCCCCCACTGCCGGTCTGCTCACCCACAACTGGCCCCCAATGCTGGCCTGTTCTCCCCCAATTGCCCACAATTACCGGCCTGCTCCCCCCGTTCTGCCTTTCCTGCTGGCCTGCTTGCCCCCCAGCTAACCCCCTGATGGCCTGCTTACTCCCAACTGCCCTCTCCTCCTGGCCTAATCACCCCTAACGGCCTCTGCCTCGGCCCCACTACCATGGCTTTGTCCCAAAGGACATCTAGAACAGGGGTCCTCAAACTACGGCCCGCGGGCAACATGCAGCCCGCCGAAAACATTTATCCGGCCCGCCGGGCAGTTTGCCACCACTGCCTGTCCTGCTTAGCAGCCAACTCGTCCCGTGCCCGCAGTGCGCATGTGTGGAATGTCTGAGGGACAGTGAACTGGCCCCCTGTTTAAAATGTTTGAGGACCTCTGATCTAGAAGGTCTCCTGGTCTAATTAACATATAAACCTTTTAAGAGTAAAGATGTTATGTGCAATGAACATTCATATTTCAAGAAAGACTTTTCAATATAATATTACATGTAATAAACATTAATATTTGTAGGAAAAAAGATTTAAAATATAATAATATTACCAAAACTATACTAACATAGTATATCACAAAAGTTGTAGGAAATATTAAAAATCTGCAAATAACAGGATTACTTCTATTATATTCTAAAATAGTTTTTGTTCTGGCTCTATTATCTGTTCATCAGTTTATGTTTTTTATTATATTGCAAACTTACAAACGAGTGAGCTCACATGATATTTGTCTTTCTCTGACTGGCTTATTTTGCTTAGCATAATGCTCCCTAGGTCCATCCGTGCTGTTGCAAATGGTAAAAGTTCCTTGTCTTTTACGGCAGCATAGTATTCCATTGTATAGACGTACCACGGTTTTCTAATCCACTCATCTGCTAAGTGGGGCACTTAGGCTGTTTCCAAATCTTAGCTCTTGTACATTGTGCTGCTATGAACAGAGGGGTGCATATGTCCTTTCTGATTGGTGTTTCTGATTTCTTGGGATATAGTCCTAGAAGTGGGATTACTGGGTCCAGTGGGAGTTCCATTTTTAATTCTTTGAGGAAAATCCACACTCTCTTCCACAGTGGTTGCACCAGTCTGCATTACCACAGCAGTGCAAGAGGGTTCCTTTTTCTCCCCATCCTTGCCAGCACTTGTGTTTGTTGATTTGTTGATGATAACCATTCTGACAGGTGTGAGATGGTATGTCCTTGTCGTTTTGATTTGCATATCTCTGATGATGATTGTCTGATACTTTGCTGCCTA
This sequence comes from Myotis daubentonii, assembly GCF_963259705.1. NCBI lineage: Eukaryota > Metazoa > Chordata > Mammalia > Chiroptera > Vespertilionidae > Myotis > Myotis daubentonii. The sequence continues at coordinate 1,147,747 of NC_081852.1, forward strand.
TGGATTCATCTGCCTATGGATATATGTCTGATATTTGCTGCCTATGGATTCTTCTAAGATTTTTATGGTTTCCCGCCTTATGTTTAAATCCTTTATCCATTTTGAGTTTATTTTTGTGTTTGGTGTAAGTTGGTGGTCTAGTTTCTCTCTCTCTTTTTTTTGCTTGTATCCATCCAATTTTCCCAACACCATTTATTGAAGAGACTATCTTGACTCCATTGTATATTGTTGTCTCTTTTGTCAAATATGAATTGAGTTTAGTGGCCTGGGTTGATTTCTGGATTCTCTGTTTGATTTCATTAGTCTACACGTCTGTTCTTGTGCCAGTACCAGGCAGTGTTGAGAACTGAGGCTTTGTAATATGGCTTAATATTTGGTATTGTTAGCCCTCCAACCTTGTTGTTCTGTCTCAGGATTGTTGTGGCTATTCGGGGTCTTTTTAAATTCCATATGAATTTTTGAATAGTTTGTTGTAGGTCTGTGAAATATTCCGTTTGTATCTTAATGGGATTTTCATTGAACCTATAGATTGCTACCAGTGGTATGGACATTTTAATGATGTTGATTCTACCAATCCATGAACACGGTATATCCTTCCATTTATTTATGTCTTCCTCTATCTCTTTTTTCAACATCCTGTAGTTTTCCGAGTACAGGTGATTTACCTCATGAGTTAAGTTTATTCCTAGGTATCTTAATTTTTTGGGTGCAGGGGTAAATGGGATTGTTTTATTAGTTTCTCTCTGTGTGAGTTCATTATTGGTGGATTTTCTGAAACAGTCTGAGGAGTATACTAGTAGGTGTTAGTTCTTCTTTGAATGTTCGGTAAAACTCCCCTGTGAAGCCATCTCTTGGATGTTTAGTGACTTTGACTATGTTTTCACATGTCTCTTGGCCTTCTGTGTGTCCTCTTTCATTTTTTTTACAGTTATTTTTTATTTTTAAGTTTTATTGCTTAAAGTATTAGAAATGGTATAACATATGTGTCCTTTTTTTTCAACCTGCCCTAGACAGTCCCCTAGCCTCCCCTATCCCCCAGTGTCTTATGTCCATTGGTTATGCTTATATGCATGCATACAAGTCCTTCAGTTGATCTCTTACCCCACTCCCTCCTGCCCCCCAACCCTTTCCGGCCTTCCCGCTGCAGTTTGACAATCTATTTGAGGCAGCTCTGCCTCTGTATCTATTATTGTTCAAAAGATTAGAATGGTCTCTATTATCCATGAATGAGTGAGATCGTGTGGTATTTTTCCATCATTTACTGGCTTATTTCACTTAGCATAATGCTCTCCAGTTCCATCCATGCCGTTGCAAACGGTAAGAGTTCCTTCTTTTTTACGGCAGCATAGTATTCCATCGTGTAGATGTACCACAGTTTTCTAATCCATTCATCTACTGATGGGCACTTAGGCTGTTTCCAGATCTTAGCTATGGTGAATTGTGATGCTATGAACAGAGGGGTACATATATCCTTTCTGATTGGTGTTTCTGGTTTCTTGGGATATATTCCTAGAAGTGGGATCACAGGGTCAAATGGAAGTTCCATTTTTAGTTTTTTGAGGAAAATCCATACTGTCTTCCATAGTGACTGCACCAGTCTGCATTCCCACCAGCAGTGAAGGAAGGTTCCTTTTTCTCCACATCCTCACCAGCACTTGTCGTTTGTTGAATTGTTGATGATAGCGAGTCTGACAGGTGTGAGATAGTACCTCATTGTTGTTTTGATTTGCATCTCTCGGATGATTAGTGACTTTGAGCATGTTTTCATATGTCTCTTGGCTTTCTGAATGTCCTCTTTTGAAAGGTGTCTATTTAGATGGGCAAAGGCCCATTTTTTGATTGGATTGTTTATCTTCCTTTTGTTAAGTTGTATGGGGTCCCTATAAATTTTGGAGATTAGGCCCTTATCAGATATGACATTGGCAAATATGTTTTCCCACGCAGTGGGTTTTCTTGTTGTTTTGTTGATGGTTTCTTTTGCTGTGCAGATGCTTTTTATTTTGATGTAGTCCCATTTGTTGATTTTGTCTTTAGTTTCAAGTGCCCTAGGAGCTGTATCAGTGAAGAAATTGCTTCGGCATATGTCTGAGATTTTATTGCCTTTGGATTCTTCTAGAATTTTTATGGTTTCCCGTCATACATTTAAGTCCTTTATCCATTTTGAGTTTATTTTTGTGTATGGTGTAAGTTGGTGGTCTAGTTTCATTTTCTTGCATATATCTGTCCAATTTTCCCAACACCATTTATTAAAGAGACTATCTTGACTCCGTTGTATGTTTTTGCCTCCTTTGTCAAATATTAATTGAGCATATTGGTTCGGGCCGATTTCTGGGCTCTCTATTCTATTCCATTGATCTATATGCCTGTTTTTTTGCCAGTACCAGGCAGTTTTGAGAACAGTGGCTTTGTAATACAGCTTGATATCCGGTATTGAGATCCCACCTACTTTGTTCTTTCTCAGGATTGCTGCAGCTATTCGGGGTCTTTTTTTATTCCAGATGAATTTGTGGAGAGTTCGTTCTAGATCTGTGAAGTATGTCGTTGGTATTTTAATGGGAAGTGCGTTGAATTTATAGATTGCTTTGGGTGGTATGGACATTTTAATGATGTTGATTCTACCAATCCATGAACATGGTATGTTCTTCTATCTTTTTATGTCTTCCTCTATCTCTTTTTTCAACGTCCTGTAGTTTTCTGAGTAGAGGTCATTTACCTCTTTAGTTAAGTTTATTCCTAGGTAGCTTAATTTTTTTGGTGCGATGGTAAATGGGATTGATTTTTTTAGTTTCTCTTTCTGAAAGTTCATTGTTGGTGTATAGAAATGCCTCAGATTTCTTGGGGGTTAATTTTGTATCCTGCTACATTGCCAAATTCGTGTATTAAGTCTAGTAGTTTTTTGATGGAGTCTCTAGGGTTTTGTATGTATAATATCATGTCGTCTGCAAATAAGGACAGTTTTACTTCCTCTTTTCCAATTTGGATGCCTTTTATTTCTTCTTCTTGTCTAATTGCAATGGCTAATACTTCCAGTACTATGTTGAACAGGAGTGGTGAGAGTGAGCATTCCTGTCTTGTTCCTGTCCTTATGGGGAATGGTGTTAGTTTTTGTCCATTGAGTATGATGTTGGCTGTGGGCCTGTCATATATGGCTTTTATTATGTTGAGGTATGATCCTTCTACTCCTGCCTTGCTGAGAGTTTTTATCAAAAATGGGGGTTGGATTTTGTCAAATGCTTTTTCTGCATCAATTGATATGACCATATGGTTTTTTTGTTTCAGTTTGTTTATGTGACGTATCACGTTTATTGGTTTGCAGATATTGTACCATCCTTGCATCCCTGGGATAAATCCTGCTTGGTCATGGTGTATGATCTTTCTGATGTACTGCTGGATCCGATGTGCTAAGATTTGGTTGAGGATTTTGGCATCTATGTTCATGAGGGATATTGGCCTGTAATTCTCTTTCATTGTGTTGTCTTTACCTGGTTTTGGTATTAGAGTGATGCTGGCTTCATAGAATGAGATTGCAAGTGTTCCTTCCTCTTGAATTTTTTGTAGTAGTCTGAGGAGGATAGGTTTTAGTTCTTCCTTGAATGTTTGGTAAAACTCCCCTGTGAAGCCATCTGGTCCTCGGCTTTTGTTTGCTGGAAGCTTTTGGATGACTGCTTCAATTTCTTCCATAGTTATTGGCCTGGTGAGATTTTTAGATTCTTCCTGATTGAGTGCTGGAATGTTGTATTTTTCTAGGAATTTGTCCATTTCCTCCAGGTTGTCTAGTTTGTTGGAGTAAAGCTGCCCATAGTGTTTTTTAACAATCATTTGAATTTCTGTGGGGTCTGTTGTTATTTTGCCTCTATCGTTTCTGATTTTGTTTATTTGGATCCTCTCTCTTTGTTTCTTGGTGAGCCTGGCTAGAGGTTTGTCAATCTTGTTTATCCTTTCAAAGAACCAGCTCTTGGTTTCATTGATTTTCTGGTTTTTTTTTGTTTGTTTGTTTGTTTGTTTTTGGTCTCTATGTCATTTATTTCTGCTCTAATCTTTATTATCTCCTTCCTTTTGCTCACTCTAGGGTTTTCTTGTTGCTCTCTTTCTAATTCTTTGAGTTGTAGAGTTAGATGATTTACTACCATTTTTTCTTGTTTTTTGAGATAGGCCTGTAGAGCTATAAACTTCCCTCTCAGGACTGCTTTCATTGTGTCCCATAGGTTTTGGATTGTTGTGTTTTCATTGTCATTAGTTTCCAGGATGTTTGTAATTTCTTCTTTGATATCATTGGTAACCCAGTCAATATTTAATAACATGCTATTCAGCTTCCAAGTGTTTGAGTATTTTCGGTTGTTTTTATTGTAGTTTATTTCTAATATTATGCTGTCGTGGTCTTAGATGATGCTTGGTATGATTTCAATCTTCTTGAATTTGGGGAGACTTTGTTTGTGACGCAATATGTGGTCTATTTTTTAATGCGTCTTATGAGCACTTGAGTAGAATGTATATTCCGTGGCTTTGGGGTGAAGCGTTCTGAAGATGTCAATTAAGTCCATCTGATCTAGTGAGTCATTTAGAATTGCTATTTCTTTGCTGAGTGTTTGTCTAGAGGGTTTATCCGGTGATGTCAGTGGTGTATTAAAGTCCCCTACTATGATTGTATTGTTGTCGATCTCTCCTTTGATATCTTCCAGGAGATTTTTTATGAATTTGGGTGCTCCTACATTGGGTGCATATATGTTTACCAGGGTTATATCTTCTTGTTGTATTGATCCCTTTAGTATTATGAAGTGGCCTTCCTTATCTCTTGTTATGGCCTTCTCTTTGAGGTCTCTTTTGTCTGATATAAGTATTGCTACCCCAGCTTTCTTTTCCTTTCCATTTGCCTGAAAGATATTTTTCCAACCCTTCACTTTCAATCTGTGTGAGTCCCTTCTAATGAGGTGGGTCTCTTGTGGACAGCAAATGTATGGGTCCTGTTCTTTTATCCATTCAGCCACTCGATGTCTTTTGGTGGGAGCATTTAGTCTGTTTAAGTTTAAAGTTATTATTGAAAGGTACTTGTTTGTAGCCAATTCTTTTTTGTGTGTGGCTGTTTTCTTTCTGAGCTTTTTAGTTCTTTTTACACCAGTCCCTTTAGCATTTCTTGCATTGCTGGCTTGGTGGTGATAAACTCCCTTAGCCTTTTTTTGGTCTGTGAAGCTTCTTATTTCCCCTTCAAGTTTGAATGATAGCCTGGCTGGATAGAGTATTCTTGGATTCAGTCCTTTGCTTTGCATCACTTGGTAAATTTCCGTCCATTCTTTTCTGGCCTGATGTGTTTCTGTTGAGAAATCATTTGATAATCTAATGGGAGATCCCTTGTATGTATCTTTCTGTCTCTCTCTTGCAGCCTGTAAGATTCTCTCTTTGTCTTGAATATTTGCCATGGTAATTATGATGTGTCTTGGTGTGGGTCTTTTCGGGTTCACCTTTTTTGGGACTCTCTGTGCTTGTGTGACTTTTTTCTTCCCCACCTCAATGAAGTTTTCTGATATTATTTCTTCGAATAGGTTTTCTAATCCTTGTTCCTCTTTCTGTTGTTCTGGCACCCCTATTATTTGTATGTTGTTTCGTTTCATGTTGTCCCAAAGCTCCCTTAGGCTCTCCTCCTGTCTTTTAATTTTTGTCTCCAATTGCAGTACATTTTGCGTGTGTTTTGCTTCCTTGTCTTCTAATTCACTACTTCGGTCCTCCGCTTCTCCTAGTCTACTGTTGATACTTTCAATGGTGTTTTTTATTGCAGCTATATCACTCTTCATTTCTTCTTGGGTCTTACTTAAGTAGTTGATTTTTTCATCTGTTTCTTCTTGCTTCTTGTATATGTTGTTGATTTTTTCCTCCATCCGGTTTATGCACTCTAGGACCCTTAGTCTGAATTCTTTTTCTGTCATGCTGCATGCCTGGGTTTCACTTAGCTGCTTTTCTGGCGAGTCCTCCTTTTCTTTCCTTTGGGGGTTTCTCTGTCTACCCATGTTTGATCTCACTGACATATCTAGACATTGAGTCATTCAGTGGATGCTCCCTGGATGGCAGTGGCTCCTTGGGCTGTGGTTGCTCCTCGGGCGGTTGCGGTAACAGCTGTTTCACAGTTGGCAGCAGCTCCTCTGGTGGGTGCTGTTCACAGCTTTATTGGCTCTTCTGGCTGGTGGGGGGAGGCTTCACGTACAGCTGGTGATCCTCAGAGGGTGTGGTGATCAGGAGGCTGCTGTTGCTTGGATTTGCTGCATTGATTTAAGGGCACACAATACAACACAACAAGGCACACGTACCAGGCACAATTTCTCTAGTAGGTGGGTAATTACAAGGCAATTGCTGAATCCAGCGCAAAGTAAGTTCATAACTGAGCCAAAGTGACTCTCAGCTTCCAATAGCCAATTCTATGCTAAAGTTTTTACAGGCTGGGTTACTCTGCAATCTTCTCTTAAGGCTTCTCCTCGCTAGCATCTGTGTGTCCTCTTTCAAAAAATATCTATTTAGGTCCTTTGCCCATTTTTCGTTTGGATTGTTTACCTTCCTTTTGTTAAGTTGTAGGAGTTCTCTGTAAATTTTGGAGAATTAACCCTTATTGGAGATAACATTGGCAAATGTGTTCTCCCATGCAGTGGGCTTTCTTATTCTTTTGGTTGATGCTTTTTCTTTTGATGTAGTCCCGTTTGTTTCTTTTCTCCTTAGTTTCCATTGGCCTAGGAGCTGCATGGGTCAAGATATTGCTATACTTTATTTTAAAGACTTCAAATAAATTCAAACTTTGAGAAAATTTGATGTAGTTAAGTAATTCCATTAATGTGTTGAAAACATTCAACCATTCAAACATTCCATTTTATACATAATTTTTATATCTGCAGAATTCTAATTTCTCTTTTTAAAAATCAATTTCTGTTGATTTAGGAGAAGAAGGGAGAGGGAGAGATAGAAACATCAATGATGAGAGAGAATCATTGATCACCTGCCTCCTGCACGCCCCACAGTGGGGATTGAACTGGGCGTGTGCCCTGACCAGGAATTGAACCACAACATTCTGCTTCCTAGGTCGACGCTCCACCCCTGAGTCATGCCGGCTTGGCTAATTTCTCTTTTTTAAGTTCTATTTGAACATAATGTCGTGGTCATGGCTTGCTCTCCAGGCTGATGTTTAGTGAAAAGGCTCCAATTGGGAGTTTACAGGTTAAATGTATTATTTATTCAATTAGGAGTAGCCCCTGTCTATGGGCGCTGGCCTCTGTGAAGTCATGGTTCCCTCCTGCACACCTGCGCCCCTCCTGGAGGCTTCTAGCATTTAGTGTTTTCCTTCAGCAGTGACACGTGTTTACGACACTCTGACCTGTCGGGCCAAGCTCACCTGCACCTACAATTGAAGGCACCCCCCATAACCTGCTCTTCCCCCCCAGGTTTCCTCTTCCAGCTCCTGTTCCTCAGAGTTTGATCTTTTCCATCTCGTGGCTGTGTGGCCGGTCACGGCTGCTGGGTCTCTGGGTCTTCCTTCCCAGATCCCGCAGGACTGCGTTTGGCAGGCCTCCCTTCCAACTGTCCCATCCATAGGGCTCCACGCCCCCACCTGGTACTGCTCCCGCCTCCTCCTCCGGGCTCAGCTGCACTTCAGAATGAGGGCTGTGGGATGTGCAGCGCTGCAGACAGATGTGCGGTGCTCTGTTTCCAAGAGCTAGACAGCTGCTGGCCGAGGCGGTCCCCCTGGACTGAGAAGGCGAGAGGGTGGCTCACAGGCAGGTCCCAGTGCTGTGGCGGGTTGCTCTGGGCTGCAGCCAGCAGTCCGCGTGGCCCTGTGCCAACCCTGCACACTCAGACCGGGTCTTACAGGGTATGTCCCGTGGCCGTGAGTGTCCTACCAGGTGTCCTACCAGTTGATGCGCTGGTTTTAAAAGGACTGACTCTTTCAGCATAAACGCCTCAGCTGGCTGACAAGAAGGGTCCCTGAGAGGAGCGTGCTGCCACGATGGTCAGGTGTGTGCGATGACACTGGGTCTGTTTCACTCCTGCAGGTCTGAGCTCCCTCTGTGGAGGCCGCGCTGAGGAAGTTCGATGACGTCTATAGAAAGGGAAGCCAGGCACAGAGGGTGGCAGCCGGCTCACCATCCTTGCCCTTTTGTATGACTTCCACCTGGTACAGTCTCTCCGCATCTCCTACCTGTTGGAAAAACTGACTGGAACTTTCACAGAGAAAGATAAGGAGCTGATCCTGTTCAGGCTGAGAAATGGGGATTTTCATTGAGAAAACACGATGCTATGTCCCTGGCAATGATCAGAGAGACCAGGGCAAAGCCAGCGGGGCAGGCAGCACGTTCCGGGACCAGGCCAGGGATGGTGGGTCCCTCGAGCTGCCTCCTAAGTGCCTAAGTGCGCAGATGCTGAGCAGCAGGTGAAATAAGTGGGGAAATGCTGTGGGCCATGCCCTAGCCATCTGTTATCGTCTGCTCCGGGGATGAAGATGTTTTTATCGTGAGTGTGAGCAAACCTTATTCCTTTACTAAAACTCGGGTATTTTGTGAGTTAAGAATCGATTTAATTCACACTCATCTGTTCAACAAATGTTCAATGAGGAAGGCCGTTGGCTTGGGGCTCAGGTGTCAGCGACCTGGACTTCTGGCTCAGCAGTGCACAGCAATGTGACCTGAGTCTTCCAAGCCTCAGTTTCCCCTTGTAGAACACAGGGCTGAGCAGAGCTCCTGCCTCTTTTCCTTTTGTGCAGATCAGAGATAGGGGAGGGCGGGGGAGCCCCGAGGGATGTGTGAGGAGCAGGGAGAGGGTGCGTGTGGGGCCCACAGGGGAGCAGGGCAGAGGCCTTTGCAAGGACTTGGGCGTTGATCCTGGAGGCACCTGGAGGGTTCTGAGTGGGAAAATGGCCTGGGAAGGGTTCGTGCTAACCGTCACCGTGGCTACAACGTAGAAGACGGAGGTGGTCAGGCAGGAAGACCCCCTTCAGGGGTCAGAGACGGTGGTGGGAGGATTAGCTCTGTGGTAGTGGATGTGGGTGTGGGAGAGGGTGTGGGAGTTAGAACTGACCAGGCGGGGAATGGGTGGGAGGGAAGGCGGGGTCAGCGCATGTTCTCAGCTGGGCCTTTAGTGGACAGCAGTGCATGCAGGAGACACAGGCTCAAAAGGAAGGACGCGACCATCCTGAAACCCGAAATGCTCACTGGGATGTGCTGTGGTCTGAGCCCTCTGAGGATGCACAGCCCTTAACATACACAGTGGACACTGTGAATGGGTGGGTGTGATGATGTGAGAATGCTCTCACTGAAAAGTGAATACTTGGGGAAATCTCAGACAGGCTTGTCTGGGAGGTCTCTGAATTGTGCTTGCAACTTTTCTCTCAGTGTGACATTCTTTCCACTTGAAAAGTTAAAGAGTGTACACGCAAGGGGTGGAGAAGGACTGGCCAATGTTGTGGAGAGGAGGGGTGGCTCAGAGCCCAGGGCCAGGAGGGAGGAGTGCAGGGAGGGGGGAGAACCAGTGGGAGGACGAGGGTGGAGGGGAGCAGGAGAGAGAAGGGGAGCTCTGTGGGTAGTGGTCCAGGCCCTGGTGGAGGTCTGGCGGGGGTCTGGTGCCGGGGGAGGTTAAAAGGCTGCAGAGGCTGGAGTGGGGATGGTCTGCCTGCGACCATCGGGTTTATCAGCAGTGGTGGCCACGTGCAGAGTTGGTTTGTTTCTTCCCAAGTTGAAGTGATGGCCATTTGAAATGGATGGCTCTCTCTTTTCTTTATGTTTTTAAGGTTCACTGTGTGCCGGACACGATGTTGGTTCTGAAGAACATTGACATACGGAGGATTCCGGGCTGTGAGCCTGAGCCTGTGGAGAAACTGAGGAAATTGCTAAGAGCGGAAGTGAGTTCCCTGTGAACGTGGACCCACCGTGGAAGGGTGGGAGGTAGTTGGAGCCGTGAGTCGGGTGCCCGGCCTGGTCAGCAAGAGTTGCGAGGGATCAAATGGCAGCTGTGTTTCTGCGGTGAGACCCTGTGAGGGGCCCGTGTGCAGTGAGTCCCTGTGAGATCAGCATCCCCCACACTTAGCCGGTGGTGCTGGACTCGGCTGTGCAGCAGAATCACCATAGACCTTCTGATCACTTTGGAAGAGGGCCCACCAGGACCGGAGGCGTTAGCCCAGCAGGAGAGGGGCTTGTCTATGTAACCACCCCAGATATTTTTACGTGGGGCCACAGCAGAGACCCACCGCCCTCTCCAGTCAGGGCATCCTCTACCCTTACTTCTTTGTTCATTTTTTTGAGGAGAATTCTTATTTTATATATACTTTTATTGACTTCACAGAAAACTGGAGACAGAGCGTGAAAGAGAAACGCCAATGATGAGAACTATTGATTGGCTCTCTCCTGGACACCCCGCATTGGGGATGGAGGCGACAACTGGGACATGGGCCCCAACCTGGAAGCCAACCATAACTGCCTGGTTCTGGTTCATAGGTTGACACTCAACCACTGAACCAGGCCAACCAGGCTCGGGTGCCGGTAAACCTGCTTGTATAAAGAAAAGAATGGTATTGCTGGTTTAGTTAGCTTCAAGGTATTCTTTGAAACTATTGGAGAAGTTGCTAAGAATTGATAACTGAAAATTTGAGAATGACTTTCTTCGACCTAATGGAACCCACTTTTTCTTTAAATCCTATGGCAAGGATGTGCTTATTGATTTGAGAGAGAGAATCATTGATGCGAGAGAAAAGCATCAATTGGTTGCCTCTCATACACACTCCCACTGGAGACTGAACGCCCAACCTAGGTATGTGCCCTGACCGGGAATTGAACCCACAGCCTTTCCGTGTAGAGAATGATGCTCCAGCAAACTGATCCACACCGGCCATGTCGTGGACCCATTTTTAGAAAAGAAAACATTCTGTGACTCCTAACCTTTGTGCATATCCGTGGTCCAAAATACAGCTCAGTCCATGGGAGTTCATGGAACACCTTGATGACTTTGAGTTGATTGAATGAGATGCAATGTGTACAATGTGCTCTTCACTGTGCCAGGCTTGTGCTCACTCTTTTGTGGTTTCACTCGGCCTCATCCTGTTTTCTGTCTCATTCTTATGTATTTTCCTTAAAAATAGTGCTAGGTTCATAAATTTTGCATCGTTTCTCTAAAATGTTGGCCCTGAAAACTGGGAGCAGAGAGTTTGAAATTTTATCATCCAGTTTATATCCCTTTGGCATAAGCTCATCAATTCAACTGTTCTTGAAATCTTGATTTGCATAATGATAAATAGTTTTCATTATCTCAAGATTCCTTAAAGTATATGTTATTTGCTGTGTTCTCACTTCAGGTCACTGCATCTATAAATTTGTTTCCAGGTTACATCACATTTCAATGAACATTAATTGAAATCTCATCATGCTGCCGACAAATGAAGGCGGTTAGATTTATGGAATAGCTTCTGTACGAGGAATTGATTGAGATAGTTATGAAAAAGTAACCACTTTAGGTGGGATTTTTTTCAGTTTTGTTCTTTTGTTCGGGGCAGGACTAGACTGTTGGGGACTCGCTATGATTACAAGGAATATTAATGGTGCTCTGTTAACCATGATTGTTCTGTTCTAATGAGGGAAATCACGTTCTGATCTGGTGGAGAGTTGTCCGCCCTGGGACATGGGAGCTAACAAGGGAATGCAGGCCACCCTCCTTTCTGAGAAAGGCCTAGATCAGCAACCTCGTTGCCTGTAATCTGGTCCCGGAGCCACCCGGCCTCTGCCAACCCCCAGCCCGAGTTGCCTGTAACCTGTAACCACTCTACCTTCCTACTTTCCCAGGCCTGAAATGTCTGCTTTCCCATGGGATCTTTGTCCTTCTACCCAAGATAAGCAGCTGGCTTATCGGGTGTGGGGGACAGGGGGTAGAGCAGACGTTTGTGGGTGACCTGCTGCTCTCTCCTTCTGCTGCATTCATGGAATAAATGATCTCAACCCTGTCTCTGCTTCATTGGCTCAAGGAGTGACCAGCAGCCCGGACCCATTGCTTGTCCAGATTCACTTTCAGTAATTTTATAACAGTCATTGGAGCTGGATAATGAATCGAAATGCTAATCAGTACTCTCCCCCTCACCCCCAATCTAAGTCCAAAGATTTCATCTACTTTAAACAATTTAAATTTATCTTAAATTAAGAATGAGATTTTAATTAACCCAAGTAAAACATTACTAGTTTAGAAATAATTGATTGGCAGCCTAAATGTTTAAATTCTGTTCCGAGGGTGCCTGTATATTTGTTCTCTAAATGTCTTTCTTGCATGTGCTAATTTAGTACTCCTTGCACAGAAAGCTATATACAAAGTCCTTTTGTTAAAATATTTTCCAGTCTGGCCGGCATGGCTCAGTGATTGAGTGTATCACTATGACCAGGAGGTCACCATTAGATACCCAGTCAGGGCATATGCCCTGGTTGGGGGCTTGATCCCCATTATGGGGCATGCAGGAGGCAATTGATCAATGCTTCTCTCTCATCATTGATGTTTCTTTCTCTCTATCTCTCCTTTCCCCTCGGAACTCAATAAAGATATATTTTTTAAAAAATATATAAAGTATAGCCCTAGCCAGTTTGGCTCACTGGATAGAGGGCTGACCTGGGGATTGAAGGGACCCAGGTTTGATTCTGGTCAAGAGCATGTACCTTGGTTGTGGGCACATCCCCAGTGGGAAGTGTGCAGGAGGCAGCTGATTGATGCTTCTCTCTCATCAATGATTCTAACTCTCTATCCCTCTCCCTTCCTCTCTGTAAAAAATCAATAAAATATATATTTTTAAAAATATATATGTATATAAAATATTTTTCAAATATATAGCTTTACTTTGTTCATTTTTCTTATAAACTACACATTAGTGAGTGGTCTGTCAAATTTTTTTTTAGGCAATTGACTGGTGGACTTGAGGGGTCTTATGTATGAACTATTGACAGTCGATGGGGAGAATTTCCGAGCTGGGCTCTGTAGGTAAGACTTCACAAAATAAAATGATTGTGTTGTTCCCTGAAAGGAACAAATCAAATTTCTGTAATGTGGCAGATGGGAAAAAGTAATTTTTTGAAACATAGACAGACATATCAGAATGAAGTGGTTAATTTCCATTTATAATGGTATAGGATCTATAAACATAACCTTTATGTTTCTTTATATTTTATGTGCCAGATAGATCTTAATCTTCATGGGGAGAGTGTCCTAATTTTTGTGTATTCCTAAAGCAGTTAGCATGGGGCATGAGCCTCTGGCAGAGCCGTTTAGAATGCTGGGCCTAGAGCAGTTTGGTTGGGGGGCCAAGGAGACAGTGGAATGTTAGGTGCGGAGTCGGTGGGCGTGGAGTCGGTGGGTGTGGAGTTGGAGGGTGCTGAGTCGGTGGGTGCGGAGTTGGTGGTGCGGAGTTGGTGGTGCGGAGTCGGTGTGAATTGTCTGTGTGTGAAGAGTCGGTGTGAAGAGTTGGAGTAAGAAGAGTCGGTGGTCGTAGAGTAGGTGAGTGCAGAGCCTCTTCCTGTGTGAGAAGGGACTGTCCCTGCCTCCTTCTCAGGGCTCTTGTGAGGAGTGAATGTGCAAAGACAGAGGGCACCTGGCGCAGGGCCGGGGATGGGCAGAGAGACGGTGCCCGGGTGACTCCCAAGTCTGTGAGCAAACCCTTCCCGCTGCCAGGCTTTGATCAGAACCGTGTCCACTGGCGGCAGGTCCACGGCTTCCCTTCTACCAAGAACCTTGGGTTCTGGCTGGTGCGGGAAAGTGAACACGAGATGGAAAAGCAGGAGCTACCGCCCACTCCCAGTTGTTAGAACCGTGTGTGGGGCCAGCTTTGGGAAACTGCCACCGAGAGCAAGGGACACGTCGGGTGCATGCGTGTTCCCAAACTGTGAAGGCGCTCGGGGGAGACTCAGCCCAGTGGTTCTGGGAGGGCTCCTGGGTGGGAGCAGAGATGAGGGGAAAGAGCTGACCGGCTCCCGGTGTGTGCTGGGCCCTGGGACCGGAATAGGCCCCGCGGACTCCTCCCCTGAGGGGGCCTGCGAGGGACCCTGCGAGGGACCAGCCATGGTGTCCCACACCCAGCATGTGCCTGACACCCAGGGGCCCATAGTACCGTTTGCTGTGCCTTAGCCCTCGTTTCCGGGAAACTGCCCAGGGCTGTTGGTTTTCCAAGAGGTTGTGTGTGACCTGTTCACATAGGAACTGGGTGTTGAACAAAAACTCACCAGAACAGCCATTTATTTCCAGCTCCCTGATCAGCGGACTGACCGTGGAATTGAGAGGCCGAGGCTCAGCCCTCACACCCGGGATAGATCTTAGCCCCACCCCTTCCTTGTTAGGGAAACGGGCTCAGGGAAGTCCCGCACCTGTCAGCAGGTGCGCTCGTCCAACCAGACGAGGCTGTACATGTCAGCCCAGTACACAAATTCGTGCCCCATAGGGGTCCCTTGGCCTGGCCTGCGGGAATTTGGCTGAAACTGGCTCTCTGACAGCCCCTGAGGAGTCCCTGATTGCGAGAGGGCATAGGCGAGGCAGTGGGACTCCATTGGTGTATGATGAGGGCGGGGAGGGACACAGGAGGTTGGCTAGTGGGGAGGGAACCTGGGAGGGCCCCAGGGCATGTCAGGCCTGTCTAGTTCAGCCCCAATCAGCCAGACCCCAGCAGCAAGCCAACCTGCCAGTTGCAGCGTCTGCCCCCCAGTGGTCGTCAGTGCACGTCATGGCAAGCTGGTGAGTGGCCTTAGCATATCATTCGTGTATTATGCTTTCATTGGTTGAATGGATGACCGGACACTTAGCATATTAGGTTTTTATTCTATAGGATGTTAAAAAAAAAAAACGGATAGGGCTTGACTGCCATGTTGCTTTCTGGATGTAGGTGGGTGACTGGTAATAAGGGTCTCTGCTGGCAACTAGGATGTGGGCCGAGCTGTGATTTGGGAGTCCCTACGGCCTTTCCAAGACATGGTACACCAGCGAAGGGGCCTGAGAGCCGCCCGTCCTCCTGTCACCTGCGTCACAGCCCTGTGCTGTGCGTCACTTTGCTCAGACACCACAGAGGCCTCATGGGTCTTCATCACCTACCACTGGGTCAGCATGTTTTTAGTGGCTGTAGGTCTCCCAGCAGGACCCTGTGTTGGAGTCCCTTCTGTGCAGCTGTGCTCTAGGAAGTGAGCAGGTGCATGGAGGCCCTTCATCCTGGGGAATGAGGGTAGCTGTACTGGGGCGGGGCGGGGCAGGCCAGCGGGTTCCATGGTGCGCATCCTCACCCCACCCCTCTTCCTGCACTAGGATCGTGAACACATCCCCCAGCAGTTCCTTGAGGAGCTGCTGGGGGACATCATGGCCCTCGAGGCTGAACAGGTCCAGAGGAGGAACCAGCCCGCCCACCAGAGCTGGGAGCCAGAGCTGCTGATAGAAGGTAGGCAGCAGCCCCTGGCGCCGGGGAGCCAGCCTGGCTGTGTCTTCTCCCTCACCCAGGGAGCTGAGCCCTTGGCTATGAATCTCCTGGGTCAGCCCACCCTCAGCCCAAGTCAGTAGGGTGTGATTCAGGGGCCATTTGGGACCGTTTCATTGCCATTCTCCCCAAGGGGAACATGAGGGGCCTGGCAGCCTCGAAGTCAGGACATGAACTACAAGTAAGTGTTGAGAGATTTCTCAGCGCCCGTGTGGACAGTCCCGGGAGCTTCCAGATGAGAGCACGCTGACCCCAGAGGCTGTCTTAGATCTGTCCTTGGGGGATTGAAAGCTCTGGATGGCAGGAGCTTCCCCAGTGCTCACTCACCTGCATTATAACAGAGGCCTGGGCTGATTTCCTCCGTTCATGTCCACCTCGGGCAGATGGGTGCAGTCTGCTCTCTGTCTCCCTGGGCAGGGGCTGCTCAGTGACCTCTCCTCCCGAAGGACCTCACCCACGGGTGGCAAGTCCTCAACACACGCGGCCCAGATCCACTACCCCCCGCAGACATACTGGTCAATTGCCGTGCCTCCCACTCCCCAGCTGAGCCACCCAGACCCCCCCACTCTGACGGCTGGCCCGGACCATGCCAGGTCTTTGCCGTCTCTGTGAGTCTCTGAAATCCTTGACTAGACAGTCAGGTTGGAACTCGGTAAAAAGTGGTTCCAGCAGTTCCACCATCTTGAACTTCTGCTTTGGCCTCTCCACGGTCACCTGCCTTCTTCTTAAGCTCTGGATGGCTCCCCTACCGGCCCCCAGCTGAGCCAGCACAGGGGCCACAACCAACAGCGACAGCACCTTGTGAACGACACCCAGCTGACCATCCCCGGCCCTCACACCTAGGCCTCGGGGTGGGGGGGTGGTCGTCTGGGGGGATGGTCCTCTCGGGGCCAGAGTCAGAGAGGGGGAGTGGAGGCCCTGGAAGATGGGCTCTGACTGCACTTTGCTCTTCAGCCTGCACGCGGATCACCGATTTGGAGGAGAATACCCATGCCCTCCAGGGCACAGTCAAGACACTGCAGCAGGAGAACCAGCAGCTCCGGAAAGAGGTAACAGCGGGCGGTGTCCGGAATAGACGGGCAAGCCGGTGGCCAGGTGTCCCGTGGGGTGACAGGTTTGGGGCTTGCTCTCAAGCCAAGTTCACTCTGTGACCTGACTGTGGCACGGGCTGGGTCTTTGGCTCTGCAGCTGGAAGAGTTGGGGACCCAACTCACCCAGGACAAGGCCAACAGCCAAAAGGAAGAGCTGGAGGGAGAACTCCAGTCTAACATCGCCAACACCGTGAGGCCCTCCAGGGCCATGCAGGTAGGCCCTCCAGAGCGCATGTCCCCCTGGCGCCCCCGCCTGCCCAAGGGAGCCTCCGGGATCACAGCCGTGTCCTGGTCATTGATCAGTGATTCCTGGGTGACCAGTTCCCTCGCTCAGCTGCAGCTCATACCAGCCATTCTCAGCCGCTGCCGGCCGCGGGGGCAGGTGTTGCCTCCCAGGGACACTGGCCATCTTGGTGGTGGTTGACAGGACTGAGGGGAGGAGGAGGGCGGTGCTGCTGGCTGTGCCCAGTGGATGGTTGTTCCGTAAAGATCAGGGTCAGTTGGCTGCTAGTGTTGTTCAGATATTCTGTATCCTGACTGATGTTCTATGTAATTTTTCTTTTTCTTTTATTTTTAAAATATTTTTATAGATTAAGTTATTATTTTTTAATGTGATTAATCACTATGCTTTTATTATGTTCAATTTGTAACAATGAAATTCGGGGTCACCACAACATGAGGCACTGTATTAAAGGGTCACAGCATTAGGAAGGTTGAGAACTACTGGTCTAAGGTTTATTTCGACCTCAATTGCTGGCCCCTACCTAGCCTGGCCCTGTTCCGGGCTTGGGCAGGAGGCAACCAACTGATGTGTTTCTCTCACATCGATTCTTTCTTTCTTTCCCTCTCTCACCCACCCTCTCTAAACATCAAATATCCTCTCGGGTGGTAAACGTGGTCGGGGGTGAATGTTCTTGAGCATCTCCAGGAAGGCCTGCGGGGGTGCTGCCTCCACATTCTGGAAGGTGTTCTGGACTCTGCCAAACAGGATGAAGGATTTCTCCTCCAGATCGATGAACCCCAAGTGGTTCTCATCGAACAGGATGACGACTCCAGGGTAGCGCCAGTTTGAGGGACATACGGGAACAGTTTCCACGCCATAGAAACACATCCTGCAGGTCCGGGGGTAGTTCTGGTCCCTTGGGCTCACGCCCACAGGCAGAACAAACGGGACAGGCTGCTCCTCTGCAGCTGCAGCCCCGGACTCCCCGACGCTGGGCTGGGCAGGGCTCTGCCAGCCATGGCCCTCGCTTTCCTCGGTCCCGTCTTCTTGCTGCTGCTGCTGCTGCTCCCGGAGCACCTGCTCCTCCATCTCCCGGACCACGCTGGAGAGCTCGTGGAAGTCGCGGAAGATCTCGCCATCTTGCAGCTGGATGCGGCGCGTGAGGTGGATCTCTAATATGTGGAATGCGATTCCCGTGATGTGCGTGAGCCTGGCACACTTCCCGTGGAAGATGAGCATGAAAATCATGAGGCCCAAGCGATCGCATTTGCCTTAGAAGAGGCCTGGCCTGATGAGGTCGTCCGGATGGCTGGGCGGGAGGTAGAGGCGGAGGTAGGTCCGGCAGTGATGCCGCACTGTGACATTCCATATCAGCGCCGTCTGGAATTCCTCCCTAAGCCGCATTGGTGAATCCCTTGGGTGGTCTCTCTTCTTGCACTGGCTGGTGAGCCTATCCTTCCGAATCTGCAGGTGGCGGCCTTCCATGCACTCCACCTTGGCTGATTTCCGCTCCTTCAGGCGGATTCGGAACGCGGGCTTGAATTGCATTGGGCCGTCCACATGGGTGTTAAGACAAGGCCTGTACGTCCAACCAGTAATGCCTAAGCCGTCCACCGCTACATACAGCAGTGTTTTATAGAGCTCAATATCTCGCCCCCACAAACCCAAAATGTGTCTGTATGGCTGGAACAGCTTCGCATAGACTTCTCGGTAAGAGGTACCTACCGCCCCCAGATTCTGCAAAGTTTCACAAACGCCAAGCTCCTCCCGGCAGCGCCTTCTCCAGATGTTGTCGATGTGCAGGATGTGGCGGAATTTGGTGCAGACCTGGGCCAGGCTGGCCAGGTCGGTGACGGGGAGCGAGGCGAAGATAACCACCAGCATCTCCACCCGCAGGTCCTGCAGCTAGCAGTGCGGAGGCGGCCTGGGGCTCGCGATTCTTCCACTCCCCATCCAGCACCCCGCTGCGGCGTCCGCCTCAAGGTGCTTTTCTGCCGGGGCCAGCTTGCCCTTGGCCGCTGCCTTCTCAGCGTGGCGCTCGCGCTTCTGAGGACACCGCTTGCCCTCGGCCTTTGCTGTCTCAGCCGGGCCCTGGCGCTCCTGAGGACACCCACATCCCCGAGAAGAGCCCAAGCCACAGAGGCAAGCACACTCCTCCATGCCTCCTTGCTTACCAGCCACCACAGTCGATTAAGTTATTACATATGTGTCCATATCCCCACATTACCCACTATTGGTGGGGGGAGGGAACTCATGCTCTCAGCCTCATGTTGGCCGTGTCCATTGGTTAGGCCTATAAGCTTGCATAGAAGTCCTTTGGTTGATCTCTATGTACTTTAAAAAAAATAGGCTTTTACATGTGGTCACAGAGGGCAGCCAAGGAGCTGATCCAGAGAGCGGGCATCCTGTGCCCCTAAAGGTCCTGACTGTGGAGAGGGCGCAGGGCTCTTGTAGCACCATGTGGGCCCGGCCAGCGCAGTTCCTTCAGTGCTGGGAGAACCGCACTCAGCACAGCTGGTGCTGCCTGCCCGAGGGTCCCTGCTCTTTTGGGGTCTGCACTTGCCCTGCTCTTGGCCCCTCACTGCGTGTGGGGGTGCAGGGATACGGGGTCTGTTGCTCCCCGGGGCCTGCACCCAGTGAGGCATCCTCACCTTTTCCCTCTGGGCAGGAGGAACCTTCCAGTCTGGGCCCCCAGAACCAACAGGGGGCCGAGGAGAGGGAGCTGGCAGAGCCGGGGGAGCAGGAGAAGCAGCTGCCCGAAGTCCAGGAGGCCCTGAAGCAGGAGCAGGAGGCCAAGGCCCTTGCCGCTGCCACTGGAGAGAATGAGAGGCTGCGGCAAGAGAATGAAAGGTAACCGCCCCGCCCCTGCAGCGGCATCTGCCCCCTTTCATTCACACCAACTCCCTCAGCTCCCGCTGAGCTCAGCTCAGGTGAGTCCCCTGGTCATGGTGCCCTTTCACCCACCCTGTCACGGTCACAGCTGATGGTCAGGAGGGAAGGGCCTCCAGCTGGTGGCTGGGATGGAGCATCGTCCAGGTGTGGGGGACCGCCCCTCCCACATGGATGATGGTGATGACTGTGTTGGGCACGGGCATCTTCATCCTCTCTCACCAGCCATTCCAGAAGGACATATGCTTGCTCCACGTCATTCCCGCGTTCCCTGTTGGCGAACTCACCTCCTCGCTGAGATGCACTTGTCACCCCCCATTGGTCCCCATGGCCTGTCAGGGGCCTGTCCATCGGGCGAGATCCTGGAATCGCCTGATGTGCACATTTGCAGCTGCGGTTGAACAAGGCCTCTGACTCCTGCCTGTTTCAGCTCTCACACTGCACACGAGCGTCCCTTCTGTGGTCCATGGAGTGCCATGGAGTCCTCTTCTCTTGCTTTTTGGTGGCGATTTCGCTGTTTGGAACGGCCCCCAGATGGAGTGCTGCAGTGCTGTCTAGTGTCCCAAGTGCACGCTGCGCTGGGCCTCAGGGAAAATATCCGAGTGGCACATGAGGGTCGTTCAGGCCCGAGGTCTGGTGCTGTTGGCTGTCCCAGTGAGCATATGGCACAAAGCGTCCTTATGTCTTGATTGTTTGACAGAAATGTGGTCAGAGACTCACAGGAACTGGTGGGGACAGTTGCAGTCTACACTGCTCAGTGCTCGCGGGGGCTCCATAGGACAGTATACCGCGAATCCTGAGAATTGACTGCGTTTTTATCCTTCTTTTCAAACAGATGAGGAAAGAGGCTCAGAGAGATTCAATAACTTGTTCGGGCCAGTCCTGAGTGTAGTGGCCCAGTCAGGACTCAAATCCAGGTCTTGTCTCAGCCCAGTGGCCTGACCACGTGAAGCCTTCCTTCGCACAGCCTTGTTTTAATATGTTTGGAGCTAAAAGTCAGGTGCCTGCGGGGCCAGGCAGGTCCAGGAGGTGGGGAGAGAGTGTCCGCGGCAGGGCAGGCCCTCCTGGAGAATACACACCCTCTGAAGGCGGTCAGCTGCGGGGCGGACCCGGGCTGCCAGGCCATCCTTTTGTTTCTACTTTTTTATTCTTCTTATTATTTAATCCTCATCCCAGGATACTTTTTCCATTGCCCTTCTGAGAGAGAGGGGCGGAGGGAGGGAGGGAGGGAGGGAGGGAGGGAGGGAGGGAGGGAGGGAGTGAAACAGCGATGGGAGAGACACATCTATTGGATGCCTACAGCACACACCCCTCTATGCCGGGGAGCAATCCCACAGCCCAGGGACATGCCACTGGGAATTCAACCCGTGACCGTTCCGGACACAGGCTGATGCTATCACTGCTCAGCTGCCCCTGCCAGGGCCTTTGCTTGATGCTTTCTCCCCACCCTCCCAGAATCTCGGTAGCTGAATGTTGATGTGAAATGGAACATTTTTAGAAATATTGAATAACTAATTAATTTAAATTAAATCACGGAGACTGTGTGGGCCTCACAGGGCCCATCTGTGTTCACATGGAGTCCATGAGCCTCTGGTCGTTGAGATTTCAGGTAGAACCCTTACCCCTGGAAAGCCAGTCGGGTAATTATGCCAATGAAAATGATGATGATGATGTCAGTGGCTTTACATAATGCTCCAGAATCTCTTATTTGTGTCAGGAGTTGGGATCAGAAAGGGACTTGGAATTGGGGAGAAGAGCTGGGCAAAGGCAGAGTTTCAGGGCAAAGATGTTCTGATTCCATGTTTTTCAAAAGTGTTTCAGTCGAAGAACCCTTTTTCCCAGGAGGCAGACGTGCAAAGCCTTCCACGGGAAGGATTTTTCACAGGCTGCTCTGTTGAATTGTGTCCGAGCCTGCCTGTCCTGTGTCCCAGCCCAGAGTGTGGCAGCTGGGGTGGCCGCATAGAACCCCAACGGACACAGTTTAAGAACCTCTGAATGTGCTCAGCCCTCATTTCCCAGGGGAAAACCTGAGGCCCAGAGAGGACGGGGGTGTGATTGAGGTGTCCATGGGACAGAGGCTGGGAGTGCTCCTGACTCTGGGCCCTGTGGCTCTCCACCCGCAGGCTCACTTCCTGGACTGAGCTGCTTCAGGCGGAGCAGGAGGAGCTACGCACCCACATCCAGGAGCTGCAGGCCTCCCTGGAGGAGGTGCAGCGGAAGAGGCGGATCTTGCAGGCCGAGTACCGAGACCTCAAGGCGGAGCAACTGCCCAAGGAAATCTTGCTCACTAAGCTGAGCAAGCAGTGTGAGGTGAGGCCGGGGGCTGGTCGCCCTCAGGACACCGGGCCTGAGCCCGGGGCTGACAGCCTGGGGCTCAGCCAGGTCCGAGTGGGTCCTCATTGGCACCTGTGCCCAAAGACTGTGTGGGAATGTCACCCAGAGGCCGAGAGGAAGCCAGAGGCATTTAACGGGGACAAGCACCTTGGCTGGTGGGGATGTGTTAGAAAAGACCTCTCAACAACCTTTGCTTTTTGCAATTTTTAAATATATTTTTCTTGATTTGAGAGAACAAGGGAGACGGAGAGAGAGATAGAAACACCTATGAGGACAAAGAATCGTGGTTCCGCTGCCTCCTGCACCACCCCCACGGGGTTCCAGCCCACAACTTGGGCATGTGTCCTTGACCGGTTTCGAACCTGGGACCTTTAGTTTGCAGTCCGATGCTCTCTCCACTGTGCTAAACTGGTTAGGGCCTGACCTTTCCTTTTCGCAGGGCCGGGGGGCGTGCATGGAAGCAGCTAAGTGCTGTTTTCATTCTGTCCTCACGGCTGAGCTCTTTGCTCTGTGCTCCCCGTGTCATCTCACTGAATTCTCACAATGCTTTTGTGAGCTGGCGCCCATCCTCATCCTCTGAGGTTGGGTCTGAACTCAGTTTGTTTGAAGCCAAAGCTTGGGCTTTCCCGCCACTCCAGCCCAATGATGTTCTGGGTGGAGAGTTGAGCAACCTCAGCCCCGAATTCCTATCCAGCCTGGCATTTATTTTTCTGATGTCAGAGAGAGGAAGGGAGAGGGGGAGAGGGATGGGAACTTCAATGATGAGAGAGAACCTCTGATGGGCTGCCTCCTGCACGCCCCCTACTGGGGATCAACCCCTCATCCTGGGCGTGTTCCTTGACCAGGCATCTCTTTTGTGAACTCCTGGTGCATGGGGGGCCGCTCCACCACCTGAGCCACACCCTTTGGGCTGCTTCCTAATGAGATACTTTACATTCTTTTGAAAAATGGCTGTCAAGTCCTCAGAGCCTCTTGTACATTTTGCACTGATGGCGCCTCTCTGCTCAGACTGGCTGTGTTTTCAGTGCTCAGTGGCCACATGTGGGCAGGGCTGCGCGACTGGCCGGTGCACTCGGCCATCCCCATGTCATTGGCTGTGTTGGTCCTTGCGACTGGTGAAGCTCATGCCGCAATGGCCATGTTCATGCACGTGGCCTTTTTCTCCTTTTGGGAGCAGTTTCCCAGCAGTGGAGTCACAGGGGCCCGTGGTGTTGAGGACATTGTTGATCTGTGTTTCAGTCGCTCACCCGTGCGAAGAAGGACTGGCAAGAGGAAAAATGTCGCCTGAGGAGGGAGATAGACACCTTGCAAGAGCTGAACCAGAGCATCCTGGACGCATGTGACCAGCACTGCACTGAGAACGTGTAAGGGGGAGGGGTGACCGACACCTGTCCTCACAGGGCTGCGGGCTTCCAGCTCCACACCCAGGCCTCCACATTCTGGGCAGAGAGCCCGAGGGCCAACTGGTGTCCCCAGGGCAAGGGAACAGACCATCTTCCCAGTACACCCTGCTCTCCTTTCCCCGGAATGGCTCTAGAATTCTGCAAGGAGCGGAGGTTGGATTTTGCTGGCTTCAACGACATGGCCCACTGCCTCCCGCTTCTTAATCTGCTTTTGGAATTAAGCTCAGTTTAAAAATGATGACACAGGTACAGAGAGGTACCTAGGGAAGCCATCCAGGTCGCGGGTTGAGCCCGTTCTCTGTCTGATTTCCGCTTGAGGGGCTGGAGAGAGGGTTGTGGGTGCGCCGCGGTTGTCCTCCCTCTGCTGACACGACACGGACCTGGCTGTGGCGGAGGCCCTGCGAGGTGCACAGAACCAGTGACCTGGTGGCCACGCACCCGCAGGGGTGATGGCATGTGAGCAGAGCTGTGTGCCCAGCAGAAAGATGTTGAGGAGCTCCAAGGTGGCGGAGAAGGAAGCGTGGTGTGGGAGTTGGGGTTCTGCAGCTGACCCGGATGGGGACAGGGCTAGCCGGGGGGGCGGATGGGGGGACGTGAAGGTGGAGCACGGGTGGTCGGGGTGCAGGGAAGGTGCAGGCAGTGGCAGGAGGGAAGGCTGGAGCAGGGGGCACTCAGATGGGGAAGGCCTCCATGCCTTGCTAAGGAGTGAGATTCCCTGGGAGTGAGTGTTTACGGGAGGCTGGTCTAAGGGCCGAGGGAGCTGCCAGAGAGGAGGCAGGAGGAAGAGGCTTGGTGCTGGAAACCTTGGGGTTGGAAGTCAAGTGACGCGAGATGCATCTGGTGGGCCCAGGGTGGTCTTCACCCCGCGGTGCTGAGCTGCGGGCCTGTCCTTCCTTGTGATGGGGAGTGGCTGGCCATGAGGGGCAGAGGGACATGGTCACAGGGCCACAGGGGCACTGACCCAGCCCCCCGGGGTCACGGTGCCGCTTCACTTTTCTCCCGGATTCTTCTGCTCGTCTACAGCTGGCTCGCCACCTACCCAGGATGGTTTACAGGGAAAGCCACACTGTAGTTTGGGGTGGAAATGACCGTGGCCTGAGTTGGCTCTCTACAGCGCAGCGGGTCCCAATGACCAGCAGAGGTTGGGTAGGTGCCAACTAGAAGCATCGGGGCCTGGTACCCAGGGGGATGATCTGATGATGGTTTTGCATTAAACAGTGTGTGCAGGAGGCCAGGGAGTGGGCAGGCTTCCTGAGCTGTTCCGAGTGGAGTCTTCCCAGCCCGGGGCGGGTTGGGGGCCTGTCTTGTGTGAATTTGTGCACCTAGTGGTGGAGGTCGGTCAGAGCCAGATGGGAAAACGCTCTAGCATACGGCCCAGCAGCACGGCTGAGGGAAGAGAGGAACACAGACTAGAAGAACAGATGCTGAGCCAAGGCCGCTGGGAGCAGGTCAGGGTCGGTGGTCCTGGGCCCAGCGGTTTGCGAGTCATGGCTTTTCACAGCTGCTCACTTCACGGTGAACTCTCAGAAAAGCCCGTGTCTTAGGTGGGACCTCGGCAGCCTCAGGGCCAAAGGAGCCTGAGCTGCTGCCTTGATCCAGGGGACTCATGTTCAAGCAAGGAAACCAGGGTCTCTGCCGTCAAGGCCCACGGGTTTGCCATCCTGAGTTTCACATGGTTCGGGGCTTGCTCTCCTGAGATGAGGTCCAGCCTGCTCCTTGGTGCTGCAGCAGGTCTCCTCACGTGTTAGGGTTCCCGGACCCACGCCACAAGCTCCCCTCCCCATCTTCCCCACTCGGCGAGCTTGACGGTCATGAGCACCGTGATGCCCGAGTCCCAGGAAAATGCCGGCCCTTCTGGGCCAGGTCCCAGCCAGGGCCGATGAGTCCATTTACACGTTTTATATAAAACCAGACTGTTCTTCTTTGTCCTCTGTTTCCAGCGACACCCGGCAGACTATGCCTACAGGAGAGGCGGAAGAGGACAGAATTGGGGATCCTCAGGAGGCTCAGTGTCCTGCTCCTAGGAAGTGAGTTGACTTCAGCAGCAGGAACTTCAACTCAGAACAGGAAGCTGCTCTTTCACGAGTGGGGAAAGCCATGTGGAGCAGTGACCAGTGTGTGGGGCCCGCACCTTCCCCTCTATGGCAGGTCCCCTGTGCGCACCTCCTTCCCAGCTCTGAAAGAATTTAGAGTTTCTTTCCGGCCTTCCTCGGGGTTATCCTCTGAGGGATGGCAAATGCCAGCTGCCATGTCCTGTTGAAGGGGCAGAGAGTCTGGATTAGAGCCACTGAAGCAGGACTATCAGGCTGTGTCTCCAGGTTTCAGGACCTAGAAAGCCATGTTTCTGTTTTGGGAAGGAAGCGTGGGCAGGACACCTGGGCCAGCACCCATGGTCTTCAGTCACAGGAACCTCTTGGTCTTCCCTCCATTCCTCTGGAGTCTCTGGACCCCAGGGTGGTTCTCCAACACGTTCCCTTCTGCAGAGCAGCAGCCCCGGTGGTGGGCGGCTCGGTCCCCGAGGCTGCGGGCTTCCGTCCAGCAGGCCTTCCCCTGCGTCCGGGCCTGAGCCCCAGGAGCTGGGCCTTCAGATTGTCCTGCCCCAGCCCAGCCTTGAGGCCAAATCACCATGAATCCTGCAAGGGCTCTCTGTTGACATCACAAAACCACATAATTTCCCACCCTCCTCCTGTCCCTTGTGTTGGCGGGGACATTGAGGCCTCGATGAGGAAAGTACTCGAGTTGAGTCAGCACAGTATCGCTCTGTGGCAGAGCCAGGATTAGAACCAGCTGCGGTTCTTCTTGTGACATTAGAATGCCTCCATTTCCGGTTAGCTGCACTGTATTACCCTTTAAGTTCACTGTTTTCATTGATTCATTTTTATTTTAATATATATATATATATATATATATATATATATATATATATATATATTAGTATATTTTAACTGAATTCAGAGAAAAAGGCTGAGGGTGAGAGAGAGAAACATCAGTGATGAAAGAGAATCATTAATTGGCTGCTTCCTGCACACCCCCCACCGGGAATTGAGTCTGTAACCCGGGTTTGTGCCCTTGACCAGAATGGGGCCCAGAACCCTTCAGTCCATAGAGTGATGCTCTACCCACTGAGCCCAACCGGCTAGGGCTATTTTAATTTTGCTTAATCCTCACCTGAGGATTTTTTTCATTGATTTTTGGAGAGAGTAGAGCCGAACAAATGGTTGGGGTGAAGAGAGAGAGACATCAATGAGAGAGACATCAATATGAGAGACACATTGATTGGTTGCCATCCAGCACACGCCCCCAGTGGGTCCAGGGATAAAACTGCAACCCAGGTACAAGCCCTTGACCCAGAATCAAACCCTTGACCCTTCAGTGCTTGGGCCACTGCTCTAACCCTGGGGCACACCAGCCAGTGTCCACTCTTTTTCATCCACATGGCCCACTGGGACCACCCTGTTCCCCCCTCACCCAGACTCCTCAGTGCCCGGAAGGGGCTAAGTCTGCCCGCCTGTCTCACTATTGGGAGCTCCAGCGGGAAATGAGGAGGCCCTGACTCTCCCTGACATGGCCCTGGGATGCACAATTGCCAGCACACCTAGATGAGCACAGCACCTCTCCCGGTGCCTCCCGGTGACGCAGAGTGGAGGCTGCATGTGAGGTTCTGTTTCCCGAGAGGCTAGTGCGGGTTTCTGCCACAGAGAACGCTTCTCCCGTCCCTGGGTCTGTGCGAATGAACTGCAAATGGTGCTCCACGCCCTGAGGCCACATGCGATGATCCTGGTGCTGGCGATGCAGATTCGTGGGGAACCTGGTGCTGAACCCCAAGTGAAGGGCCGCTTCCCCGGCTGGAGGGGCAGTGGGGGTTGGCAGTGTCCTAACCCTCTACTCCTAATAGGAAAAAGCGCTGGAGTCGAGCCAGAGCCTTCCTCAAATTGTTCCAACGCCAGAGAGATGGCTCACGAAGACAAGCCAAGTCACCAGCAGACAGCCCTCCTGGGCCCCTGGAGGCTACCCCATCGTGCTCATACTGGGAGGAGAAGGGAGACGCCCGCAGTGTGCCCCCACCAAAAGGTAGGAGGGGCTGGCCTGGCTGCAGGAGGGCAGTGAAGGGGAGGATCTCAGGCCTTCCTCGAGGTCAGGGCAGAACCGAGGAGATGCGAGCTGGGTGCACACACGTGTGCTTGGAGCCTGAAGGGGGCTCCGCACGCCCCCGTCTGCGCCCTCAGGTGTGTGAACACCCAAGAATAACATGTAAGCCCACGTCACTGTGGTGGCAGTTTCATCCAGAACCATTTAGTTCCTTCAGCATGAGGAGCCTCCCCATCACGTACACTGTGGTGGGTCCTCGGATATCCAGAGCGGATCTCCAGACAGTTACCGCGGAGACACGCTCAGGAGAGGATGTGTTTGGGGCTCCTGGTCTCTGCCAGGCCTCGGATTAGCCATTTCTGTCGGGAGAGCCCCCATGTAACCCGTCGAGGACATCTGCCAGGCCTTCAGCCAGGCTCGGGCTCTGCTCTTGCTGTGGCTCTGAAAAGCAGGTGTGGTTCTCTTCTCCCACCTGACCTGGCCCTGAGTCCTCCCACCAGGGGGCGCTGGACCTGCTCATTGAGGGCTGTGATGGGAGTGAGCCATTGGGTCCACAGTGGATTTGCAGCTGCATGTGCTGCCTATGTTTCCTGGGATCTAAGAGGCTGTCAGCTGTCAGCTGCCCGATTTTGTGCTCATAGAAAGAAAGTGATCGGGTGGTGGCAGTGAGGGTTTTGTCAGAATCGCCACCAGCCGAAAGTGACTGGGAGGGATGCTCCAAGCTGCATCCTGATTTCAGAGATGGAAGGTTGGCGGCGGGGGGGGGGGGGGGGGTTCTCTTAGAACCAATTAAACAAAGCCATCGACTGAAAGGTGGTTTAGTTTTCACATTCACTTTGAAATATCATTTTATTGATTATTTGCCTATAAACCTGCCAAACATTCCCCCTGAGGAAGTTAACAATTTGATGAAGGACACTAGGACTTTCTGAAGACCGGGCCAGGCCCGAGACTCGTGGGCTCCCAGGGGCTGGGGTGACAGGCCCTGACAGGACCCGGGGCTGTGACAATGCGCCCTGTGAGTGTGATGGGTGCACCAGCCGTTCCTGGTGGCAGTCACCACTGCAAGTCCTGCTGTGTCACTCGAGATGCAGAAATGAAGTGTGCGCACGCAGGCACACTGTCTGGGGGCTGCTGCTTGCGTTCCCGGTCTCACAGGAGGTGAAGTCAGGGAAACACTCACGTGCAGGTAAATGATCATGAAGCTTACTGCCTTGTTAGCATTTGTTTTCTCCAGAGGGTTCTGTGGCCTCGGGTTTTCATACTGGCTTCTCACACTTTTGGACATGTATCACGTCCACTGGTGTGATTGGCTAAGTTGATGAATGAGCTATAATCAGCCCAATTGAGTTAGCAAAACCTTCTGAGAAAAAACTGCTTGACAGATCCCCGCTGTGGTTCGGATCCGTGAGTGAGCCGGTCAGGGGCTGCAGTTAGTAACGACAGCCGTGCGAGGGGGCTTTCTGGGCTCAGCAGCCTTTCGGTAGTTGACCCACTTTGTCCGTCTCCTTGAGTTCTAGCTGCCGTGGGAGGTCGGCTCCATTCCTGTCCCCCGTTCAGACCTGGGAGGTGAGCTCAGGAATGCTTGACCAGGGTCAGCACTGGCCCAGAGAATCAGTGTTGGAGCTGGGACCCGAACCCGCATCTGACAGGTTCCGGGGCCAGATCTCTTAACAGCTGTGAGCACTGCCTGCCCTTCAAGCTGCTTTGGTCCCTGAAGATGCTCAACCAACTTGGGGCCCCAGCACTGAGGAGCGGGTCCCTTCTCTGTGGTGTGAGCCGTGTCAGCAGGTGGCGCTGTGGGGGAAGAAATAGCAGAGGTGCAGCTGTGCACTGGAATCCTCCATCAGAACTGGAGAAATCCCTTCTGTTCATGGATTGACGTGTTGAGGAAGTCACTAGACCAATTGTCTGCTCTCATAAGACTAGAACTTAAAGGCTGTGAGGGCTAAACCAAGAGGAGAGGATGCAGCGCGATCTACACTGGAATAATGCTTGAGTTTGAGGATGTTTTGGTATCAGATAGAGGTAGGTATTTTCATTATGTGCAAAGTCATCCGGCCATAAGAGGCTGTGAGAGGTACCAGAATTCTTAGTGAGCCTGCCCATTTGTTTCAGTGGTTAGAGCATCGAAGGACCGAAGGGGCGCAACTTAGATTTCCAGTCAAGCGCACATACCTCGGTTGCAGGGTTGATCCTGACCGCGGTTGGGGTTTGTGAGAGAGGCAACCAGTGGATGTATCTCTCTCCCATCGATGTTTCCCTCTCTTGCTCTCTCCCTCCCTTCACCTACGTCCTCCCATCCACTCTCTCTCTAAAGACCAATGGGAAAAAATCCTCCCGTGAGGACTTTTTAAAAAGAAGGATTATGACTGAGGGGTCCAGGTGGACTGTTTCACTGCATGCAGCAGGCCAAAAACATGCCACTAAGTGTTTGGAGAGGAGCAGGATTTAGTTGTGTGTGAGACAGGATGTCAGGGAGCCTGTCATTAAAATGGATGAGTAAGCGCAGCTGGTGTGGCTCAGTTGGGTGAGCATCGTCCCATGAACCAGGAGATCACCTTCTGATTCCCGGTCAGGGCACACTAGTATGGGCGTGCAGAAGACAGCCGATCCATCTTTCTCGTCATTGATGTTTCTATCTCCCTCTCCCTCCCCCTCTCTGAAAATCAATAAAAACACATTGGACAAAAAAGCAGATGAGTAAGGAGAGCTGCCCCCTACATCAATAAACACCCTTGCTTAATAATGTAACCCATGGAAATGGAGAAGCAGTCTAAGACATCGACTCCTTGAGCAGTACAGAATGCTCCTCTCGTGCTACGTGGAGCCCTGGCTCCAGCTGCCACTCCAACACTTGACTGGAGTCCGAGCAGAAAGGGTTCACCGGGCCCTGATGCTGGTTGTGCTGGGGGGAATGTTGCCGTCTCTCCCGGGCTGGACTGGATTCTGACTTCCCAAGTACATTTGGCGAATGTAGCGTCATTTGTCCATTATTCAGTTCATTAATTTGCTGTTTTCTGTGTTTTTATCCTTCCTCCCTTGGTTATCCGGGATGACAATTTAGCGACGGAACAACGAAAGAGTGCCTTTTGGAGCAGAAAGAAGCATGTTGAGGTCAAAGACAAGCCTCCAGTGGCCAGCTCTGCTTGGTCTAACGCCATGAAATGCTGCATTTAATGCACCCACCCTCTCCTCCCTAACTTGCCTCTCCCTTTTTTCCGACCACGAAGATTTATAATCCTTTCCCTTTATCCCTGTCTTGATCATATACCCTTTATTTCTTTTTTTTTGTAAGTAAATTTTATTTTTATTGGTTTGAATATCTGTAGTTTATTTAAAAATGGGTAAAATTGGTAAATTTTTGGATCCACACAATTTTTCTCATTTTTTAAACCAAAGAATATAACTTTTATAACACACTACTTATTCTTTTTTTTTTATTGCTTAAAGTATTACACAGGGTATTACATATGTGTCCATTTTTTCCCCGCCGCCCTAGACAGTCCCCTAGCCTCCCCTATCCCCCAGTGTCTTATGTCCATTGGTTATGCTTATATGCATGCATACAAGTCCTTTGGTTTATCTCTTACCCCCCTACCTCCTGCCCCCCAACCCTCCCCGGCCTTCCCGCTGCAGTTTGACAATCTGTTTGAGGCAGCTCTGCCTCTGTATCTATTATTGTTCAAGAGTTTATAATGGTCTCTATTATCCATGAATGAGTGAGATCATGTGGTATTTTTCCTTCATTGACTGGCTTATTTCACTTAGCATAATGCTCTCCAGTTCCATCCATGCCGTTGCAAATGGTAAGAGTTCCTTCCTTTTTACAGCAGCATAGTATTCCATCGTGTAGATGTACCACAGTTTTCTAATCCATTCATCTACTGATGGGCACTTAGGCTGTTTCCAGATCTTAGCTATGGTGAATTGTGCTGCTATGAACAGAGCGGTGCATATATCCTTTCTGATTGTTGTTTCTGGTTTCTTGGGATATATTCCTAGAAGTGGGATCACAGGGTCAAATGGGAGTTCCATTTTCAGTTTTTTGAGGAAACTCCATAGTGTCTTCCATAGTGGCTGCACCAGTCTGCATTCCCACCAGCAGTGCACAAGTGTTCCTTTTTCTCCACATCCTCTCCAGCACTTGTCGTTTGTTGATTTGTTGATGATAGCCAGTCTGACAGGTGTGAGATGGTACCTCATTGCTGTTTTGATTTGCATCTCTCCGATGATTAGTGACTTTGAGCATGTTTTCATATGTCTCTTGGCTTTCTGAATGTCCTCTTTTGAAAGGTGTCTATTTAGGTCATTTGCCCATTTTTTGATTGGATTGTTTACCTTCCTTTTGTTAAGTTGTATGAGTTCCCTATAAATTTTGGAGATTAGGCCCTTATCAGATATGACATTGGCAAATATGTTTTCCCACACAGTGGGTTTTCTCCTTGTTTTGTTGATGGTTTCTTTTGCTGTGCAGAAGCTTTTTATTTTGATGTAGTCCCATTTGTTCATTTTCTCTTTAGTTTCAAGTGCCCTAGGAGCTGTATCAGTGAAGACATTGCTTCGGCATATGTCTGAGATTTTGTTGCCTTTGGATTCTTCTAGAATTTTTATGGTTTCCTGTCGCACATTTAAGTCCTTTATCCATTTTGAGTTTATTTTTGTGTATGGTGTAAGTTGGTGGTCTAGTTTCATTTTCTTGCATATATCTGTCCAATTTTCCCAACACCATTTATTGAAGAGACTATCTTGGCTGCATTGTATGTTCTTGCCTCCTTTGTCAAATATTAATTGAGCATATTGGTACGGGCCAATTTCTGGGCTCTCTATTCTATTCCATTGATCTATATGCCTATTCTTGTGCCAGTACCAGGCAGTTTTGAGAACAGTGGCTTTGTAATACATCTTGATATCTGGTATTGAGATCCCACCTACTTTGTTCTTTTTCAGGATTGCTGCAGCTATTCAGGGTCTTTTTTTATTCCAGATGAATTTTTGGAGAGTTCGTTCTAGATCTATGAAGTATGCCGTTGGTATTTTAATGGGAAGTGCGTTGAATTTACAGATTGCTTTGGGTAGTATGGACATTTTAATGATGTTGATTCTACCAATCCATGAACACGGTATGTTCTTCCATCTGTTTATGTCTTCCTCTATATCTTTTTTCAACGTCCTGTAGTTTTCTGAGTAGAGGTCTTTTACCTCTTTAAGTTTATTCCTAGGTAGCTTAATTTTTTTGGTGCGATGGTAAACGGCATTGTTTTTATAATCTCTCTTTCTGAAAGTTCACTACTGGTGTATAGAAATGCCTCAGATTTCTTGGGGTTAATTTTGTATCCTGCTACATTGCCAAATTCATGTATTAAGTCTAGTAGCTTTTTGATAGAGTCTCTAGGGTTTTGTATGTATAATATCATGTCGTCTGCAAATAAGGACAGTTTTACTTCCTCTATTCCAATTTGGATGCCTTTTATTTCTTTTTCTTGCCTAATTGCAATGGCTAATATTTCTTTATTATTGTACTAGAGGCCCGGTGCACAAAAATTTGTGCACTCAGGGGGCGGAGGGGGAGGGTCCCTCTCCCTGGCCTGTGCCCTCTCGAAGTCTGGGACCCCTCGGGAGATAACGACCTGCTGGCTTAGGACTGCTCCCGGGTGGAAGAGGGCAGGCCTAATCCCTAGGTGCAGCCCCTGGTCAGGCTCAGGGTATGGCTGTTTGGCGGATTGGGGCACTGCCCCCTGTCACACTCAAGGCAGGGTCGATGGGGAGGTTGCGGCGTCACCCCCTGTCACGCACAGAGCATGGCCAATCAGGGGGTTGGGGCACTGCCCCCTGTCTCGCACAGTGCAGGGCCAATCAGGGGGTTGGGGAGCTCCCCCCTGTCACGCACAGAGTAGGGTCGATAGGGGAGTTGGGGTACTGCCCCCTGTCACGCACAGAGCAGGGCCCATCAGGGGGGTTGGGGCTCTGTACCCTGTCATGCACAGAGCAGGGCCCATCAGGGGGTTGAGGAGCTCCCCCGTCACTCACAGAGTAGGGCCGATAGGGGAGTTGGGGCACTGCCCCCTGTCACACACAGAGCAGGACCGATCAGGGGGTTGGGGCACTGCCCCCTGTCACGCTGATCCCGGTGCCGGGAGGCCTCGTGGCTCCACTGATCCCGGTGCTGGGAGGCATAGTACCCTTTTACTATATAGGATAGAGGCCTGGTGCATGGGTGGGGGCTGGGTGGTTTGCCGTGAAGGGTGTCCCGGATCAGGGTGGGGGTCCCCACTGGGGTGCCTGGCCAGCCTGGGTGAGGGGATGATGGCTCTTTGCAGCTGGTCACACACCCTTCAGGGTGGGGGTCTCCACTGGGGTGCCTGGCCAGTCTGGGTGAGGGGCTGAGGGCTGTTTTCAGGCTGTGACTGAAGCTCCCAACTGCTCCTTTTATTCTTTTTTTATTTTTTTTTTATTCTGGGCCAGCTTTAGCCTGGCTCCAGCTCTGAGGCTTCCACTTCTGAAAGCAGGTATCTGGTTTGTTTCAGTTCTACAATCAAAACTCTGTATCAACTCCAGCTCTGAGATCCCAGCTCCCTGAAAACTGGTTTCTGGGTGTTTTCTTTTAGCTTCTATTTATTACTATGTTTCTTAAACTGCAGGCTGAGAGGCCAGCAAGGCAGGCGGGGAATGTTGCAGTCCTCCGTCACTGAAGCAAGCAAGCCTCATGTTCAGTTTAAGCTTCCTGGTTGCCGGCCGCCATCTTGGCTGACAGTTAATTTGCATATCGCCCCTGATTAGCCAATGGGAAGGGTAGCGGTCGTACGCCAATTACCATGTTTCTCTTTTATTAGATAAGGATTATGTTTTTTCTTTTTCTTATAATCCTCACCTGATAGTTTTATTGATTTAAGAGTGAGAGAAAGAGAAAGAGAGTCAGAGGGAGAGAGAGAAACATCTATGCGAGAGAGAAACATTGAATGCTGCCTTCTGTATGTACCATGACTGGGGATTGAACCAGCAACCTAGGTATGTGCCCTGACTGGGAATCAAACCTGAAACTTTTGGTGTATGGGACGATGCTCCAACCAACTGAGCTACCCAGCCCGAGTGTTTCCTTATTTCTTAAAAAATGAAAATATAAAGAAAGAGGGCAAGGTATGATCACTGTTTATTGTACACTGTTTATTCTACATCTATTAAATGTTTTCTGTACCATAAATGTAACTTTTCATAAAAAAGGAAGGCAACATGTCTATGGAAGTATTTATTTTTATTTGTTGACAAGAGAAATGTGGATGGTGTAAATGCAGTCCAAATCTGCACATACCACCAAAAAATAAAAATAAAAAATTGATGTTAATCATTGGGTTCTGATGACTTATCAGAGAATCACTTATTTTTTTAAGGGCCCTTAGAATACACTTGGCTTAATAGACATCAGCTGGGACTCAGGGCAAGGTCAGAGCCATGCCCTGAGGGCGGGACCAGTCAAAAGACTGGATGTCACTCAGTCTGACTCTCCTGCCCAGTGTTAAGGGGATGGATCTCATGATGTCTCAGGCCCACCCAGATGTGATGTAACTTCCTGTAATTGGAGTATATAATAAACAGCTTTCAGAGCTGGCTCTCTCTGTGCCTTTCCCTCCAGAGGGCAGACTCTCTCTGTCTGTCCCTGGAATCAGAGGTCAGACACCACACCCAGCCCAAGCTTCTAATCTATTTTATGTCTGTCTTTCATTATTCTTTAAACCCAAAAGAGCCTCCTAACTTGCTCGAACCAGTTCAAGTCTCCCCACCCTGCGGGATGTGGAGAAGAGACCACAGCCCCAGGGCGCCCACCATAGTCATTTATGACTAACTTATCCTAAAAGAAAAATAAATAACAGCCAATAGCTTTTATTGAAACACAATAGATGTATTAGTTCTTCTAATGCAACAGGGAACTGTTCCAAGGCCAATGTGAGACATTGAAACCAAACAAAAACTGAGCTTCCTTATAAAAACTTGATTGTTCCCAATAATTACAGATCACAAGATAGTTGCTGCTCATTACTTACATATGGCTCAATAAATTCCAGTAACTAGCTATGGGATTAGCTTTCCAATGCTTGATAATTTACCTCATTTGTTGCAGGGGATTTGAGGTTTGGCCATTCTGCCTTGTTTCACAAAGTACATTGGACCTCATTTTATTGCCCTTTTCCCATTTCTTCTGCTAAGTTTAGGATGAGCCCTAAAGATTAAAGTAGACAGAACCTAGAGACAGAACCTAGTGAGAGAACATGGCAAAAGATCCTGGACAGAACCCGGCTACAGGAATTGGCTGGAGATCCTAGACAGAACTTGGCTGGAGATGCTGGCTATAGAACCTGGCTGAAGAACCTAGCAAGAGAACATGGCTAGAGAACCTGGACAGAACCTGGCGACTGAACCTGGCTGGAGAACCTAGCAAGAGAACATGGCTAGAGAACCTGGACAGAACCTGGAGACTGAACCTGGCTGGAGAACCTAGCGAGAGAACATGGCAAGAGAACCTAGCTACAGAACCTGGCTATGATGATCACCTGAACGCTGCCTATGTGTCATTCCTTCTTCGCCAACTCTGTCCACACCTTTGGGGACGCCTGGACCTGCTGGGGTTGGACCCCAGCATTAAATCTGATCTTTCGAAGTTCCAAAAAAAAAAAAAAAGACTAAAGTAGCATCCTGGATATTTGGTTAACATTCCCCAAAGGGGTGTGCTTTAGGGATAAATCTCCAATACAATATGTTTCAAGGCAATTTCGAGGATGCAATAACTTCCAGGAACTCTTCACATTTCGCCATTCTTGGAAAAAGATATCCTTGATGCCTAAAAGTGATCATTTCCCAATTGTACTAATTCTAGGAATAACCATACAAAGCCTTATCTGCACATAGTAATATTGTTGGACTTGGGAGAGAACAAGGTCCCTCTGTTTAAAATCCTCCCTGTGTCCCAATCAAAAGAGTGAGTCTATTCTTAGTGTTTTTCTAAATATTTACTGTCCCCTGCAATTCATTTGCCCTGTGTGCTGACTGTCTTTTAGCCATGCCAGTCTTAAAACTTCCAGATAATTTATATAATCTACCAGGTGACATTTATGGTTTATGAACATTCTGAAGTTACAAGAAAAAATACTTGCTCATACTTGCTAATACACCTTAGTTCCCAAAATTTCAGAAGCAATATTCTAAAAGGCCACAAGATGGGGGCATTCCTGCATACAAGCAGATTCTCAAAGCAGTGCACTGAGCTCCCAAGTTTCAAGTTCTGCTTTGTTGTTTGTCTGTTTTTCTAAAATTTCTTTATTGATTAAGTTATTGCATATGTGTCCTTATCCCCACATTACCCTCCGCACCCTCCCCACTCATGCCCTCACCCGCCTGTTGTCTATGTCCAGTGGTTAGGCCTATATGCATGCAAGTAAGTCCTTTGGTTGATCTCCCCCTCTTACCTCCACCCTCCCCTACCTTCCCTTTAGAGTTTGATGGTCTGATAGATGTTTCTCTGTCTCTGGATCTGTTTTTGCTCATCAGTTTATGTTGTTCATTCTATGTACCACAGTCCCTGGAGGTCTAGTGGTTAGGATTCGGCGCTCTCAAGTTCTGCTTTGACCAATAAGCCACATGTGGCTAATTTAAAATGAAGTAAAAGGTGAAATCACGCTCCTAAGTTGCACTAACCACCTCTCAAGAGCTCAATAGCCATATGCGGCTACTGGCTACTCTACTGCAAAGTGCAAAATAAAACATTTCTATTCTCAAAGGATTTTCTAGTGATTTTAAAATTAGTTTTCTTTAATTCAAAAAACAGAAAAAGTTTTAGAAAGTGCTGATTCTTTTTATTATTCATAACACTGAACAAGTGAGAAAAACTTAAATGACCAGTGATAGAATTTTGGTTATCTGAATTGTGATTTAAACATATGCTGGAATATTACAAAGCCATTAAGATAGGACTCTCTTAGAATATGCGGGAAGGTTTGTGGTATAATTTTAAGAACAAGGGGAAGCAAAAAGTATGTGTACATATATTTTTATAAATATATGTGCATACACATTTGAATATATAATTCCAAATTTGGCAACTTTATACTGTGCATACATATACATACCTATATAAAAACAAAAAAACCACAAAGAAACAAAGGGAAAAGATCATCCTATTATCTAACTGTGGGATGTGAAATTACGGAGAACTTTTTATGTTCTTCTTTCAACATGCCTTTATTTTTTTATCTTTTTCCAGTATTGGAGGGGGGAAAAAATCAACGAAGGAAGAAACTATAAAAAGAATGTGGAATTTTTTGAACTTTTGCAAAAGCCAAAGTAAGTTTCAGAAGATTCAGTAATTCATTTTAAAAAAACAACAACTAAAGATTTTTTTCTAAAGAATTTTTTTTAAATAAGTTTTATTGATTTTCTACAGAGAGGAAGGGAGAGGGATAGAGAGTTAGAAACATCCATGAGAGAAACATCAACCAGCCGCCTCCTGCACGCCCCCCACTGGGGATGTGCCCACAACCAAGGTACATGCCCTTGACCGGAATCGAACCTGGGACCCTTGAGTCTGCAGGCTGATGCTCTATCCACTGAGCCAAACTGGTACTGGCTAAAGATTTTTTTGATTTATATAAAGTTTTGTATATCCGCTGAAGCCATCTGCATAATTCTTGTCAGCAAGGCAGGTGTCATGGCAAGTGTCATTCGTAGGATGCTCCCAGGTCTACAGAGCAGCTGAGTGGTGTCTGGATTCTCTCTGCAGCTGCACCTGTCTAAACGTTGAGCCCAGTGTGACATTCATTCATTTATTCGGAAGCAGATCTGTAAACATTTTCTATGCTCCAATTGTTCTGAATGAGAGTGCCTTCTGTGTCCCTATTGCTGTCCTTAACCGTAAAAATTCTTTTCCCACTGGTCCTTTTGGAAATTGGTTGAAATTCATGAAGACACCAGCATGTGTCTTAGGAACGGAAGGTCAGACTTTCCATCAGGGAGGACAAGGAAACCCTGGACACAGGAGGCAGCTTGCTCTGGGGGAGCCGACTTGGCTGGATTTGGAGCCCCACCAATTCTGGCCTCCTGTCTTCAGTTCTCTGACTTCGGTTCTCTGCTTTCTAAAATGGGAGGCACATGGGGACCATTATGGGATTAGAACAATACATGTAAGGTGCCTGAATTATGGAAGACAACTAGGTTTTTTTTTTCGTTCTTATTCAGATGTTTATTTAACAAAAACTTATCCATTTTTCCCTTTTATCAACCATTTTGAGCACTGTGAGATTTTACACTGTCTGGCCAGGTGTCAGGCTGTGTTTAACATTTGTGTAGCTGGAGGTGACAAAGGCTCCAAATACCTCTGAGGTCTCTGCTTTTGTTTTTCCTGCTGCCTTCAGATTACCCTAAGAATTCCTTCTCAGATAGAGTTTGCTTCATGCAGTGCCATTAGTTGGCATGCATTCATAGTTCAGAGGGCTGGAGAGTGTCACACCCAGGGGCAATGGTAAGATTTCTTTGAGGAGGTGGGGAAGGCATAGTTTTCTTTACTAAAATGAGAGGAGAAACTGGGAAAGGTGAGATGGAAAAAAAAATCACAGATGACTCCTCAGGCATATCAAATTTGAAAAGAGTACCTAGAAGAAACAGAATTTAGAAATTAATTTTCTCAAATACTTTGTAAACACTTACATACTCTTGAATTCAAAAGTCTTCATGTGCCCTGTTTTCCAGTGTTCTCAAATTTTCCATCAGGGAAGGTCTGTATGGATAGGAAGGAGAAGCAAAGCCTTCTGGGCTCTGGTAACTGTGGGGACAAATGAAGAGATTGAGGACAGGGAACTGCAGATGCCTCCTGTCACCTCCTCTGCAGCCTGGACTCTCAGAGGGGAGAGGGGGACACACAGACACTGGGGTTAGAATTGGAGGGCTGAGGACTGCTCCCCTGGGATTATCTGGGCAGCCTGGGAGCCCCCAGCAGGGATGCTGCATGTCCTCACTCTCTGGGTGAGAACTCCAGAGGGAAACTTGGAGTAGGACCCCACAC
This sequence comes from Myotis daubentonii, assembly GCF_963259705.1. NCBI lineage: Eukaryota > Metazoa > Chordata > Mammalia > Chiroptera > Vespertilionidae > Myotis > Myotis daubentonii. Next base: position 1,187,258 of record NC_081852.1, read on the forward strand.
ATGGACCCAGACTAGCTACTCCCTGAGCGACAATAGGCGATACAAAGACTCTGCCCCTGTTGCCAGAAAAACAAAATAGCTCCACCTCCCATCCCATATAACACCAATGGGAAAGGCACTGTGTTCATTTAAAGACAGGATTCAGTTCATGAGGCTGAACTCAGATATTAAATTGAGCTAAATATTTTCTTTTGCTCTTGTCCCCTCTATCCCCTGGTGGGGGACTCAAGAGAAAATCCACTTAGAAATAAATAAATAAGCTATATTTTTTCTGCACATTGAACATACTGAATATATTTGCAACTTTGGTCCGTACTTATCTTTATTCATACAAAACTGTAACTCTATCTGACATTTCTTCTTAAAGGTTTTTCTTCCTCGGTACAATGTGCAAAGGAAATTTCTTATTATAAAAATCATGCTGTGGTTTCACCTGTTGTGTTTCTGTAAAGTAAGCTGACCTCCTTTCACTAGATACTGAGCAGGGGTCTTGTGAAAATAGCATAAAGGCTCTTGTGAGGGGAGAACCCTTCCTAGTATCTAGTGATAAAAGTAATTCAGAATTTGTATATATTTCTTAAAAAGAAACCTTCAAAAGTCATTGCTGAATTCCCACTCAGCACTGGGGACTCTTTGGTCCTAGCACAGGCCTAGGCACCTTCTGAGGGAGAGCCAGTACTGAAAAGGTCAGTTCTAGAAATGTCTGTAAAACATACATTTGGCAAATGAATGAACAAAGAAGCAAAGAAACACTCATAGAGAAGATGTTCCACTCTGCTGACTTAAAGTTCGCTTTCCAAAGGAGGTTTGAAGCTTCCTACTGTTTTTTCAGCTCCTTTGGATTTTTAAAAGGCAGGGCCTTTGAAGTCTAATGGGAGAAAGACAAGAAAGTGCTGGGCATTCAGAATCATGGGCAGTGGGAATATTGGGGAACCTCAGACCAGTCACTTCATCTCCCTGAACCAGTTTCAATCTGCAAAATAACTAATGTGTGTTTTTTAAAAAAATGTTTTTATTTATTAAATCCATTGGGGTGACATTGGTCAACAAAAACATATAGGTTTCAGGTGTGGGTTCTATGTTACAGGATCTGTATATTGCACCTTGTGACCAACGCAGGAAGCAACACCAGGCTGGTGAACAGGAGATGAGGTGTAAGGGCGCATCATGGGTCAACTGGCCACCAGAGGCCAAAGGACTGGCCTGTGAAGGACCAGGAACAGGAGCAACATCCTGGCGTGAACCTGGTCTGCAGTCAGAACCCTCTCCTCCCCGAGGCAGGACATAAAGCAGCTACTGCATTTCTGAACAAGAAATTGAGACGCGGGTTTTGACCAAAAAATTAAGATATTTTAAAAATTCATGAATCTATGTGGGATGTCCTAAAGAGGATGAAGATATCATATGTATGTACATGTTAATGAATCAGGTTTATTACAAATAAAAAATATATGAAATCCGAAAAGAGCTCTTTGCTCAGGAAATCATTCAGCAAGTGTGTGCTGTCTACCTGGGTCTTGGGGGCGTGGCCTTCACAGGTCACCTTTCAGGTGCTGAGAGGGCCCAAGAGACAGACAGGTGAACAAGAACCAAGGCCACACTTGATTTCAGAAGATAGGAAGAGCCATGAAGAAAATAGACTTAGCTTATATGACTAGGGAGCCACAGGGACACAAAAGATTTCTATTGGTGCCCTGACCTATGACCTTAAACGCAGTGGTTCACAGGACAAAGTGTGGGATCCCAGGTGCTGTGGGTCAGAAACCTGAGGTGGTTCATTGGGTTGCCCTCCTCCCAGGAGGCCTCAGGGTCCTGCACATGGGGAGGTGCAGAATCCATTCCTTATGGCACAGTTCCCTTCTGTGTCCCTGCCAAAGCCACTCCCAGCTTCCTGGGGCTCCCCAAAATCTTGGCCTTTGATCCCTTCCTCCAGCCTCAAAGACAGCAACTCAAGTGGAGACCCTCCCTGGCTTCTCTGACCCACCCTCCAACCCAGTTTTCACTTTGAAGAACACCTAGTTACTGAGGGCCAGGACCCAGGAGAGCCACACCTCCTGTGGTTTCTGTAGAGGGCCTTTGGTATGTTGGGGTCAATAAATGTTTATTCACTGATTTTTAACACCACCACCACCAGAAAACTTGAGAGGTTGGCCCACATGGCTGGCCTGGCATGGTGGCTAGGTTACCTCTATGACCTGTCTTACCATTCTGACCTCTGTTAGTATTGTGACCTACTGCCAGGTGATATACCATAGAGCTGGCTACATGGGGGCTTCAGAGCAGAGTGACTCCCTAGCAGGCTCAGGAAAGGGCTCCCCAAAATGTTTAAACTGAGACACGGCTGTTGAGACAGAGCTAGCGCCATGGAGACCTGGGAAAGCCACCCCAAAAGGAGAGGCAGTGCCCCAGGGCAAGGACAGCCAGGCTGGATGGGAACAGCAGACAGCGGGGGGTGGGGGGGGGCATAGAGGGCCCTAGTGTGGGTTGAAATTGCTATCACAGCAGGAAGGCTTTTAGGCACGAGAATAGGGGGATCTGATTTATATTTTTTAAAGATCACTCGGTGATTTGACATTTGAAATGATATTTGACATGTGTCCTGAGAGCCCGGGAGGATTTGGGCAGATGAAGACGGTGAGATGTGCTTCATGTGCAGACAGTGGACACGGCCTGGAGGCAGGACAGATGAACACTGGGGACCAGAGCACATGCCTCGCAGAGCCTGTGAGTGATGGGAACAGGCAGGGAAACAGAAGACCCTGCATGGATGGGGCAGGGCAGGGGAAAGGGGTCCTTCCATGGAGGGGGCAGGGTAGGAGAGGCAGTGAAACCTCCATGGAGAGGGCAGGGCAGGGAGGAGAGAGGACCCTCCATGGAGGGGAAAGGAAGGGAGGAGAAGGGACCCTCCATGGAGGGGAGAGGGCATGGAGGAAAGGGGACCCTCCATGTAGGGGACAGGTAGGGAGGAGAGGAGACCCTCCATGGAGGGGAGAGGGTAGGGAGAAGAAGGGACCTTCCATGGAGGATGCAGGGCAGTGGGGACAGGGAATCCTCCATGGAGGGACAGGCAGGGAGGAGAGGGGACCCTCCATGGAGGGGACAGGGCCATGGGGAAAGGGAACCCTCCATTGAGGGGACAGGCAGGGAGAAGGGGTACCCTCCATGGACGGGACAGGCAGGGAGGAGATGGGACCCTCCATGGAGGTGTCAGGCAGGGAGGAGTGGGGATCCTCCATGGAGGGAAAAGGGCAGGGATGAAATGGGACCCTCCATGGAGGGTGCAGGGCAGTGGGGAACCTTCCATGGAAGGGACAGGTAGAGAGGAGAGTGGACCCTCCATGGAGGGGTGAGGGCAGGGAGGAGATGGGACCCTCCATGGAGGCGGCAAGGGTAGGGAGAAAAAGGGACCTTCCATGGAGGGTGCAGGGCAGTGGGGACAGGGAACCTTCCATGGAGGGGACAGGCATGGGTGTGAGGGGAAACTCCATGGAAGTGATGGGCCAGGAGAAGAGGGGACCCTCCTTTCCGGGACACGTAGGCAGTAGAGGGGTCCCTCCATGGAGGGAACAGGCAAGGAGGAGCGGGGACCCTCAATAGAGGGGATGGGTCAGGGAGGAGAAGGATACCTCCATGGAGGGGAAGGGCAGGGAGGAGAGGCGACCCTCCATGATGGAGAAGGGCAGGGAGGAGTTGGGACCCTCCATGCAGGGGGGACTGTTAGGGTGATGGGAACTCTCCATGGAGGGGACAGACAGGGAGGAGAGAGGACCCTCCATGGAGGGGACAAGACAGGGAGGAGATGGGAACCTCCATGGAGGGGACGGGTCACGGAGGAGAAGGTACTCTCCATGCAGGGGGACAGTAGGGTTATGGGAACCCTCCATGGAGGGGACAGGTAGGGAGGAGTAGGGACCCTCCACGGAGGGCATGGGTCAGGGAGGAGAAGGATCCCTCCATGGAGGGTACAGGGCAGGGAGGAGAGGGCAGAGACGGGTAAAGGGAAACCTACAGTGATGGGCCAGACAGGGAGGAGAGGGGACCCCTCCATGGAGGGGACAGGGCAGGGAGGAGAGGGGACATTCCATGGAGGGGACATGCCATGGAGGAGAAGGGACCCTCAATAAAGGGGACAGATCAGGGAGGAGAAGGATCCTTCCAGGGAGAGGAAGGGCAGGGAGGAGATGGGAACCTCCATGGAGGAGATGGGTCAAGGAGGAGAAGGTACCCTCCATGGAGCGGGGAGCGTAGGGGATAGGGAAGGGAGAATAGGGGACCCTCCATGGAGGGGGCAGGGCTATGGGGAAGGGATACAGGGAACCCTCTAAGGATGGGCTTGGCAGGGAGGAGAGGGGACACTGCATGAAGAAGGGAGGGCAGGGGAAGTGGGGACCCTTCATGCAGGAGACAGGGCAGTGGAGCAGGGGACCCACCATGGAGGGAAGAGGACAGAGAGTGAAGAGACCCTCCATGGAGGTTATAGCTAAAGAGGAGATGGGACCCTCCGTGGAGGTAACAGGGCAGGGAGGAGAAAGGACCCTCCAAGGAAGGGAAGGATAGTGGGCATGGGTGCTCTATATGGAGGGGGAAGGGCAGGGGGTTTGGGGAACAGGGAACTCTCCATTGATGGGGCAGGGCAGTGGGGACTGGCAACATGGGACCCTCCAAGGATTGGCTTGTCAGAGAGGAGAGGGGACTCTCCATGGAGGAGGGAGGGCAGGGAAAGTGGGGACCTTCATGGAGTGGACTGGGCAGAGAGGAGAGGGGACTCTCCTTGGAGAGGACAAGGCAGGGAGGAGAAGGCACCCTCCATGGAGAGGGCAGAGCAGAGGAAAAGGGAACCCTCCGTGGATGGGACAGGGCAGGGGGGAGAGGGCATACTCCTTGGAGTGGACTGGGCACGGAGGAGAGGGGACCCTCCAGGGAGGGGGCAGGGCAGTGGTGACAGGGAAACCTCCATGGAGGCTACAGAACAGATGGGGCAGGGAACCCTCCATGGAGGGGGCAGGGCTCGAGGCGGGGGGGCTGGCCAGGGAACCCAACAGGGATGGGTCAGACAGGGAGTAGAGGGGACCCTCCTTGGAGGTGGCAGAGCAGAGGAACAGGAAACCCTCCATGGATGGGACAGGGCAGGGGAGAGAGGGCACACTCCATGGAGGGGACAGGGCAGGGAGGAGAGGGGACTCTTCATAGAGGGTAGAGGGCAGGAGACAGGGAAACCTTCATGGAGGAGGCAGGGCAGGGGGACAGGGAAACCTTCAGAAAGGAGTTAGAGCTGGGGGACAGGAACTGCACTTGCAGGGATGGAATAGTGGGTACAGGAAACCCTCCATGCAGTGGGGAGGACAGGAAGGAAGGGAACCCCAATTATAGGGGGCAGGGCAGGGAGGAGAGGGGAGACCAGGAACCCTCTATGGGGAGGGGGCAGGGCAGTTGGACAGGTAATCCCCATGCAGAGGGTAGGGCAGGAGGAAAGGGAACCTCACTTTGAGAGGGCAGGGCACAGAGGAGACAGAACTATCCATTGAGGGAGCTGGGCAGGGGGACAGGGATCCCAACTTTAGGGGGAGAGGCAGGGAGGAGAAGGTACCCTCCATGGATGGGGCATGGCAGGGGTGTAGAGAACCCCACTTTGAGGGGGAGGGTCAGGGAGGAAGATTTCCTTCGTGGAGGGGGCACGGCAGGGGGACAGAGAACCTCACTTTGAGGGGGCAAGCAGTGGAGAAAGGGAGCCCCGGTTTGAGGGAGAAGGGCATGGAGGAGACAGAATCCTTCATGGGGGGACAGGGCATGCATGAGAGGGAACAGGGAACCCTCCATGAAGAGGAGAGGCTGGGGGGATAGGGAAGCCTACTTTGAGACAGCAAGGATTTTAGCACAGGTCCTGAAATAGATGGCAGGGCAGGGGGGAGAGGGCATCATCCAGGGAGGTAGCAGGGCAGGGAGGACAAAGGACCCCACATAGTCTGAGCAAGATAGGGGGGTTAGGGCACCATCCATGGAGGGGCCAGGGAAGGGGGGACATGGGAGTAGAGATAGGTAACAGGAGAAACAGACCCCTCCATGGAGAGTTCCCTGTTCCTCATGGTGGAGCCCTTGCCCCCAGCCCTGCCCCTTGGCAGCATTCCCTCTCATACCTGTCCATCGGCCCCTCCCCTGGTCCCCTGACCCTGCTGCCCTGCCTTCCCATGGAGGGGCTGCTGTCTCTCCTGCTCTGACCACTCTGTGGTTGGTCCCCTTATCCCTCTGCCCTTTCCCTCCATGCAGGGTCTTCTGTTTCCCTGCCCTGACCCCTCACTCACAGGCATCTGAAGGGCATATGCTCTGGTCTGTCCAGTGTTCATCTCTCCTGCCTCCAGGCCGAATGCCCACTCTCTGTACCTGAAGCATATTCTCACCTTCTTCATCTGTCTAAATCCTACCCGTGCTCTCAAGACACATCTCAAATATCATTTCAAATGTCAAATCACAAGCAGGGGAAGGGGGGTGGAGGGTGGGGGCTGGGAAGTTGGGGGTGGAGGATGGGAGGTGTGGGGTCTGGGGTGCGTGATGGGGGGGGCGGTGGGGGGTAGGGTTGGGGGTAAGAGTGGGAGGTGGGGGTGAGGGGTAGCGTTGGGGGATGAGAGCTGGCGGGAGGGGAGTTGGGGGTGGCAGATGGGGGCTGTGCATTGGGGATGTGGTGAGGCAGATGGGGGCTGGGGGTGTGGGGTGTGGGGTGGCAGGTGGGGTGGCGTGTGGGGAGTAGGGGGTAAGGTTGGTGGGTGACAGGTAGGGGAGGGAGAAGAGAGCATAGGGGGGATAAATGGTGATAGAAGGAGACTTGACCTGAAGCCAGTGAGCACACAATGCGATATACAAATGATGCATTATAGAATTGCACACCTGACCTATGCAATTTTATTAATGAATGTCACCCAAATAAGGTTGATTAAAAATAAATAAAAGGTGGGTCTTTTGAGGTTGATTAGGTTATGAGGGTGGAGCCCTCATGAATAGGATTAATACCCTTTTCAAAGATATCCCATGCTAGACTTATCAGGAGATGCTTTTATATGTTATATAAATGTCTAACCACTATTTTGTACACTTGAAACTAATATTGAATGTCATCCCTAATTGAAAAATAATTAAAGAAGTAATTTTTAATAAAAATGAAAATGCAAATCAGAGTGATCTTTAAAAAATATAAATCAGATCATTACACTCTGTGTCTAAAAGCCTTAAGTGCTCCAGCAGGGGTCAGCTCTCCAGACAGAATCATGCCTGTGAGGGTGTTACACTGCTGGGAGAGGAATGCCCTGTCTTCTTCCTCCAGTAGCTCCCTTCACTGCTCTGGTGATGTGTGGCACTGGTGCAGGGCAGAACTGTGCTTCCTTGAGAGTGAGCTAAGCATCACTTTGGCTGCTTAGTTATAGTGTGGGAGCAGACACACAGAAAATAAATTTAAGCCTTAAAAGTTCTCACAGCATTTCAACCCTCCAAACGGACCTCTATCCTCCCTTCCCTACACTCCAGCCAGCCTGGCTCACCCAGCCTTGAGGAAAGAAGGCAGGGACAGTGCTGCCCGGGAAGCCAGTGAGCATGCATCTGGTCGGAAGTCTGGAGAGAGCTCCAGTTCTCTTAGGACAGAAATGGAGGGATGAATCTGCTGAAATCAGCCACCCATGAGGGGATTCTACTTTTCACTACGTGATGGCTGGATTGCACCTGCATGATCCCACCATGCTCTCGCTCCCCTGTGGGGATCCACGAGTCATCTACAACAGGAAGCAGCTCTCTGGCCTTTGAGAATCCACAGACCTTCTGCAAAGCCCTTAAGCTCACACGGCTGATCTCAGACTACAGATTCCAGACACCTTCAATCCTGGGAAGCAGCCTCTTTTGACTTTTTCATTCTCCTCCTACAAACAATGCCAGGTCTGCGCCTTCTGTACACTGCTCAAGGATGTGTGAGGACCCAGCGGGTGGCAGCTGGACCTGATATCCCCTGGGACATTGGCTGAGTGGCCTCAGACCCAACACTGACACTGAGCTTGAACCTGCATCCATCTGGTGAGCACCACTCACCTCTACCTGGGGACTCCCTGAGAACCTCCCTCATGCAACTTGAGTGCTTCCAGAGACTCTTTCATTAACTGAGACAAACAGGCACCCGGCAGATGGAGGCAGACAGGGAGGCAGAACATGGTGTGCTCTGGGGCTTTTGCTGACCTGCCCCCAGGCTCAATGCTAGTCAAAGCCAGCTTTGGTGCCCTGCTTGGACCTTCCTGTGCTCACTGGGCCTCAGCAGAGGCTGTCACAAATTGTGAATTGCTTTGTAGATGCAAAGAGTTTGCCCTGGGAGAGTCACATCAAGCATCTGATATTGTTCAGCACCAGAGTCCCTCCCAGGAAGCCCCAGGAACAACAAGCCGATAGCCAGCTTCAGAGCACATCAGAGAAGGATACAATTAGCCTCAGAAGCGGCAGATCCAAAGAGAGATCTAGGCAGGCACCAGACCCCGCTGAGATGAATTGCGCTCCACGTGGTCAACACCTGTCAGCAGCTCATACACTACACTGTAGGCAGGGTACACTGTGGTCACAGCCAACTAGCCTGAGCATCGAATCACTACATGAATGGGCCAACAGCCATCAAGAATCAACTGCCACAGGAAGGTTCACATAACACACATGGGACATCCCTGGAGCACTCAACTCAGATGATCAAGAAGAAATTGCCACTGGGTTCCACAGGACTCCTACTACACGAAGCCACACTACCAAGACCTGGATTTTAATACAAAGAAAGAAACACACAGAGGCAGCCAAAATGCGAAGAAACATGCCCCAAATTTAAGAACAGGGGACACATCCAGAAAAAATGCTAAACAAAGTGAGGCAAGCAATATTTCAGATAGTTAATTGAAGTTAGGTAAAGAATGGATGAAATCAGTGGGAACTTGAAAACTGATAGTATGCATGAAAAAGAACATTTAAGCCATATAAAAGATCCAGTCAGAAATAAAGAGTAAAATCTTTGAAATGAAGAATACACTAGAGAAAATAAATAATTTGATTAAGGAGAGAATCAAATTAGTGATTTGGAAGACAAGGTCACAGAAGACAAAAGCAGCAAAAAGAAAAAAGAACTTTTAAAAATGAGGAATGTTTAGGGGACTTTTGGGACAACATGAAACATTAACAACAACCACATTATAGGAGTACAAGGACAAAAGAAAGGTTAAGGGACTACACCATATTAAAAGAAATAATGACCGAACACTTCCCTAACCTGGTGAAGGAAGAGACACACGTCCAGGAAGCACAGAGTTCCAAACAAGATGAACCCAAAAAGGCTTGACACCAGGACACATCATCATGACAATGACAAAGATTAAAGACAGGACATCTTAAAAGCAACAAAAGGAAGACGGTCAGTTACCTACAAGGGAGCTCCCATAAGACTGTCAGCTTATTTCTCTACAGAAACATACCAGGCCAGTAGGGACTGGCACAAAATATTCAAAATAATGACAAGCTAGGACCTTCAACCAAGACTACTTTACCCAGTAAGGCTGTCATTTAAAATTGATGGAGAAATAAAGAGCTTCCCAGACAAGAAACAGCAAAAGAAGTGTGTTACCACCAAACCATTAGTATAAGAACTATCAAGAAGGAATAAAAGGGAAACAGAGTTAAAAGAATAAAACATATCTACAAATAATCACTTTAAATGTAAGTGGCTTGACTGCTGCAATTAAAAGACATGGTAGCTGAATTGATAAGAAATCAAGAACCATATATATGCAGTCAACAAGAGACCTACCTCAGAATGAAAGATATACAGACAAAAAGCAAGGGGATGGCAAAAGGTATTTCATGCAAATACAAATGAAAAATAAGCCGGGGAGGTAAACCTAGAGCTGACAAAATAGACTGTAAAACAAAGGCTATATTGTGCGATAAGAATGGACACCACAGAATGATAAAGAGAGCAATCCAACAAGAGGATATAACCCTTGCAAACATGTATTTCTTCAACATAAGAGCAAGTAAATGTGTAAATCAAATCCTGATGTACATAAATGGAGAGTTCAACAATAATACAGACGTAGTAGGGGATTTGAACAATCCCACTGGCATCAATGGCTGGATCTTCCGCACAGAAAATCAAGAAGCAAAGAGTGGCCTGGTGCTGGACTCTGCAGCAGCAGCAGCAGCAGCAGCACATATAGTAAAGCTGGAATGATGCAGAGGAGATTAGGGTGGCCCCTGCGCAAGGGTGACACTCAAATCAGTGAAGCGTTCCCTTCCCCCTAGCGTGTGACATGCTCCCCTGGCTCCCCTAGGCTCCCCTGGCTCCCCTGGGCTGGGGCCCCTGCGGGTGGGGGTGGAGGGAGACGGGCGGGGGCTGGGGGGGGAGGGAGAAGGCGGGGGGAGACTTGGGCCCTGACCTCCTCCTGGGCTGGGGTCCCTGTGGGTGGGGGCGGAGGGAGATGGGCAGGGGCTGGGGGGGGGGAGGGAGATGGGCGGGGGCTGGAGGGGGAGAGAGAAGGTGGGGGGGAAGACTTGTGCGCTGCCTCACCCTTGCACAGGGCGGCCTCACACCTAGTCTTTAAAAAATAAAGAGTGGACTGAAATAACACAATAGATCAAATGGATTTAATTGGTATCTTCAGAGCATTTTCACCCTGAAGCAGTAGAATATACATTCTTTTTAAGTGGACGTGCAACATTATCTAGATAGACCACATGTTAGGGCACAAAAACAGTCTCAGTAAATTTAAGAAGATTGAAATCATATCAAGAATCTTTTCTGATCATAACTGTATAAAACTAGAAGTCAATTAGAAAAAACTGACCTACAAGTGATCTATTACTGAATTGTACACACCTAAAACCACCCATGCCCCAATAAATTTATTAACAGAGATAAAAGCAATGAAAAGCAAAAATGAATAAATAAATAAAAATTTGGGGATACATGGTGGTGAGAATTGCATGTCAATATACTTGATGTATACTTAAATGTGGTTAAAACTCTAAATCTTATATTTATTTGACCACAATAAAAATTAGTAATTATAGGATTAAAAAGAAAAAAGAAAAAGAAAAAACTATAAAACACAGAAAGTCTTGGAGGCTAATTAACATGTTACTAAACAATGAATAGATAACAATGAGATCAAGGAAATAATGAAATAATACCTTGAAACACATGGAAATGAGAACACAACAATCCTAACGCTATGGAGCACAGGATAAGCAGTCCTAAGAGGAAAATTCCTAACATTACAGGCCTACCTCAAGAAACAAGAAAAATCTGAAATACATCATCTAACTTGACACTTAGAGGAACTAGTGCAAAAGAAAAACAAAGACACCATAAAGTGAGAAGAATAAAGAAAATAATAAAGATCAGAGCAGAAATAAACAAAGCAGTAAAAAACAAACATGAGATCAATGAAGCTAAGGCCATTGTGTGTCAGTGGTTAGAGATGTGGTCCACGGAACAAAGGATCATGCGTTCGATTCCCAGTCAAAGGCATGTACCTGGGTTGCAGGTTCACCCCTGCCACCTGTTGAGGTGTACATGTGTGTGAGACAACCATTTGATGTGTGTGTCTCACACTGATGTGTCTGTCTGTCTCTCTCTCTCTCTCTCTCTCTCTCTCTCTCTCTCTCTCTCTCTCCCCCCTCTCTTTCTCCCTTCTTACCTCCCTCCCTCCCTCCCACATCTCTAAAAAAAAATTCATTGGACAATATATACTAGGTGAGAATTAAAAGAAAAAATAACTTCTCAACAAACGCAGGTGCTGGACTGGATGGCTTCACAGTGCATTTCATCAAACAGTCAGAGAAGAACTAGCACCTGTTCTCCTCAAACTCACCCGAAACACTCAAGACAGGGGAGGCCTCCCAAGCTCATTTTATGCGTCCAGCATTCTCCTAATCCCAAACCAGAATAAGACTTTATAAAGAAAAAAAATTATACGCTAATATCCCTGATGAATGTAGATGCTAAAATCCTCAACAAAATATTGGCAAACTGGATCCAGTAATACATTTAAAAGATTACACATCAGGATGAAGTGGGATTTATTCCAGGGATGCAAGCTTGGTACAGTATCTACACATAAAAAACATGATACATCGTAAACAAAATAAAGAATCAAATTCACATGATTACAACAATAGACGCAGAAAGCATTCACCAAAACACAACACCTATTCATTATAACAACTCTCAGTGAAATGTGAATAAAGGGAATTCACCTGAACATAATAAAGATCATGAAGAAAGAGAAAGAAAGAAAGAAAGAAAGAAAGAAAGAAAGAAAGAAAGAAAGAAAGAAAGAAAGAAAGAAAGAAAGAAAGAAAGAAAAAGAAGTGGAAGAAAGAAGAAAGTGAAAGAAAGGAAGGAAGACAGGAAGAAGTTGAAGAAGATACAAATTAATAAAAGCACATATGGTGTTAAAAGATAGGAAGAATTAACAACGTTCAAATGTCCAATGATGTAATTCAGAGAGCTACAACAAATATCACAAAAATTTATATGGAAGTACAAAAAAAACACAAAAAACACCAAAAAACCCAACACACAAACACACACACACACACACACACACACACACACACACACACACACACACAAACAAAACAAACAAAATAAAACCAAACCAATAGAGTAATCTTGAGAAAGAAGAACAAAGTGGGAGGAATCATGCTACCTGATAACAAACTATACTACGAGGCCATAGTAA